>NC_136111.1:2220582-2823664 GCF_965212315.1 Lampetra planeri
AACAGTCTGTTTCAGGCTATACGGGGGATCTTTGTCTTTGGAGCGGAAGTGTGTTGGTTAGCACACCGCGCTACGAACCCGGCGAGCAGTGTTCGTCTTCGGTTCCCGCTCATGACCAACATCAGTGACCGTGAACATCCGAACCTGTTTCGAGCCTCCCCTAGGCACTGTGCACATGATGCTTGCAACATGTCACTTTGCATGTATGGGCAGGTGGATCACGTGGCTGCCAGATGACCAGAAGACAGTGCAGCAAGTAGATTCTTGAATCTATTTGTGCGGACATTGTGAGTGTTGTACCCCGCCAGCATGGTGCGCCAGTTTCGTCACAAATACCAAACACTCTTCAAGACGAGGTTGTGGACGTGATGATTTCCAGGCAACACTACCTTATCTGCATCATCTTCGTCATCTTCATCAGCAGCAGCAGAAGTTACATCAGCAGCAGTCGTGGTGACAACGGCATCGTTTTCATCATCATTAAATTAAAGCATCACAATCATCAACGGCATTGTTTCCATCACCATCCTTGTCTTCACCATTTTCATCATCACTTGCAACCTCTCAACGTGAGTGCCGGTGTGTGATTCCATTTCATCGCTCCCGAAAAGTTTCGAGCACCAAAAAAGTCCTCTAAATGTTGTGCATACGTTTGGAAGTGGGGGAAAAAGCGACAGAATGGAGGTAATTATTGTGCACATAAATTAGAGAGTGGAATGGGCTGCCATGCCCTCTTGACACATCCATGTACAGGCCCCACTCCCAAGACGTGACCGACTTTAATTCGGCACAAGTGTAGAAGTTTCCGCTTACTAGCTCACTGTGGGTCACTCCCCACACACAACTGTGGTCCTGGCATGGCTTGGGGAGGGTTTAGAGCCGTCAAAATTAAAAGTTGATTAAATTGTGAAATCAGGGCCTGTACAGCAGAGTCGGCGGGGACATGGCAGATGAAAGCGATGTTAAACGGAAGCAGCTAAGAGTTGTGCAAAGTTGAGAAATGTATCAGGAGAGTTCTGGCTCACGAATAACAATATTTTTCCTGTTGTTTATTGCAAGCTTTCTCTACGTATTTTGAGAGAAGCATATAAAGGGAGACTGAGTATTTGTTTTCTGAAAAGGATGACTTCATTTTTTTTTGGTACGCGTTAGCTAAACCACAAAAGAATTTGGATTAATATTTCTACACGTGACTGCATCTCCGTATGACGTCTGCTCGAGTGACATTCCAACCGCAGCCATCTTGTTCACCGCGCCACTCCCCCACGTGACTTCTGACGACAATCACGTGGTGTGGCGGATGCGGTGAAAGAAAAAAAACTCGTTTTTATTCGTATTATGAATAGCCTCATTGAGTCTCAAGACGTTTTTTTGCAGGTAAAGTTTTCGGATACATACTCTTGGGTCTTTCGGCCAAGTCACGTAGATAAAAAAAAAGATCACGATTTTTCGATCGCAACACAAGCAATCTCTCACCTGAAGACGATTGCTTGTGTTGCGATCGAAACGTCGTGATCTATTATTTTTTATTTACGTGACTTTACCGAAAGACCCACGAGTATGAATTCCTGCAGTCACAAAAGCTTTAAATCAAGAATGTTTTCGGATGTTTAACAAATGCCAGTTACATTGTATGTTTGTTTTTGCCATTGAGGGGAAACCGGAGAATCCAGAGGAAACCCACGCAGAACTGGGGAGAACAAACTGCGCAGAGAAAGGCGCCAAGGTTGGGAATAGAATCCAGAACCGTCTTGCCCCAAGGCGCCACCCTGCCTCCGACTAAACAATTCTGACGCCAATGAACGTTGCGTTCTTTGTGAAAGAAGAAGTACAATTAAACAGGTGTACACGATTACAGTTGAAGCAAACTCATGACTGCCGTTACGAACTTGACTTGCCCTCCATGACGCCTACATTCATTCACATTTCATTATTTCACGAAGCAGATAATGGTTGCTTCAATTGACTAGTTCTGTTTCTCTCTGCCCTGCGTTCTTTCTTGTTACCCTTTCAACCATATAATTTACCATTCATGAACATTAACTCTGAAAATAAACTCGGCTATGAAGAAAGGTACACAAAAGAAGGGACATTGCCTAAAACATTGACGATTACATATTTTTTTTGAACGAATGTATAGTTTTGTTGCTGTCATTTGTGCTTGTGCACCACTGCTAATGCAGTATCGTCAAAATATAGTTTATGAATAATTTTATTTTATGATGTCTAGGAGGCAGAGGGGGGGACTCCCCATTTTACATTTTATTCTACAGGGAAGCCAAGTCACAATGAGATGAGATGATCATATAACATCGGAGTGGTCTAATGTCACCATGTCTGCTGGGTCCCGTAATTGGTTGAATGTAGATGCCTGACCTTCAAGCTCTGCTCTTACAGTGTCCTATCATCTGGCGTTTGGCCCAATCCAATAGTTCTGGGTTGTATACATACCTTTAATTGTTTAGCAAACATTTCCGACAGCTCTGTTTCTTCACCTGAGGACGGCTGCTTGCGTTGTGGCCGAAACGTCGTGAGAATTTTATTTAATGTTGTATTTATTATTATTATTTTATTATTTCCCTTCTGCGTGACTTTACCGAAAGAACCAAGAATATTAAAATCGAAAATTAAACCTTTTGTACTTGACATTTGCATCGCTAATTTATTTGGAGCCTTTTATACATTCTTAAATAACTTCCTGTAGTTAATTTCCATTGGTTTTAAAAATTACTATGTTTTCAGCACACGAAGGATGATTAATACATTTATATTTATGCCTCTTATTTCTCCAATCCAGGTATATATATAATCCGTCAATGTGAATAGTCGTGTTGAGAGTACATCTCTCTGACTCTTCTGCTGACTTTTATTTTGTTATTTTTCATGCAATACCACAATGAACTGATAATTTATAGATATTTTTATTGACAGCTTGAATGACTGCATACATTTTCACCGAGACAAATACCCTCTTTATAGTCTGAAAAACTCAGTCATAATGTTGTTTTGATGTTTTTTTTTTTCTACGATCGTATTAATGGAATATATGGTTGGTTTGCCTCTAATTTGTCCATTCAGTTTGCTATAATGTTCATGAACATTTTATATATATGTGTGGTAGGAGAATAGTGAATCTGTCATTATTCAAATCGTTTTGGCTCCCATGCTGAATAGCAGAATGATTGAGGCATCCTTCCATGGCTGGAGTATTTCATTTCAGTGTAAAAATTGACTAATTAGCTTTGCTAAGTTTGTTCAAACAACCAGCTCTCCACTTCTTTGATGCGGTCCAAAGTTACGAAGCAGATTTTCCCCCACGGCAGCGTTTACTTCTGACAAATGGAAGCTGTGATGGAGTCGTGGATGTCATGGACATCTGGGGGGGATGTGCCTCTCTGCGAGAGTTCTGAATGTATTCTCCATTGTCTCGTGACAATGATGCTGATAGCACACCGGGAACAACATTGGAGCAATAGACAAGCAAAAAACATTTTAATGTTTAATCGGGGCTTCATGTGAAACAAATATTACGCAAGTACTATCCCACTCTTTGTGCATCATCGCAGACAGTTACAGAGGGCTTTTTCAAGTACACTTCTCCGATCATTTCCACATTTAAATTGGGGCAAATGAAGAATATATGATCCCATTAAAACATTTGCTCGTACCATTTTCATGTTTGGAGTTGCATAGCATCCTATTATGATCCATGTTATTGTGATACTGTGACCATATCGCAGTTATCGCAATTACATGTATCATGTTGTGAATCTGTCACGTACTGCAATATGACAATACCACGCATGACCTCAAGTGTATCACTTCCAGTATTATATGGTCTCAATTCTAGGAAAAAGCTGAATAAAGATTACGGGTCTGGAGGCTACGTGGCGCCGGCTCGTTTGTGAGCCAGATTCCCACGTTAGGGGAATGTAAAAATGCATCACATTGATTGACAGTGGTTCGCCCCATTGTTGGTGACTGCGATTTTTGTTGTTGCTGTTGCCAAAAATCTGTTGAAAAGAAACATTTTACAACGTGTAACCAGGCCCCTTGACCGCCAACTTTGCCACTTTTGTTGCGAATATATTGACACGAGAGGTCGTGTGAAGCCTCACTTCCCAGTGGAATTACTTTTGACGTGGTGCAGTGGTAGACGACGACCTTACCGGTGTGATCATCTCTAGACGTAAAATGCGTCCGTCGTACAATAACAAGGCGATGCACGGACTACGATGTGCGGCATCCCAGTGCTCCCTAGAGTGACGTGGGTGGCACGTCACGCGAGGAATGCATTGTGGGTGATCGCCAGGTGAAAATAGTGGAAGAAAATAAGATGCTCAAGTGCGAAAACGTAGAGCACAAAATTGCCAAGGCCTGAATATTCGTCGATTTAATTTGAAGGTGATGGAAACTTTACACGTACAAACAGAAATGCGTCAGGTTGCATGGTGACATCATATTACTCATGGCACGTTTCACCCAAAAACCAAACGTGTCGTGATGAATATCAGCATCCAAAGCGAATGGGTAAAATGTGTAAAATGTATCAGAATAAAGTTCCTAGTCCCGCATGTTATATTATGCTTTCAGTGTGTATGTGTATATCTATCTGCAACAGATCAGTGTGATTTGTAAAAATGAGGTACAGTATGTCTATTTTGCAAATTACAACATAACACAAATGCCACTTGGTGGACGTTTTTGTTTGTATTTTGTCATCGCAACGTCCTAGCAAGAAGTTAATTAGGCTGATGGCCTTTAATTGTTTTCGTCAAACGAAATCATGTTGTGATTTCTGCAATGTACAGAAGGAAGGCTTTACTTTATTTATCCTGAAGGTGTTTCTAAACTACGGCAACACATTTTGGCTACACGCTTTAAATTTTGCGCAATTATGTGGAACTTGCGCCCGTGGGCACGCGTTCTGCTGTTTTTGTGCACGAGCACATGGCGGAATCCACACGTTAAAGTGACGGGCGTTAAAATAAACGTTTTTGACAAACTCTCAAACCAACGGAAAATATGTTTGGGAAAAAACGTTCCCGCCTATTCTAACCAAGCCTTCATGATTGCATTATTATCCAGTAATATTGGCAATTTAATTAAAACGGACTACCAATCAAGCAGACATTCCTGATAAGTTTTTCCTGAAGTTGAGCCATGACACATTTGTGCCGATTTAAATCTGAACTTTAGTCAACGAGCAGTGGCTAGATGATGGCTGATGATGAGTGGAAATTACCCTGGTAGAAGAATGAAGATGGAGGCCTTGTATTTGACAAATATTTCGAAAATGTTGCAAATAATGTTATTTGGAATAATGGCCACTTTTTGTTCTCGTGACACTATGTAATTTCATTTTATACATGTTTTTTTTTTCCTGAAGACGACTGCTTGTGTTGCGATCGAAACGTCGTAGTTTTTTGTTATTTTCTTTGAACCTATCTACGTGACTTTACCGAAAGACCCAAAGAATATGGTTTAAATGCATAACATGTTTGTCCTTTATTATGCTTACGGTGTGTGTTATCAAAATGTTTGTAAATTAAGTTTCATATATGACAGTAACAGTTCAAATCGAAAAAATATCGATGCTAAAGACACGTTTTTTCGGCTGGTTTTTATTAACATTATGCTGTTAAATCGTTCAGGCGAAATGTTCACCCTTTTACTTTCGTGGTGTGGGGACATTTTCGAGGCGGCGTAATGTTTGGAGGGCACTGGGCTACGGAACCCGGCGACCTGAGTTTTGACTGTCAGCCAGCGTAGACCAACACACTCCCACACTGAACCGACTCGCACATTGACCAGCGTGGTGAAGTATGGACAAAGGACATCCAACAGTGGATTGATTAAAGAGCTGTACATTTGTAACCATTGTTATTACCGTATACAGTGCAGTAATTATTTTGGGAAATCAACGTGTAGCATTCAACTCTGTGTTGTAAATCACTGGACATTACATTTCTAGTATTATAGAGTTTATCACAGGTCTCTCGGGTTGCATATGATGTATTGTTATTAAAGGAAGAGGCAGACCACACACCAAATGGCTCTTATCTTGTAGTTACCGCGTCCCAGGCTGTGAGTTTAAAGCTTCTGTAATGAGGCAAATGCGCCGCCCTGAAACGACTTGCTCGTGCAACTGCTGGCACACTGGAAGCAGAGCCGTGGAAGAGCCCCTCTATAGAGAGTACATTTGGCCTGACTCTTCTATACCAAGCCAGACGGATTGAGATGGGAGCACCCACATTTCGCGCCACCACACGCGACCCTTGCTGGTTGACTTATCTATGGCGAACACGTTTGCCCTGCTGGGTCGGTGGGGAGATTTAAATAAATTTTCAACTGCCCCTCACCATTATTTCAACTGCCGCACCGTGAGACGCAGTTGAACCGGCGACCCTCTTTATTGAAAGTTTCCATCGACGTTGCTAACCCGTTGCTGTAGACTTTAGTAGATATGACGGCGTCAAAGATAGCGCTCTGGTGACATCGATGCAACGTCGGCCGCGCTCTGTTTGCGTCCCACCAGTGCGGGGACCATCCCCAAGGCATAACGTGAAATGCGTTTCTTGTTCGTGAGGCCGCAAACTCCGTAGACAACCCGGGACGCAAAGCACAGCGGGACGAGAGGCTGTGGTGTCTATTTTTTGATAGTGACCAATACCTACACACCTCATTTAACCACCCAGGCGTCTCTTACTTAACTCTGTTGCAGCTTTAGGTTGTCGTAGAGATCCCTAATTTACGTGCTCTTTTAATACAGATTTTTAAAAAGCCACAAAGTGTAACGATTTATTTCTCCAGGAATTTAATTTGAACAAGGTCAGTTAGAAATCAAAATGAGGACGTTTACAAAATGTAAAAAGTGATGTTTAGAACTATTATTTAACGCTGGGGGGGGGGGGGCAAAAAAATAAACTGACTTTTGCTCGAGTTAGTGACATTTTCCACATGTTCTAAAACACAATGCCGTGTGTGTGTTTGTCTTGTGTGTCTGTGTGTGTGTCTGTGTGTCTTTGTCTTGTGTGTCTGTCTGTGCGTGCGTGTGTCTGTGCGTGTGTCTGTGTGTATTTGTCTTGTGTGTCTGTCTGTGTGTGTCTGTCCGTGTGTGTGTCTGTGCGTGTGTCTGTGTGTATTTGTCTTGTGTGTCTGTTTGTGCGCGTGTGTGTGTCTGTCCGTGTGTCTCAGATCTGCGTGGGGATCGCAGGGAGAGTAAGTGCCCCACTCCAGGCTGTGACGGGACGGGTCACGCAACGGGCCTCTACCCGCACCACCGGAGCCTCTCAGGCTGCCCGCACAAGGACCGCGTCCCGCCCGAGAGTAAGCCCTCTGTTCTCGCTCCTCATTACCGCCAGAGACGCTCTCGCAAAGGCAAAGGATTCCCCGTGTAGCCCTAAAGGACTGTTTGGGGCAAGTGGCTGTTAGCGAGTGGCAGCTGTGAAGGCCGGCACGGCACAAGAGGGGGTGGGTGGCCATCACCACGCACGGCCGCCTTTGTCTCCCCAATGGTCATGTTTTACACGCCGCACCAGGTACTCATTTGAGGCTGAGTCGACCTAGGGGAGGCCCAGGACAGATTCAGATAGTCGTCACTGGTGTTGGCCGTGAGCAGGAATCGAACTCTGTTCGCCGGGTTCGTAGTGCAGCGTAGCACTCACCGCTACACCACCGCTCCTCACACACACCCATTGACACACACTCACTCCGGAATGCCTACACAGCAGCAGTGATCTTCGTTGCAAGGCCCCGCGGGTCACTGGCGGCCTCTGGTGGGCCTTCAGACGATCTAACCCAAAAAACCTCTATTATGGATGATATTGGTCGCTTTCGCCACCAATATCATCCATAACCATAACCGTTTTGAACTCTTACACTGTGGCAACTCTTTAAATCCCATCATCGTCTGTGTGAACGTGCTTCACAATCATATTTGTAATTGTTCGGGAGTTTTATTGTTTTTTTTTTACAGGAATCGTTCGCTTAACAAATCCCCTGCAATGAGGACTGCCCCCCCCCCCTTTGTCACTGCATCGTACCCATGGTACCCTTTGCCAATGATAGGTTTTGGTCTGGCATCTTTTTCATTCTACGCCCTCGTTTCTGAAATTACTTGGTCTCCCAACTGAGCCTTAATTGAACTTTGACCATAGCGGTGTTTGAATAGAAATTGATGAATGGGGCTGTTGCAAACCTTCTGTCAACGTAAAATTAAGAAAAGCGCGGTTGCCTTGTTCAGACAAAGTTTCAATTTGCTTTACACGCACAAAGTTTGCGTCGTGCAAACTGTCTTTACGGGGCTTCTGTTGATTTACTCAATTAGCGTGTGAGTCCATCAGCCTACTGCATTGAATGTGTGAATGTGTGTTTTGCGGGTCGAATGGTCATTGTAACCGTTTTAAAATGCTCTTTTAATTCTATGCTTTTTTGTTTGGATTGCTCACTCTTTGACAAAACCCGACGTGAAACCAGTCCTCGCTCTGCATGAAAACGTGTTGAAGTGTCCCACGCCTGGCTGCAACGGGAGAGGTCACGTGAACAGCAACAGGAACTCCCACAGGAGGTGCGTACGCACCGGACGTCTCGCACATCATCTATGCGGTGACCACATGCACCGCTATCGGTGAAATTAAATGTGGGCAGAACTTCGTTTGTTTGCCGCGACGGTGGCAAGATGTTAACTGCCTCGCTTGGTATACAGGAGATCAGTTCGATCCCAACCCTCACGCTTGTATATTTGGAGTTTGCATGTTCTCTCTCTCCATTGTCGCGTGGATCTTCTTCTCCAAGTCCTTCGGTTTTCCCCTCCACATTTAGAAACGCGCGTTTAGAGTATTTGACTGCTATACATTTCCACATGATAAGCCACTTCTTGTTGCCAGACCGCTTCTGAAAAATAGCTATTTAGCTCAGTGAGCCTTAACTGTTAAAATAAAAAAAAGAGTTTATCGTTTAAATGAAAATAATTTTGAGTCCATCAGCCTAACGGCTCTCCAGATCAATATTATCAAGCAGGATTTGTTTTGATTTTCTGAGTTTCATCAGCAGAGCCAAGCTAGTTAAACTAGTGCTGCTGAATTACCAGCTGACATTGACAATCGTTGGATTGTGTTCACTCTCTGGTGTAAGTAAAGATTAACGTTATGGAGACTGTAATGTATGTGTTTGTATGTTGAACTTCTTTCGCACCGTACATAGCCAACCGTGCTAATCCGAGGTGTGGGGGAAGGACCAAGAAAATTAACACAAAAAGCAGTTTTATAGAAATTAGTTTTTAATCTAATGAGTAGCTCTTGTCAAGGATATTCACCAATATCGACCAAAATCTTAAACCACATGCAAGAAAGTTGTCATTTAAGTCAGGTTTAATAAATAAATAAACACGTTTGAAGAAACCTTGCACCTTTATTTCAATAAATATGAAAGTAAAGTGAATGCAACTTACCTGTTTTGTATTCCCCTGTTGCGTGCACATTTTACCCATTGGTGCTTTACAAACGTAATTATACACATTTTATTTCTCTAGGACAAATACACAGACATTTCATGCCATCTGCTCTCAAAACCAGAATTGTGCAGACTGGAAAACCAGAAGGGGACTCCACATATGTTTTCCCGGGGCAGAATTTTCAGCAGCGTGCATTGGTGACTGCACTGTTCCAATGAGTCCTAAATATGATTAAACTGGTCCAGAGTTGCCTATCACTGCGTCACCGCTACTGTCAGTTGGTCACATTGCCTCAAATGTATTGAGATAGTGGCTGAAGACGAGACGACCACAATGCAGTTCTTCAGGAAATGCTGATGGTTTGTGCATATGCATAGATGGTGTGTGCTCTTTACATGTTTCAGTGTGCTATTTTATGCAGTTTTTAGTTACGTGCTATGTAAATACCAATGTTATTGTTTCGTGACGCTGAATGTACTTTTGAGAAAATATGTTTGCTGAGCAAGGGGGATATTGTCCCTCTGCTTCTTCTGCAGGAGATGTACAGTAACTAGAAAATATTTCTGGGGTTCATATCACAGAGCCTGATGAATTTCTGGTACATTCGTATTATACCCATGCCTAACTCCAAGTACAGCCATATCATACCCGTGTTTAGTCATAGTCACATGCTTAAGATGTGCATTGCGTAACCGCAGACAGTATAGAAACAAGTTGACTATGAATTCAACTTACAAACTTGCAATTGTGAGTCAAGTGTTCTAAAACAGCATGACTTAGCTAGATTTTATATATACTTAGTTTCACAATTTCACCCTCTTATCCACTCAGATTATCATTACATTGTCCACCGTGCCATTAAGAAGCGCCTTGTTTACTGCTGATAAAATTAGAATACCATTAACAGAGGAGGAACTGGCTGGCCTTTTTTCCATGGGTATCATGTAAGCCATATGTGTAGCAGCAAGAGAGACCCGTGTGTCTGGATAAGGCTTGTCAATTTAAAGGTAGAACAGTATACGTCCGCAGCAGAGTGACATTTTAATTCCACCAAACACCGCATTGTGAATAATTACAGAAGCATTTGCAAGCGTGAGCATCTCAAGTAATCCACCATTGAGCAACGGTGAGGTCACGTTACACCTTTTTTAAATCATTTATATTAAGTTCGCGTGCTTGCTTGCTTGCTTGCGTGCTTGCTTGCTTGCTTAGGACCGTGCAAATCTTTCGGTCGTTTTTTAACCCACTTCCCGTGATCCAATCGAGCTGACATTTTCCACACAGACTCGTTGTGCCAGACAATTATTGTTCGTGAAAAAAAATTCCCAAAATTTTACACTTTTTAGGCAAAAAAAAAATATTTTACATATATTCAAATAGAACGCATTCATGGCATTGGCTGAACGTCAGAGTGTAAGAGCCCAGAGCGTAACCCCTCTACAGGCCGTGGCGGAGTAGCGCAGTTGGTAGCGCCCTCGCTTCCCATGCCAAAGGTCGCGGGATCGATCCCCGCGTCCTCCACAGGCGAATATATTTTTAAATCCTTTATATTAAGTTCGCTTGCTTGCTTAGGACCGTGCAAATCTTTCGCTCGTTTTTTAACCCACTTCCCGTGATCCAATCGAGCTGACATTTTCCACACAGACTCGTTGTGTGTGACAATTAATTTTCGTGAAAAAAAAATCCAAAATTTTACACTGTTTAGGGAAAACAAATTAAATATTTAATTACTAATTGCTTAATGGTGGCAGACAATCATCTGACGCATAGGTGGCAGCCATCTCAAGCCAGAGGACGAGAGGACTCTAGCCGCCACGCATATAAAGGATTTATAGTGAAAAACTTTGTTTTTACGGGTTTACTTGTTGTGATGTTTAACAGCCTCCCAGTATGTTGGCAATTATACAATCATGCAAAAAATTCTACAACTATCTTAGAACTGAACGCATTTGATAACGCAATTTTTGTTCCTGGGTAAGTGTTATTTCGTAATTTGAAGCTTTCGTAACTGCAGGAATCCATACTCTTTGGTTCTTTCAGTAAAGTCACGTAGGTAGACAAAATAATAGATCATGACGTTTCGATCGCAATGCAAGCGACCGTCTTCACCTGAAGAAAAAACCAACATGAATAAAAATTACATGTATTTATACTAAAATAATACAAAAATGACTATAAAAGTGCGTAGTTTTTCGAGATTTACGATTATACTGTAAATCACTTTCACGAATCAGCCCCCAAATGTAGTATCCCATCATGTTCTCGTTATACTGTCCTTGGTAGCGGCGTTCAAAGTCCAGTATATCCTGGTGGAAGAGCTCGCCTTGCTCCTCCAAGTACGCTCCCATGTTATCCTTGAATTTATCAAGATGAGCATCAAGGATATGGACTTTGAGGGACATCCTACAGTCCATTGTGCCATAGTTCTTCACCAGAGTCTCAACCAGCTCCACATAGTTTTCGACCTTGTGATTGCCCAGGAAGCCACGAACCACTGCAACAAAGCTGTCCCAAGCCGCTTTCTCCTTACTAGTGAGCTTCTTTGGGAATTCATTGCACTCCAGGATCTTCTTTATCTGTGGTACGACGAAGACGCTGGCTTTGACCTTTTCCTCAGACAGCTTAGGGAAGAAGTCTTGAAGGTACTTGAAGGCTGCCGACTCCTTATCTACAGCTCTGACAAATTGTTTCATAAGGCCCAATTTGATGTGCAGTGGTGGCATCAGCACCTTCCGGGGGTCCACCAGTGGCTCCCACTTGACGTTTTTCCTTATGAAACAATGGCAGAAAAACAATGGCAGAAGCCACAATGTGATGGGTGAAGAAGCTGAAAAAAGGTTGGTGATGCTTCCTCTGATCTGCGACTTGCACACTTTCATCCAACAAGTTCCACTGCTTGAGCATAGACGTCAAAAGTTCGGCATTGGACTTGGTGAGACCAAGATCTCTGATCAAGTTGTTGAGGTCTTTTTGGTTGGGGTAGTATGGGTTTCTCTCCTCAGCTCTACCTCTGAAATTGTCCTCTGGATCTGCAACGTCTTCCTCGCTCTTTGACTTGCTGCTCTCTTCTAAAGACGGCTGCTCTCTCTCTCCAGAGGAGTGGGGTACGGGGAGCTCATGGCAGTGTGGCACCAGGGAGATTGATGAAGGAAGGTCCGGATACGTGATAGCAGGTGCATTCTTTACATTCCGACGTTTGGAAGGGTCCACCATGCAGAAGTAGCAGTTGCTTGAGTGGTCAGTGGGTTCCTGCCATATTCTTTGGATAGCGAACTTCATGACTCTGTTTTCCCCTCTGTACCATCCTACAAAATGACATTTATTTCACCCATGACCAATGTGTAAGAGATTCTCGCAATATGTTTCATGTATTATATATTTCCTGATCACAAAAGCAAAGTTTATGGGGAATAATAGCCATTTTCTGTACTTTTGAGGCATAAGCAATTAGGAAATAACACTTACTACCCAGGAACAAAAAAGATGTGTTACACAGTGTTATAAATGTTCGAAATCACAATATGAAGGGTAATGCGGGCTTTGTCATATGCCTCTGCTGTTGGCTCTCTGCAAAGTTGTAATTATATCACACTTTACCATTCTGATTATGTCTTCTTTAGAAGAGCGTATGGCCACAATATGAGCTCATAAACATACGAGTAAAGTGTTATGCAGGATTTGCTGGTCTTGAGACAGGCTTTTAGCATATTGATGCAAGTCAACCACTTGACAGGAGTATTTGTATATGCACTCAGAAAAGTAATTAAATAATCATTAGTGTGCATTACATATATGTTATAGCCACTTACATGGAGCCATTCTACATTTCATTTTTTAAACCCTTGTCTTACATGTGAAGCAGTTATTAAAGCTGCTTTTAACGCGAGTGTGTTTTGTAAATGTGCAAACGTTGTCAACAGTTTGACATCGCGGTGTTAAAAAAAACCTTTTAAACTCTCACAGAGGGCACATGATGTTTGTTGTGCATGTTGTGTGTTAGCGTTGATGTGCGCCTGAAAATGGTTATTTGTATGTTGGACTTTGAGCAGTCCGACATCTGTACATAATGCACAATTAGATCAATGCTATGTGAGGCACGTGTATATCTATGTTGAACTTCTTTCGCACCGTACGTAGCCAAACGTGCTAATCGGAGGTGCCAGGGTAAGGACAACAAAACTCAACCCAAAAAGCACTTCCATTGTGTGGCTTCCTAATATCGGAAGGATATTTATACTGCGCCGGTCAATACTGTGAGTTTCATCGGTGGCAATGGCGATGGCAGACCTGTGTAACGTCGCGTGGCAGTGTTCCGTTGTGGACATGAAGAAGGCGCGACAAGATGCTGCACACTCCGTTTGTACCATCAGTGGCAGAGCAGCCAGCGAAGGAATTGCTTGCCGCTCTGTCCCTCCTGGAAGTGCCACAGTCTCCTGGTTTCACTCTCGCGCCTTTCTTCCACGTGCATTCCTCCTCCATCTTATTCCTCGCGCGCATACCCAGTCGGCCACCGAGGTGAAGTGGGTGATGGCACAAACACGAGGGCACCTACGAATTGATAAGCAGTCCTCCTTTCTTCCCGCCACTGCTTACGTGACGCATCCAGTGCTTTGCCGAGCCCCTGCCGGATGAAAGCCTCTCCGCATCCTGTCAGTCACGGCGGTTGCTTGACCATACTTCACCACACCGGTCGGTCAACGGCGGTGCCCTTCATCAAGCTGCACTGAAACAGGTTCGGTGACCTCAGGTCGACCGCCAGCGGCCGGTAATTGAGCTCGGTTCACCAGGTTCATTGCACAGTGCATTATTAATTCATTAGGGCTACATTCTCGCTCCACCAAATGGAGGTGGTACACGGGTCTGTACATGCCCGTACGCAATTGTTTCCACGTTGGCGTTTGCGGGGCGGTGTGCCGATGACAGTGGTACAACTCGTAATAAATTGCACTGCAGGCTTCACCCTGCTGCACCCTACCCTGCTCTAAGAAATTAGTTCAGAAGATGTGTTAACATCAAGCCCTATGAAATCACTTTACATGGCAGTCAGTCAGAGCAGCGCGTGTCATTGCCTCCTGTCAAATTTCCCGACACCTCCTTCAAGCCGAATGAGCGTAGACACAGTGCTGTTCCACTCTCCAGGTGCCTTGCTCAGAATGCTGCTGGTGAGCGCTCTGCTAAGGTCTGCACGGGCGTAGAATACCAATGCGGCCGTGGTGGTTGTAAGGATGGCTTTGTGCGTGCGTGAGTTTGCTTGCGAGGGTAGTGGCCTCTCTGCGGGTGTTGTGTTTTTCCTGGCCCACCGCGGGCTGTATGCTTGTGTACGTGTCCAACGTCCCGCAGAGATGGAAACAATGCAAGTTATTTAACGTCACTGCACTCCCATGGCTCCAAGATATTTGTATTCTGCTGAACGTCGAGCCGCCGACTGGCATGTTAGACGGTTCTGATCAACGTTCAGGGCACCTCGAGTGTTCCAGCCTATCGTTCTGGCGGCCTAAGACGATTTGTGCCACCAAAATTGAATGACACGAGCCAACAGACGGTTCCAACATTTTTTGGCAACTCCACTGTGCTGAGCCCCACTTACTGAATGTGTTGCTCATGCTGGTGGATGTATCTAAATCAACCCCTTCGTTCCACGATTGAGTTTGAGATGGATCCCTTGATCTAAAAGGAACAGTCGTGACTAGTATGCAAATGCATACCCTCCATACGACCACGCCATTCCACTGTGCTTGTGGGTTCTGATACGTACAAAGATGCTAAGACCGCAGAACAGTGCCTCCGTTTTAAATCAACTCAAAACCACAACCATACGTTAGCTTTGCCTCAATTGTCCATGACCAATGACCACATCCCTTTCTCATTATCTCAACACAAGGCCTCGGATTTGTCGAATGCTTAATGGAGGACACCCTAAGACCACAGGAAGAAAAAAGATCAAGAACGATGCCTCGCAGAGTTGCTCAACCTTCTTTAGTGTCCACTCCTCATGGTCCGACCTCTTCTCTCTTGTGCCTTTTCATCAAAAGTCCTCATATCCACGCATGCTGTACTCTTCAAGTAAAGAGATTGTGACCGCAGTAATTCCTTCATTAAAATGCAATGTGATTGATTTGGAATTCACGTTTTTAATTACAGAGTGCTATTAATTTACAATTTAATTGGACGTTAATCATTTTATCTATATCAATTTCAAATCCTTAAGATGCACTTTGAGTCACAATTTAAATGTTGAATCGCGACGATAAAATTAATTGCAAAGTGGCCGCGAATCTATTGTAGTATTTTTAAACGAAAGCAATGGGTTCGTTAAAAAACCAACAAACATACGGGGCTGCTTTGGCAGTGGTATCCAAGCATTGATGGTGATGTTTTTTATTATTATCATTATCGCGATCGCTATATCGCCACTAAAACTCTTATTTAATGACATTAAAAAAAACGGTTTATTTCATTATTTTGTATCTATGCAACGTTTAAACAAATCGCAAAGCTAAGATGAGTGTAAGACATCATTGGGTTCAGTAGCCACACCTATCTCCCAGCATCCTCAGCACGTCAACATTGGATATTCTGTTGATAAATGTTCTTAATTAGCATGTGCATTCAATTCCTTTCCGTTAATGCAGTAGCAGATATCAGCAAAGTAACATTCAGCAGAACACTTAAAGAAGAAAAATAATTACTAAATCAATCCATAATAGAAGTTGTTGGGTTAGTTCGCGTAAGTATATAAATGTGTTGTTAAAACCCGCCATCACCCGACATAGCCAACTAATAAGGGTTGTCACATAAACAGAACGTGCTAATTCGTCACTAGTACAAGCCATTTGCAAATGTTGTGGCTTGGCTCTCCAACACACCGGTGTGCTGTACTAGTGACGAATTTATATATTTACGCCATCTAACCCAAAAAACCTCTATTATGGATGATATTGGTCGCGAAAGCCTACGTGTTAAACTAAATAAATGTTACGAAAAATTATGTGTATCATAACACATGTTCGAAGTTGCAGTGTTTCTACTGGTTATTCTTAACTATAATATCGTACAATTTCGATTTAAAGCTTTCGTGACTGCAGGGATTCATTTTCTTGGTTCTTTCCCTTCTACGTGACTTTACCGAAAGAACCAAAAATATAATATCGTTAATGTGATTGCTGTTATTGCATCGCTAACTTTAAGCAACAGTGGCCGTAACGATTATTTACACTCTGAATGCTCCGGGTGCTACAGAGCCTCTCTCCCGTTTGCGTCGCTGATACCGCTGTACTAAGAGCAAGGGGCTATAGCCATCACAAATACGAAGAGCAATTAGTAACAGAGTATCATTTCTCTATTTTTTTTCAGTGCTGTGAAAGGTTAATCTGGGAATGGCTTTGGATAGTGGGCGTGAACTACATGGACCCAATCATATCTTTTGGGTGGGTGCTACACCATTGTAAGGTACTCTTTGTCCTGAGCACTGTGAAATGTATTCGGACAACTACGAACATTAATTGGACGTCGCATGTGATGCGTTTGAAGTCATTAGAGAGGTTTTTAAAATCCTTTATATTAAGTTCGCTTGCTTGCTTAGGACTGTGCAAATCTTTCGGTCGTTTTTAACCCACTTCCCGTGATCCAATCGAGCTGACATTTTCCACACAGACTCGTTGTGCGTGACAATTAATGTTCGTGAAAATTTTTTTCCAAAATTTTACATTTTTTAGGACAAAAATATTATATTTATTTACCAATTGCTTAATGGTGCAATGCAATCATCTGACCCATAGGTGGCAGCCATCTCAAGCCAGAGGACGAGAGGACTCTAGCCGCCACGCATGTAAAGGATTTATAGTGAAAAACTTTGTTTTTACGGGTTATACTTATTTGGGGGTTAGATCGCGTAAGTATTAATGTGTCGTTCACCCACCACCACCCGACACGACCAATTACGTAAACTAAACGTGCCTCGAGAGAAACCTCACCATTTGGGCGTGTCGGGTGGTGGCAGGCTAATGACACATTTACACATAAGCGATCTAAGCCAAGAAAAACACTCTATTATGAATAATAATGTTCGCGAAAGCGTTTGGATATATTGCGTGATTCACTTAAACTGCGATGCGAATTTGTGCAGTCAGATTGAAAGCTGCGAGTAGTTGAAGTCACGTGATGTCGGTGTACCCCCAGAGGTTACGAATGAAATAGATACCCGAAGAGGAACTGGCCAAACATATCGAGCAAGACGACTGATAATGTTTTGAGATTGCCTGATGCTTTACTTGGGTAAACATTTTTGAAGATGATATTGTTTTGTTGGTCTCTATCTATTTTTTTATTTTATTTTTATTTTACTTTTATTAATTAAATTTTTTTACCTACGTGACTTTACCGAAAAAACCTAAGAATATGGTCTCTATCTGTCCAGGCATATAGCTGGAATGTATTTGTTTCCTGTGCTATTTAGCACCACCTTTGCCCAAATAGTTTCGTGAGGTACAGATGGGGTACAGATGCAATTAGATGCTGATTAATTACCACTTGCTGTCTTGGGGCGGTTTACCTTGTTATGTGTTCCGATGACCTGGTGATAATCGCTCATTGTGATAGTGAGTTCAAGAACCTATCGCTCCGAATTCTACCTCAAGGTCGATATTGACTGGGTTAAGGTTGTCTGGGCGTATAATCAGTTTAAATTAGTTAGACATTCAGGCATGCTGTGTGTGCTGGATGCTCTTATTGTCATGACTTCAACAGTTTACCCACGAAAGCCTCACCGATTCTCATAACACTATAGCAGGAGCATCCAAGTTATCGCAGTAGGGGTTGATGAATGCTCTGTATGAATATCGTAATTTATGGTCCCATTTATATCTCTATAAAGAAGACTTCTTTAAGCAGAGAGCACATTCGTGCTACGACTAAAACTAAGTTTAGTGGGAAATGTCTTGAATACATTTTTAGCTTTATTTGTCAAGCCACTGCTGGATAAAGGCCTCCCCATGCTGTGTTGATCACGAGGGGTGTTTGACCATACTTCACCACGCTGGTCATTGCGGGTTCGTAAAGAAGGGAGGGGTGTCCATGACCTGTTCAGATGTCACTCGTCACTGATGTTGAAGTCCCGTGATATAATTAGTATATTAATCTATATTTTAATATGCGCCCATGAAATAGCGACATATCCTGGGTAATAATAGCAATGCAATTGCCGCAATGTTAAAGCGTTGTAGCGGAGGACAAACTGTGCCGTCCTTTTCGCAATCGTATTCCAATTGCGCCGTTGGCATCACGACGACGAGGGGACGCGGTGGGTCTCACAGAGCAGGTCTCGCGGTGTCGTCGACACGCTCCTTGGACGCTTCAAGTGACCTCTATTTATCCAGACACTAGCAGGCACACACATTTCCCCCCTCTCCCCTCCCCAACACTCGTGCGTCGCAGAAATGTTTGATGTTGTGTGGCAATGGATTTGACGTTTTTAAATTCTCATTGCTGGAATTTAGCCAAATTTTTTTTTTTCTAAAACCCTATATTTTATTGGGGTATTGATCACAGGGCTAACACTATCAACTCACTCCATTTGAGACTCGCGTTTAACCATGGATGGCTGTCTGGAATAGAATCGAGGATCTCAGCAGTTCCGGTTGAGCGATCTGACCCCTCAGGTGCCTGGCCAACTCACATTATGTTTGTGCGTACGGATGGTGAACTTCTCTCGCACCGTACGTAGCCGACCTTGCTAATCGGAGGTGCGGGGGAAGGACAACAAACCAAACACAAAACACAGCTCTGCTTGTGTGTGTCAGCCAGCCGTAACATTTGGCTTGCTTTCATTAGTAACTTTTGCTTACGACTGCCCGGTTCGAAGTCTTCATGGCAGGGTTCATTTAGCTCATTCACAGCATAGTTTAGAACACCGGTTAACATCAGTTTATTGGCAGATACATGTGTACTCCCCGCAACTCCTATTAGCACGGTTGGCTATTTGCAGTGCGAAAGAAGTTCAACATACATACATGCTTACCTGCACGCTCAGAAAAGTTTGTTTACAAAATTCAGGAGTGTGTGAATTCGGTTCAAACTCAACCTACCCCTTTTTGTGTGACTGGATTTAAAGTCAATAGCTATAACATGGAACAGAGATCGTGTTTAGTGTTTTCCTTGTGACACTTGGAGAGTGGGGCCACACTCGAGCTGCCCTCGTGATACGTGCGGCACAACGTGCTACGGAATCGAAGGTTTCCCCTTTGCCAACGCAACGGGAATATTATCGTCATAGGTTGCACCGCGTTGGAGATTGGCAGACAACAAGAATAATTTTGAGCCCGTTCGGCAAGTGCAGAAATGCAGAATTAATTTAAATGGGATTGCGAATGAGAGGAATTCTACGAACCATGCGAATAATGAAAAGTTTTTTCGGAAAATACGCCATCATTTAGCAGTGTAGCAAGGATACTGTGAGCTTTCCCTCATGAATAACATCTGTAGCTGGTAAGTTTAGAGGTTTGATACCCCTGCATTAGGGTTACACAATGCACCCACCATGAAGCAGAGGAGATGAGATTCATGTTTTAATTAGTAAACTTTGGACAAAACAAAGGAACGTATTATGCATACGGTATCTTACATAAGCATCATTATTGTGCAAATTTTACCAACAATAAAAGTGAAATACTCCATTAACAATTTGAATGGAATGTGTCCATATTTAATTTTAATTAAGGACAATTTGATGAATGACCTTTGATAGCAGATATAATTAAATGAATTAATCTTTCCTGTCGCTTGTCATACGAATGTCACAGTATTAAATTTGTTTGATTAACAAAAAGTGAGGTTAATGCATAATTGCAGTATATTTATATTTGTCGAGATTTGTTTTGCCACGTGGTGGTAGTGGTGGTGGTGACTTTATGCCGACATATCCTTGTCATGAACCTTCAACCACCCGACAAGATTGTCACATTTACAGATGTATTAAGTATTCGTGGCCAGTGTGTTGATGATGAGATTGTGGCCGATAAAGCTCCTCCACGTTGGAGGCTTTAAGACTTAAGACTGACTAAATGGACACCAATGAACGGCGACGTTTCTCTCCCAACAGTTTTTTAGCTTCGTCGGTGCTCGAGAATTTTTCCTGACGTCACCAACTGTCACTACGTGGGGGTCACTCCCTCTCCTTTGTCATTCTGGCGTGGATACTTTTTCATACGTGAATGATCTCAAACAACTTCGAATTGTCTCAAACAACTTCGAGGAGATCCATGTCACTGTACTTCAACGGGACTTGCTACTTCAATGGGCTACTTTTAATGTGTTAGTTATATCAATGGTTTTTGTCTTCGAAGAAGTCCTGTGAGCTTCATCCACCTGTGGGCTGTATCGGTTAGAATTTGATCAGTACATTGTCCACGTCTTTGTCAACGTGACTATCTTGTCAGGTGGTGTAGGGTTAATGACTTTGGAAAAAACAATGTATTTATAAAACCTCTGTATAGAAACATTCTTCAGTTTAACACTTATTATTTTCTTCAATAAAATATCTATGTAAATCCTGTTTTTTCCGAGAAGATTTTTTAAGAAACTACTTTCACAAATACAAACACATTTTGTCAGACAAGTGCCTTTTTGTGTTTTACTATATCCATATACCGATTTTCAGAAAATGAAATATCAAATTGCGTAGCAATGATCCCTGCTGGCTTCAAAATGAATGTAGATGTACACAATTCCTCATATTTTTCTCACTGCATCAGTGCCTGGGTGAGGCACGAGCTGACCTGAGTTAAGGACATGGTAGATTGATGCCTCTTGATGGTCCTGATCTTTTATAATAGTAATAATTTTAATTTATAAAGCGCTCCCTTAAACAATCGTTCTCAGGCCGCTATGCATGGAAAGGCGGAAATAGTTTAGCATCAACCAAGGAAAGAACAATAAGTGAGAAAGACGTTTAAAAATAACGAAAGAGAGAGAGGCAACCATTTCAAACAGATACGTTTTTAGTCGAGAGAATTTGTTTATTTTTCAACAATCTTTGTAACCATTCTCTTTCTTTTTCCATCTTGCCTTTGTCTATCCTGGCTTCCGCACTCTAGCCTGTCGGGGTGCCCCATTGCAGCTGCAGAAAAACTCGCCAAAACCCACCACGTGAAGCAGCAGCCCAGCAGCGAGGGCCTCAAATCCAGCCCGCGGTCCGACCGCGTCCTCAGGTAACGCTCGTCGCATTTGCCGGGTTTGCCTCACGGATTTTACAAATAACGTGTCTCTCCCTCTGCCGCTCCGACTGGCTCTGGGGCACTGCCTCCCATCCACCAGACTTAAGAGCGTTCCCTTTCACCTCTGCCCTTGCCTGTCTTCCGCACTCAAATTGATTAATCGACGTTTATACAGGGTATGTGTTATATATATCAAACTTTAGATATTATAGCCGCAGTTTTTCCCCGTACGTGCACGTCTCACTGCTTTGTATCATAAGGCACAGTTTGCATTTAGATGCCATATAAATCCAGATTTGTGTTTACTATTTACGCTTTATTTCCTCTGTGTGTGTTAATTGACGCTCGAGACACCCTTACAAATGAGGTGTTCCATCTCAAGGTGTTATCCTGGTGAAATATTTTAACTAAAGTAGTTTTATTTGCATTCATAGTTACAACAAGTCCATTGATTACCGCAGATGTTGTGTTTGTTTGTTTACATACTCATTACTTTATTTACAAATTTACACTTGTGTTGTTGATTAACAGTTACCAACACTTATATACCTCTGAGGAAATGATTGACAAAGCAACACATTTCTTGCAGGGAAAGTTTTCAGTCCTTCAACTAACTTTCGTTGTTGCTCAGCTAAGAAGTAGGCGCTAATGCAATTGAGCCACTGAGCGTCGTGACCGGACTACGGTTCCTCGCACACCCCCAAGTTGATTAAATTTTGTAAACTTGGCAGAGTGCATGAGAATGTAGATGCAATTAAGTACGCACACCTTAAGCAGCACAATTATCTAATTAGCGTGACCTTCAAAGCGTGACATCATGCACAATTGGGCACAGGTAACATCTGGCTGTAGCTTGAGTCATTCTAAGTTAATAGTACACATTAGTGAACAGGCACACATTAGTCTTGAATCTTTAATTGCAAAAATTATATATGGGTAATTGCTGTAACCGGCCTTTTGTGATGGAACTATGCACCATTTGATGCATGATTTATTGGAGTTGGTCGTGAAAAAATTGAGTTGGCCATATTATAGCAAAGTGGATTGGTGGTGATGTAGTTAGCGCACAGTGTGCTTGATTCCCAGCTACAGTTAACGGGACGACTGATATCTGAACCGGTCCTGGACCCAACGCCCTTTACGAACACGCACTCCACCAGCGTGGTGAAGTATGGTCAAACCATCATCGTGGTGGAGGTCTTCATCCGACGTGTTTTTTTTAAAGATTGGCTCTAAATGATTACGTAACTGTTGCAATATTTCGCACAAATCTCTAAACGTTAAATTGACTTAAGCTCAATCAACTGGACACTCTGTGGGTGGATCATTGGTCACCGGGCATGTGAAAAATGTGGAGTGATGTGGAGTAGCCTATTGACAGCTACATCGTCACGACACTGGCCAAGAGAAGTCGTATTCTTCTTATTCTTCTTGTTGTCGTGTGGCTGCTAATGTATACGCAGAGCAACAACTACAATCTCACATCCAGGTGGTCGCCGTGGTGTCTCCTTTGTATATGTGGATCAGGCATTGCAATACATCTTAACCATCGTCATTTCCATCATCATCAAGTGGAAACTGCCAAAACGATGAATAAGAAATGGAGAAGTGTGATGGCCATCTTCGTTGATTTAGTGGGACGGGGCAGCAGAAGACAAAACTCACTTGGCGGGGCTCACCCACCAGGGCCGAGGCTCTGCGTGGATGCTGCGTGAGGCGACTGGCGCGTCACCTGTTGAAACCGCAGCTGCCTAACGTCAGAATCTAAATAGGTGTATTTATACTGCACGGGGTCAGAACGTTACAAAACAAACAGTACAGAAACAACGATAGGAGTGCAAAGTACAGGAATGGTAAACAAATCACTAAAACAAAAACGTTTTTATTTTACCAGGTAAAGCCCACTGAGCTACTAGCTTCTTTTTCAGAAGCGACCTGGCCACAAATGATAGCTCACCGAAGTGGCTTACACTGATTATCGTGATCGCACGCAAACCATAAACCCTCAGCATTGTTTCCCAGGCTACAGCTTGACAAACTCACAATCGATTTAAAACTTTCGTGACTGCAGGGATTCATCTTCTTGGTTCTTCTGGTAAAGTCACGTAGAAGGGAAATAATAAAATAATAAAAATAAACATAATGAAATACAATTCTCACGACGTTTCGGCCACAACGCAAGCAGACACTGTCTTTCCGACAGCTCTGTTCTTCACCTGAGGACGGCTGCTTGCGTTGTGGCCGAAACGTCGTGAGAATTGTATTTTATTATGTTTTATTTTTATTATTTTATTATTTCCCTTCTACGTGACTTTACCAAAAAAACCAAGAAGATGAATCTCACAATCACCACCCACGTTGGATAACTTTTGTTGCATACGGTCCTGAACAATATGGTGAGCTAAGATATTTTTAAACAAGTTAAATTATCAGTACAGCACTCTTGACTTACCATTGGCACTTATGCAGACAGCAGCAGTTTCATTTCAAGCCTAGCAGCACTCGTTCAAAATTAGCACGGTCATGTACGTATGTATGTTGAACTTCTATTCACACCAAACGTAGCCAATGGTGCTAATTGGAGGGGCGGGGGAGTGGGGGGGTATTTGAGAGATTCTCACAGCTTTGGCTCGCTCCTCGCTCACTCGTGGGACATTCTCATGTTTTTCTCGACTTGCAATTGCGTCAAATTACTGTTGTGTTTGCATCCCTCTCCTGGTGCTTCACCTGAAAGAGTTGCCCCAGGTCCACACATTCTCACGTAAAGGAGCAGCCCTGCAATTTTGCTTCCTCACTCCACTGCTGCTGGAAGGGCCTCCAACTCGAGTGAACGCCACAAAAGCGAATGCCAGTCTACCCGTCCACGTGTGCCCAGACGCGTTAGAAGAGACGGGCATACCCACACTTTACCCCACCACACGTGACCTGCTGACTGACTAAATGTGGTGGGACACATTTATACTGACAGGGGGGCAGAGGTGGTGGGGGCGGGGGGGGCTAAGTAGAGAGTGGTTTAGAGCCTCACTTTGAGGTTTAGCTTTTTAGATGATTTTATTTTGTCGAGAACTCGAGAGACTAGGATAATCTGATTTGCAAGAGCGACCTGGAGCGACCTGGGGCATTCGCCTGCCAGTAGGGTGCCCATGACACAGCACACGAAGGCCTACTCTTACGGACGACGTCAGGGTACATTTAACATCCACCGTGAGTGGAGCAGACGGTGCGTGTTATCATTCGTGACTGTTACACCACCGCAGTATTAATCGGTGGTGGGGGGGGGGGGTCACCGGATTCGAGCCGTGATCCTCTTCCAGCTCTGGGCCCATGTCACTGCCCGTGGGGGCATTCGTGGGAAGTCGTCGAAACGAGCAATAAATGTACGACCAGTGTGGCTGTCAGCAGACATCACAGGAAGCTGTCTCACACGTGACAGTCATTCTGCAAGAGCTCGTCCGCCTCGCACCATTGTGAGAATGACCATTGTTTCCCCTCCACCGCCCCCTTCCAATTGCAGGCCCATGTGCTATGTTAAGCAACTGGACATCCCAGGCTATGGTGAGAGGACTAACGTGTCACCCGTGACACCTCGCTCGAACCTTACCAAGGAGTTGGAGAAGTACTCCGAGAGTGTGTATGAATATCCAACGTTCGACGTGCCCGATTTTGGAAAGTGTGCCGTACTATCCAAAGGACCCGAGCGGGAGTCTTCACCTCTGACTTACACAGGTGAGTCGCGGATTCTTCGCTTCACATATGTCACTGCACCGCTCACTCTGGCCCTACAACTGGGGTTGCTCAAATATGGCGATACTATTATATAGCCTATGTATGTTGAACCTCTGTCGCACCGTACGTAGCCAATCATGCTAATCAGAAGTCCAAATATCAGATCCACAACAATCCGAAGTCTGCATTATCCTCATATCATAATTATCGATGCTCATTTTTTTTTATCAGATTAAAAACACATCAGATTTCAAGGAAGTTGAAAATAATGGGGTAGAAGAGGAGTTCACAACCAAAAAAAGATTTTCTACATCTAATTTTATTAAGGCTATGAACCGACAGCAGAATACTCAGAGAGAGTGTTTTAAACATTTTATGAAGACATGAGAGATACCATCCACTTATTCTCTATTAGCTGACTGTAAAAATACGACCTACAGAAGTTTTATCAGGTGATTGACAAAAGGATGCAAACAATTATTTTACGATTGTTGGTGGCATAAAAAAAATGACATTGGATTGAAACTCAACACAAAACGTAATCGAACCTGGAGGCCCGAGTTCGATGCCCGCTCACGGCCAACACCAGTGACAATTATTTGAAACGGTCCTGGGCCTCCCTTAGGTCGATTCAGCCTCAAATGAGTACCTCGCTGCGATGTGTTCAAACATCGCCACTGGGGCGACAAAGGCGGCCGGACTTGGCGCTGATCACCCACGCCCCTCGTGTGCCATGCCGGCCTTCATGGGTACTACGGCACTTGCCCCAAAATTTCTGTTGAGGCTACACGGGATACCGTCGTCTTTTATCCGCGTGCGCAGGTGACCACTACGTAAAACCGCTGGCTTCGTGCAGCCCGGCGGACAGCGGCTACCCGCCGAGCTGCAGCCAGCCGGCCAGCTTTGACTACATTCACGACGACGAGGCGGCCCACATGGCCGCGACAGCCATCATCAACCTGTCCACGCGCTGCTGGGAATCGCCGCAGCCGCTCTTCAGCCGCAGCCAAGAGCTCACACCCACGCAAGTACGTCGCTAACACCTCCTCGGCCTAATGACCTTGCATCCCGCGGTGGCGGGATGTTAACCACCTCGCCTCTGTCCACCCAGCATGATAAAGTGGCTCACAACAGCTGTTTGATGAGCAGGTCGAATAGCTGTGGTGTGGCACCACGGTGGCGAGATGTTTACTCCCTTGCCTCATATACAGGACGTCGTGGGTTCGATCCCGACCCTGACACCTGTATATTTCGAATTTGCATATTCTCCCTGTGGTCGCGTGGATTTTTCTCCAGGTCCTCTGGTTTTTCCATTCAAATTTAGAAACATGCGTTTATAGTAGTTGGCTGCAATACATTGCCACGTGAAAAACACGTTTTTGAGCTCGCATTTGTGGCCAGGTCGCTTCTTTAAAAAGAGCTACATAGCTTATTGGGCCTTACTTGGTAAAATAAAAGTTAGTTTTTAGTTTATTTGGGTTAATGGCCAAATTTCAAGCAACTGCTGGATAAAGGTCTTTCCATAGCTGTGTCGGCCATTGGTTTTGTTTGACCATACTTAACACGTAGGCTTTCCCGACCAATATTATTCATAATATAGGTTTTTGGGTCAAATCTCTTATGCAGAGTCAGCCGCTGGACATGGGCGAGAGAGGGAGCATGGAGCTCAGCTTGAGCCAGAACCGGGAGCTGGTCGGTGGAGGCGGTGGCGGTGGCAGCAGCTTGGTGGGCTCGCCGAGCCCGTACTCCCTGCACAGCCCTGGCGCCAGCCTCCTGGGCGGCGGGGGGCGCGCCTGCCTCCTGGCCGACGCTCACAACCCGTGGGACACCCCCGGGGACTACCCTCCCCACACGGGGAGGCCCATGGAGGCGGAGCCGCAGAAAGAGGTACACAGTCCGTTCTCCTGTGACGCGTCGTTGTAGCACGACGCGAATCGGATGTAACGCGATGACTGTATTAGGGAACACGTTTTTTTTTATTAACGCGGATGCAAATTGGGTACAACGCGATCCAGTGAGTGGAACTACGTCGTGCGAGTAGGAATAAGCGGTCGTACGGCTGCCTTGGTGTAGCGTCGCACAAGGCGGGATGCTGCTGGATGCTTCTAGATGCTACCCACGCACCCTCGGTCTTTGTTCAGCCTGCGTACGCATCTCAGGTGTTATCGCAGGCGTTATAGGAGAACAGACTGTAATATAGCGACACCACTGAATGCACAAATGGAGAACTAAAAACTCTCCAGTAGTCTGCGACTTGTGGTCATCCAAAACAGAACGCACAACGTATAACGACACAATGGCTCGATCAACAAATATGAAGGAGACATCACAGCGATACACTCGGCTGCTCTTGACGCGGTTATCTGGCTTGACCACCTAAGTGTGAAATTGTGGTTGTTGCTCTGCATCTACATCAGCCGTACGAAAGAAGAATGCGCAGGATGCACGGTTAGGGTGGAGTGGGGGGGGAGTGCGTGATGAATCAATTATAAATTAATATTTCTGTGTTGTGTTAACTGTAGAGGAAAGTATACATACATTTAGAAATCATCATCTGCCATGATCCATCCACTGCTGGATGATGGCCTCCTAACTCAGATTGTGTTGCTCCATCCCGTCGGTAGACATGCTCTTGGACGCGTTGCAGTCTTTGGCTGCCACTCCGTCATTGTTCTCCGTCATTGTTCTCCGTCATTATTCTCCGTCATTGTTCTCTGTTATTGTTCTCTGTCATTGTTCTCCGTCATTGTTCTCCATCATTGTTCTCCGTCATTGTTCTCCGTCATTGTTCTCCGTCATTGTTCTCTGTTATTGTTCTTTGTCATTGTTCTCCGTCATTGTTCTCCATCATTGTTCTCCATTATTATTTTCCGTTATTATGTTCCATTATTTTTCTCAATCATTGTTCTCCGTTATTGTTCTCGACCATCGTCCATCATCCCTTCTAGCGACGTGTCCTGCCCAAGCCCGCCTATGTTTCTTAACAGTTTGGAGAACGTCATTAACCTGCGTGTTCTCCAAGCCACATGTTCCTCTCTCTCTCTCTCGACGTAATTCCAAGCGTGCATCCTTCCATGCTTGTATGTATTATAAGTTGTATGTATTTTGGACTCCTTTCGCACCGTACCTAGCCAACCGTGCTAATTGTAAGTGTAGGGGGAGGGACAACAATCGAGTGTCACTAAATGTTGCTGCTGTATGACCACACCAGGTTGAAGACTTGCCAGATTTTATGGAGGAGAGGAGATATTCAAGAGAAATCAGCTTACGAGGACCCAAAGTCAAGAATGGTCATTGTAAAGATGGCAAGAAAGAGATTATTGCGTGAGTACTTATTTTTGTAATAACCAAAGTTATCCTGGTCACTGCAATCGCCCGCTTTCACATCCAATAAAAAAGACTTGTGCAGAAATTACCTATAAAGGGGACAGGCCAAGTTGGCATTGCATAAGCTGTAGTTTTATTTCAAATTCTCCTCTTTATTTGGATAAATTAAGTGTCCTACATATCAACAATCATGCAAATTGTATGGCCATTATCACACTCGGCACGACAAGCTCTCCATTGTTGCGTGTAAGTGCACTTCGATTGTCACACTCGGCTTGGCAAATATTGGTACCTGACTGAAAGCTTCGAGGCCTAGAGACAGACGAGGATGTATTTTGACCAAATGAAGTAAAGAGTACTCTTTGGACTGACGATTTAGCACAATGCTGGCATCACACCCGACTATTATGTATGTCATTCATATCGGAGAGTCTCATTATGCATTAACACGCAAAAACACCTATCTCCAAATTAGCTGAATAGACTAGCAACGCGCTGGTACCCTCTTAAGATATGCACTAATAATAGTTTAGATTTATCACGCGCACAGCTTTCCCTCACTCTCGAAGAGAGAGAACAACTCAGAGCCACAAGGAACCAGAGACGTGCGTGGAGGCAGCCACGCGATGAGCCGGCGCCGACATTTACCCAAGCTCTGCGGCCCTCTATATATGTGCTAGGAAATCCGATGGCTCGGAGAAAACCAATGCGTACGAGGGGGAAACACTCTATCCCATACGGACGGAATATTGCTGCCCTGTATACTCCTGGCGAGCCAGGGCATAGCACCACGACACCCATGGAAAGGGAATTTCACAACATATTTGTGTGTTGATCCAACAACTCTCGCCTCCACAGTGATGAATTACAGGTGTGCGCCACCACCACCACCACAAGATGGTGTTGCCAGGACAATTCCTGGCCACCTTTGTCTCACAAGCTATAACTTTGGCACAATGCACCAGGTCTTAATTATGAGGCTGAGTCAACCAAAAGGTGACTCAGACCAAGTTGAGATACCAGTGTTTGCTAGTTTTATGCATGCCTAAAACTTTTACTGAATCATAATAAACTGACCACTAGGAAGGCATGATAGGTTCAGCTCAGATTGTGTACCAAACAATTGTTCGTGCATACACTGAGGATGTCCTGCAGTCCCCAGTGAGGATCTGCTAGCTTCCTACAGACCATGGAAACTTTGTGGCCCTTGGGCAGTAGGTTGCACACCCGGGAGGTTGCACACCCGGGTCCAGATGTTCCTTTGAAAGAGGGAGCACATTGAGGAAGGAGCGTTGAAAAGAGATGGCATCATCTTCGCTGAAAAGACCTGTCATTCTGCCACCTTTTGGCAGAATGGTGGGAAAATAGTGGCATTAATGTTGCTCGTCATTCATCCATTCCTCCATGCCTGCTTTCTGTGACAGCGCCTAACATAGAGGGAACATCGGTTAAGTCCAAAGGAGAGATTTGGTCCACTCACTGGATTGAGTCTGTGGAGCTTTGCGTGTTATCTCGTCAGATGCATAGGTTTCCTCCAAGTACTCCAAACACTCATAAACGAAATTGGTCAAAATCTCAACACTGGATCATCTTAAATAATAGTTTTTAGGCTTTCCTGGGTAAATACTAATTACTGTATACTTTTGCATACCTCGGTGTTCATACTACTTGTTGCGTGACCACATCGAGGAGAGATGATTGTAAGTAGGATCCAATACACACAAGGTCGCCAAGCTTCCTCACTATTTCACTGGATGAATAATTCTGCTAGAAACCTTAGCAACCTGTGCCTTGTCGTTTTGCGTCTCCCCGGCAAAAGGCATTTACGCCAGTCGCCTACATGGTTTTGGCTGGCTGTGTGAATCTTTAGCTATTTCAGAGTCCTTCGCTTAATCACCGGGGATGGAAATCAAATTTAGAAATGGTAGTTTTCAGCCCTCCTTATATGCGCATGCCCTTCTCTGAAGCGTACAGAAGCGCGCAAATGGAAACACGTTTTCTGGAAATTTCGCATGTATCATTTGCCAAGGTCTTCGTTTCCTAAAGTCCTTGTCACGTGCACTCTTTGTCGGACCTTCATCTGATGCTTTGGGTGGCATTCAAAGTTCATGTAACAATGGTAGGACTCGCCCTGGGTTGTGGGCGCTGAGCAAAGCCACTTTACGTTGCGCTGTGCACCTGTTTGTTGCACCTCACGGAGGCTGCCAACAGCCGGGCCCTCGGTCCGCGGCTTTAAGACATCAGCTAGCGAGCGCCTCCACATTCCTTGCTCAGCTGTGTCATCTTGAATCTAAGCTACGTGCCAGTGCAGCCTGCCTTCGTACATCAGAAAGTGTGGTTACCAGTTACCTGGTTTGTATCCACTGATTATTTCTAGGGCCCCTAGCAAGAAGCCGAGATGCTTGCTGGCAGCGTTCTAGTAAAACATTCAACTGTTCTCTTCTGTGTATGTAACTTTCAAACAGTTCATTACCAACTGAGAAAATGGCCTTGACCTGTACCCAAGAACAAGAGATGATTTGGCCAAGCAAGAATGAGCGAATTATACTTAGAAACGTACACGTATATCGACGCACAGATTCAAGTCTAAATGCAATTTTCTGGTGGTAGAATCATGTTTGTTTTTTGGCAGTTGCCCAACTCCAGGGTGTGATGGAAGTGGCCATGTCACTGGGAACTACGCATCACACAGGAGGCAAGTGGCACCTGTAGGGTACCCAACGTAAACCAACGGAGAAACCGAACAGCACAACCACCACCATCGTCATCGTCGTCGTCACACTCACTGTCGCCCACCCCGTCACTGTCCTATTTCCATTATCATCAGCATCATTCAAAATTGCAAACTGCATAATTTGCAAACTGCTGTGCATATTATATCGACTTGTTCATATGTTAACATTTTGGTGTTCTGGTTCAAATTTGATATCTGTGCATTGAAAACTGTCATGTTAATTAAATGACCAGGCAAACTTATAACGATTCTACGAGGAATGGGATGGATCCATCAGCCAACAAGCCAGATGTAGATTATTTCCAAATCCTACTTGATCCACTGTGCCCACAGCTAAATATGAGCACTTCTGATTCTCAGTATGATAACAAGAGTAATGAAGCATATTAAAACTGTAACCTTAGTACCTTTCTAAAAATACACATACAAATCTAGAATACTTTAATATGCGGCTAACATCTAAAACCACATATACCATGACATGATACTGTACACACATTGTACACAAACACTCAAACACAGGTCATGGACATTGGTATTACATAAAACAAACTTGTACCTTAATTTATATATATGGTATGGTTCCTCTTATTTATCTTGAAGTGGGGTATGACTTTATAGTTATGTTTACACAATTCTAAGACAAGAGACATTGCACTTGAATTATTTCTAATTATCCATGAGCCATGTTGGTGGTCCTAGTTTACTCTACACCACACCATAGGTGTGCTGGATATGGGGCAATGATAAGACCATGTACAATAAATTATTTAAAGACTGACATTAATATTTCACAGTCCCCCAAGGCTCATTATATTTATCGCGAGAGCTCACGATGATGTGAGATCGATACGAAGGACTCTCCTAGCCCAGTTCGGACATGCGAAAACACGGGTGAGACGAGACGATTTTATTTTTGTCCTGCCCTTCTTTGCAGACGAATGTGGGGAATGCAAAGGGCCTTCAGTCTGTGCTCCTTGTGTGCTCAACGCGTCTTGTATTCATCAATGCGACATCCCCCACACCCCCCCCCCCCGGCGAATTGCATCGCTCCGTCTTTACGCATAATTAGCAAATCCTCTCGCTCTCCGGAGACAAAGGTGGATGATCAGATGACAAGTTACAAACAGGCAGCTTCACAGTTGTTGTTTTTTAAATAGCAAATGTGTGTTTAGTTATTTATTTCCAGTGCGTGGTGCGGTGGTGAGCTTAACCACGATTCCCAAAATACCCTTCCTGGGCACAGCTGGCAGCGCCGCCATTTTGTGAGTGGTGTTGCTGACTGACTCGATGGCGGCGGCCGCTTCTGTGGGAGGGTGGGGTGGGCAGAAGCCAGGGGGGTCAGGGGGGCAGGCAACGCCGGTCCAAGTGATGCACTGCATTTTTATATCTTCAGGCAAAAGGAAATTGTGCAGTTGGAGAACGCCCTGCAGCAGAATGGGGATAATGCACCCTCACTTTTGCATGGTTTTGATTCCTGTTTAAGGAAAACAATTCAAGGTGTTATGCCTAACGTATTTAAACATTACTTAATACATTCAGCATTCATTAGCGTCTGCTAAGCATAAATTCCATACTAAAGTTGTTTTTAATTGTAAATAAATTGTTAGGCCAAGTGTGTCATCCTTAGCCGTGATCTATTTACTGCTGGATGAAGGCCTCCCCAATCCACCACCATCACGGTCCTGTGATGCACAAATCACCTCGCTCCTCGCACCGGCTGATTCCAGTGCTCCATCTCCACAATGGTGCCCTCATGGGCTTGGTCTTCCCTTGGTAATTAGACTCGAGTCCATCTCGTTACCGTCTCGTCCAAGCCCTCCGACCGTAACAGTCAATATGCTGTCTCTAATTTGCATTTTCTGTCTGATCCATGGGTGTCCTTTTCCATCTCTCCGTGCAATACCATGCTTCTTTATGCACTTCCCAGCTTTTGTTACATTTTCTTCGTCTAACCGTGACCTGATCCCTCTATGTTTTGCACAATACAATGCGATACAACTTATCATACGTATAGGCAACTGCATCTCAATACGCCGTACAGAAAGTCGGACCTCTGGATCACAGGTTACACAGGGAAAAATATGTGTAATACAAAGACAAAGTTCCCTCGTATAGCCTTATCATACTGTTGGGGAAAGTGCTGTTAGCAAGCACCTATCATGGATGGCACAGCACACGAGGGGGTGGGTGGCCAGAACACACACAAACGCACGTCGTATATACATACAATAATTGTGGCCAGTGATGGACAAAAGAGACGATATAATCTTTCATCCTAAACTTAAACAGCAATAGTAGGCAGTCAGCAGCATGGATGGTTGAGGAGAGAACATTCTAGATTATAGAGCAGCAGCAGAGAGTGACCTCTGACTGAGCAGAGGTCATCTCAGGGTTTCAAGAAGAGGCTCTGATTGCAAGAGTGGAGATCACACCCGGCCGGGATGGGGGTAGAAGTGAAGGCAGTGAGAGCGGTCTTGTAGTCGATTTATACCACTGGATTGAGAGCCATCGAAGGGAAATGAGGATTGGGGTGATGCGGTCTTGATTACGAGCGCGGGTTAGGAGTCTTGATTGACTTGAGGCCGTAGATGAGAGCGTTGCGGCTCAACGCAGTCGCTGGGAAAAAGAAGTGGAGGACGCGGGAGTTGTTTGTGTAGGTAGGAGGTACGGCGTCCTACACACCTGAGGGATGTGGGAGGAGAGAGGGAGGAGGTCTTTGAATCAATGAGGACTCCAAGATGTTCTTCATACATTTTTACTCTTTCCCCAATTCATCCCGTCCGTGACTATCAGCGTCGCGTCGCAAGACAAAGCGTGCGTTCAAAATCATCAGTAGGTGTTTTTATACTGAAGGAATCCGATGAGCTATAAAGCTCTTTTTTCACAGATGTCCAGTCGGGGTGGGTAAGAACGTTACAACCTCTCGTGTTAGAGAACAGGCCACGGAAGCAGACAGACACGCTTACTAAAAGTATATTTTTTATCAAGCCCCACTGAGTCTCAACACTATTTGCAGGAGGGTCCTGCAGTTAAAGGGCACTGGTATCTTGTGTGTTTCCCGATTAAGTTATACGCGAGTAATTTTTCTAATTTGGTCATGTTGGACCATGACGCCAGCACACGATGGCTTACTACTTTTTTTCCAAAAGACGTCACGCGATCTGTAATGTTCACTGTAAAGCAGACGGCACGTATTGTATGGTTAATACGCCCGCACGATTAACCAGGACGGCCTCTCAGGTTCCAACCGTGAACCTCTGCAACAAGCTGGTATAAACTGAACCGTATGTCACCGCTCCGGCATCATGGAGCTGCCTCTCAAAATCCTATCAAGTCATCAGTGCCCCCCACATTCGAAGGCAGGACTTCCCCAGCCGCTCAGCATACGAGAGGAACATTCGCCACACAACAGTCAAAACTGATCTTTTAATTCTTTGAGCTGCAGTTGATCACATTTCAGCGGGGTACAGCATTTACGATGTGCCTGTGAAGTCGTTGACGCCTGGGCTGAGACCACCAATTCGCCACACCTGAGCGACGATCCGGTTTAATCACAGGGCAAGCTGCCTGGATTCGAACCCAGGCTTCTCGGTGGCTGGCAGCTCTTGAACCCTCTTGGGCGATGCGTGTTAAGCATCGCCCCCCAGTGTCCGCCCTCCGTAACGACTGCGGCTCCAAGCGAACGATGCCTGCCACCTTATTCGCGCTCGTGTTTGTCACCATTGGGCTCACGCGAGGAGGGTTGTCGTTAAAACCGTGGACATTATACATACGTGAGCGAACCCAATTAATTATGAATCTTGTGCGCGCCGCTTCATTATTTTAATGTCCCACCGTTGCAGGATTTACGTCGGGTTAAAAAACCACACGCACTGCAGCACTGCCTCGTTTTACTGTAAACCTTAAGGTGAGGTAGTATATACCGTATTTATACAGATTACATTACAAGATAGACACTGTAATTGTGTGTATTACTTGAACATATTGCGTGTATATATATGAAGACACGTAACATACTCTTTGGGTCTTTCGGTAAAGTCACGTAGATAAAAAAAATATTTTAAAAAATCACGACGTTTCGATGGCAACACAATCAATCGTCTTCAGGTTATTATTTTTCTACCTACGTGACTTTACGGAAAGACCCAAAAAGTATGAATTCCTGCAGTCACGAAAGCTTTAAGTCAACACAGATAACACACATACTAAATACATGTATTGTACATATAGAGACATACTTAACACATATACAGTACTCTTAACCACGAAGACAACACTCCTACAATTGGAACTAATTTTACCTGTGCCCCGGATTACCCAACTCTTCCCATGACGTGCCAGTTAACAATTGGGCTTTGTGGGTAAGAAGACACAGTCGTCACAAATGGGTTGCACTGCCTTGCAACATAATAAGAGGAATTATATCCAGTACACGCAACAATGACGGTGGCCAGATCTTTAAAAAAAAGATCTCCGAGCTCACCAAATCCAGCCTCGGTTAATGTTTTAAAGCTGGTTTTAAACTGGTGCCAGGCCATCGTTTCACTAGTGTAGAGACAAAGGCGGCGTGGCTTGCGGCCGAGAAGACTCGGAGCATCGTTTGAAGACAGAGAAAGCAACATCCGCACAGCGTTATGCTGTCTATTCAATCTCGGGTTTGAGACTTAAAGATAACGCCAGGTTATCGATCTCGGGTTTGAGACCTACGCTGCCAGGGTCGGCTCGGGCTGGCCAAGAGGAGCAGAGCCCCGGGTATGGGAACTCCTTTCCCTCACGCCCTCCACAGCCAACCCCATTACTCACGAAGAGTCGAGGGGATGGAGTGTTTAATGGAATCAAGTACACCCAGGCAGGTGCTTTGTATTTGTGGGGATGCTGATAGCGAGGTCACACATTATCGTGACGTGATCCAGCAGCAGAGACTCCAACTCCTTTCTCAGTGGGCAGTAACTTACCAGGTTGCAAGGCATGCGCTAACAACTACACCACCGATCTCCCCACATACAGCGTGTACATAAAAACGCGTGCATACATGAAGACATACACGTACATATAATTGTGCCCCACACCTACTCGTGCTCAAGCGTAGCTCTGAGTGGCGTAAGTGCCAAAAAGTCATCGCACTTGCCCACCCTCCTTGTGAGCTGAAAGAGCATCCCCCTGTGTGGCTGGCCACAAAACGTCCTTGGATCCGCCAGGGATCTGGAAATGGATCTGGATCCAGGAGATCCCAGCAAAGCCACAGATCTGGATCCATCCCATTCCTAACGATGTAATACGTCAGCCAAGATATAATTTCAAAAGGATTCATGTTAATAAACACCCCTCAATGGGATTTTTTAAAAGTAAACATAGATTACTTCAGCATCAGATACAATTTTGTCACCTATACAATAGCACAATTTGATATTTACGAATACTATACGACGATATTTCATAATGTAAAGGAGTATTTCAACTTTATGACTAGTTGTAATCTAAGCACAGATTTTTTTTTCTTTCTTTTATACGTCTGTTAATGTTTCCCATCTGTTAATGTAGGGGCAAACTGCAATGGATATAGTAAACAATGTAGTTTTATTTACAGTCTCTCTGGCTGCCCACTGGCAGACAAGAACATCAGGAGCATTATCACCTCCAACACTCAAGAGTTAAAGTAAGTCTGTGGACCTTCTGTAATTGTTACATGTAATATCACAGAGGGAAAGCAATAACACGTACCTTAATGGGCTATGCTGTGCCATTATACACACCTCTGTCTGCGCTGCAGTGTTGTAATAGTTTGTTGTATCTGAAACCTTTTTGCACAACGTAGGGGGATGCCCTCATCCAGTAATGCGATTGAAATGGGAATATGCGTTATATGTAATTAACAGATGTTATTAACGTATGTAACAACTTTATTTGCAACGTTATTTTCGGGGGTAGGTAATTGTAGTTATTTAAAGATGGGAATGTAGATTGTGGTGGTATATTTACATGTAATGTTTTATTTTCATTTTACTCAAAGATGAAACTCCTCTATATTATGGTTATAGCGACAACAATTTGCATCACTTGTACGAACGAGTGTGTGTGTGTAAACAGCAACCAATATGCAGGCCATTCACCAAAGCTAGAAAATCCACACTGGCACGCATGGCATTTGTTAGATACATCTTGAAGAAAAATCGCAACATAGCGTACATTGGCAGGAACAACGTGTTATGGCACTCAGACCTGAGTAATCATGTCAGCATAATAATAAGGCATTTATACCATGCCCTTCATACGAGGCCCAGTCTAAAGCACCGTATATTATACACATCCTACACACTTTTATTCACACCGCACTCAACTGACAAATGCAAATTCACCCAGGTAATGCATTCAACCACTCATCGCACTTCTCGGAAACAATATGCTGATTAAACATTCCTTAATAAAGGGCCGTATTTTTGGGGGGCCTGACTTAAAAAACGAGACATAGAGTTGCGTGACCGCAGTTCTAGAGGAAGAAGATGCGTCCGAAATATGAGAGCAAATTTGACCGAAGCTCTGTCATCAACAGTGGCCAGATGGGTTTGGCAGGGCTGTCAGGAGGTACGAGTTTTCTGATTGCAGTGCCTGAGATGGTCCGTACAGAGTGATGAGTTCAGTGAAATATTCATATACAAATCCATTTTAACGTCAAGGTAGGTTGATGTGTTCTTTCACCGGAGGCAAATAAAGTTGCATAATTTGGCATTACGATCACACTTCCTGACTCGGCAAATGAGTCGAGCGACTTCATGTGGAACGTGTTTTAGTTGGTGCTGAGGTGAGTGAGCAAGACCGCAATTGTAACACATTTCAGTTGGGACATTAATCGGCTGGATGAACTAATGCGTTCATGGGGCATTTCTTCAGCTTTTCTATCAAGGAGTAACCTTTGGTAGGCAAATGCTACGTACACACGCAACGGTTTTGCAGGAGTATAGGATGTGATTTTGGAGTCAGTGTTAACGAACATGATTTTGTGATGAATTTACAATTCACTTTCTACACAATAACGCGTTAAATATACAAACATTAAAAAGATAACATCAAATCAATATATGTACCAGCTGTAAAAGCTGGTACAGACACTGCTGTGTATTTGATTCATAGTTCACTTGCAGCGCTATTGCGAAGAAGCCTAATTAAGTGATTTGTTTACAATCAAGTGATGTTTGTAATAGCTTAGAACTTATTTACTGTTCACCAAATGTGAACACTAAATTAGTGGCAAATGTCCCCTTTTATTGGGTGCTTGTGGATAACTGTATTCACGCCATCATCATCAACCGACCTCTGTTCCAGCAAGTCGCCGGGTCGGTCAGTCAGCGTGCAAAACTTCTCCACATTCCTTTATCTTCTCAGGTCTGCTCTTGTCGCATCATGGGACTGTGAGCCATGGTGACGGCTCGGTGAGGTCTTCATCTAGCAAGGGCATACATCATGGCTGATGTGATGATGGCCGATGATGACGATCATCATTATCATCACATCAGCTCCTCGCCAAAGCACATCATCAGTAGCGTGAGGGGGCCCTGAGATCACTGGCGAGTCCGTCAGGGGCCACTGTAGACATTGTACCACATGGTGCATCGCTGACCACACACACCCATAGAGTAGGTTCATGATGATGAGCCACAGTTCGTGGGCTTTCAGATGCGCTTCTGCGGCTATCTGGAACGCTTTTCCTTCCAATATTAGGAAACCACTGGAGCTATGCATTTTCAATCATCTAGATTGAAAACTAATTTCTTTAGAACTGCTTTTTGTGTTTAGTGTGTTGTCCTTCCCCCGCACCTCGGATTAGCACGCTTGGCTAGGTACGGTGCGAAATAAGTTCAACATACATACATACACAGTTGTCCTTTCAATATCAAAACTTTTTCAGTACAGCCCTGCTTGGGATGTCTGGCCAATTCCTTATTGAGTATTTCACACGTAGGGTATCCTCAGAATTAAAACATGCCTAAAGGGATTCATACTCTTTATTTTTTTCGGTACAGTCACTTAGGTAAAAAATTAAAATAAATTAAATCACGTTTCGGAGGCAACACAAGCTTCCGTCTTCAGGTGGAACCGTCACAGCAAAATTACTGTATCAAGTGGGAAAAAACCAAAGAGTATGAATCCTTGCAGTCACGAAAACTTCAAATCTAGAATTAATGCCTAAAGGGAGATAATTCAGTGTATCTGCACATACAAGGCAGCGTCAAATTGGTGAACTCCCTCCTACATGTGTCTCACAGATGGGTCCCTCAGGCATGCAAAAGAGAACACACGATCTGCTAACCTCACCTCTAGACCACCGTATTACAGGCGTCCGCTACCGTGGTCAACTCTCTCAATGGGCTGTCACGTGGTTGAAGAACATCAACCAATTAAATAATACATTGGTGTCGATGGGGTCACAATGGCCAGAACGCCCGACGTAATGTGATATGTTTTGACTTAAAACTTTCGTGACTGCAGGAATTAATATTCTATGGTTCTTTCGGTAAAGTCACGTAGATTAAAATAAATAACAAAAAAATAAAAAAAATAAAGTGAATAAAAATATCACGACGTTTCGATCGCAACACAAGCGGTCGTCATCAGGAACAGGGAGGTTAGCCTCTGAGGGCAAGATGTTTATAAAGGTTTAGAGATGGGCGGGGCAGCTAATGTTAATGTAGTAGAGGGCCCGACACCAACAGTCGATCTACACCAATCAAAGAGCTGTTTATAAAGGTTTAGAGATGGGTGGGGCAGCTAATGTTAATGTAGTAGAGGGCCCGACACCAACAGTCGATCTACACCAATCAAAGAGCTGTTTATAAAGGTTTAGAGATGGGTGGGGCAGCTAATGTTTATGTAGGAGAAGGCACGACACCAACAGTCGATCTACACCAATCAAAGAGCTGTTTATAAAGGTTTAGAGATGGGTGGGGCAGCTAATGTTAATGTAGTAGAGGGCCCGACACCAACAGTCGATCTACACCAATCAAAGAGCTGTTTATAAAGGTTTAGAGATGGGTGGGGCAGCTAGTGTTTATGTAGGAGAAGGCCCGACACCAACAGTCGGTCTACACCAATTACATTCCTGTAGACAGAATGGCTCATTGAGCCATCTAGTCTCTTTTTTATTAGGACATCCAATAAAGGTAGCATGCCATCTTTTTCTACCTCCATGGTGAATTTGATGACTGGGTGTATGGAATTGATGTGGTTGAGGAATTGGTTTAGAGCCGGTCGGCCATGTGGCCAGATGACAAACGTGTCATCTGCGTACCTCTTCCACAGGGATGGGCGTAGAGTGGATGCCTGAGTCGGACGCCATCCAGGCATTCACTCTACGCCCGTCCTTGTGGAACGTCGTGATATTTTATTCACTTTATTTTTATTTCATTGTAATTTTATCTATCTACGTGACTATACCGAAAGAACCATAGAATAGTAATGTGATATGGTTAAGTAAAGGGCACTGATCCACAGATATTGATCTCATTGGCCAATCAAGTGGCCAAACAATGGATATAAAATAATCATGAAAAACAATGGGGTTACACCTTCCTCTATAGGTCGGCAAAATGTAATGAATCCGGATGTCACAGCGATACAAAAGACATTAAGCAAAATACGGCAATGAATAAACGACATTTATCTCAAAGGACTTACACCTGGTTAAATATAGCACATGGAGAAATGGTGCATCTTAATGGCGTGTCACAGTTAAAGGTTGTTCAGAAAGTATGAATCTCATCGTGCCTTTGCATGGTTAAAGATGATCTCTCAGGCCCGTGAAACCTTGATTCTCAGAGCGACTGCGCCTGGTTAAAGCGCATCAAGAATGAATGCAACAGAATGGGATGTCATGGTTAAATAAAGGACATGAATAAATAATGTCATGGGCTCTGGTTAAATTGAGGACATAAAGAAGACGTGATTTTCAGTGAGGCTATTCCTGGTTCAGAAAGTCACATGAAGAATTAATGCATCAGAATGGGATTTCGTGGTGAAATAAAGGACATGAAGAACCCTCGTTCAATAAACAAGGTGTGCAAATAATACATCTGAAAGGGGTCACGTTAAAGCACACACAGTACATTATAATAGGGTGTCAATGTTAAATTAAGAAATAATAAATATTCATGGGCTCTTAAATATAGGACATAAAGATAATAATATTCTCAGTGGGCTCTCATCTGGTTAAATAAAGTGCATGAAGGCCGTTTTTGGAGCTAGGTTTAGGCATTAAGGTAAATATTTTGCTATGAAGGTGCCACCCTCCCTTTGTAATAATCCAATGATGTGGCTCAATAATCAATGCCATGAATGAGTACAATATATGTGCACATTACGAATTGATATTGTTTAGTATATTTTGCGCGAATTAAATGTTTGCTGATTGTTTCAGTATGTGGGTGTCGATAGGAAGGGCTTTGTATTTAGAGAGTAATAATGCTCATGCGGGATGGTGAGAAGGAGGTTCAGTTATACTGTGTTCACAGAGCAAGTTTGATGGACTACAGAAAGCATGCTGATAGTGTAGAGAGAGAGGTCAGCAGCAGTGTTGAGTTGGAGGCAGGCGTAATGTCTGTGTTACCGCATGGGTGACAGAACTCGACCATTTCTGGGTGAAAATATATTTTGTATTGTTTAAGAGCCACCTTGGTGGCTGCTTTACAAACTAATGGAAGTGTAAATATGATTAGGGTTAGTGGAATATCAATGTAATGAGGGGGGTACAAAAAATGCACCAATTTACAAAGATGGAATCATCTGCTCGTATATTTATTTTCGTTTACAAGTTAACAATGTGGGGTGGCATCATCATTGTCCTGCTTTTATTATCTCTGTCCGCTTAAGGTGTCCGACCCCTGGCTGTGATGGCTCGGGGCACATCAGTGGCAACTATGCATCGCACAGAAGGTCAGTAGCTAACCCACATTTGTCATATTCAGTATGTAATATCTAAAGTGTTACATGTGCCGTTCGTTTTGTGTCGGTGAATGCGTAGCTACTTGCCGTCTTTTTTTTATTTAATTGTCAGTCAGTATGTAGTACAATTTTAAGAACTAAAGTTACAGACATGTAGAAATGGGCAGAGTAAAAAATTTTCACCACTTTCATTACCAACATTAGCCTTGATTTGAATCATCCATAAAGTCGTGTTTCTGAAACGGCCCTTCTTTATTCCGAGGGCCCTATTTATGTATTACTTAGCAAACGCTGTTATGCGTGATTTCACAGTCGGCAACATATACACAGCGTTGAAACAAAGTCCTCAGGCAGACGTCAGCTGGCATAGCCATGAAGTCACGTGGCAGCCCCCTCCTCCTCCTCCTGCTCCAGCGCCTGGCTGCCCGGTGCACCGCCCTCGTACCTCACAGCCAGAGACAGCGAGCGCCCTTTCCCCCCCAGTTCCGCACGTTCGCACAGCGGGCAGCTGTCCCAACGTAGGGCATAGAGGAGCTATGCCTGTATCATAGGGGACCTATGCTATAGCCATAGGGGACCTATGCTCTGCTATAGACAAATAGTAAATGTTACATCCTCTGCTGAGATTGCACATGATCCATAGATGGACATAAAAAAAAAATCTTGTCTCAGCAGGGTGCATGGCTGACTAAAACTTTAAGTTTTAATGATGTTGGTAGCCATGATCTCAGCTGACCCCAAGCTATTCAAGTAATCAGAACATAGGCGAAGCAGATGTATCCCTTTAGAAGAGGTTATATGAGAGCTGTTGAGCCAGTGCCCACTTATGGATTGTGTACATGGGTTCATGTCTAGTCGTGACCTCTGCATCCTAAATATGTTTACACAAGCAATCCCTTTTAAAACGAAGAGTATCGTGCCGTGTGGTGTTGTAATGCAGTCGGGCGGCACCGCGGTAAGAGCGCTTGACTCGCGTTTTCAAGATTGGGCATTCACATCCTGGTCAGGGGTTGAATCAGGGACTCCGCGGTGGGGAGATGTTATCTCCCTCACCTGGAGTGCAGGAGGTCGTGGGTTCAATCTATTGACCCTGACGACGCCTGTTCTGTATTTGGAGTCCTCATGTTCTCTCTCTCTCCCTGTGGTGGTCGCGTGGAATTTTTCTCCGGATACTCCAGTTTTGTCCCCCTCCACATTTAGGATCAACATCCGGTCATATTACTTGGCTGCTTCTATTAATACCCACGTGTGATGATGATGATGATGATATCAGCCACTTCGATGAGCTATCACGTATGACCAGGCGGGTTTTACCTGGGAAAATAATATAGTTTGGTTTTAGTTTTTAATCCCTCCGGGGTTATTGAAATTATTAGTAGTTTGGAGGAAGTCAAGAGTGTTCGTCCTGTGAAGGGACAGGCTCCCTGACTATCAAATGTGGATTTATCCCACTGGCTTAGGGTCTCCAATGAATAGAAGCCCCACTCACTGACCAGGGTGACATCGACTTTGCACAGATACAACTGCACCTTGATAAAAAAAAAAACCTCAAGTAAAAAAACTCACGTAATTGAAATCTGTGTTTATATCAACTCCCATGATCACATTGCAAATTAGTAAGCCACGAAGATGGAATTTGATCCTAAAAAAATACTTGGTATTATTTCAGAAATTTGACTTGTATTAGACGTGTCTGAAAGCTGCATTTATTTTTTAAATCAAACTTGACATGAAACACGTTAGGAGTGAGGTGTGAAAAGGAGAGACAGGAGAGACAGAACAGAGTCAGTGGGAATTGGAATAGGGCAAGGAGACAGAATAGTGTCACAGAAAATAGAAATCTCGTGGGAAAGGTAAGAGGGAAGGTTCGTTGTCATGAAACTATAATGCCACTCTGTTCTTGTTTATATTTTTATTTGTTATGTTTCCATTGACATTTTTTCTGAGCCTTTTGTCAGTAATGGGAGGCAGACTCGCCTGAAAACTATGGCACGTATCCTCTGTATGCACCGACTCCCGGCAATCGTTCCATTGAATTGGGCAACTGTATTTTAAGACACTCCGTGCCATTGGAGGCAAAGTCTCTTATTTAAACATTGTAATACATCATGTAACACTTGTACACTGCCTAGGAACTGTGGTCAATGAAGCATAGTTGAATGAATAATTTCACTGCACCACTGCACGTTTAAAAGTACAGTTAGTCTGCTCTCGAAACAAGCACATTCGATTGTCTTTCCCCCGCACCTCCGATTAGCACGGTTGGCTACATACGGTGCGAAAGAAGTTCAACATACATATAGTTGATGTGCAGGAGTGAAATGGATGGTAGCAGCACTAGGCCTTGAGGGATGGTGATGGCGTAGGGAGGCCTTCATCCAGCAGTGGATAAACAATGGTTGTTGCTGCTGCTGAAATAAAATATACTGTATATAAATTTTAAAATAAATATATAAATTTCCTTAAATTGCTCAATTAAACCATGTATCCTCACAGGGTGAAAATATTCCACAACACTTATGGACAAAACATTCATCAAAAATCTACATTACTCTCAAATACAACAACAAGGGAAGGGTAAGTGATAAAAAAATATGTATGAGCTGAAAAAAGGGAATTGTGGACATAAACAACAAATATATCGAGACAACGATTAATTATATACGGTGGGAATATGCAGGGGGGGGGGGGCGTGAGAAAGTAAACAGCCTTCAAGCTCAGAAGGAAGATGACGTCCTTTTTTTGCCTGAAAGAGGAGGGGGGTCAAAGAGGAGGAGGGGGGTTAAAGAGGGGAGGGTGGGGTCAAAGGGGAGGGGGGGTCAACTGGGGGGTGGGGTCAAAGGGGGGAGGGGGTCAAAGGGGGAGGGGTGAATGGTAGGGGGGTTCAACGGGGGGAGGAGGGTTAAAGTGGAGGAGGGGTCAAAGGGGTGGGGGGGGGCAAGTGAGGTGGCATCCACAGTGATGAGAGCCAAGAGGAGGGAGTTCCAAGCAGCGCACACAGGGCAGGTGAAGGAGGAGAGAGCTCCCATTGAGCAGCACACATGACACTTTGCTAATCAGGGATCCCTAGGGGGTTATTGTACATCCACTGCAGGGCATAGAGTGCACGTTGTTGCTATAATGAAATTGCTAGGATCATTTGCTGGGATGAGTCTCGGCTAACTCTGTTGTCCTGGCTCTTTGTCTGTTCCTTCTGTTACTTAAGTTGTTGCCGTGTATGTCCAGAAGAACACTAATGATCACCACCATCGATCCAGAGTTCACCTTGCTGCCCAGCATCTCTCAACTCATGGAGACAGGCATCCAGGATACACGTTTACAACATCGATATTCTGCATTTTTGCCTTCACTATCTCTCGTCTTTAATCCACTAATGCTTTCATCTATGAACATCCCAATTTCCTAACTTACAAACTAGATTCGAAGCTTACGTGACTCCAGGAATTACTCTTTGGTTCTTTTGGTAAAGTCACGTAGAAATAAATTCAATTAAATAATAATAGAATACGACGTTTCGATTGCAACACAAGCAACCATCATCAGGTACAAATGAATGAGAAAACAAACATAGTAAGCTTGGAAATATATTGCAATACAACACAGAGAGTCGGCCAACACAACAGTCAACACCCCACCTGGTTGATTACGTTCTTCCAAACTACACATAATCCGCAATGCCACTTGAACGCTTATCACTGCACCAATACACCGGATCACATTCCCTTCTCATGTCACTGTAGCCACCGCCTCTTGCCCTCCGCACCAACGCAAAGCCTTCTCTCATTACCTTGATTTAGCCCCAGATGTATCATAGGTGTCAGGAGATATTGATAAGTGGAAGAAAACTTGTTTATGAAGGCAATATTGTTACAATTACTGATGAATGTTATTGTAGATAATGCACGCGGGTTTTGGGGAATAAGAGGAATAGAAGTGTTGATTTAGGACATGGTTGTGATGAACAACATTGTTCACTTTGGATGAGGAGCTGGGGGATCGACGTTGCTGATTAGGAGACGGGTGTATGAGCCAGGAGTCACTACTGTGATTCTGCTCGGGTGGGAGAGTGGTACCTTCACAAAGCAACTGGAAAAGGACACTGGCCCTTTGAATGTCGATACACATGGAGGACACTAGGAATGTCATGGCCGGATAACACAGGTGACTTGAAAGTTCGGCACAAAAATCGGCAATATTGTACTGTGAACATAATCGTGAGCAGGTTACAGTGGATGGGCAATGTCTGCAGAATGTATGAGAGCAGAGGTTTGAGACAGGAAATTGGAGATGTCATATCGAGGTTGGTGACTAAGATGAAGACCAGCTGGTGGGTTATAATAAGAGTGTGGTTGGATGTTGAGTGAGCAACAGGGGAGGGAATAAATGGAATGGCCCATGATGCCCACTTGACAGTGGCCTTGGCCTCTATGGACTGTGTACTCACGGAGCACTGAGGAGCTCCCACTTCGTAGCTCACCGAGCCACCTCGGCTGTTCACAGAGCAGGCCTGGCAGCACGCTTAGTGATTCCACACGGTGTAGATGCATTCAACACCTTGCCGGCTCACTCTATATTTTGCAGAACAATTCTGTTCAGTTTGGAGCCGTGCGATGGGGACAAACTGAGACCGCTTTGGTTGATGCCGTGACCGTGGGGGGGGGGGGGGGGGTACGCCATCTTGTCGTGATGCTCGGGCAGAATCCATTGGTCATATCCCTGACTTTTGGGAATAGCTTTTGTTCGAAAGCAAATTTGGGCTCTACCTAATTACTTCGCCTGGTGGAATAACAACAAAAGGCACTTGTAAACTGTACACAATTTGTTTGACAAACAGTTTTCGGTGCTTGCATTCTATATTGTGATAGAAATATCCCACTCAGCACTGCATTGCCACCTTTCCTCATGCGCACGTTGATGGCCAGTGGGACATGAATCGCGTAAACTGGATACCCACCTAAAAATCAACTCCTAGAGCCCCTCCAGAAGGCATTTGGCCAGACGTGTTGGAAGAGGTGTGAGTACCCACACTTTACCCCACCAAGCGAGACCTGCCAATCAATGACTAACTGTTGAAGACCAACCCATTTAAACTGCTGCTGGCAGGACCGAGATGGGGTGAGTTTCAGGAACTTGACCATTCTTTCAAACGCCTGCACGAGGCGATTGAACCAGACCGGCGACTTCTGGAGTGCAATCCTCGGTGTGCCCACCGTTACACCGGTGGACAGTCGTGGACGAAAACATCTCCAATTAAATGTTTTCAAAAATAAAAATTTGAAAACAGTCCAAAAAAAAATCAGCGGACGGATCTTCCGTGGGGAGGGTATTTAGTAACGTGTACGCGCATTCCACGATGCTTCCTTGCAGGTGCCCTGTGCCGGGCTGCGATGGGCAGGGCCATGTGACAGGCAAGTACGTGTCGCACCGCAGTGCCTCCGGATGTCCAATCGCCACCAAGCGCCAGCACGAACGCTTTCTCAGCGGGCCGCAAGTGGTCCCTTGGAAGGCCAGCAAGGGAGATGGCGTCTCCTGCCCCACGCCGGGATGCGACGGATCAGGCCATGCCTATGGCAGCTTTCTCACCCACCGCAGGTAAGTTTGGCTTCATCTGTAAGTTACGAGGCTTTGGGAGCAACGTCACTGTGCTTTCTCGGGTGTATTGAGCATGGGACTTTTTTTGCTTGCGCTGATTGTGGCAATAAATATTCGTGATTGTAGACTTCGCCGAATTGCTGGGTTAAGTAAGATGTGACCGTAGACAATCTTGGCGAGATCGCTGTTGAAACGACAGAGATTCGGTCACGAAAATAAAAGTAGAAAAAAAGGAGCCAGCCCAGAGTTGCCACGAGGTCACCGGCCACGCAGCCCGCCACGCGCTCTGCTGGTCGCGACCTGACGCTTGTTTCTGAACATTTTATTCGTAAATTAAGTACGCTGTAACTAACTTATACACATAATTAGTTACCGACTGCAGAATACCGTATGCTACCTCGCACAACTTAATTAGTGCAAGATAGTATCGCGGCTAGAGTATTTAAAAATGTTTACCCTTCATTTCGTTTAAATTTTTTCGTACCTTTTCTAGCATACTCCAAATTCCGGGTCACCCGAGTCTGGCTTTGAGAGCTTTTACCGTACTCACCACTGTTTCCGAGCAATGCTTTATGAGACAAGCACGTACCGGCTGCTTTAGTAGACGATATGTTATCTCGATATGCATTTGTTTGGTGCAAATTCTATTGGTCAGGTGTATGAGATAACTTTAGTACTTAAATTAGAGTTGGCAGGGTCGAGTGACACGTTTAAAGCGCATTGAAAAACATAATTCTGAATCCTACTTTACCATCCATCCAACTCAGGTCAAATCGTAATATAGTAAATCAACAGTGTGATGGAAATGTCCCGCAAGAGACAACAACCATTTTTGGTGGACAGTAAATTTAAATATCGTCTCTTCCAGCCCTACAACTATGTCTGTGTGTACAGGCATATCCCAATAATACGTCTGAACCTACAAGTGAATATTACCTTTAGCTCATTATCCTCTCATTGCTAATTGAGAAATCCATGTTCCTGTCCATCGACTGAATGGAAGGACATGGCCACAAACACAAACGTTTGTAATTGAGGCATCATCCCAGGATCCTCTGCAGCCTGTGTTTCCCCGTAGTGTGGCGTCCATAGGGCAGCTCATACTGTATCACAACAGCACCCTGATTACAAGTATTATCATCATCATCAGAGTAAACCTCCACACACTTCACTTCCCTCGTTGGAGACAAGGTGAGCAGAGATGTGGTGCTTCACGTGACATCAGTGCTCAGCCACTGGCACCATGACCTGTGCATTGGGACAACTTTCTCCAATTTAGTTAGTTTTATTTGGGGGTAGCCCCACAATAAATATCTCAATTTTAGGACCTTTGGGGAATCCTTCAACTCACAACCTAAGAGCAGCGTTTGCCTCGTATTTCCTACAGAGATGCAGGGGAAACCTAAGGCACCATGAATCTTGGTGATGTTACCCACTTTTATTTTTGACAATGGGGATCTCTGCATGTTTACGGTTGATGGTGAAGTTCGCAACAGCTACAGCAGACATGGCATGAACGTCATCGTGGTCATGATACGGTGGCGAGATGTTAACTCCTTTGCCTGGTATACAGGAGGTCGTGGGTTCAATCCTGACTCTGACGCCTGTATATTTGGAGTTTGCATATTCTCCCCGTGGTCGCGTGGATTTTTCTCCGGGTCCTCCGGTTTTTCCCTCCACATTTAGAAAAATGCGCTTAGATTATTTGGCTGCTATACATTTCCGTGATAAGCCACTTCGTTGAGCTATCAAATTGTGGCCAAGTCACTTTTGAAAAAGAGCTCTATAGCTCAGTGGGCCTTACCTGGTAAAATTGAAAACATAGTTTAGTTTTAATAATATTTGATTTAAAGACCCACCATACAAATATGTTTTAAGGTTGGGAAGCACTGTTAATGAGAATAAATGTAAATCCCCTGTCAATTAAAGTCGTGTTACTTTATTGGTGTAAACGTACAGGACCTGCATCTCCTTTTAATATAAATCAACAGCACATCACCCGGAAGACAACGCTTATTTCAAGCGAAGGGTTATTTGAGTTTAGCAGTGTTCCTTCTTGCACAGTCTCAGGATTGGATGAGCACAAAGTAAGTCAGACTATACAGAACTCATACCTGTCAACCCAATCGGTTTAGCCGTATTCTTGTACAGGGAAATTGAGTGAACAAAAATGTTTGTCTATTTGATTTAGTTTTTCCCTTGTGTCGGATGAACGTTGATATTTATAAGGGCACGGGGTGACCAATAAGGTCTGAATTGGCCTGTAATAAGGGAGGCACTGATAAGGGGTTGACAGGTATGAGAAGTCTATTTTGAAATCCATGCATTCAAAGAATAACAAAGTACATTTTGATACGTTCGGTGGACATGGGAAAGTGTGTGGCATTGCTCGTGGTGTTTGTCATGTATGGTGCTCTATGCACGAATCTGTTTTCTCCTTCTCCCTGGTTTCTCATTTCTACAAAGTCAGACTGTACCTCCTCATTGCGTCACCCCGCTGGTGCAGTGTGGCACTGTATTCTAATTTGCAGAAATGTTAGTGAGAAGACTTATAATGTCAAACTTGGCAATTGCAGACAACGTTTAGCAGAGTTTTCTTGATTTTTTTGTTCTACGTTGAGCGCAATATACTGCAGTTGCTATGTTGTATTAAGTAACAAGAGTGGGGTTTTCCCCCCAACAAATATCTTCAAATTCGCAGCATATATTAAACAAAGTAACTGGCATTTTTCTTTGGCTTTTTCCTATTGGTTTTCACATCAACCACCACACGAAGCATATTACTTGGTTCATCAATGGCTATTGTATAGTTGTAATTGCAGAGCCAGAGATAAGCAACGTAGAACTCTAGGCCTGACCCTTGACGCTGCCACATATGGGATACCAATCAACATCCAGGCCATTTTTTGAGGCCCAAATTCGAAATTTATGATTTCCAGATCGTTCTGGATATCAGCATAGATTCGACTATATTTAATGCATGACAACTGTTAGCTACTGTAAGAGGTTTGGATCCCTGTGTAATAATGCAGTGCTCAAGTCTGCAATGTATTTTAATACAGCACAACAAAATATAAATGCTGAGATCTCAGAGGTAGATGTGCTGTATTCAGCAGAGAGATACGAGATGGATGGGAGATGTATTCACAAGAGCAATCTGAGGGTGGTGTTATCTAAAGATGAGTGTGAGATATGCGAGAGATGTAAAACAATGTGGCAAGAGAAGATATTTGAGAATATACGGCGAACATTTGATATAGAACAAGTGCTTACGGTTGGTGAAAAGTTTGAGTGATGCCACGAGCCATATAAATGTATCCCCAGGGAGTAGTTGGGACAGCCCTGGTTTATCCACTCACCGCTGTGATTTGTTTTTAAAGAATAATATTACTACATGCAAAAAAGAGCACCCCTTTTTCTATTAAATTAATCCAAATTAAGGCGGCCACATTTTAATCTCGAAATATTGTTAAAACATCTCAATTGCGCATGACTACAATCACTGGAAGGTGCTTATATTTATGCTTCTCAGAATCACCTTCACTTTAACCGCGTTGCATGCCAGTCTCTCCTGTTGCACTGCACGGTGGCCTGTGGGTCACGTCTGGCCTACAGAGGCTCTTACAGAGGCCTGCTGAGCCCTGACCTGTATGGCCCACGGAGAGAAATTGCTTACTGAGACATAAATAAATGCAGATTAGTGAAATGAAAGAGATGAGATAATTGTAGATTGATGGTACACATTAGCGGTTACATGCACATGATACGTTCTTTTAAAATAAAGAAATACTGACAGAGAAAATGGAACAAGCGTTCAAAAGTGTGCGAAGAAGCATGGAGAGGTGCATGCTTGGGATTTCACCGAGACAGAAATAAGAGATCAAACACAAATCAGAGACATACATGTTGACTTTTTGAGGAAGGTAAGTGAGCTTGACATGTTGCTAGAAGAGATGATGGCTGGTGGACTTAATAACTGTCTTGTAAAAATATGAATGCACTGAATTTAGTGCTGTTGGGCATTTTTCATTTCCGAATAGAAGATCTTAATTCTAGCCAGAGCTGTGTGCGAGGTGGAGGATTGCATTAAAACGCCCATGGCAGTCTTAACGGCATTCACGCCATGCAGACTTTGCAGCTTCATTGGCAAAAATGTCAGTTGTTCTATCCCTCTAAAGATTTCTGTTGAACATTTTAGGTTGTCAAAAAACGATTTAGAAAATAACGTAAAAAAGTAAAACACGTGAGGCAAGGTACAAACGTGTACATTTCCGCAAGAGATGAAAGCATTTAAAATGATTTTAGCGCAGAGTCACCTGTATTGTAAAATTCACATAAACTTTTTGTAAATCGATTTTTCAAGCCTTTTTGAGTTCACTTTCAGAGAGGAAAGAAAAATGATAACTTTGGTTGACTTTAGTGCTTCGATGGCTTTATACCAAAGCTAGCACCTGAAAATATGAACACATGTTGTGTGTCTGGGTTGGGCTTGGCAGCCTGTCAGGTTGTCCCAGAGCGACCTTCGCCATGAAGAAGGCCAAGCTCTCAGGGGAAGAGATGATGACGATCAAACTGCGAGCCTCAAATGGTGAGTTGACTGCCACGAAGCCCAGTGGCAGGAGGGTGCATGCTGGGTTGGAGGAAATCTATCTTTGACCGTCCACCGCTTCAAAAAAAAATTCTTAAAAAGTTACCTGTTCAGCCTGGCGTATACACACGAAGATTTATGTAGCGTCGCCAAATTTATGGTTTTTAGGTTAACCTGAATGTTATTATTCTGTTTGCATGGCTTTAAAGTTGTATTGATAGTTTATGTGCAGCGCCTTGGTTTAAGAAGGGTGCCATTAAATAAATATTTCATTCAATGATAAGCAGATGTGTCAGCTTGACGTCGCAATGCGTCTACAGCATACGCAACGGTAGGCCCGAACGTGAAATTTGGTGATAAAAAATGCTTTAAACCCTAAAGATATACATAATTACTTTTGTTCACTGTATTTGCATTGATTTCACATTATCAAAATGCATGCTCAGCCAGGTGTCGAACATCAATTATTCAACTGCCAAGCGTGCATGCCTCACCGACGGCTTGGTAGCAGCAATGGGAGACAGATGTACATTTTTTAATCCCAAAAAACAATTATCTTTCAAGTAGTTTATTTTTATTGCATAAGTATTAAACGCATGCTTAAGTTGCTCGTAAAGTAATTTATTATTTAATGCATTACTCAACACAGTACTGTAATTAGAAATTAATTACAACTGAATGTTGTTCCTGGTCTGTCACATTTGACCGTTTTAGAATCAAATTCAAATCCGGAGCCCGATTCCTATGCTGGTAAATTTTCCATCCCCTGATTTGATTTATAAAATTTGTACGATTCCGCATTAATGTCTCGAATATCCACAATAGAATATGTAACCATGGGGATCCAGTACCATCTTGTATCACGGCACAGCAATATAAATACATAAACCTCGAGAACAGTGGATTAATTTAGCCAACCTAACTTTTGTGTGACCTGAAAAACATAACGCTCAGTGCAACTTTCCTTGTTTGTGTGTTAAAATTTATGATGGTTACCTGTTGCGTCAACCTCGATTAGGTGATTCTACGTGGAAACATTTTATTTTAATTATTACCCCTCTGTATAAATATTTACTTGCTTAAAGGTTGATGTATTAATTAGATAATTATATGATAACCTTTTTACTGATCCTATACAAAACCCATAGGGTGGGTTAACTTGTAAAAATATATTTACGTCATCCAGTAACCAATTCTGTGACTGAAAATGGAGTAATTTAATAAGTTGTAAATGTTTAGTACTTAGTCACTCAAAAATATTAATTTCAAGTAGCCACTTATTACGTGTGATTTTAAAACTATATATTCTTACTATACATAAGTGGGATTGTTTAATACATTATATATTTCAGTCATTATTCTTGCGCAATAATCACGTTAATATTAATGGCAGTGCACAGTTGAGTCTTTGTCTGAAGTCAATCGTGACCAATCCAATACAACCTCAATTTGGATTCCGAGTGAATTAAATCACTTACAGAATGTATACAGAGGTCATTTATCCGTTAAGTACCTCCATACAATAATTAAAATTCTCTTTAGCTACGAGACTTTATATGACCTATGTTTACTGAAGTAATAATGGAATATGTGAGTTAATGCCAAGTAGCCAGATGTTTCTGTATAGATCAGTATATGGGCCCTCCCTTGAGATCTGATGGATTTGTGTTCAAAGTCTGGCTGGCGATGCATTTCATTATTTTTAATTGTAAAAAACACGATTTATAGAATTATAAAATTACTTCAACGTGATTCATTGCAATTATGTATGCGCTTATTTTTTTTATTTTTGGTACATTATGATAATGTTGTACCAGTGCTGCGCAATTGCACTGCATTGGGCCCATTTAACCACAATTCTGGGTACATATTAGTAGCAGTATAGATACAGTTGTATTCTTATATACTTGAGCATCAAGCAGAAAAATATCTCTCATCAAAGTCTGTATTAGACCTTGTGAAGTGGTAAGTTCATGAGGCTATCCACATACAAACACAGAGACAATTTCAACCGAGAAGATGGATTCTGGCTTAGCAATCATTAGAAGGATGTGATAAACCATTTCGGGTCTTAATTGATTGTGTTCACGCTTACGATGACTTTCAGACCGCATTCCATTCTCTTTCTCTCCCCCCTCCTCCTTTCCGAGCATAGATGGACTCGTACATCTGACCAACCGCTAGTTGCTGTCCATGGTGCTGACGTTAAGAAAAAAACGCCACTTTTTTCAAATTTTCTTGCTGTGGTTTTCACACCTGATGGTGATTGCTTGTGTTGCAATCGAAACGTCTTTTTATAGTTAGATTTTTATTATTTTATTATTTTCCTTTTACGTGACTTTACCGAAAGAACCAATGATAAGTAATCATGATTTACTTAATACATTGGACGGATGCACTTTTCGATAGTTGAATCAAATTGTAATGATTTGTGAGTGAGGCTTATGATGAAAAACTTTACCGCTTAAAACATTTAAACGTGAGCTTTTAGGACAATACAGTAATAGGAGGGAGCGTATGATTGCCTGTGATTCATCTGTCGCGCATATTCTGAAACGATCGTGTCATTCTCTTTAAGTTTTATTTAACAATTTATCCAACTTTAAATAAGTGGAGATATTTCCATCGAACATCAAGTACTCAAAAATGAAGTTTTTTAAATTTTATCTTAAATCCTCAAGTGAATATTACAAAAATTATCTTACAATTGTATATAATGTCGGGGTAGACCTAAAAGTTTTTTACATTGTCCAAGAAATAAACTTGCATTGAAAATATCAAGAGATTTTAAATCAACCTATAGCATGTCCTACAAATCTATAATATATTTGAAAGCATTTTCAGTTGGCTATCATATTCCCTTACATGCAAGTTTATTTAGAGTTTAACCAGGTCAGATATCAAGAGACCAGGATGACTATCATTTGCAAGCATGGCCTGGGGAATTAGTCTTCCAGTTGTCTCTATCTTTGACCTGCTCTTTTGCTGGTGCAGCCCATTATTCTTCCCCATTATGGATGTTGGGGAAAGCTCACTCGGTGCGGCGCTGAGCTCACGGTTGTAAGATAATTAGTTCATATCCAAGGCAAGGTTAGCTCAAGATTCCATCCCTTTAGTGTTGACACCTGTGTGCAACATTGCTCCTCATCATGGGATCGGAAAGAAAGACATGATGGCAATCATTTCACACAAGACAGGCAGGGAGCCTATGGCAGCCGATGGAGAGAAAACGCTCAAGAGGATGACTCTACCGCGGAGATGGAGCGATCAAATCAGCTCATGCACAGTAACGAGATGGATTGTGGCATTGCAGGCCCACGAATGTTGGTGAAGATATGGAGAAGCCTTCATCAAGCAGTGGATAGATCATGGCTGCTGGTGATGGTGTAGGAAGCCTAATGATTTATTACAAGATAACTGCTGTTATGCATGGTTTAGTGGTGGGATGAGGTTGCAGATGAGAGGCGTTACCTGTAATTGTTACACCTGGGACTCTTAACCAAAGGTCCACAGACTCCTAACAAGTCATAAGGAGTGTAGCCGTCCACAGAGATGAGCAATAGAGGAGCAGAAGGAGAAGACCGGTTACTGTTGGATCAGCAACAGGTCAGAAGAGGCACCACAAAGAGGAACCTCGTGAACTATAAAGAAGTGGATGCGCTGAACACAAATGCGCCATTTATCTACCGTGCAAATGTGTGCACAGTCACAAGAAAGCCATTGCAATTTCAAAATCATGGATTTTTGTTATCTCTCTCATCTTCCTTTAATGCTTCCTCTTAACTTAATTCTTGCTTTAAAGCTTTCGTGACTGCAGGGATTCATATTCTTGGTTCTGTCGGTAAAGTCACGTAGAAGGGAAATAATACAATAATACAAATAAAACAATTAAATTCTCACAATTTTCTTGCTGTGGTTTTCACAACTGATGATTGCTTGTGTTGCAATCTAAACGTCGTGAGAATTTTATTTTTATGATTTTATAATTTCGCTTCTACGTGACTTTACCGAAAGAACCAAGAATATTAATTCTTGCTGTGACTGTATTTTCTCATGTGCTTGCTATGCACGAGTCTCTACACAGTACTCACATTGATAGTCAAATGGAGGTCCAAGCAATTAAGACTTCACATTGGAAATTTCTTTAAAGCCAAATAATATTTATATATTTTTATTGCAATTTCCATTGCTGACTGAACTGATAGAATTAAATATTATTTTCGTTGGTAAATGTCACAAGTGAGACCCATTAACTAAATAGTGCAGACTCATTATCCAGATATTGGCATTTGCCTCCAGTGTCACCCAGTGACCACTCCAATTAAGGCCAATATTGAACGTTGCCATTACAGAGGGCCTGAATCTAACGTTGAATAAATAACTGTGAGAATGAGAATATCCGCAGTTTCCATTGCATATCTCATCTTTGTTTCATAAACACTCTAACTTTCCAACTCGGGGACAGTCCTGCTATCGACAGATGAGCAGATTAACTTCAGGGTACCCAAAATTCAACATGAAGCACTGGGTGGTTATCGCTGTGCGTTTTGCTACCACATCCTTTAAAGCTCTGGCTGCTGTTGCTTGTGCTTGTCAGAAGAAGCTGGCTGGCAAGTTCAGGAAATTGTATACATCGAGAAAATCTGTACTGGTAAATTCTGACTGGAATCTTGCAATTTTTGATTATTTTTACGTTTCATGTTGGAATTTTTATCCGAATATCCATGAGAAACAAAGAATATTTTCCAAAGTGAAATGAGTCTGCGTGCGGAAACATCACTGAAGCAGGGACTGAATGCCCCTCGTGGCACCCTAGTTATGACATAGAGGACGCATCACCCGTAGGGGGAGTTGGAACATCCTGCACCATGACATTTGCGCCATGCATATCAACTGCTTTTCGTATATACAGTTGAGTCAGACATCTGTACATAGTGCACAATTAGATCAACGCTATGTGAGGCACGTGTATATCTATGTATGTTGAACTTCTTTCACACCGTACGTAGCCAACCGTGCAAATTGGAGGTGCGGGGGAAGGACAACAAACTAAGCACCAAGAGCAGTTTTACAGAAATGAGTATCCAGCACTGTGGGAGTGATTTTATATTTAATAAACTAAAAGTGATTGCATTATGATGCGTGGTTGTAGTTTGTCCTAGTCGTGTGCAGCATTTGCGAACATGAGTGCACTTGCCAGACTTAAGGCACCTTATTCGTGATTTGACGTAAAATATAAAAATTTACGTGAAACTCATCTTCATGCAATACCTTCTCGTGTTTCCTGCTCTAGTTTATACGATTATGTTTCTGTGTTGCCTGTTTAACATAGACAAGTTATACGGAATGCGTAATAACACAGCACAATTTGGAAATGTCACAGTGTTAAACTGGACAAAGCCTCGAACAGTCTGACTTTATTTGAATGAGAAACCACGAAAAGAGATTCGTGCCGAATGTTGCCCCGACTCAATCACTGGATTTCAAGAAGGCTTCTGCTCTTTACTTGTTGCAGCTTCCACGAAACGCCACGGTGATGTGCGGCCCCTCTGTGTCTTGTCAATATTCAGTAGTTGCGTTGAATAAGAGTTGCCGTGACCGATGTTCAGATACTCTCAACTTTGTATTGTGCAATGGGACAGAACAAAACTACGTTGTAATAACGTCACGGTTGACTTGATTGTCTTCTAGGTGGCCTCCTGTCATTTTGTAATAAATCAAGATGCTAATATATACCAATATAGAATATAAGTACACTTTTAAATGTGCCTCGGCTCTAGCATACTCAGCAACATGATTATTGCACGACCGGGAGATGATATGAGGCATTCTAGATGGTATTCATCATTACTCCTGGACGAAGGACTCTCCAAGCCATTGCCATCTCCCGTGACCTCGCGATGTAACAATCCATCTGGCCTCTGATTGCATTGCCTCATCTCCGTGGTGAATGCCCTCTCAGGAGCATGTCCCCCTCTGGCTGCCATCCCATGGCCATCTTCTCTTTATCAGCCAGCCATCATCCCCACGAGTAACACGAGTAAATACGTCCTGGCCAGGCCCACTCTCATTAATAATAGTCGATGTCTAAGCCATTGAGTGTCTCTTTGTGTCATTCAGTGTAATTCAAAGCGTGCACTTTTCCGTGCGTGTTTTTGTTGTTGCTTAATTGTCAGATTGTGCTCGATTTTATGTTTCACTGGTCATGTTTCTGAGCCATTTCATGGCTGTAAATATGCACCGGTTGTTACATTCGCTTTACTTTTTTTTTTGAGTTTTCCTACTGCGTCTTTCCAAGAATCATTTTATTTAGTTTAGTAATGTCGTGGTTCATTACTTTTGTTTTGGTCATATTTAGCTTGACTCCAACTTTTCAGCTTTATTTAAATCAAGTCATTCCTGTAGATCATTTAATTGGTTGTTATGATGACTATCACTATATCTGAAATCGTGTAAGATGGTGTTAATGCGATACATTGAGATTCACGGTTAATTATAATTACCGTGAAATTGCCCTGCTTAAATGCCTTTAACCTGAGTGTGTATTATTTCACAATGCAATCCATGGCATAATCTACCCACCGTTGGAATCCGTGACATTTCAAGTTGGGTGGCTTTTTTCTTTTGTCTCTCGCAGGCATAGAGAACGACGAGGAGGTCAAGCACCTTTACGAGGAAATCAAAGATCTGGGAGAATCCAACTCGCATGTGGAAGTGGAGATGATCAAACTACGGACGCAGGTGAGGGGCAAGGCCACGGACCCTGATGGCATGTGCAATGAGTCACACTCATCGCACACAGAGTGCTCGCCCCAAATGAACCACAATACATTGCTAATCTCGTCAAGGGGCATTAACCGTCATCACGCGAACTCTGGTCATCCTCGCAGTGGCGTTTGGCTAACCATCGAACAAAGATGGTCACCGCATCGTGCGGGCATTTCAGATACGCTTCTGCGGCCGTCTGGAACGCGCTTCCGAAATAAGGAAGTCATTGGAGCTATGCAATTTTAAATCATCTAGATTTAAAACTAATTTCTTTAGAACTGCTTTTTGTGTTTAGTTTGTTGCCCTTCCCCCACACCTCTGATTATCACGGTTGGCTACGTACGGTATGAAAGAAGTTCAACATACATACGTACTGGGTTAAGAGGAGCCGGAGGCTTCTGGCTGACTGCGTGGTTGTTTGATTTGTGAAATGAACGAAGGGGGTGACCATCGGCCCGAGTTCTCGCTGTGCCGCATTTCTGGTCTTCGTGTCCCAGAGTGAACCAATCAGAAGAAGCGTAGAGGTTAAAGGTCATTTAAGCATCAACCATCACCCGTAGAGATCTCAAAATAATAAATATAAGTTTCATATTGCCCCCTCAGGCAAATAATGCATCCTTTAAGAAAATGTTCTTATTGGAAAATATTCAGTTTCAGGATGTAGGATCATAAAGTTAAACCCTAGCTCACGTTTTCGAGTTATAAAAAGGTACGACGAGATATAACATTACAAATGAGGAAATATTGTGCTGAGAGGTGCTTTGACACGCCACACGGCACGTGAGCGCTGAACACGTGCAAATCGTCATCATTTGCACACCTTCTCAGTTCTTTTGTTTGACAAATTAATTTTCAGATCACCAGTCTCGAGGACAATCTGAAATCATCGCAAGAGAAAAACAGTCGGATGGAGGGGCAGAGCGAGACCCTTCTGAGCGAGCTGTCCAGCCTGAGTCAGACTCTGATCAGCAGTCTGTCTGGGGTGCGTCTTCCCAGCATGGTGAGGATAGGAACCGGACAATTGGCCGGAAACATTGCCCAGTTCAATGACAGCGTCACGATTCATTATGGGTGCGAGGGGGGAGGGGGGGGGGAGTGTGTGTGCAGTGGTTACCCGGAGACCTGAGCTAGATTCCTGGCATGGCTAACATCAGTGGTGAGTGATATCTGAACTAGTTCGGATCCTCCCCCCTCATTTTACCAATGCTCACTGACCAGCGTGGTGACGTATGGCCAAGAAGCAATCCAAAAGCTCGGCATGGCACGGAGAGGCCGTCATCTAGCCTTTGAGTGACGAGATGCTGTATATTCTCAAGTAATATATATTTTTAAAATGTGTTTATTGATATCCAGAAAACCTTTATGCTTATTAAAAGGTATTAACTATCCAATGATTAACACATATTCACTGTGATAATTATCGCCAGATTACAATACCATGTTGCCAGCAAAATGTAACTGAGGCTGTTTTTAGCCTTTGGTTCTATTCCTCACCTATCCATTCTGGAAACTATAATAAGCCTTTATGTTCGTGTCATTTAAGGATCTAAATCCAAGTTGGTAGCTACAGCATATTTTAGAAATGTCTATTATAAAAGGAACCGTTCATAAATTAACAAATTTTGTAGATGTTATGTTAGCAGTGGTGCACAAGCGCCAACAAACAAAACAACTCATTTGTCAATAAGACTGTGGCCTTAATAGAAATATATGTAATAGGTTTTGGACCATGGCCTTTCTTCATAACACATCTTATGCTACGATGAAGGGCCTTTTAATCAGACAGTAAAGTGCAAACCTTACCCCCGTGCATCAGTGATATATGACATGCTAACAAGCAACATGTGGGACTTTAAATGTTACGGGTCCTTGTGCGCAAGGCGCTTGCACGAGCATGCCACTGCATCAGACGGAGATGAGCTGCCAGTGAAGCGAAGCAGCGAGGCAGAGCAATGTACGCGTCTCAACTTCTTGCCGGAGAAAGATTAGCGGAGCGAACCGTGCCCTTATAACAGCTAAAGTAGCCCAAGTTAACTCACTTTGAATCGTTATGTTCATATCAATGAGGAGCTCACACCGGGTTTGCGGTCAATGTTGAAGTGTCTGTGCTGCTGGTAACCTGCACTCCCGTATCCCACAAAGAGGATCAACAGAGTTGTGAAAGAACGTGCTTTACTCATTGTTTCGACGTTTGTGGAAATACTTTTGTGTTTTGTTGTACCCACAGGATCCGATCAATGAACAGAATTTTGACACCTACGTGTCAAAGCTGACAGACGTATACAGCAACCAGGAGCACTACCATAACCCGGAAAACAAAAACCTCTTGGATAGCATCAAGCAGGCCGTGAAAAGTATCCAAGTTTAATGCCGATAGAATGAAGAAAGAAGGCCCATTTCTGCATTAATGTCTGAAAGTGTTCTCATTCTTTTCCTTCGAAAAAAAAGTTCCTAAAATGTGTGACTTTTTACAGCACTTTGATTCACTGTATGATGTAAGACCTGTTTATAAAATCCTAGGTATTGGATGGCCCTGCTGCTGGCTTTTAAAATGTCATCATTTAATGGCTTTTATATTGCTTGCACATTGGCAGCTAGTGTGTTCAATTATAAAAAAAACATTCACGTATTATAAACACACTGAAAAAAATGCAGAAATATATGAGTTCTCGTGGGTTTTAAATTACGTACTTAAAGGTGAGATCGCGATATGTACTGATGCACAATAATGATGATGATGATGTATCACAAATATTTGTGAAGCAAGGTACCTATCTAAAAGTGAATTTTATTAAAAGATAATCATTCCAGCCATTTTTGCTGCATTACATAATTTTTAAAGTTATCTAGTATTTTGTTAGCTCTGCAATGGTGAATTTTAAGGGTGACGTTGTACTTGTTATTTAAGTTTAATAGAATGCTATTTTTTAGAATGGGAGTATTTTACATTGCTATTTGTAATATTGCTTAGCAATTGACATTTCTGAAAGCTACATTTGTGGATAATGTAAAAATGTAAGGTGATGGCACTTAAATGTGAATTTTGTTCCTGTAAAATTGTGAAAATAACTGAATATATTGATTACAAATGAGTGTATCGCACTACTTTGACAAACATATAACAGCATGGCGCTTATATGCTTTAGTCATCTGTGTTACGATAATCCTGTTTCATACCAGGATCTTATTTTGTAGTCGGGGTTTCTCTCCTGGTACCCGCTGTTCACGTACAGCATCCTGTTTGGCTTCACGAGCAGAATGGCACGGTCTTTTCTGCCCGCTTCGATCGATATGTTATCTGCAAGACAGAATTGTGGAAATATGGACAATATAGTACGTGTTACTTTTACATCTTATGTTAATTTTTAACACGTTTGAATCAATGAAAAATTAGATATTTTTACACATTACATTGTATGAAACGTAACTCACTCTATTGTCTATGTTTCCAAACGGTTTGTGCACCATTAAACAAATCTCGTTATCTGTGTAATCAGATAAGACATGCCACTTGCTTAATTTGAAAATATTCACGTGTTTTCTATGTATGGTAATGTTGCAAATCAAATTTCAAAATGACCGAAAATCCCCAGCAATTTTTTTTTTGAAAATATAATTCAACATTTTATATTTGTAATGTTTCAAATGACATTTTATTGAGTGGCAGCCTCCGCTGCCGATGTCACGGAAGGGTAATATTTTCTGTGAAGTGTTTTTCTCTCGAGCTCGCGTATAGGAAGTAATTGCAAGTTCACAGTGACGTTGGTTCGGTTGAGGGAACATTTGGCTGTGGCTGGGTCGAAGAAGCCGGCATGGCGTCTGCATCGTCGGTGCATTCCGGACGTGTTGTAACTGAATCGTTTGGGCCGTCGTGGACCAAAGGCGAGAAAATGAGAGTAATTAGCACGTTTAATGTGAGTTAAGCACACGCGCCAATAACCGATCCCGACGATCGATCCGTTCGTTCAGAATTTTCGCTACCCCACTTTTCCGCGAAGGACCCACGCGTACAGCCACGAAACTGGGCCCGCTAATTCCGTATTATTCTGTATTATGCCATGAAGTCATCCACAACTGAGGGTTATATTCGGGAGCCTCTTACTATATTATTTATATTTCTGATGTATTGGAACCAGAGCAATGATATCTACATTGAAGTACAGTATGTTGTTTATAAAACAATTGTAAGTAGTTTTTGGAAAGAATGACATTGGCACTAAGGTAGGATGTGTTAAGCACTTTATTTTCCCACGATGCCTGAACGGCTCCTTCGGTATGACTCCCGTTTTTGCTCGATGATTTTACTAATCCCCTCCCCTCCCCAGACCTATCTTGCTGCTTGCTACCGCTTTTTATCTATAGCACACTTTGTCAAAGTGCTCTGTGTGGTGCTTGTCCTGTGCCTTGACCCGTTTCGTAGTTTGCTTTTTCAATGTGTGCGCCCCCCCCTCTCCTACCCCACCCCCCCCCCAGATTTTGAACTGTCTCCCACCACACCGCCCCCACTTACTCTCCAGCCCCCCTCTCCTGTACCCCCCCTGCCCCCTTCCTCTCACCACTACCCGCCCTGACACCTAAACCACACGATTAAACAGAGTATTCCATATATGTAGTTGATGACAAACGTAGAACAGTTGTAATATCCTTGCATGTACAGTATATGTGTTTTGCAAGGACAAGTTGTACAATGCACCCATAGCATCAGATTCACATCCAGGAGGAGTTTAAAAAAATTACTTAAAAGTACTTAAAAAAAAACTTCCTCAGGCATTTTGGTATTTGTATGAAGACATGTTGGTAATAACCAACAAAAATATGAATATAGGTGTAAAAAACAATTGCTGCAAGCAACAAAATGAAATAGTTTACCAGAATACCTCTCCTCTTTGGATTTATATGTGAATTATAATGGCCGTTAATAGAAACAGGACACATTTTCAGAATCCATATTTTACTTTTTTGGTTATCTGTATATATAATGCAGGGTTATTGAACCCTTATTTTGATTCTGCTTAAGCAATACCTGTAGCATGCCTGATTTGTTTGAAGTAAAAGTGAATGTGCTTTGTTTATTCTGCATCAGCCTTGAAGCACAAGTTTATGCATAGACCCCATTTTCCTTGCTTATAAGATGAAAAACAAAATACATTTTGGTATGTTAATAGGCTTAAGACGAATCTGTAAAACTGTACATTCTCAATTAATTTACAAAAAATAGATTTATCATTTTTGGGTTTTCCATTTGTAATTACGTTTTAAAAAAGTACGGTACTGTGATATTTTGTGAAGACATAATTTATTGTTGGGTGAAAAAAAGTTTATTTTTTTGGTAATAAGTGCTGTAACATATATGTTACATTCCTATTCCATCAGAATATGTGGATTATAACAGAAACTGGACCATATTTATTGAAAATTGAGTAGGGATATAAAATCCTTACACTTGATAAACAGTTTGATTCTAATGTTGACAAATGCACTTGTTCATGTCGCATAAGTGTCGTTCATAATGTTTGCTGTAGCTGTTAAGTTAAGCAGCCAAATGTCAATATCAGTGGATTGTGATAAATTTAATAAAGTCACTCGAAGGCACTATTGTATGTGGTTGCGTACATGTTATACACTGTTCAACATGCATGGCGGATGTTGTATGTAAAATCTTACGCCGATCGTGTGGGTGTGTGCGGAGCGGCGGTGCAGTGGTTAGCGCGCTGGTTAAGACTGCACGTCACACATCCCTTGACATCATTCAAGACGAGTAGGCCCTTGTGTGTGCCCGCGTCATCGGCACGCTTGGACCATTTTCTTTCGTCATCAGGGAGAAGACGGTCCAATGTTGCCAAACCTAATACATTACGCCGTCAATGACTCAATTGGGATTACTGGGAGCGACGTTGCTTCCCACTCGCAGACTTTACCCGCGTGTGAACCCTAACGTCTTCAGGGATATCCCTGCGTTATAGGAATTGCGCGGATACCAAATTGTGCTAAATCTTGTTGAAGCCTTACATGGCTGTACTAATGATGGGAGGCTGATAAATGTCTGGGTGCAGCAAAGAGGGCTGGCTCCCGACCGGTTAACCTTGTTATTTATGCCATTGATCCGGTTATCGATACCGTTTCCCAGGAGTTAGAAATAAATTAAGCTCAGCGAGTTAATTACATAGCTTCAACAATCTAACGTTGTGTAATGTCTTTAGCCCCAGTAAAACAGCAATCTTAAGACATATGTAGGCGCAATTGCTACCCACAGAAAGCCTCATCGGTCGTCCTTCAATGAATGCCTGCGCCAAATGAAGTTGGGAACCTCCGGATATCACAAAGTCCTGCGGGATGGGATCTGGAGAATGTTGGGGGCTCCAACAGTCTTCCGTAATGCGATGTAGAGGATTGTCCGGCACAGATGATATTGGCTGTGCAGACTCGGTCGGAGCCTTTAGAGCAGTGGTTCTTAACCTTTACTCTAGCCTTACCACTCCTTTGGTTCTCAATCGTAAAAAAAAATGTGTAGTGTGAATAAATACTTAGGTTTGATGAAACAAGTAAGTTGTACTTACGTGCCCTTGCTTCATTTGTGTTTCGATTATTTACCTTCTAAAAAAATCTGGCATGTCTCGCACCCCCAGAAAGGGCATCTCACATCCCACGGGGTGCCTGCATCCTCAAGTTAAGAACCACTGCTTTCGAGGATTTAAGCCCCTATCGTGGGTACTTTGGTCTACTCTTCCACGCTGGCCAGACGTCCTGGAAACTGTGGGAGCACTCACACTTTACTGTAGCTCAGGGACGTGCGGTCAGGGGAGGCAGGGGAGGCACAGCCTCACCTGCCATACTCCAATGAAAATGGCTGTTACGAAAAGTAAAAAATAATAAAATTTAAAAAATACGATTTTCCACGCTGATTTGTGTTATGTCGTTTCTGTATGATTCCAATCGTTTTTGTAGTCAAAATCGACAAATTTGCGGAGCTCCGCTGCGAATGCAGGGAGAGACGAGAGGCGAGGAGGCAGCGACGAGCTCAGCCTCCCCTCTGATTGCGCAACCCCTCAGACACTGGATGGAACGTGGGCAACAAGCGCGTGCCTGTTACTATCTCTCTGTGATGACTGGAATCATACAGAAATGACATTTATAACAGATCAGTAGAAAAAAATCTTTCTTTTATTTTATATATTTTTTTACTTTTCGTCACAGCTATTTTCATTGGTGTATGCCAGGTGAGGCTGTGGCCTCCCCTGCCTCCCCTGACCGCACGTCCCTGCGGCGTGGCCGTAGCAATTAATGCTGCCACGTGGACAGAGGCGGAGTGCGGAGGGTTGGGAATCTTGCCCCATTGTTTAAACGGCCGATTCGGGACATCAAATCCTACCAGGGTTTGTTACTCGCCATATCTTGCACGGCAGCGTGGAGGATATGGCTCCTCCAGAGACAAAATTCGATCCCCCCCAAAAAATGTATATTGGACAACCATGGCAATGAGGAGCAGGGCATCTAATCTTTAAGAAGGAGAATACTGTACGAACGCGAGTGCACTTTAAGCATTAAGAAGACAAGCCGGGGACATAAAACTACTGCAGGTCAGAGAACAAAAACCAATGGGCAACCATCATGAAAACCAACGACAATGAGATGATATCGGCGCACAGAGATATCGTTTTTACCCAGCTCACACCTGCGCAAGGGTGCAGCGGTGGCCAAGTGGTGATCACTGCACTACGACTGAGTTATATTCCTGGCCACGACTAACATCAGTGGCGAGTGATAGCTGAACCGGGTTTGTCCCCCTGCCCCTCCGCCCACCTTCACCAACCTGCAATGACCAGCGTGGTGAAGTATGGTCAAACAATCCCCATGACAGACGTAGTATGGGGAGGCCTTCAGACCCAACAGTGGTTTGACAAAGGGGTGGAATCTATTTTTTGTAACTAATATTTAATAATAATACTCGTGAATAAAAAAAAGTGTAGTTTAATATCGAATAACACAATCCAACTATTCATCCTGTGACAACGTTGACTTATTGTGGAACAGACCTGCATTTATTTTTATTGTAGTACGAGCCCCTCGGAGGGCACATGGGCTCCTGGGTCAAAGCACAATGGGTTTGCCTGCAGCTTTGCCATGCTGGAAGACATGCTGGGTTGACACCGCTGATGAAATGTCCATGTAACCAAAGCAAGCGAAGGCGCTCAATTCTCGTGATGAACATACACATTATTTATGAACAAGTGTTCGATTAATGACGGAGTCTGGTTTGTGTGAATTACTACGGTTCACCACAAAGGTTATCAAATTGTTTGAAAACGTAGTTTAAGAGTTGGAGAATTTTTTTTATTTTATGGTACACACTTTAATACGATAGTTCATGATACGGGAACACGTTCCACACCCAGACTAAAGTGTCATAGTCATCATCACAATCCATGGGCAGATAGCCACAAGGTGTCCACTGAACATTTCTTAATTTGTTTCCACTAATTGTATCCTGCCTTCCAAATGGGAAATATCACCGCATGGCATTTAACATATGAAGGCTCGAGTAGAGGTGGGTAAAACACTGGGGCGGAAAGATTGAGAAAGGATATCCAATATCCTACACTGTCGTGATCTAAAATGATCCATTGAGTGCAGCAGAAATATTTTGTTTAGCTTAAACAAAGTATTTCGCGGTTTATTTGACCTTAACAGTATAGAAGTATGAAACACATCCCAAGAAGTTGGATAATTATAATTAATAGTGAGGGCTGCTTTCTGCCATAAGCCCTTGGCGCATGACTTGTTCATGCGTATATCACTGAGTATGCATCCAGGTTGCGTGTGGGTTTGTGGGAGCAGGGGCATTGCGATTTAGACCATGCCGACCGACTTGGTTTTGGCTCCCGGTCATGCACATCGGTAGAAAAGTTGTATCCGAGCCAGTACTGGGCCTCCCTGCAATCAACTATTGTCTCGTGCGAACATCAGCAATGTGAAGACAAAGTCACTGAGCATTTTGTTCGTATCCACTGGGCCAGAGCACACTTAGTGAGTGCTCACTCACCATACTTGGCCGCATATTCTATCTGACACAGGTCGACAGGAATCTGGATTTTGTGCGTGGTTTACCAAGCCAATTATTAAAACGGTACAATTGTTGTTATGATTCGGTATTTCTGTTTTTCATGCTGCTGGCAATAGGACCAAGCAAGCGCTTGATGAGCTTTTCTTTAGTCCCTCAATGATTCCCATTTTCCAAGCGCTGAGGATTAGATTATGATCCTGAATGCTAAGGTTGCACAGTCCAGGTCTGTTGGGACCTCGTAGTGGCAGGAATGATCACAACTTGAAAGATATGTATATACACACACAAACAAAGTAACATATATCCTGGCTTATTCACTCATGACAATTGTACAGGAATCTTATGCGCAGAAACATTAAACAATTCTCGCTCATTGGCCACTGGCAAATCTTCTCACCTGTAACGCCAATTGTACGTATGCACGTATATATATATGTATGCCCTTATTATACGGACTAATAAGTGTGAGCAACACGTGCGCTTGCATGTTTTTGCTGACCATGATTTCAAATATGCACAGCTGAATACGCCGACTGAATCACGGCCGCCACGCGCAGCCTCCACCTCTGCCGGTGGAGAGTGAACGCGCGATGGTTTGAGTCTCTTCAAGAGCCAAATTGAGAGCGCACGGAAATGTTAAGAAGTTTACTCGTGTCATTCACCACCCACCACGAACTGATGGCACGTATTAAAATGAAAAGGTGCCGTGGCCACGGCGTGGAATATAAATTGGACAAGATGGTTAGGTTATACTCGAGTTGAGGCTAGCAGCTCATTAGTCCACATTCCACGGGGGAAGACAAGCAGGACGACCGTCTTCTGCGGCCATAAGAAAGGTAAATCGTTGCATTCAAAATTATCAAACACTTTTGTTAGTTTATTATGTACCCTACATTATTATACGTCGTAATTTAAAGGTGTAGGTGAGGAATGCCGACAGCGAGGTATTTAATACCTTTAAAATAAAGATGCTACAATTTAAGGCGTGAACACGTTATTCATTTGTCCATGTGGTACATTTAACAAAAACATTTCGTTAGATGCGTTCAACGAGAAACAATTATTATCGCAAAGATCACAACCTTAAAGATTTCCAATCTTGGACCTCTCACCGACTCGGAATATATTTTATAGATTTAGTGCGCTGTACTGCTTCATAGAAAACTCAAACTACGCAACAACACAACGCTGCTTGCGATTTTTGTACAACCATCCTGTCAAACTCATTAGATTTTCAAAATCACGTTTGTTGGTCAGATACATTCTTTTTGTAAAGGATTATAAGCGAGTAGTTTTGATTAGATGGATATCGTATGAGGCCTGGTCTCAACATTTTCTGGGCATCTGTGAAACTAAGCGATAGCTGTGCAAAAGAGATTGCTTCATAGCTCATCGGAATCCTCCAATATAAATAAATATTCTGAGGATGCAGAATGTATCAACATCAACCTTTTCTTTCACTCTTGTGTGTTGGAGGTGGCTAGCGCCTAAAATGCCCCCACCCCACCCTCTTCGATGCCTGCTTTAGATCACTTTGTGCAATCTCCCATTCGCTTTCAGCTATGGGGCTTTTCAGGCTGCACTCTTTGCTGAAATGTCTCCTCCTGGTGACGATGGCAAGAGGCCACCAGCACGTGGCGTGGGATGCTCACCGCTATCGGCAGGCCGCCACCAGCGACTTGGTGGGGCACAGCGAGAGCTTCGTCCAACTGCCGAGGCTCGGGGCCAGGAGGAGCGTCCAGGGATGGCAGGCGCCCTTGGAGGCGAGGGTGGCACAGCTTTTCTTGGAGAAGGAAAGTTACACAAGTAGGTTCGCGTCTCTTGCTCTCTGCGAAGTTGAACGTGATCAGCTATTTTTTTGGAGTTGTTATGACTACGAGAATCTCAGTGACACCTGGGGCGAGATCCTTTTCCCCATTCCCACCTCCATCACTTGTTGCTCACGTTTCATGATTTATGAGCACGATCCAGGCCTGCACCGGGGCTGCCCGACTCGGTGGTTTGAAAATGCTGAGCACGAGTTCGCGGTTGCGCTGTAGGGGCTCCCCCCCCCTGCCCCCTTGTTTTCGGGTCGTACCGATGTTCGACGTTTCGCTCCACGTGCTGAGAGTTTCTCCAGCAATTGAATTCAGTTCCTGAAGAAATAGTTATCACATCGGAGAGATTTTTTAAAAATGTGCACTGATTTGGGAGACATTTGCTCCGTTTTCTTTGCGATTTTTGGCACATTTTGTGCGTGGGTTCATGGTAAATAGGAACGGGGTGCAGTGGAATATTGCAATTACAGATTGATTGTCCCCTTGGTAGACGTTTTTACTTCAAAAAGGCAGCCGTGGCACAGAGATCAGATTTACCAATTTAAAAAAATAACCGGCTGACTACCGTGCCACTTAGCAGGGCAAATGGGGGGGGGGGGGGGTAAGTACTGCCCCCTAATGTGGATCAATTGTCAATTGAATTGATAAAGATTTATTTCCACGGACCATAATCTAGCACATAATTGATGCACTGCTTACGAGAGTTCTGAATGTTTTTTTTTGCCTCGTGACATCCTGATTGCTTTCGAAGATGGCACAATCAGAACCGTCGTAGTTTTTTTTTTCACAAGAAACTCGGGAGTACAAAAAATCATATTTGGTCTGCTCTCTTACGACCAAGTTATTCCTCTCGGCCATCTGAAGCTGGAGATCAGGAGTGCCAGTTGCTCGCATGTAACATTAAAGTGGATCATCATGATCTCTCGCTTTTAATTTGAATATCAACCGTCGGTGGTTCCGATGCGCGATTGTGAGTCTTTGGGTTTCACCAGCACGGGGCACCCACAGCATCAAGAATGCCTTGTTGTTGCTGCTGCAGTGGCAGGGACACGAATTACTCGGCTCGTCTCCCACACGGCATTCTCAGAAACCCAGCTTCGTCTGCAATTGGGAACGCTGCATTTGCTGTCCCCTTGATTTCCGCAGATATCAACGCTTTAAAATCATCTTAGGAAGCAGGATTCCGCCTTTTTGTTTTTGTTTTAACAAACGATGACCTTGTTTTTTGTTGTTGAGAAAGGTAACCAGATTACCATTGCTGTATGCTTGGGTTATTTGTAAACCAGTGGTAATAATCAATGGAGATGTCTAAACACACTGAGCAGCGTGTGATCTATGATATTTACGCTGTGCTGTGGAAGTCCCCTGCGAGATGAATGGAGCTGCATACTGCGGGTAAGACTGCTGGAGTGAGATAATAAATTATTGATTGACAGAAGAAAAAGTATTGGAGACAAACCCCGAGCCTTGAGGGACAGCAGGGTTTATAGCCGTGTCCAAGTGATGCATGCCCACGGTAACACTGTAGATATTGATCCGATAGTGAGAAAGTTAAAAATGCAAGCTTGCAGCTGAAGACAAACCACATATTGAGTGATAATTTACTACAGAAACGGTACATTTCCAAACAAGCGTAACAGCATTATATATATGTCAAGCACAATTTTCGCGGTTATTGATATAATGTTGTCATTCTAAAAGGGGAGTCACATGCACTGACATGTAAACATTTGCACGTGGCTGATGAGAATTCGTGTAGGTCATTCAGCTGGGCCAAGGAGACGACGAAGAGATTCGTTCATTGTCCGTCAATACGGCACCATCATGGGACCTTTTTGGCAGTGTCAAAGTAGGAAAATTAAGAATAGGTTTAACTCTTTCTGGCAATAAAACAGGAGGTTTTAAGATGCTTAAACACAAAATATATACAATTTTACAAGGAATCAAGTCTACATTAACCACGCGTATTTGTGGTGAACATGCAAATAAAACATGCTCTGATAATATATGCCTTCTTTAAGGCTGTCTCTGGTGTAGACAAAGCATATACAGGGGCTCGATTTGTTCGTAAGTCCAACTTTACTCCTGTCCATTCCAAACATGTTGTACGGCATGTACACTAAACACGGGGAATTGCTTAAAACGTTGCATAATCTCCTGTAGATGTAGATGCCACTGGTTCTTCACGTTCTGCAGATGTAGATGCCACCACCGCCATCTATTGCGCAGCGGTCATGCAACTGGACATACAGACAGGTTGTTCGTATCTCTGAAAGTTCGTAAGTCGAATGTTCGGGAGTAGAGGAATCCCTTATTGCATATGGTACCATACTTTTTGTTTTTTCGGTAAAGTCACGTAGGTAAAACATAAAATAAATTAAAATGAAAAAAACTAAATTAAATCACGACGTTTCGGGCGCAACACAAGCGTCCGTCTTCAGGTGGGGACAAACACAACCGCTTAAGTATACTTTAGAAAAGTATGGATCCTTGCACTCACGAAAACTTCAAATCTAGAAAGAATATGGTACCAGTTTACATTTTACCCTGCGCATCAGCCCTTGCGTCACCTCCACTGTCCTACTCGGGCCTATTCATGTGCCATGAAAAAGGGGCCGTTGCCCGAAACGTCGCATATTATATTTTCCCTTTTAAGGCGGCAGTGTTGTTGACGAACGTGTTCAGTCGTTGTGACGCTGATGGGGGGTTAATACTGCTTAATGTTACGTTGCTATTACAATTTGAGTACTTGTAAATGTTGTGGGTTTTACTCTCCAACACACCGGTGTGCTGAACTAGTAACTAATTGGCATGTTTTGTTCACGTGACCACCCTTACTAATTGTCTGTGTCGGGTGGTGGCGGGTTTAACGACACATTTGACGAGTGATGCCCTTCATGCCTCTCCATCCCTCTCACCGCCTCTGCCCATGTTCAGCTCTCGCTGCCCCCCAATGTTCGCTCTCTCTCTCTCATCACTCCCCCAATCTTCTTCTTCTTCTGCCTTCTCTCGTGCCTTGCACAGCGAGCCATCGCGAACGTCGTCGTTAAACACCGCAGCGTTGCGTCCAGAGCCATCGATTCGCCGCCCATTGCCTGCTGGGAGCGATGCGCCAGCGGGGTTTGTGGAATTTCAAGGATGCGGAGTTGTGCAGCGCGAACACGCACGAGTCGCATCGCTGCGTTTATCGAATTAAATCAGCGATGCTTAAATATAAACATATGTGACACAAGTATCCCCGGCCTTAACTTAGTTTGACGTGAATTGGGCATCGCAAGGACAAAGCCATTTTGGTCCCACCTTCCTCCCATCGTGATACATTTATCTGTGAGTTTCTGACGGGCAGGTCTGACTCCATTCACCAAAATATTATGCGGCGAGCACAATTACCTGAAAATAGAGCCCGAGACGCGGTGTGTTTGGCCACGTAAATTGCTCCGCCATACATTTAACAGCGCCGTGGGTCTTGAATCGTAGCCAGCCAGGGTGCATTGTGTCTACAGCTTGACTGCACCTCGTGCGAAATTGACACAGTTGGCTCACGTTATTCTTTGGACACGGGCCAAGTGCGAATGGCGTGCGAGCATCTTCCATCAAGAGGCGCTGCAGTATTCGCCAACAGCATTACGCGTTGGGGTTTTAAGTTTGGTTTGGTGCAAACAATTACACGGTCAAGAATAAAGTCGTTGCATCGTGGGAAGAGGCGCCCAAGTGTTGCGAAACGTAATTGTTGGGAATGAAGACGGCTGCGAGTTTCATTGACGTGTTGAGTGTTTTCGAGAGTGATGTCAGATCGTTTGTTTGCAGGCGCATCACTTCCCGCTGAATGCAGCAAGCACTTTCGCCGGCTGTATTACAACACCAGGGACTGTATGACACCAGCGTGTAAGTAAGGAAGTCTGCACCCAGCCTCTTTTGTGCAATTGTGAACAAAAAAAACGAGTAAACGTGCATTAGAACGTTTGAAATACGTTGGTATGGTTTGGAACGTATTTAATTTTTTTAAATGAGAAAATGTAAATTTCGATTTAAAGCTTTCGTGACTGCAGGGATTCATCTTCTTGGTTCTTTCGGTAAAGTCACGTAGAAGGGAAGTAATAAAATAATAAAAATAAAACATAATAAAACAATTCTCACGACGTTTCGGCCACAACGCAAGCAGCCATCCTCAGGCGAAGAATGAAACACCCCAAGCTTGGAGCGTATATTTAAGCTGGGTTAGAGGGGGGGGAGGTGGGAAGAAGAGCGCCTAAACAAAATAATTTGCATATCAAGAGGAATTCAGCATATGGAAAATGCGTAGGAGGTGGGCGGGGGGGGTTCCAAATCAATACTATGCCCGTGCATTATGCAGGATTAGCAGCATCAAAGGGGGGGGGGGGAAGGGGGGGAGCATTAACAAAGGAAAGGAATGTTAATAGTATGTAGCTGTAGTTACTAAACAACCACGTAAAAAACTACAGTATAAACTGCATGACAAACTAAAGTATAAACTACATAGCATCATCAGTAAACTTACTATACTCTACAATAAGCTGAGTTACTAACAGTAAGTAATACATGAAAAATTCTACGTTGTAAAAAATTATATAATATGCTTCCATCTAAACTTTATTCTCTTACATCACACGCGTCTATACCGTACTATATACTTCCATAGGCAAAACCAACATTAAATTACATACTGTATTGCTATAAACCACCCTATACCTTATACATTTTTAATATAACACTATGTATTATTCTACCCACCCTAATGTGTATCAAAATGGTTTATTACGTCCTTCCAGTGATTGCTAAGCCAGAATCCATCTTCTCGGTTAAAATTGTCTCTGTGTTTGTAAATGTGGATCGCCTCATGTACGAATCTCTCATGATAGCCAGATGGCTTGCAGAGAACCTCTGTCTTGGAGAAGTCAATGTCATGTGAGCCCACTGAGTTGTAACAGTGATCTGCCACGGCTGAGGTGTTTGTCCTACAGTGTTTCAGGTCAGCTTTATGTTCACGGATGCGGTCCGAGACATGTCGTTTGGTTTCCCCAATGTAACTGCTACCACAGAGGCAACTTAGTTTGTAGACACCAGGGTACTGTATGTCTGGAACCACATCTTTTACAGACGGTACCAGATCACGGATTTTATGTACTGTGTTGAATCGGACCTGGATCTTGTGTTTAATCAGGATTTTGGAGATCTTTTTTGTGACCCCAGCAATGTAGGGTAAGGTGATGGTCTTGAAAGGCTCCTCAACAGGATCTTTCTTGGTGGTTGGAGTGATGGCTTTGCGGATTGTGTAGTCGGAGTAACCATTAGCCTTAAGAGCTTGGCGTACGTGTTTGAGTTCACTGGAAATGTGTTCATGGTCGGAGATGCATTGGGCTCTATGATATAGAGTCTTGATGAGAGAATTCTTCTGGGATGGATGGTGGTGGGAATCCGGTTTTAGATAAGCATCCGTGTGGGTGGCTTTCCTGTAGACAGAGTGGCTCATTGAACCATCAGGTCTCCTTTTGATTAGGACATCCAAAAAGGGTAGCTTGCCATCATTTTCGACTTCCATGGTGAATCTGATGGCTGGGTGTATGGAATTGATATGGTCGAGATAAAGAAGATACACCTCTTCGTCCCATTGTCTCTACTATCAACTCCCCGACTTACAAACTGGCTCGTTTTTTGTCCGAAATCCTACGGCCTTTCACTGGAAAAACCACCTCTGCAGTACTAAACTCTACTGACCTGGTATCAACAATCAAGGGGATTGCCCTGTCCCCAGACGACCTGCTTGTCAGTTTTGATGTGGTTTCCTTGTTCACCAAGGTGCCTGTGCCTGACACCATCGCAATCATTGAAGACTTGGTTCATCAAGGACTGAATGCTGGGGTACCCCCCCTGGTGAGACACTGCTTAACCAACACATACTTCACCTGGAATGGAACCTTCTACAAGCAAATTGAGGGCACCCCAATGGGCTCCCCCTTATCTCCGGTTGTAGCCAACATCTTCATGGAGAAATTTGAGACGGACGCCATCCAGACTGCGACTCTACGCCCGACCTTATGGAAGAGGTACGTAGACGACACTTTTGTCATCTGGCCACATGGCCGGCCTGCTCTAGACCAATTTCTCGACCATATCAATTCCATACACCCAGCCATCAGATTCACCATGGAAGTCGAAAATGATGGCAAGCTACCCTTTTTGGATGTCCTAATCAAAAGGAGACCTGATGGTTCAATGAGCCACTCTGTCTACAGGAAAGCCACCCACACGGATGCTTATCTAAAACCGGATTCCCACCACCATCCATCCCAGAAGAATTCTCTCATCAAGACTCTATATCATAGAGCCCAATGCATCTCCGACCATGAACACATTTCCAGTGAACTCAAACACGTACGCCAAGCTCTTAAGGCTAATGGTTACTCCGACTACACAATCCGCAAAGCCATCACTCCAACCACCAAGAAAGATCCTGTTGAGGAGCCTTTCAAGACCATCACCTTACCCTACATTGCTGGGGTCACAAAAAAGATCTCCAAAATCCTGATTAAACACAAGATCCAGGTCCGATTCAACACAGTACATAAAATCCGTGATCTGGTACCGTCTGTAAAAGATGTGGTTCCAGACATACAGTACCCTGGTGTCTACAAACTAAGTTGCCTCTGTGGTAGCAGTTACATTGGGGAAACCAAACGACATGTCTCGGACCGCATCCGTGAACATAAAGCTGACCTGAAACACTGTAGGACAAACACCTCAGCCGTGGCAGATCACTGTTACAACTCAGTGGGCTCACATGACATTGACTTCTCCAAGACAGAGGTTCTCTGCAAGCCATCTGGCTATCATGAGAGATTCGTACATGAGGCGATCCACATTTACAAACACAGAGACAATTTTAACCGAGAAGATGGATTCTGGCTTAGCAATCACTGGAAGGACGTAATAAACCATTTTGATACACATTAGGGTGGGTAGAATAATACATAGTGTTATATTAAAAATGTATAAGGTATAGGGTGGTTTATAGCAATACAGTATGTAATTTAATGTTGGTTTTGCCTATGGAAGTATATAGTACGGTATAGACGCGTGTGATGTAAGAGAATAAAGTTTAGATGGAAGCATATTATATAATTTTTTACAACGTAGAATTTTTCATGTATTACTTACTGTTAGTAACTCAGCTTATTGTAGAGTATAGTAAGTTTACTGATGATGCTATGTAGTTTATACTTTAGTTTGTCATGCAGTTTATACTGTAGTTTTTTACGTGGTTGTTTAGTAACTACAGCTACATACTATTAACATTCCTTTCCTTTGTTAATGCTCCCCCCCTTCCCCCCCCCCCTTTGATGCTGCTAATCCTGCATAATGCACGGGCATAGTATTGATTTGGAACCCCCCCCGCCCACCTCCTACGCATTTTCCATATGCTGAATTCCTCTTGATATGCAAATTATTTTGTTTAGGCGCTCTTCTTCCCACCTCCCCCCCCTCTAACCCAGCTTAAATATACGCTCCAAGCTTGGGGTGTTTCATTCTTCGCCTGAGGATGGCTGCTTGCGTTGTGGCCGAAACGTCGTGAGAATTGTTTTATTATGTTTTATTTTTATTATTTTATTACTTCCCTTCTACGTGACTTTACCGAAAGAACCAAGAAGAGAAAATGTAATATATTATATTCTTGGTTCTTTCGGTAAAGTCACGTAGAAGAGAAATAATAAAATAATAAAAATATGAAACAATACAATTATCACGACATTTTCTTGCTGTAGATTTCACACCTGATGATTGCTTGTGTTGCAGTCAGAACGTCATGAGAATTTTTTTGTTTTATATATTTTTTATTTCCCTTTTACTTTACTTTACCGAAAGAACCAAGAATATGAATCCCTGCAGTCACAAAAGCTTTAAATCAAAACATTTAATATATTACTTTCGTGGTATTCCGATGGATTGACTCAGAACCACCCCATGGCGATTTAAACACAAACCCACTTTGACTTTTCATATAAACGATTCTCTGGCTGAATGGCATTGGTCACAACACTCGACTCATAGCTGGAAGGCTCCGAGTTCAAATCCCAGTGGAGGTTTCCATTCGTCTGAAATCCATTTGGGTTCAATGCAGCGAGTACAAATTTGTTATAAGTCAAGTGGTCATCCCACGGAGAATCTCTCTGCCACACTGGATGGTTCCGAATAAGCCATGATTGGGCCCTAGGACCAAGCCTCCAATAGTGCAGGTGGGGTGTAATTGGTGGCAGATTTTGATTAAATAATAACACGTTTCATGAACAATTGTAATATGCAGTATTCAGAAACCTCCTGTCCATCACCAAAATGTGCCATAAATGCACACACGTTATTTCCGTGTCTCCGCTTGTTGCTCAAGATAACTTTTAAATGACTGCGATTTGTGTTTTTTGCACAACCCTGATCTCAGATTACAAGCGTTGTGCGAGACTTCTCACGCGACTTGCGATGAGTCCACACTGCCTGGCGCGCTGACCGCTCGGACCGTCACACTCACAACAATGCCCACGTGTGATGCCGCGACATGACATTTGTTGCGATGATTGATCCTTAATGTGCTTTAATATATTGGTGAACATTAAACAAACATTAAAGATCATAGCAACAAAAATTGTCATATGGTTGCTGCTGCTGCATGCATCCGAGGCCCATACCGCTACCCCAATATTGCGTATGCTTTCATTTCACTTTTAACCGAACGCATAACTTATATTTTCGGAAAAATGCATAAAATATATTTCAATGGCAACTATGTTTTGAATTTCTAGGGCCCAATTTTATTTTTTGTTACACATCAATCACAACCACAACTGTAAACGTCGGAGTCACGTAATTGTAAGCTGTGCCAGTGGGATTCTCTTTGGCAGCATCGGGAAATTCCCTCTGCCAACAGCCTGCTTGCTGCTCCTCTCACTTTTGGCAGGTCTACCGAGATCTCTATAATCCAATGCTTTCCCTTATATCAGAAAACATCTCAAAATGAAGATCACAATAGCAGAGCCATCTTTTAAGACCTCGCGCGGTCACCTGTGCAACAAAATAAATGGGCTGAGATAATTGCTTTGTGAATTGTCGCACAAGTAAAACATGTGTGCGTGTAAACTTATGATTCCACTGTATAAATGCCAGAGTACAGTATTTTGTAATAGACTGCTGTTATTTCAGTATTGCCACGTTAGTGTGTGCTGTTATATATCTTTACTCATAAACATGTTCACGCTCCAATCAACAATGCGTCTGTGTGGTGATTGTGTGAAGTGAGGTATGCTATACGAGACCTTTTTTACCAGTATCAAGACAACATTTTAATAGACTACCCTATATTTGGCTTCCTCTGTTACGGTATTTACTTTTAGCCATGAGTTATTCCTCTTCTTAGCGATGTTTCCTGCCGAAGCCAACTTAATCTTTCAAAGTTCCCCAGTAACTGCACCACGCCATTTTCTTGCAGCACAAGGGGCAATGTTGACCCGCCATCTTGGAAATACCCAGACTGCTTTGCACGTTTTCAGTTGAAATACTTTTATTCAGCATATTGTAGTAAAATATGCATTTTGATTTAAGCTTATTATAAGCAAATGTTATGACAGTTTGTTCATATATGAATGTACCAAGTGTTGTTGTTTTTTAAGCAATAAAGATAGGATTCCCAGTGGAGAAAGAGATTTTTGCACTGGAAACCGTGGACAACTTAAGGGAGCTGCTGCAAGCCAAATGTGTTTAGTGGACAAAATTGCAGGGGGGCATATGAAGGTGTTTACATTGGGTTGTCTGCAAAGAAGATGCTGTGTTAAAAAAAACTCAAATAGTATCCCTATTCTGCCCCACACTGAGAAGCTTGCACATGTAGTTATGGATTGTTTTAAATGCAAATGTTGCATGTAATAAAATCGGGTGTGTTCCCTGACATTGGCTTCCATTGTTCTGGAGGTTTGGCCATCGTCCCTTTTCGTGATGTGGACTACCCAAGCTCACTTAATTTTCTATTATGGACACAGTTTAACCAATTTAACCAAAAAAGTTTCACCAGAAAACAATGCATATCCATGGACTCGGTAACACCTTGCAACATCATTAAATATGAGAATCAAATCGTTTGAAAGCACAGATTTACATATTAGTTGTTTCCGTTAAATTACGTAGAGCAAGGAAATGTGTGTGTGCGTGTGGTGTTGCTGCTGGTGCAACTCCTAAGCCACGGAGCTGAGAAAGGCCTTGCAGCAGCGTAAACATTGCTGGTACACTTCCTCAAACCCTTCATCGCCACCCTGAGAGAATGACAAAGAATAATCAGCCTTTATAGTTCACAACAACGCTGACACTTTGCATTATTTATTTGCAAAATGATAGCCACATCTTCTTACATTTCATTTTTGGTAAATATCATGTGGTTAAGTTTACCGTTAAACTGTTGCAAGAAGCCATTACTATGCATTTATCGTGATCAATGAGTCGCACAAACATAAGTAACACATAAAAAAAATTCATTTCACATAATTAGCCATAAAACACTGCAATAGACAGACACATTAAAAGTTAGGTAAACATGGGCCTCGGTATCATCTCTTAACACTTTTACGCGGCAAAAAGTTACAACGAACAGTATATATTCTTAGTGAATCACATAAGTGATGCTTGGAATGTATTTAAAGCAAATAAGACCACCCAATGAGAATGGGGGAAAGAAGCTGGGGCGATGCGTTGCGGGTGGAGGAGTGTGGGGGGCGAGGGTGGAGAGAGACGAGGGAGGGTGGGAGAACCATCACGGGGAGAGTGAAGGATTAGGCGAGGACGGGATCACACAATCGCGAATCTCACGCAGTTAAAAATAAACGTGCTGTGCATGCGCACTTGCTCCCGTGTCTGGTCATCGAAAGCACGGATAGTCGCGTCTACGCGTAACATGGAGTCAATGAAACCAGTCAACATTCCGATTTTTTTACCGCAATATATACACAAACAGGACATTTTATGCATCTTTTGTTCACAGAACATGATGCTTTGAGAAACCAGCGATACAGCACGATGCATTTCGTTTACGTTTATCTTATGGAGATGTTGTGGTGCCGCGTGCTGCCTAACAACAACACATCACTCGTTGGCACCACGCATTCACCGCTTACATAGTAGGGGTCCTTGATGATGAGTTGCTTCTGAGGGTCAAACTTCCCCAACAAATCTATGTTGGCCTTGCAGTTGCTCACGTTCTTAGCAGATCGCTGCAGATCTCTGTTAAAAAAAACACACACATACCGTCATCAATTTGAAGTGTACTTCTTCCCACCCTTAAATATTACCGATACACTGTTATCCAAATGCCAAACATTTACACAATGTATGGTTGTCGTTATCAAATACGCGAGTCAACAAGCAAGAGTATAAATGTATATTTTAAATGTATAAGATTATATATCTTCAAGATTACATCCCATTCAACAACTTCAAACACGAAACAAATAATGCTGCAAAGTTAAAACAATGCATCTTTTTCAAACCTCGATTTTCATTTATACTGAGTGAATTACCGTAAAGCACTTTCAAAACTGAGCAATAATACACAAGTAATATCATAATAGGCTATCATCTGAAAGCATACAAAGGGCCATATCACAATAACTGAGTTGTGGACTTGAGTTGTGTCCATGAGCTAGTTGTTCTGCACACACGTGATTAATAATTCTTCAGCCCTAGGAGAGGTAAAATTTAAATCCCTAAAATGTTTTGTAGTTTTGTACAGTTGTTTGTGAACATGTCAAGACAACCTCTGGCTATGGCTGTATACTCAAAATATTTTTCCCGGGAAGTCTGAGCCACCAAGCATCTATGAACAAGACATTCAAGTGCTATTTTGCAATATGTATGAATGCTGTTAATGCCAGTGACTCCAGCAACAGTGACCAAGTGGCAGGGGGGGGGGGATCGACTCTCATAAGCAGAAGAGAATAAAAGTTAAAATGCCTCTGGATATAAACAAAACATTGAGTGCGAAATCAATATTTCACAGGTTCGCACAAAGACAAAGATCCCCTGTATAGCCTTCAACGGAATGTTGGGGCAAGTGCTCTTAGCGAGCACCTATGAAGGCAGGTACGACACACGAGGAGGTGGGCGCCCAGCACCACGGCCGGCCTGCCTTTGTCTCCCCAGTGGAGTTGTTTTACACATCGTATCAGGTACTCATTTGAGGCCGAGTCGACATAGGGGAGGCAAGGAGAAACATAACATTTTGGAGCCCAGATTTGTTTAAACGAACCTGAGATTGCTTTCGTCCATACAAAATATGTAATCAAATGTTTTGAAGTCATCCTTTGTTATCTAAAACAGACACACAAAAAGATTCATTAGTTCATCATCAAACAACTTAAAAAAAAACAGTTAGTTCACTGTCAGTAATGTACTCCCAATCACTTTATTTACAAACAAGGTACCTGCAGAGAAAGTCTAACAAATGATGAAATCACAGAACAAAAGAGACATTTTTTTTTGTCATTTCAATCACCGCCTATAAACCTGAAGGTGTGATCATCTGTCTCAAAAAATGGAGATCACTGTGTGATATTTAAACTGTGAAGGGTGAGGAAAGAGAAGGGAAGAAATAATTGAGTATGAAGTGGCATGAGTGGGAGTAATAGCAAGAGGGGGGAGTGCTTAAGACATCACATCTTGTTATAAAATGGCACACCTGCCAATTTAAATGTAATATCTAAGGTTTAACGCAGTTTCAGATGCTATGAATAAAAGTAAAAACCAAACAAGGAACAAAACCCATGCAATAACATTTCCCAACTTATTATGAGATGTAAATCAAGTACTGTAATTCGAAATCTGAGAAGTAAATACATATTTTGGATGTAAATCTTTCAAGATCCCTCAATGTCATGGCAAAAAGTATCATGTTCTCCACAATCATGTGACCTAACGATTACAGTTTGAATGTTTTGCAATATATTTTAGTCATGAATATGATTATGCTTATGGTTACTTATATATCATTTGTAATTACTTAAGTTAATGTTAAATATTCAGGTATTTTCCCAAGCTCCTAACTTAAAGTTTGGATTTAAATGACTTTGTTACACAATCTTTACGGAAAAGTTACTTTTGCCTTTAGTGCCATTTCACATGCAACATTCTCCTTAGAGTGTTTGATATAGTTAATAGACATCGTGGCACCAAGCCCCTTATTTCGCACCTGCCGGGCGTGGTGGTTGACATTTACATCGTGCTTACTCAAGCAGGCAAGGGCTCGTGAGTCAGGGGAGCTTCCAATGTTCCAGTCACTTGTTGCAGCACTGTCTATCCTCCACTGCATGACGGTCGTTAGAGGGGGGAGAGTGGGTGGGGAGAGTGGGTGGAGAGAGATAGAGCGAACCACACACAGACAGTTCACAGTGAGCTGATGGGAGATGGGAGACTATACCTCTCGAGCAATGTGGTTTGTGGATAACTTGTGCTTTCTTAGGCAGGCTTGTGAGCGATAGTCTGCTGGGCTCCCTGCTTCATGCCCGTAGGTTCCAGCACTGTCAATATGCCACTGCATAATAAGTACCACGTGAGGTGGAAATAAAGTGAAAAGGAAATTACAGAAAATTTTGTAAAGCCACAAATATACAAGCCTTCCTTTTACAACCACCGCATAAACTGGCATAATTTTTATTTTAAACATTGCACTCCTCACTTAAGGTGTTATGAATGGCTTATTCATCTTAAATGCAGATGACAGTGTAGGACAATACAAGAAGTTGAAAAGGTTAACACTGATTTTTGCCAAAAAAAACGACTACATTCTGCTTTTTTAAATCAATTAATTTTCTTGGAATAGCTTAAATAAATCTGGGGAGGGGAAACCAAAACAAGTGTTTGTGGTGGATAGGGGATAAGGCAGAAGTGCTGACACTAACAATAAACCCCTTAACTCATGTTTCTTTAAGCTTTCCTCTTGAAACCCTAAGAATGCTTTGGCTGCCACTGTCATCCGCTTCAAATCGGGTAGTTAAATTCATATTTTTGCATTACTGGTAACTGAAATATAAAAAGGTAGAAAAACAGGTTAATGCACGTATAGAAATATCCAGAGCACCAAACACATGTTCAGGTTTTTTAATTGAGAACAGAAGAAAATTGCCGGAGTGTAAATGGTCAGCACACTGGACCCAAACGGTGCTCACGCTCGCTGGTTCTCCTCCATCTCCCGGCAACGGCAGTTAAAACGACGTGGCATGTTTGATAAATTCCGCCATGCCTGTCCCCCCCCGAAGCAGAATAGTTACACCATAGTTTAACACATAGGCTTTCGCGACCAATATCATCCATAACAGAGGTTTTTGGGGTTAGATCGCATAAATATATAAATGTGTCGTTAAAACCCGCCACCACCCGACACAGCCAACTAATAAGGGTTGTCACATAAACAGAACGTGGCCAATTCGTCACTAGTACAGCACACCGGTGTGTTGGAGTGCCAAGTCACAGCATTTACAATCTGAGTACGACGTTTCACCAGATGAAGCTAGTTGTAATTACTGGCGAAACGTCGTACTCAGATTGTAAATGCTGTGGCTTGGCTCTCCAACACACCAGTGTGCTGTACTAGTGACAACCCTTACTAGTTGGCTGTGTCGGGTGGTGGCGGGTTTCAACGACACATTTATATCTTGACTTAAAGCTTTCATGACTGCAGGAATTCATATTCTTTGGGTCTTTCGGTAAAGCCACGTAGATAGAAAAAATAATAAAAATATCACGACGTTTCGATCGCAACACAAGCAATCGTCATCAGGTGAAAAATTATGACGATTGCTTGTGTTGGGATCGAAACATCGTGACATTTTTTTTTCTACGTGGCTTTACCGAAAGACCCAAAGAATAAGACACATTTATATATGTTAGCGATCTAATCCAAAAAACCTCTATTATGGAGGTACACCATAGTTAATTGGGAGATCGCACGGTATGGGGTAAAGTGTGGGTATGCCCACCTACTCCAAGTGTGGTCAGAAGCACGGAGTGGATAGAATACCCCCTGGAGCTTCCTCTACTGGAGGCTCTTCCACCAGCAGTGCCATGAGTCAGTAATTGAAGGGCTCCAGTAGAGGAGATCATATTAGCAACATGTCCTGCTCAAGCCCACTCACTTGCTTTGATTTTGTTAACAGTCAATGATGTCTCTTAACTTGCACATGCTCCTTTCTTTAATTTTAATTCTAAGCACGCATATCTGCATGCTTTTTTGGCACGGTATTAGACTTTTGTTCAATATTCCTATGTATACGATCCATGTCATAGCAGAGAATATACACAGAGTCTAAACAATTTTAGAAATATTGTGGCATGTTGCTTCATATTCAGTTTGGTTTCCCAAAAAATCTCTCCATCCTGCTGCCGTCCACCTATTTATTTCACAATTACTCTCATCAGGAGGCACCTACGATAGGTAATGACATATTACGGAAACATACCTGGTCGGCAACCCCTTGCTCTGTTACCATCTTGCGGAACACGGCTTCCGCAATAGGCGAGCGACAGATGTTACCTGCAGTGAAAGCACAACGTTTGCCATTAACATTGGGATGCACGTGAGCAATTTTACAGTGTTATTAAGCTCTATTCAAAACCACAAAGCAGTGCGATACATATTCTTTGGGTCTTTCGGTAAAGTCAAGTAGATTATCTACGTGACTTTGAATATGAATTCCTGCAGTCACGAAAGCTTTAAGTCAAGATTCAGTGCGATGCAGGTCCATGAATGTTTATACAACCCTGGAAGGGTGATATGCTGCAAGGGTGTGCCCAAGTTTGGCGTGCCTGATGCGGCAGAAACTGAAGGGCTCAAGTTGCAGGCAATGTGCATCGCTCACTGTATTAAGACAGCTGTAAATGACCAGGAAGCTTGGTGACTATAACCCGGTATCAAATCACACAAATCTAGTCGACTTCAATAACTGTGCAACACGAGTTATAATTCAGAAGTGGCAAAAGCAATGTTTTAAAAAAACTTGTTTTTTTTGTTTCTCAAAATGATGATGCAGTACTCGTCTGGGTTACATTATTTTAAGTTAAACAAATCTATAGGCTGTTATGTTGTCCCTAAACCGGTTTGGCGATTGTAAAGGTCGTGACGAAAAGTAAGAACCCACGCCCGTCAAGAGCATGCCTACGTGCAGCACGAACGTGGCTCACTCACCACTAGGGGCAGGCAGCCATGCACACAGCTGGCCACTGATGACATCAAAGACAAAGATCCCCCGTGTAGCCTTAACAGAGTGTTGGGCCAAGCGCTGTTCGCGAACGCCTATGAAGGCCGGCACGGCACACGAGGGGGTGGGTGGGCCAGCAACCACGCCCGGCCGCCTTTGTGAGTCGACCTAGGGGAGGCCCAGGACCGGTTTAGATAATCGTCACTGGTGTTGGCCATCAGCGGGAATCGAACCCGCGTCTCCAAGTTCGTAGCGCTAACCACTACACCACCGCTCCCCACACCATGACACCGCAGGCACTCACACATCCTGACATTTGGCTTGTGTAAACGACGTTGACTGGTGGTGCATGTACGGTGTGAACTTCTTTCGCGCCGTACGGAGGTGCGGGTGCCACGACCACTTGGAACGGAGCTGTCCCAGCTCGCGAGCAACAGAAGGCCATCCCCAGGGCCTCGTGCTCCACTCCACCATTCACTCTCCTCCAGATCAACCACCTCAAGACAACTCCCTCACACTCCTCCATCACTACCTCACCCCTCCCTCACTCCACCATCGTCACACTCCTCTCTCACACTCCTCCCTCACTCCACCATCGTCACACTCCTCCGTCACCCCGGGGGCTCGGGGAGCAGCGACAAGAAGCCAACCGGGAGGAGCAACCCGCCCGGCGCGCCATTAACGTAGGGAGAGCTGCCACCGGGGGCTCCCCTCGCCACCCACCCACCCACCTCGCCTTCGACTACAGCTGGGGCACCGGGCGTAGTGCAGACGCGCGGTGTAGGGCAAGGCGAGTGTGTAAAGGCGAGCGCCGTGTACGCGAGACCTCCCCTCCCCGCGTTGTTCCTCCTCAACCCTCTCCTCCTTCCTCACCGAGGCAGACGAAGAGCGCGGACGAAGCCATGACAGTGCAGCCTCCACGGGCGATCCAGAATCGAGAGAGCGATACTGCCACCGCACGAATCGATTCCTCAACGTGTCTTGATTGCGTTGTAAACGCAGCAGAAATGACGCGCTCCCCCCACCCCGGTATGGGATGATGGGTGTAGTCGCGGCGGCGTTCACTATTCACGAACGCCATCCGCCGTGCCCGCGTGATTCCAAAAGAATTTCGCCACCGAAAAGAATCGGATTGGAATCGATGACCAGTTGTGGAACCTCGCGCGGCGCGGTTGGGACTGCATCGATTCAGCGATTAGTCGGCACGAATCGATTCGCGGTCTCTGCAATGGGTGAAAGGATTTTTTGTATTGCGGCCCGCAGGCGAAACAGAAGTTGAAAAGTAAATTTTGAATGTCAGCAGGGAAGAAGAACTCGAGAGAGAGAGGCGAGTATGAATCTCACGAGAAACTAAATAAACCTGTTTTTTTTAACTAAGGGCCGTCCATAAATGACGTCAAGCACCTGGGGGGGGGGGGGGTGAGAAATGGGACGTCACGTCAAAATGCACAACTTTTAATAAATATAGACAACACGTTCTAGTTAATTAAATAGACTTTTTAAACAGGTCCCTGCGGGGTGGGCTGGTAGGAACGAATAACCAAAGAATATAAACAATGTATTATTACACTTGTTTAGCCAGGAAAGCCTCACTGAGTCTAAAGGTTTTTCTAGGGTCCTGCCAAGTGTTTGCAGCAGGGGGCGATGTTGCTTCACCTAATCGGACGATACGAAGGGAGAGTTTGATGCCTAGTTCTAGGCTTTAGGCCTAGCTGTAGGCTTTAGGCCGCTGTGAGTTAATTTTTAATTTAAATGTTTTAATTATTAATGTAAAAGCTTTAAATGTAAATGTTTCTATTTAAAAACATCAGGGAATGTAACATTGTTAAACATTAACTCCCTTTCACACACGCGGGGGTACGATACGAAGGAAGAGTTTGAGGCCTAGTTCTAGGCTTTAGGCCTAGCTGTAGGCTTTAGGCCTAGCTGTAGGCTTTAGGCCGCTGTGAGTTAATTTGTAATTTAAATGTTTTAATTAAAAGCTATCTCAGGGAATTATAAGGGAATGTTACACTTGTTTAGCCAGGAAAGCGTCACTGAGTCTAAAGGTTTTTGTAGGGTCCTGCCAAGTGTTTGCAGTAGGGGGCGATGTTGCTTCACGTAATCGGACATCGGACGATACAATCTATTGTAGGCTGGTTCACTTCGTGCCTACCAGTATAAAGGTTTTCTCCTACATCAGAGTGCAGAGCACATTAAATACGCACTACAATGACAATAGTTTAAAGCGATTTGAAGCATGTTTTATTTTCAAAATGGAAATATGGTTTTAGGGAGGGGGGCAGAGCTTTGTGACGTCATATTTGAGGGGGGGGGACTGACTTTTTGTGATGCCGTGACGAGGGTGGGGTCAAAAATCGTCCACAATCGCGTGACGTCATCGTGTGGACATGTATAGCAGCAGCCAAATACTAAACAATGTTTTACTTTACCAAGGTAAGGCTCACCGAGCTATATTAGCTCTTTTTTTCAGAAGCGACCTGGCCACAAATGATTGCTAAACGAAGTGGGCTTATCGTGTATAAAGTATAGCAGCCAAAAAACGATTTTAAACTCAGGTTGCTTATTCTACATGTGGAGGGAACACCCGGACCCGGAGGAAAAAAATCCACGCGACCACGGGGAGACACGCAAACTCCAAATATACAACAGCAGGCGTCAGGGTCGACATCGAACCCACGAGCTCCTGCATACCAGGCGAGGTAGTTAACATCTCATCGCCATTTGCAGGAGTGATCTCGGGGTCACCAATTTTTTTTTAAAAGCTAAAGTACTATACAGCGCTGAAGGAAAATGAACAAAAATATATAGCCCGATGTCACTCGCACTATGGAATTTATGTTAAAGAATAAATTGCTTCCAATATCTCAATAAAAGCAATACGCCAGGGTGCCAAACATTGGCACCATGTACACCGTCCCTGGTTTTGCTTACGCATTTTAAGAGTGGTCTTAAAGTGGTTGTCATTTGTAAATGTTCCAGAATATGGACTCAAGTCGTGTAATAAAAAAAATCGTTCACAATTCCACGAGTAACTTTACAATCCCCAAGTTATAATTGTTTACATTTTAAATACTGTACACTGCTCGACTATTCATCATACAATATGGACGAGACAAAATATGGAATTTAGCTAGGTTTTCACTTCACATTTTAAATTAACCTCTACCATTGATTTGGTGACCTACTCTTCAGAGGCATGCTCCCTGTTGGCATGAGGGGGGGGGAATAGCTTTTGAACTCGGTAGGAGGAACTGCAGGACAGAGAATCACCGAAGAATTTGCTGGAAACAAAAAAACATCGATATTTACAATTTATTAAAACATGTATTCGACATTTCAAAAATATTTTATCATTTTAATAAAAACTGATAAACTTATTACATATGATCCATCGAGTGGTTTTCATTATAAGAGGGGGGTTCAAACTTCTGGGCCATATATTGTTGGATATACCAGGGAATGGTGTTGCAGCTTTCATCTATTTTGAGTATACTCAAAACAAGTGGAACATTCTAGATTGCTTTGTCCTTTATTTATTATTGGGAATGCATGAAACAATAACTCGGGTACTGAATGTCCAATACCAAGAGAGGGAGAAAACAAATCTAACAAAAACACATTTATTTGCCAAAATATTCCTTTTGAAACGTCCTGAATAATGCATCAGAAAAGAGACTCTTCTTAATTGTAGGCTTCTTCCCATCTACAGGTTTGTCTTTGGCTTTTCTTCCTCGGTTTTGCGCCAGGATCTATAAAATACAAAAATGTATAATATTGTTTGCATAGCGGTGAAGCGATTTCTTTGAATTAACAAAATGTATTCTGTAAAAACACAATCCATTCAAATACATAAAACCAGTGACAATCGTAACAATGCATAACCATCTCAGTCTGCATATGAGGCACATTAACTTTTGCTTATTTTGGGTTATTTGAATTGTAAAATCTGGGAAAAAATAACGGTAGGATTACTAATCAAACATTCACCACAAATTACTGACAGCAGCTGAATATTTCATGGATGATTTAACTTGCGTGCTGTTCAGTATACAGTATTTAAAATTGTATTCTTTATTCATGTGTTTAGGTGGTCCAAGAAGAACAAATAGAACATTGTGTCCATCATTAACATGCAGTGACCGACGTGTGGCTGGGCTTAAGCATATCCTTTACCTTTAATAACGAAATAAATCAGGTATAGTGAGCAACCGTGATAGCATTGGATACGCCAATTGAGTTCTAAATAATTATTTTTAATTTTTTTATTAAAGAAAATCTAATTTTTACATGAGGCATTTCTCCCACCTTATTCCGTCACATTTGCAAGCCAGGTTTTAAACCAAAAACAGCATCTTAAGGCTAATTTTCAATTGGCTTCACTGAGAAATAAAACTAAAGCCAAGTAAAATAAATGCGTTATTTAAATAACACAACCTCCGTTGTTATTGATGACTCCTTAAAATGCATTCATTAAATGTGTCGGTCACTTGCCCACAATGTGAACATTCTAGAGCCCTGGCGAGTACCTTTTGTGTAATTTTTTTTGTAGAAGATGACTGGTTCTTCAGCAGGTACTGCAAATTCGTTTTATAGGGATTGGCATTTTGTTTGCGTTTATATTCCTCTACAAAAAAAACAAAGTATCACATTAACGTTTGCAAAGTTATGTACGTTTCATGCAGTAGAAAATCGCACATCCAAACATCCAGCACATTATACCGACGACACCTCTACTCCATCGGATTATGGGCACGTGACAACAGCGAGCGGAGTCAATTATACTTTGTTTTTTTTCGGTAAAGTCACGTAGGTAAAAAATTAAAGTCATTTTGCTGTGACGGTACCGACAAAACCAAAGAGTATGAATCCTTGCGGTCACGAAAACCTCAAATCTAGGCTGTCAATTGCCATATTGTTCCAAGTGTAATATTGCTACTGATGTATAGAAACCCACATTAGATTATATTCCACATTTGCAATCCTATCACAACTTTTGCAATCCCCATTCACAGGAAACGTGATTGTCATGACAATATAATGCAAACTTACCGATGGCAGATTTTACACTTTTATTTTTTACTGTTGGTTGGTTACGCATCCGTTTCTTTTGTAGTTTCTTATTGGTTTTGCTTTTCTTTGCAATGCTTTGAACTGAATGTTCAGCAGACTTCGTTTTTCCTAAAAAAAACCACACACACCAAAACAAACATAACATTCTTCAAAAGTTAGTGTTGTATACGAAAGGGCTTGCCAGGAAATTCACATTTAAGATCCGCAAGATCCTGAATACACTTCTAAAAATTATCCACTCCCCTAACCACCTTTGTAATAAACTTTTAGCCAACAGTAGCCGTCCTCAAACTTGCCCCCATACTGACGAAATATGGAAGAATTTCTATACCTGGTGGCAGGAGGAATGCGCACCATCCCAACCCTGTTAATCGGAGATGCTTCATAACGGACACTGCTTGTTCGTCATGGAGTGCTGTGCCTTAAGCTGTATGGATTATATACAATACTTAAGGCATCGTATCATAAAGTACCCGCAGTTCTATTGAAATGTACATTTTTAAGAAAATAGTGCATAGTTGTACTGTACACGCATCCAGAGGTTGAGAGACAATAACCGCTTATGACGATGGCGTGGGGAATCCTTAATCGAAGCGGTTACAAAAATAGACCCCACTATTTAAGCACTGCCAACCAAAGCCTCCCCATATGGTTACATTGTAGCAAACGATTGGAGCGGTACCCACAGCCGCACACAACACGATGCCGAATCCAGTACCAACACAGCATGGCCCCACATGTACAGGATGGTCCAAATGTTTAATCCACCCCCCCAAAAAATTTGACCGCTAACATGTTTTTCCTTTGAATATTAATTTCTGTTTTAGATAACCCTTAGATTTAAAAAAATAATTAAGTCCAGATAATTAAATGTGGGTCACAAGACATCCGGACCACCCTGTAACAGGCCACGTGGGTGGCACTGCTCAGGCGCAGCGTAGGCCCCGTGGCCTTCTCGTCCGAGAATGAGAAGGCCGCGCGGGGGGGGGGAGAAAGGCTCCCTTCCTCACCCTTGCGCGACGCCGTGGTGACCCGCGGGGCCGCGTCGTCCTCAGCCTGCAGCAGCTCCAGGCCGCGACGCACCAGCGCGGCCGACATTGCAGCTTCTCTACAGCGGCTGAGCGGGTGCGGGGGATTGTGGGAGGCCGGAGGTACCGCGGTAATTTTCACCGCCGTAAGGGTCCGCGGCGAACCACGTGGTCCACTTTCAAGGGGACGATCTGAATATTTACATTTGTATTGGAGGAATCCGATGAGCTACCAAGCTTTTTCACAGATGTTCAGAAGGGGCACGAGGTCAGAACGTTACAAGAATAAAAAAAAACCCCAACATATGTGAAAAGTATAGGAAAGGTAAACAAATTATTTTAAAAAATTCAAGCATTTTTTTCTTACCAGGTGAGAATCAGAATATGTACTTATACTGGAGGAATCCGATGAGCTATTCAACTCTTTTTCACAGATGTTCCGAAGGGGAACGGGGTCAGAACCGGTACAACAATACAAAACACGATAGGAGTGCAAAGTATAGGTAAATAAAATCACTTTTAAAATACAATACAAACAAAACGAAACGTTGCTTAATCTCACCAGGTAAAGCCCATTGAGCTATTCGCTTATTTTTCAGAAGCGACCTCACCACAAATGATAGCTCAACAAAGTGATTTGTCGTGGTTCTTTCGGTAAAGTCACGTAGAAGGGAACTAATAAAATAAAAACATAATAAAATGATCACGACGTTTCGGCCACAACACAAGCAGCCGTCCTCAGGTGAAGAAACAGCTGTCGGAAAGACAACGCTGTCCAAGAGCGCTCTTTCCGACAGCTGTTTCTTCACCTGAGGACGGCTGCTTGTGTTGTGGCCGAAACGTCGTGTTTATTTTATGTTTTATTTTATTATTTCCCTTCTACGTGACTTTACCGAAAGAACCAAGAAGATTAATCCCTGCAGTCACGAAAGCTTTAAATCGAAAAGTGGTTTATCACGTGGAAATTTAAAGCAGAAAAATAATGTAATGCGTGTTTATAAATGTGGAAGGAACACCGGGTGGGAACTCGAAGCGACCAGGATAGTGGATCATTTGCAAGTGAACTGGGGGTCACCACCATGACAATGGCAAAGATCAAAGTAATACACGAAGCAGATATAAATCAGGGCAAAAACGTTAAACAATAGAAAGCACGCAAACGTAAACAAAATATTTGAATTACATTGTGTTCTCTAAATTACGCGAGTGGATATCCCACTATATTTTAAAACACTGCCTCATGATCTGATACTGCATTCATATTTAACATTTACTCACAACATACGATATTTGGTTCATATTACCATTTTTAATACAACAAACACTCATGGTGTAAAACAATTGCAAAACACACCGTATATTACATCATGTACTTTTTGGTTGAATTTATCTCGGAATATATAATATACAAAAATGTAAATTGTACAAGTGTCATGCTTTCCCTTTTTCAGTTTTTTTTAAGTTCTTGCTGAATTGGAATATACAGTAAAGCACTATAAAACATTTTCAAGAATACCTGAAATGATGCATAAATCAGATTAACTGGCAGTATTTAACACGTAAATATAACAAACACTTTCGTTATTTAATGTCTGACCAAATCAGCCGAGTTGAGCCTGGTCTTGCCAGATCTCAAAAGAAGGGGTGAAACTGGATAGAGCATGGACAACCAAAACGTAGTTTGTAGGCAGATGCGGAGCAAAGTCCATTGTTGTACTGTACTTCTAAGCAGCGGTCATTTTACTTCCGTCTTCAGCAACCGGCATTGACCAGTGTGGTCAAATAACCCCCAAGGCCCACACAATGTTGGGAGGCCCTCATCCAGCAATGGACTGACAAAGGGGATGTACTGGTTTCGTAATTTTACTCTCCTGAAACAATCATTTGTTCATAGGACAAGTTGTCCTTCTGTGTCCAGGTTGATGGCAGATTCCACAAGTTCTCTTGGCTCTCACTGTGGTATCCTCGCCAGCTGTTCTATTGTTTGACGTGGGTCTTGCATTGTCAGGCCGCAGTGGAGGTCTTGCAACGGAATGAGCTGCGAAAGCAAAGTCACAATTACTACTGCTTAGTCTGTCAGTAGAAAGCAACAAAGGATGAAAACAATGATTTGCTTATATACAAACATGGTATTGTCATAGGTTAAGCGTCAAAATATGAAACCTTAATATATTATTGTTGTTACATTACTGTACGCATTGCACAATAACGATCAATTTCACACATTTAATCAACTACAAATGCTTAATAAAAAAAATGTAAATAAAACTAATGCATTATCTTCATTAGAATTTTTTTTTATATATAGAATAAATTACATCCCTGTGTCAATCCACTGTCAGATGAAGGTATTCCCACACCGTCAGTCATGGGAGTTGATCATGCTTTGCCACATTGGTCAGTGCGGGGTGGTGAAAGGCTGTGCCGGGTCAGATATCCCTCACCATGGACATCAACCATGGCCAAATATCGAACTCAAGATTACTGGCTTCATATAGCAGTGTGCTCACCACCGGAACCCTAATAATTACATATCAATAAGTGTAAAGATTAAAATATACAAGATTTGTATGGTGGTATTGTGTAATTCATTGTGATGTAAAAAAAATTGTGTTAATACTATACGCCACCAAAGTATTAACTAATTTATCCAATAAATTTCAACTTTAGTTCATTTCAAATGGTAAATAGAACAAAATTAAGATCCGTTTTAATAATAAAGCATACAATATGAACACAAGATCCTCATTATCCATGCGAATAGTATAGCATGGCTATTACTCTATTAGTAGCTCTAATTTGGGGGAAAAAACACGTGAATATACATACCTGAATTTGAGGGTTCATCAGCCATCCACAGGAAAAATCCACATTGCTCATCTCTAGGTTTGGAGCAAGTGTAAAACTGGCGACCCTTGTTCGGTCCGTCTTTTACGATAGTGCGCATTACGGCTGGATTGTTACAAGAGCACATCACTTCATCGTGGCCTCCGCGAGGTACTGTGCTTGAATGAAAAGAACCTTGGTTGCTCTGTGCAGATCTGTATCCACTGTCTTGTTGATCTGCCCAAAGGAAAAAGTTGCATACACCTGTCGGACACTTGTAGAACATTCGCCCCTTGTTGATGCCTTCCTTTTTGACGGTAAGAAGGGTAGCCTCAATTCCACAGTTGCAGACGACAGCATTTTCTTCGTTTCTGCCAGGAGGAATTTGTAACATGGCCATAGGTGGAGGTGCCTGCTGTGGTGGCCGTTGTACGTATGCGTTTGACGGCTGGCATGTTCCCCTTTGCCGCGCAACTGAAGCGGAGGGTTGACTTTGACGGGACTGGTTGGGAGTTGTAACAGGACGCAGGTATTTTAAATCCGCTATGTCGTTTATGACATCATCACAGCCACCAACGCATCCAACATAATCCAAAGGTGTGCAAGGAATTACAGAGTTTTTCTTGAACTTAAATTTTATCCTAAAATGAAAACACACATTTCATGAATGAATACACAATTTTTATAATTTCATTTAACGCTTCAATATCCTTGACATTGCACTAGACGACCACACAAGTTAAGCAACTGATCCCTGAATATTAGACAATGTAATACTAATGCGACAACGCAAGATCAAGTCCTCAATTCTGTTTAGTCCATGACATTCAACAGAAGGTGCTAAAAAAATATTACATATTATTCATGTAAAATAAACTATATGCATTGTTCAAATGTTAACTTTCATGAAATCACACTGTTTACATATTTAAAACCTTAACATCACGTAATAATTTTCACGTGTAACTATGGCAATCAATGTTCCATACATAAATGATTAATTACAATCATATTATTGATTGAAAGGTAAAACATTTTGCTCCAAAAACGCAGCTTTTTTCTTATAAACAATAACTTTGCGCGTGCCGGGTTTTGGCCGGAGGAAAGTGTGCTTGCGGAATTATCATGCAAAAAAGTATTTAACGTGAAGCTTTTCTGAAAGTCAGTGGTGACCAGGATGACACCATCAACTCATTGAACTTGATTTAATCATTTCTGCCTGGATTTGAACCCAGAATTCCAGTGGTCCTTGCTCAATGCACTATCCCCCAAGCCACGTGGTCACCGCTGAGCATAATAAAAAAACGAGTTAAGTATATAGCTCAACCATAAAAGGCACAGCGCAAAGAATACAGTACCTGCTGAACCAACGGTGGACAAATTAAATTACGATCGATATGTAACCCACTTACCTGTGTATTGCATTTGGCTGGCAAAACTGACAGATGCTCTCATCTCTGGTTGCTTCTAAAACAAAATCAGGAAAAAAGACTGCTGCTCTACAGTTTGGAAAACCCAGGCAGGTCAACATGAACCTGTTAAAACATTGCAGGGAAGTTAGAAATCAAAGGTTATTTTGTAAATATAAACAATATGGGCTGCATTCCCCCTCCACCTTCCATCCCCCCACCCCCAGCACTCCACTGATCTTAGGCTTCGAACTCAGATCGACAGGTTTGTAGTCCAATGCACTAACCAATGGGCTAATTCTCCAACCATAAAGAATATATGTATCTATAAATGCATACTTAATACACACAAATACATAATACAAAACACAGTAACACGAATGTGACATATACATAATTCACATTCAAAACACAAAGCTATAGTTCATATACCTGTGACCAAATAACCCTGCACACACCCACATCTCACGAATATAATGTTTGTTTTAACATTGTGGTGAATGTGAAACCTCTTAAGGGCACTAAGGGGCACGTTAAATTATTGTTAAACATGCAATGTGACCATAAGAATACATTTTAATCAATGCATAGTTGCATGCCTACTATATGTACTGGCAGATAAAGGTCAAATATGTAAACTAGATGAGACTTGAAGAAAGTGATTGAAATGTGTAGAGAAATGGTCAAACGATTCCAGTGAGCAGTGAGAGTCAAAAGTTGTAACTGTAAACTATTCCAAGAAAACAAAATAACTAGGAATGCAGTAAAAGTAGGGTCCATACTTTGTTTTGCTACAAAACAAAGTTCATACCTGGATATATATTAAATATAGTATGCCAAAAGGACATTTAAATAGCAGTATCAAATATTGGTATACAGCAGCAGCAGCAGCAACGGCAAGGAAAAACAGGACCCTGCGGGGTGGGCTGGTAGGAATAATACTTAGTACCGGTACAGGGATATCGACCGGGTATAGAGGAGTTAAAGAAAAAATTACTGTATTCTAGTGTAACGTTAATTAAAAGTGTTTGTTTTGACAAGAAACGCTGTGAGATTTAAAGACTCGTAGTCTTTCATTTCCAAACGATCACATCTGAGATTAATTGACCTTAGATGGGGAAACTCGAATGCATTTACTAGTATAAAGGTGAAATAAAATAGAGGGAATAAACGGCACCTTGGTGCATTTTATGTCGTCTACATAGAGTTGAATAAACGGGCGTTTGGCATATTCATATAACAGTACTACATTGAGCAGTGTTTGTTTGGCACTTCGAGTTTTTATTCGCGCGCACGACATGGATACCGAAAACAACCACGACTTTGAAGACCCCAATGGTTGTCTGGACGCCACGTTGAAAAGATGCTTGCTGAAACAGAGACCGCATTTGCTGCTGGAACCCTTTACAAACTCGCAGTGAAAAGCGTCGTTTCCATGGACCCAGAACCAACCGCAGTTGGTGCTGCTATAACGGTAGCATCGCCACCAAACATGCAGCCAGCAGCTAAATAATCAAAGATTGCAGCACAAGTAGAAATACTTGCGTGTGAATACGATGTAGTGAACACGACAGAGATGTGGTGAACACGGCAGAGATGTGGTGAACACGGCAGAGATGTGGTGAACACGACAGAGATGTAGAGATAATAGTGAACACGACAGAGATATAGTGAACACGACAGAGATGTAGAGATGATAGTGAACACGGCAGAGATGTAGTGAACACAGCAGATGTAGTGAATACGGCAGAGATGTAGTGAACACGGCAGAGATGTAGTGAACACGGCAGAGATGTGGTGAACACGGCAGAGATGTGGTGAACACAGCAGAGATGTAGTGAACACGACAGAGATGTAGAGATGATAGTGAACACGACAGAGATATAGTGAACACGACAGAGATGTAGAGATGATAGTGAACACGACAGAGATGTAGTGAACACGACAGAGATGTAGAGATGATAGTGAACACGACAGAGATGTAGAGATGATAGTGAACACGGCAGAGATGTAGTGAACACAGCAGATGTAGTGAACACGACAGATGTAGTGAACACGGTAGAACTATAAGCGAGTGAATAGCAGCAGCGACGAGGCCTCTCGCTGCCTCTGCTCTGCCGCTGCCAGGCTGCAGATTCAGCCGAGTCAGGTACCACTGCCAATATGCACAACAACAACAATAAACGTGCTGCGTTTCATCTCTGTGTTAATAAGCCTGCTGCACTAGGCCTCACGAAGCCTGCCGCACTAGGCCTCGTGCCGTGCTTTTCGTGCACAAATAAGGCGATTAAATGTATCTCGTCTCTGTGTTAATAAATGTTTCTTGTCTCTGTGTTATAAAAACGTGTTGCGTTTCAGTAAAATAATTGTTTTTAAATAAACGTGCTGCGTTTCATCTCTGTGTTAATAAGCCTGCCGCACTAGGCCTCACGAAGCCTGCCGCACTAGGCCTCGTGCCGTGCTTTTCGTGCACAAATAAGGCGATTAAATGTATCTCGTCTCTGTGTTAATAATTGTTTCTTGTCTCTGTGTTAAAAAAACGTGCTGCGTTTCAGTAAAATAATTGTTTTAAAATAAACGTGCTGCGTTTCATCTCTGTGTTAATAAGCCTGCCGCACTAGGCCTCACGAAGCCTGCCGCACTAGGCCTCGTGCCGTGCTTTTCGTGCACAAATAAGGCGATTAAATGTATCTCGTCTCTGTGTTAATAAATGTTTCTTGTCTCTGTGTTAAAAAAGCGTGCAGCGTTTCAGTAACGTAATTTTTTAAATAAACGTGCTGCGTTTCAGTAAAGTAATTTTGAAGCGAAGTTTAAAGTTTGCCGTGATGCGCCGGAAGCGACGGCCATCTTGTTTAATTCACATATCGCAGGGGGAGCGGGCGGCCATCTTGTCGGACAGGGTCATGCCAAGTGTTTGCAGTAGGGGGCGATGTTGATACATGGACGGACGGACGGACAAACGCGGACGGACGGACGGACAAACGCGGACGGACGGACAAACGCGGACGGACGGACGGACAAACGCGGACGGACGGACACATTAATCTATTGGTGGTCTGGTCCACTTCGTTCCTACCAGTATAAATGCAGCACTCAAGTACTCACTTGCCATCCTTGGTTTGCTTCAGCACCATGTTGCTTTTACACTGCGGGCACTTTCTCACAGGTTCTAATCTCCTGGGAATAGTTTCTTCATTCGCAATAGACTGTTGAGGCTCTCCAAGGTAACATGACAGGGCTTCATCCAACCTACAATTCAACGAAAACGTTTAGATGTGGTACCAGTCTGCTCCTCTTCAACACAGCACTGCCTTACCGGAGGCATAGAGGAATGAGTGGCTTATAGCCCGAGCAGTTAGACTAGATGTCTGGCGAGACAAAATGTGTTCCCTTCAACTTGCGCTGACGAGCGCGGTGAAGTACAATAAAACCTTGGATTGCGAGTAACTTGGTCTGCGAATGTTTTGCAAGACGAGCAAAATTTTTTAATAAATATTAATTTGATAAACGAGCGAGGTCTTGCAATACGAGTAGTACGTATACGCTTTGTCTGCCGAGCGTCACGTGATCACAACTGATATACAAGTGCTTTGATATACGAGTGCTTTGGATTACAAACACGTTTCCGGTACGAATTATGCTCGCAATCCAAGGTTTTACTGTATGGCCGAATTCTCGGCAATGACTGATGAACCTAAACCATGGGCCTCAGTTCCCAGCAGCTCTGGATCAGCTGGGTTGGTAAACGGAGCAAGGGGGTGCTAAAACATTACTGGGTATGAACACAACTCCTAGATTTGTCCATCGCTACATACAATACACAAACTGTTGTCTATTGAATAAAGCCACATGTTTTACTGGAGCCAACTTGGCTTGGCAAGGAGCTGGCAGTTTTGTGTTGCAAGTATGAAGGGTGACACTTACTTTTCAGCTTTGGAAACAGCTTCCAAAAACACCTGCTTATACTTTTGGATTTGCTGTTGCAAAACTGTGGTGTTGTTCTTTTTCCCTTCACATATTAGCTTAAGGTCAGCTTCCAGCTCGGCACGAAGGTCTGGCTTGGACATTTCATACCCCATTGCATCATAGCCTAGGAATGAAACGTAGAAATGTTACCATATTACAGATTGTAAATTGACCATCACATCTCATTGAATAGCCTTGAAAAATTATACCACAATTATTTCAATGGGCCTCTCTTACTCCAACACTAGGTGGTGCTTTTCTATATAAAGAGCGATTCACGTCAAAAATCACATGTGTTTCCCCATCGTGGATATGAGATGCCCACTGATATGTGACTGTAGCACGTACAAAGTCAATACAGCACAACATGAATCATGTAGAATTTGAAATCCGGACCTTCCACCAACCCCATTCCAAGCTCTCCTGGCAGAAATCTTTGTGCAGGCGTCAGCCCAACGTACATTCTGGACTTGATGGTTTCAATGTGATCTGCATGCGTGGCATCTGTACCTGTAACAATGACCATACAAAACTAAATCAGCATATGCGACTTTAATTAACACTGATTAGGTATAAGTCATGACTGTTTTTTTTACTAAATTTAACCAACGTTCATATGCTTTTTCAAGGTTAGCTTAAAAACATGTTTTTAAAGAAAAGTCTTTGACAAATATGGATATTTTAACCCTCAATATACTTTGTTTGCTGGTCACGCACACCTTTAATCCAGCATTGTGGATGCAAGTTTAATCAGTTAAGTGTACTTAGAACTGGCACTGTACATGCAACTAACCAATTCCATGTTTTTCCATGAGGGAAATTAAATCAGCTTCAGACAAAAGCTGCGGGGGACTGGTTTCCCCGTCCGTCATTTCAATATTGCTGGGTTGGAATTTCACTCCTGTAGTGTAAACAGGGATGACCTAAACATGTAAAACAAAAAAAGACATTTGTGAATAACGTGTAAAAAAAAATTCAGTGATAAAATATTACTTTGAGATTCTTATTGTAGCATGAAGGGATGGGATCAGTGTTTAACCAAACTTGTTCATTGCTCCAGTCAACCTAATGTGAAATTGTCAACTCTCTTATATGGTTGTCTAATAACATACCAAATGTGCTAATGCTTTGGCAACAAATTTTGTTATAGAAGTAAAACAAATAATTTAGTGATGCTGCAATGGTAGTGGTGCACAAGCACAAATAACAAAAATCTCGAACACATTCGTAAATAAGAGACTGCACGATACACTTAAAAACAACTTTACATTGGTTTTCCTGATAAAGAAATGTTTAATAGGCATACGAATAGTTACCTATTATTAGAGTAACTCTTTAATAATCAAACATGTATTACTGTATACTCATTTACATTAAAAGCAAAATTAAAAAATGTTGTCGACACAATGCATTATGGGTAACGCTGTTAGTTAAAACAGCTAGTTCTATATTATTACCTTAGCATTCCATTTGTCATAAGGATAAACATCCAGATAATTCCGAGCTGTGATCATGAGTCCATTTGCAAAAAACCTCTCTCCAGCAATTTCAATTTCCACTGTGGTTTCCTGTCCTTGTGCATCTTGGGAGCAACAGGCCAGGAAATGACGAACAATGAATTCATATAAGCGCTGATCATTCCCCTAATTGAATAAAAAAACAGACACATTAGTAGTCGAACTAGTAATGTAATTAGACATCATTATGCCACTCTTCAGATGAAACTGATGGCGCCACTGCCATGCTGAGGCATGGATGGCAGGGCTATTTGATTCAGAGGCAGCACTTTATGTTTCAAGTAGTTTCAAGTTTATTTTGTTTAACCACGAGAGAACTCAAGATACCAGGATGAGTTTCATTTGCAAGAGTGACCTGGGAGATTAAGTCTGTCAGTAAAGGGCGAGTATTGCTGTTTATTCATCACAATTGAGTAATTTGCAGGATTTTTTCAACATTGGAAAAAATTGGATCATGATGCCCTTTGACAATCATATGCACTGACAGGCACATCACGTACTTACATTCAGTTCTGCAGTGTATTTAGTTGGGTGGATAGGAGGATGGGCTTGATCAGACTTTGTGCCATTTCTTGGATTTGGCCCAGCTTCAAGGAGCCTTTGGGCAAATGCACCCCAGTTTCGATCGTGTGTCTGCATCTCAACTAACGCGGCAAGGTTCATGCCTTTTGGGAAAACGTTGGTTTCTGTTCGTGGGTAGCTAATGAACCTGCAGTAAAAAAATATACAGTGAATGACAATATGCAGACTATAATTTAAATTACATCCATTTAAAACAAAACATGCTTTCTCTCCTTGCAGTTGCTTCTCATTCCACTGCTGGCAAGAGGACCTCCGCAAAATGTTAACCATGGCCAGAGTCAAACTTAGGTATCGAGATTCACCAGCACGGTACAGATGTTGAGGGGTGGAGTGCTGACGTCGGGTCACACTCGCCTCAGGGGGAATGCCGTCAAGGAAAAGTGACGTCATGCCTCCCGGGGTATTTGAGGGAAGACCCGTGACGTAGACGGGGTCTTCGCGGGGAGCTAGGAGAGCGAGCGGTAGGGGAGTAGGGGGCTCAGGGATAGAGGGATTGAGAGCCAGGCTAAAGGGCTGCTTTACCCGGCTGGCTGAGTTGGATGAACCCTCGGTCAGTGCTGTGGGAAGAGCCTGATAGCCTGGTAGGGTGTAGGGAACTCCCAGTACCCTTTCCCTGGGGAATTAGTAATAACTTTGTGTTAACCCCTTCCCCCGAGTTAGGCGCGAGCCCTTAATAAACAGTTCAGCGTCAGACCCTACACGACTGGCTTCAGCGTCGTTCTTACCACACCACACACATACCACTGTGCCACCTGTCCCCCCAGAAGACTCTAGCTGTTCCAGAACATAATTCGAATTTACATCAGTCACTCATTCACAATCATCTATACGTATTCAATTAACTATAGTCTATGAATACTAATTGGTTAACCATCGTCAATATACAAAAAATGTTACCCTTTGGTGTAAAGCTTTTCAGCAATCTTCATAGTTTCTTTCGCATTGATTTTCAGCTTTCGAGATGCCAGTTTCTCCATTTCCTGAATAAAATGACAATATACAAAGACACGTTCATTTCTCACAATTGTATTTTATTACAAATATATATGGTATTCATAATTGCGTTATTTTTTATATTAATGGATATACTACTCTCAGGAATAGTTGTGAAATAATTGGCATATCTACAATGCTGATTAGAAACATTTGCATAATTCCTGTATAGCAGTATAGGCATGCAAGGTAAAGCTCTCAATTTTATGAAAATGTGGAAGAAGCCTCTTCAAGTTTACAGAAGCTGCGAAGGCGAAGCGGCAGCCTCTCATTGTGAAAAATAAATGAGATCAGAAAAAGGCTACTTATGAAGAAAAATCTAATTTATGCACAAGTATTTTGGGAAGTCAGTCGTAGAAGTCAATCTGCATGTGGGTAAAGTTGTCTCTTTATATAAGTTTGAGTCGTGACAATGAAAGCTATTTTATTCAGTGTTTTTAATTGGATAATCACAAGTTATGATTTATGCCTGTGTGTATGTTAATATATCAATTATTTTCTCTTCACGATCAGATTTTCTGATAAATTTTTGTATTCTACTGTGACTTAAAAATGTATTTCCTCCCTAACCATTTCTCTCATTTCAACCTAGGACTGTTGGTGTTATGAATATTATGCTAATTTTCATCTTGTGATTTTTTTCTGCAGTCTCAATCATCTTTTCTCATCACCTCAATTAAACCGAGGTAATGAAGATGTCTCATGTCTGTAGCAATTCTTCAGCCAAAGGCTGGGAGGTAATGTTTTCCAAAAGTGTGTTGTAATTGAGTATCAGATAACGTCACAAAATATATTACATTTCACACTTCAACAAGACCAATTAAAACACGTGTTCTTTTTTAAGTTGATGATTCTCATCCTCTGGTGGGGATACTATCATTTATAATACAGCTGTACACCAAAGGAAAAGTCTGTGTTGGCTGAAAGCGGTTCTCCTGTATCACCTGTATTCATGTAACAAACATTGTTTTAATCGTATTTTATTCATATACTGCATGTGCTCAGGTTGCAATACGTACCACTGTGTCCAAAGGCTGTGGCCTCCACTTGCTCTTCGGCTTGCATGTCACATGTAAAACTTCAGCAGTGGGATTCTAAAACGTAAGTTACAATATATGTTAGACACCGGCAAATGGATTTAAATATTTTTGTTGTTTTAAATTTAAAGGTATAAACTCTCACCTCAATACACAACTGGTAGAGAATGAGACAAGCAGTGTGGTTAAACAGTCGGTTTCTCTTCCAATGAAACTCCACCAGTCCATCCTCATTCTGGTGTGTAACTAAATGGGAAATTCACAACATATTAACAAGGCAGAATTTACAATTACATTTATAAAAGATTATTGATTTGCTCTGGATATACACTTATGTTCTACAAAAGTTACAATTATCCTGGTCAAGTTTAGTATGCTTTTTTATATTATGGAAAACACAATAAATATGAATACTTATAGTAATTGTTTTTTTACCCTTCTATCTGGCAGCAAAACTGTTGCCAGATAGAAGGGTAAAAAACCAATTATCATATTTTTACTGGCAAATGAGGTTCCCATAGAATACTTATAGTGTGATTAAGACCTTTGTAAGGTAACCATAACTTTACAATCAAAACCTATTTAGGAAACTCCTTGGGGATAAAATAGCATATCACACCATGTTGAAGAAAAACAACGTGGTTATACCATCAATGATCTCAAGTTAATACCATATTCTCAAGATTATAAAATGTTCCACCTCAATATCAAACAAGTATTCAAATCTGATCACACACAACCTGTCAGATTAAAATATACACTGGAACTTGTGCTTTTAAATAAAGGGGAAGTAGTGCCTTATAATACAATAAGTCTTCACAAAATAGGAGTGGTTGCAGCCAGTACCAGGTGTGGCTGCCTCTACCTCAGTGAAGAGATTCAGACAGATCTCCAAATCACATTTTTAGGCACCCAATTTGGGGTGGCCCAGGCCATGTTCAGATGCCAATTATCACCGATCTGCAAATCCAGCATTTGACCAGAGATAAAGAGAAGTAGAGCACACTGTTTTACCACTATAAGACTATTCCCTTGAAGGTCTAACACTGTTTTCAGTGATGAAGGTGAAAGAAAGGAACTCTGTAAACCATTCCTGTGTTCTACCCTGCAAAAACAAAACATTTCTTACCCTTAATCTGATGGAAGGCTTCTGGAATGAATGCTTGAATTGATTTGAATCTTTCTACAACAAAACCAAGTGTTGGAAACTGGCAACTTCCATAGCTGACCAGTTGGTGAGCAAGAGATGCTGGAAAAATCTTTTGTAACCGCAGCGTCTGAAATCTTGTGAAGGCTGCACCTAAGAGACAAAAACAATACAATTGCTTACCAAAAACACAAATTAAAATGTTTCATCATTAAAACAATACAAATTGTAAATGTCAAGTATCAGCATCTTAAAAATGTATCAATGCAAAGAACAAATGCAATATTCTTATATATCTCAAAATACTGAGCTACTTCAGAGTTGGGGCACCACAATATAGCAGTTTTCCTAACCCTGTTATTTCCATGAAGACCAAATTTAGCCCATTATGCCACTTCCATATTATCCTGCCTATTATTATTTATGTTACGATAACTTCTGAAATGCCCCATCAGCAACAATTATCATGGTTGTCTACGTATGATGCGAAAAAAAGTTCAACATACATACATACAATATAGTAGTTATAAATGACCACGTGATAATAATGTCAACGTCACTTACCTATACGCAGATCCAGCTCCTGACGAACATCCACAGCTTTGCTCGTGTTCGCGTCGGGCAGTGTCAGGTTTCTACATGCGTTGTGAATCGACTGTTGAGTAATCTCAGAAAATCTTGCTCGGAAAACTTGCAAGTTTGGCTTCACTGAAAAGAAGACAACAGATTTTCCAAGGTTAATGACGAACATTTTATAATTGTTCTTGTGCTTGACCATTCACCAAAATTTGTGTTTGACCTTCCACGTTGGATTTTTTTCAAGGTGCACATCCATGAAGGTGAGGATTGTCATCATCAGTGACAACGGGTGCCAACTACGGTACTATGCACCATGTGTCATTCTACTGAATGTGAATTTTGGCACACAAAACAATCAAACTGTCTTACAAATGATGCGAAGGGTAATTCGGCTCTACAACAGATAACGTATTTTGATAATGTCCAAACAATGTATTCAATCCGTCAATTAGTACTTGAATGCAAAGACTAAACCTAAACGCAACCCTGTTACTTGTCTCACGCTAAGCAAAGAACGAGCAGACTGAGGAAGAGGAGTACGAAGAGTGGTCGCAGTGGTATTCGTTCAGTGGCCCAGCAGGACGTAACAAGATTTTCCCACTGGTAATCACGACTCTCAGCTATTCAAGAGGCAGTCAAAGTTTTAACTGCCACAGGTTGATGTGTTGATCTTCTTCTCTTGTACCATTGTTTCTGAGGTGTGCCACTATTTGTGAACCCAGGTTTCAAACAAGCAGTTAAAAAGTCTATTAGGCTATGGTTGTCTACCATAAGCCTTCAACTGATAATGCATTTGTGTGGGGAGTTAAGTTTTAGTTGTTCATGCAAAGTGACTCAGATTAGCCACTACTGGAATGCAATAACTCTGTGAAAATAGACAAACTAGGACCTTTAATATCAACACACCTTTTGCCCGTCCAAGGACGGGTGTATTGCAGTAAATCTGAAACTTGCAAGCGAAAAGCAGACCACGACGTGATATTCATTGTATTAATGCGTGTGCAATTTGTAAGGGCGCGGTGACATTTTAAGGTTATAATCCCTCGTTCATCATGACGTCCTTTTTACTTCTATGTCTCAATAGCGTTACAGAGATCACGTGACGTGAGGGTTCTGCCTTTTTAGTAACGGTTATAAGTTGACGCCGAGGAGGGGGGAGGTGGCACCTCGGCCCCCCATGTGGAGTGTCATCAGCCGCTAATTATTATGAATAGGGGGGGGGGTGTCCATTTGCAGGACGTCACCTTATGATTATTAATAAGGGGGGCTGTTCGATGTGGAGTGACGTCACTTGCGCATGATTATTGAGGGGGGCTGGTCCATGTGGAGTGACGTCACGAGCGTTAAGGACAGACATTCCTGGGTGATTATAGTAGGTATGATGAGGGTAAGCTGGGTGTTCTTACATCAATTAAAATATCAAAGCATTTTCTATTCCAGTAATTTGTCTTCAGATTTTTGCTGCGATATACATACCTGCTTTGCAGACATCGATTATTTCAAAACCAATGTTCTCTCCCTCTCTGTCACAATCCGTCCAAATAATCAAAGCTTGGCATTGCCTCACTTCTCTTTCCAATGTTCTCTAATGGAAGATCAAGGAATAAATACACACACACACCAGCAACATTGCTTTTGCTTACAGGTAGTAACAATTCAGTGACATTTATTTACAACCAGAATAAAGGACGTAGGAAAAAGTCTAATTTAATGAAGACCGATGGTAAATTATTAACAAACATTTCGAACAATTCTGCGGATGTAACAAATAACTGTATGTAGAAGATAAAGTGTGCTTCAATATACAGTACATTAAAATGCAACAGTGCAAATACTAAAATGTGCCTAACACATTTTTGTGTAAACATGTGTACATTAAGACATTCAAATGATATTGCAGGAAAAATATTATTTCAGCAAATTAGCAATAACTGTATGCAAAGATTTTAACAGGTGCCACAGTTGACCAAATTGTCAAAGAGCATTTAGGAATCCCAATCAGTAATACAAATTGCAGATAAGGGAAAATATGTCTTTGGATTGCAATAATAATGATCTTATACAGTACAGTACTGGTCTTACACGTGTGTAGTGATGTGGTGCAACCGTCAGTCCCCAGCCTACGAACGTGCACTTCCTCTCAGCGCCGAGACAACCCAAGGCGAGCAAGGGGCCGTCCATAAATGACATCACGCGATTTTGGATGATTTTTGACCCCCCCCCTCGTCACACGGCGTCACAAAAAGTCAGACCCCCCCTAAAATATGACGTCACAAAGCTCTGCCCCCCCCCCAAAACCATATTTACATTTTGAAAATAAAACATGCTTCAAATCGCTTTTAACTATTGTCATTGTAGTGCGTATTTAATGTGGCGCTGCACTCTGATGTTGTAGGAGAAAACATTTATAAAACAAAGTATATTTAATTAAGTAGAACGTGTTGTCTATATTTATTTAAAGTTGTGCATTTTGATGTTACGTCACATTTCTCACCCCCCCCCCCTCGTCACACATCGCCACAAATGTCTGACCCCCCACCCCCCCTAGGTGCGTGACGTAATTTATGGACGGCCCCCAAGTGCGTTCACACTTTGTACCACAGGCTTGGTTTTAAATTTACACCACAAGAAAAAATAAAATTCAAGACAAACCTTGATGGTAACAAAGTCGTCTGGACAAATTTTTTCAATTTCGGCATCAAAGAGATCCACAGGGTGACAGCCTCGCCTGTTAAGTGACACAGCATGTTAAGTCCAAGTGAAACGCTCATTGCAATTGAACATTCCACGGTCGATTCGTTTGTTTTTTCAATCAAGTGCAGATTTACAAGAACCCAAACTAACATGAAATGTAATGTGACGAAAAGTAAAAATATAACTGGTGATTTTCTTTTTGCTTTCAAATATTACGAATGGAACAATCTAAGTGGTTTGCAAATTTGAACCAAAAATATATGCAACAATGAATGGTAAAAAAGTCAAAACAAGCCGTAAGACTGATTGTTTGGTTAATTATAGATTATTAAATGTACAACATTTGACTCACCAGTTTCTGAAACCTGCAATGAATTCCAACCCCAATAAATGTCCAGACACTGAGGTCATGACAACATTGACATTCTGCTGTGAAGCACAATGACAGAAATCACTCAAAAAATATATTTGTATTTAAAACTGTGCATTGTTTGAGATTGTAAACTCATATTATATAAAAAAGAATACATGTATAGTTTTATTTTAGTTATTGTAAAGACAAGTACAATTATTTCATTCGAGTGACAAGGTAAAACAACAGCACTGTCCAGTTCTGTTGACGCAGCCCTCCTCCACCCCACCAGTAATCCACAACTTTGTCGACCAGTTGCTCTTTGTGTGCTTCTTGGTGCAAATAATCGCATGTCATAAGACACATCACTAATGCCATTGCCAAATAACATGCAAGAAACCACTGGTATACGGTACTTTGATCAGCAATATCTTCCACAGAGACTGTCAGGAGAAATAAGACGAGCGACTTCCTGCGTCCGGGAGATATTATTGCACAATTAGGGTTCAAGTCGCTTGTGTTTTTCAACATTTTGTTGATTAACATTCGGCGTTGTATTTAATAAGCACTCGTCATTCATGACACGTTTTAAGAGGTCACAACACTGCCTGCAAATATCATCACACGCGATACAAGGAGAGTTACCACTCTTGTCCGTGAATGTCATTACCTACAAGGTCATACCATACAATAATTCGAGATATTTTTTTAAAGTCTGATTAATTCAACCACGAACCTACATAAACGGCTAACCACCGAGAGGCAGGTTCGCTCATGGCTGAGAAGTTTTTAATTCATATATTTCATACCTGTCAAACCCATATACGGTTTAGCCATATTCTTGTCCAGGGAAATTGAGTTTGCAGGTCCATACGGTGTACAGCTGGGGAAAAACATTAGTGTCTATTTGTTTGTGTTTCTCCCTTATGATGGAACTTTGTAGGATGAACGTTGAGATTTATAAGGGCACGGGGTGACCAATAATGTCTGAATTGGTCCGTAATAAGGTAGGGCACTGATAAGGGGTTGACAGGTATGTATATTTTCCACTTCAAATAAAGTTATATTGAAAATAAGGAGCATCACTGGAACTGCCCCAAGGTTTGTCTCAGGATAGTGACACTTTTATATTAATATAAACACTTACCTGTCCACTAAATGAGTAGTTGTACTCGTATATCTTGTTGAACTTCGACAGCCCTTCCCTCTGAAAGGAAGAGTCGTAGAATCTGTATAAACATTGAGTCAACTTTATTTCACCAAGCAGGTCACCCCATCTCATTGGCGAGGGGAAAAAAACAAATGTAAAACCAATTTCACATCCCCCATGGAAGGGGGCAGTATTTTCGCTTTTAACTAATCAGCTGAACTTGTAGGCGATTCTTACCGACGCCAAGACTGCCGGCACAGTCCAGTCAGTAGGCTATGTTAGACCAAGTGTCTCCAATGTTTTCCCTACCACGGGATAAATAACTTTTTTGGTGCACAGCTACTTAGCAGGCCGCGCGGTGTGTGACCCGAGCACAACAACAACAACAACAGCTGCAGCTACTGCTGCTGTTGTGCGTTTGGTCGATCTCGCTCTCGAGTTTGTTGCAGAGAGACATGCAAGTTCACCCACCCGCGTGAACCCGCCGCGGGACATGATGTCGGCGATGCCTTTGGCCGCGTCGTTCTTCTCGGCCACGCACAGAGCCCGCTTGACGCCGCGCTCCAGGCCGCCCGCCGGGACGTGCCCGGGCGCCCTGCCCGCCCGTGAGGCCATGAGGCAGCGTGTCCAGCAGCGGCCGTGGCCTCCTCCTCCTCCTCGTCGTCCTTCACGGCCCAGCAGCAGCAGCAGCGGCGACGGCGGTGACGGCGCGACCCGCGCTATAACGAGGCCCAGCATCCACACCGGCAACTCACAGCGCGATATAGGAATCGACCCGACGCGATTCCGTTACGCACGCGATTCCACGGCTCGATTACCACGTTTGCGCAAATGAATGAATCGTTGGAAATAAGGAAGCGATGGTTCAAGTTTTGTGCGGAGAGTCGAAGGAATCGATTCGATGTACAGTAAACCACCTTTCGAAGCCGGACGAATTGGCGGGAGATCCTTCGCGGCTATGAAAGTGTCCGGCTAACTTCAAATAATCAATATAATCCGCAATTGCTGAAGTGTAAGAGCATTTTCACAGAAAGCAGTTTATTCATGTTAGCTGTGCGTGTGCAGGAATGCAGGATTCCAATGCAGAAAGAGTTGCAAGCTATTTTCGTTTTACTGACGTATCTTTCAGTGAAGCGGTGACTCTAACAAAGTAACTAGAAAAATCTCGATACATTAGTCAGTCACATTGTGGCCTTGTAAAGAAAATATATAAGCGATGTGTCGAACAATGGCCCTTAAAATGAAGTACGACATTTAATAAGCATTCTAGCTTGCATCCATTGTAACAAGTGTGTTGTGGATTTCACACCTGATGATGATTGCTTGTGTTGCAGTCGAAACGTCGTGAGAATTTTTATTGTTTTATATTTATGTTATTTTATTATTTCCCTTCTACGTGACTTTACCGAAAGAACCAAGAATATGAATTCCTGCAGTCACGAAAGCTTTAAATCAAAATGTAAGTGTAGTGACATAGAATCGGTCACGTGGCAGCATAGCGCCGGCTGCTGGCAGGGAAGAGGATCTGCAGCTTACAGCAGCCCTGACTGACAGGCCACGTGATAGCCCAGAGAGGGATGTAGGGGAAAGGTCACGGAAGGGTCACATTGAGAACCCGTTGGTAGGTTCCAGAAGGAGGCGTGGCTGGGGGCGGAGCCAGGCCACGCTGGCAGTATAAGAGAGGCCCCGGGAGGGGAGCTTGGGGCTGTCGTTTGGAGTGGGATCTCCGTCGTGCTGCTGCTGGAGTCTTCATTATCGTCTCCGTCTTCGCCGTCTCGGCGTTGTTAGTCAGGCAGTCTACCAGCTGTCCTGACTGGGAGCCGTAGTTATTAAGTGTTACTGTCAGGCCCTGTTAATAAACAGAGTGCCTCCTACTCTTAGTGTTTCTGAGTCAGTCACTACACATGTATGAGATACAAATGGCAGGATGTTGTTAAGTGAACTGCAGCTTTATGTATTTTAATCAATCTACATTTGTACCGTACATCAAATCACAATTACGACGTGCATAATGTAATGTGAAATATAATTACGGAGTAAAGAAAAAAATTGTCGTGTTAATCGTGAAACGAACCCCTGTACGGGCAGCCCTCAACTTACGTACGGGTTCCATTCCCGAGCCCTGTTCGTAAGTCAGAACACAATAATGTAGTGTACGGAGGGGGGGGGGCGGCATCAGTAGAGCAGTGAGGATCATAACGGTTCTTAAGTCGGAACACAATAATGTAGTGTACGGAGGGCCATCCCTAGAGCCGTCGTGGCTGGGAGAGAACGCGACACAAGCACATCTTACTGGCGGGGTAGCGCACCGCAAATTCACCCCAGTGGATACCAGCGGCAACACGCGAGTTAACAAATACATTGGAAAAATGTGTCGGAGACCCCACACTTGACCAGAGCTGCCCATCGTCTTACCCTTGTGGCCCTTCTGTCGTGGTGTACTCATTTCGACTGCTGAGTGGACACATTGGGGCGATTTGATAAAGGCACCCTTCTATTCACACCGATGCAACCAATTAAACACACTAGCTTTCGCGACCATTAGGAAAGGGTGCTATATAAATCCTAAATAGAATAGAATCACACCGATGGCTAATTGGCACGTTTTGTGCACGTGACAACCCGTACTGATTGGCTGTGTCGGGTGGTGGTGGGTGAACGACACATTTATGTTTACGCGATCTAACCCAGACGCAACCATTAAACTACCGCAGCTCCCCGAGTGGGGTGAGTAATATAGGACATAAAATTGTTACTCCGTTCCATCTCCACATGTAAATACAGCGTATTTGATCAGCCCATCCACCTATTGGCTTTCCAGACCAATGGTATCGAGCAGGGTTTGTTTAAGCGTGGAAACTCTCGCACGGTTTCACCTTCTGTCTCATTAGCAGACTAACTTCTAAAAAGATGTTTGCTTGTGCACCACTGTCAATGTAGTATCACAAAATAATGTATGTATTAGCGCAATCGTATCGATGTTTACCTTAAAGTGAATCAGGTTTAACACCTGCAGTAATGCGACATCACACCGAGGCTTTGCTGCAGTTCACAGGTGAATCAATGAGATGTGATGCTTCAATATCTGTAATATAAATACATTACACACCCTCCAAGATATTAACAAAACAGTGAGGAGCGTAATGCATACATTTAACCCATAAATTGTTAAATGTAATGCAATTCAGGGCCTGTCACACACAGATCAATCACGTGCGCAAGTCCAAAAATGGTTAACGCTCATGAGCAATTATTTCATTGGGTTCTCAACGAATTATAATAGCTAACCCTCCATAAATGAGACAAAGTGAAGAGCAATGTAAATTATTGCTGCACTAAAAATAAAAGTAGATTCGTTTCAAAAGCAATGCGTTTGTTTACTTCTTGACATTTCTCCAAACATGCATTCATAGATAAGGCCATAAACGAATACTATATTTTTGCATGGTGTTTGTATCCAGCCATGAAAATCATGCACACAATGCAGACAACGATCATTATTGTTTTCATCAAACTACAATGCATTTATTTTTTAGACGTGTAAAATCCGATTAAATGAAACTTATTTTACATTACCAAAAAAAACGTATCAACCAAAGTGTACCCTATGTCAAAATAAAACTCGGCTCAACAAATCAGGTTTAGTTTTGCAGACATTATTTATAACGTAATTCTGTATTGTTTATTGCCAACTTGTGATATCCTTGCTAGAACAGCCAATCAGTGTTCATGTTGTTACGACTCGGTGCAATTACATGAGCACTCTTGCCATGACAGATTTGTGACGAGTATAAACCTCATCAAGCATTAATCAGAACAACTGATATCCGGAACAGGAAATGTAATGTCTAAGATAGTAATGATTCTGAAAAGCTTAAAAATAACACAATACGCTTCAAGTCAGCTGATAACAACATTAAGCTCTTTGTACAATATTATAATTACAGTGGATGGTAAAGTGTCGGGTTGTTTACTGTATTTTTTTACGTACAGAAATACACCATCTAAAGACAATTATTCTCTTTTGATCTTACATAGCATTTAGCAGTTACAATATAAATGAGTGACCAGTTTTGGAATTTTCCCAAAAGATAGTGGTATTCAAGCCATGTTCTGCGATGGTTGTCAATAAAACAGACACAACACTTGTTTGGTACTGAATTTAACATTGTTTTGTTTTCCTGAAGGTATTAATTGTAATTGAATTATTGTAAATGCTTGCAAAGTTTTCAAACGGGGGTGATTATGAATGAATGTGAGTCTTCAATGCGTGAATGCACGTATGGTGGCAATTTTAAATGGTGAATTGCTAAATCTGTGGTATAGTTTAACAGATGCAGGGTGTCCGGATATTTTTAGCCTTAAGATTTGTAACATGGGAGAACACAGCCAAGATAATTCAGTTAACACTGAGAAGCTGCTGACAAAAAAAACAGAAGGTAATCCAGGTGAAAATACAATTTATAGCATCACATCTTGAAAGTCATTTACAAAAAAACATTTGGTGTCGTGATTTAACAGAGAAGTCAAAATAAACACATCACAAAATACGAAAACATGACTTGCTTTTCAGAATAGTCTTCTGTATGATGATTAATTTATTAAAAGTCATTTTCCTTGTTTTGCTATTGACTGCTCCACACCATAAGCGGTACAGGCACCGAGGTTGCATGCATTGGGCCTTCTAGCCCAAACAACAGGTTTGAAGTATTATTGAGAAAAGTGCACTTTCAAAGTGGAATCCCAAGGCTTGCGGATGCCACCATCTTTCACTTGTCAGGACCTCACACAGGTGAGGTTATTGGTTTATGTAAATGATAAAAAGTCACCTTTTCAATATGGTTACAAACTTGGCCTCGCTATTATTGTACTCTCCTGCAAATTAAGCGATCTTTCCAAACTTAACCAAAAATTAAAGACACCCTGAACGAAATACCAGCACTTGCTCCATTTCCACTTTTATCATGCACCTTCAAGTAGTATGGGCAGTTGCAATATCGCCGCTTTTATTCCAGAAAATGTATTTCTTTTTATGCCACAGAGCAAGAATGGGCATTCTAACGACATAGAATACAAACAAAAAAATACACAGTTGTTTTTGAATTGTCACTTTAGGAGCAAAGTTACAACAACTATTTTCTGGCTTTCATTTACTCACAAAAAATGTTCCACAAATGTAGAAATTGAAGTACCACATTCATTATGTTGACCATTTAAACGATGTATAACTGCTGTCAAAGATTGTATCATCATCATTATTATTATTTGTTTTACTCATGGTCCTTTTACATCAGAAGCCGGCCCTTGGAAAGCAATGGGTCCATGGCAGGCTGGGTCACAGTAGCCTGGAGATCCTGGAGGCCCTGGAGAACCAGGTCGTCCCTGTCGGCCAGAGGGTCCAGGGAGGCCCTTGGGGCCATCCAAACCATCGCGGCCATAGCTGGGAGAGCCTTCTCTGCCTGCAACACGCGATGGGATGATGGAGAGGGGATGTGGTAATCAACAAACTGAAAAGAAAATTGCTGTGTACGGGTCAAGTACGATACTGTGTATATAAAGGTGCAGCCCTGAAAGTTCTCCCTCAAGGCACTGCTGGCCCTTCATTTGGGAGAGCTCTAGAGACAACCAATCTTATACCCATATATCCCAAAAGATATGTTCCTCTGACATCCTATTTTATACTTATGCTATTATTATTATGTTTGTTTACCTGAGAAAGCCTCACTGAGTCTCATGACTCTTTTTCAGGAGGGTCTTGCCCAGTTTTCACAGTTGCGGTAATTTATGTGTATGATCTCAATTGAGTAATTTTCAGGATTTTTTTTACATTTGGCAAATTATGACCGTGACGCTAACACACAATGGCCTGATCTTGTGAGTAACGTCACAGGATCTGTAATGTCCACAGTAAATCAGACGGCGTGCATTTTTGGGGATACTAAAACAACCACATTATTCATCAGGGCGGCCACTGAATTTGAACCGTGAACCTATGCAACGAGAGTTGAACATGCTACGGTCGCCACTCTTGGTACAATTAAAAAGGCACAGAGTAGCAGCAGCAGCTCATGGAGAGATAATCTGAGTAGCCGACTCGATTCCTTCCTGAGGTTTTTTGTCTTAGAAAAAGAGGAGGTTTCTGTGTAGCGTTCGTACCTGGTAGTCCGATATTTCCAAGGAGACCTTTCGGCCCATAACCTTCATCACCTTGGTTTCCCTTTTCTCCATGAATTCCTGCAGCAGCAGCAAACAGCAGATATCTAATCACACGTTTAACCAAAACCCCCAAAATAATTTTTGTTCCAGATGTGCGAGTGAAATAACATTGCATCTTGTAAACCTGCTGGAACAATTTACACATGCTGACATTGGGAATGCGTGAGGCTGTAATGAACATATTTAATGTAAAATAAAAAAGGCTTTACCCTTTCTGGAATCCATACAGACATTAAGATGTTCAATATCTTGATATTGCCAAAAGGGTCCCATAGATATAACTGATTAATTATGTGATGAACAGCTATAGTAGAGTGTGAAGAGATACATTTCCCTTATATAAAGATACAAGTTGGTATAAATCAACATAACATTATTTCGAAGAGATTAGATAGTGTATTTGTGCCTTTAAGAATGAGAGAACACTTTAATTATTGTCTTGTGAAAACATCTTATCCTGCCAGGCAGTGGTAGGATCAGAATGTCTAACAACCTCGATGATCTGGTTAGCACCACAAACAGGACACAAATAAGCTTCCGATTCCAACTATAACTTCGTATAACCTAATACTGTACACCTTACTCGCCAAGTGTCGCCGCAGTCTTACCGGGGTTGACTGGTGGTTGCCATGAGATACCTCGGAGGCCTAGCTCACAGTATCCAGTGGCAAGGTTCATCCAGCATGCTGCCATTTAGTAAATCTTTACAGCTGAATATTGTACATTTTTCTGCATGACTTACAAATGCCCACTAATATTTCGGATTCTCTGCGTATACACATGAAGATCAGTGCAAGTCATTTCCTCGTGAGCGGTGGTCTTGAATGCAATAAATCGTAGGAGGATTTAAAAAAATATGCATTATATATAACAAAGAACGAACCTCTGGCTCCTTTGTTTCCAATGGGGCCCTGAGAGCCCTCAAGCCCGGGCAGGCCACGGATACCTTCGTGGCCCATGACACCATTGGGGCCTGGTAGTCCTTGGGGCCCCGGTAGCCCAGGAGGGCCCATAACCCCCATGGCTCCGGGATCACGGCGAGGTATGCCAGAAGCCAGCTGGGCAAGTTGTTCTGAAAGATACACGTTTCAAAATAGTTTAGTTTTATTTTGTATATATATATTTTTTAAGTGATTTGATTACCTTTCCTATATTTTGCACTCCGATTGTGTTTTTGTATAGTTTTGTTGCTATTACGTTCTGACCACGTGCCCCTACTGGACATCTGTGCAAAAATAACTTTATAGCTCATCGGATTCCTCCAGTAAAAATACATATTCTGATTCTGATTTCCTTTTTTAATATCCACCTTTGACTGTTTCCTTCTATGTAAATATATTTGTGCTTGGGCAGGACACGTCACTAGAATAGATGATGGCAGATGGTCAAGGATAGTAACCGAATGGCAGCCAAGAAAGTCTTCTTTTCCCAGTCCCCTCTTGTCCATAAATTCCCTCTTTTATCTTACAATTTAAATGACTCCTTTTCCGATTGATCTAATGATACTAATGTATTCCTGTGTGTACAGCATCTTAGGATACATTTCTACTTGGACGTTTTATAAATGTAAGTTGTATTGTCATGTACTTCAATCAGGGATTGTAGACATGTGTAACCTAATTCCATGATGTATTTGTCAAGGGGTTGTTTGACCACTTTTCACCAGGCCGGCCAGTGAGGGTTGGTGAAGGCTTCGGGGGTGCTCAGGGCTGGTTCAGATATCACTCCCCACTGATGTGGGCTGCAGCTGGGAATTGAACTCAGGTGACCAGCTTCATTGTACGTGCGTATTGTACCAATCACTGCGCCGCCACTCCGCCCCGTGTTATAGTTACGTGTGGTTAAAATTATCTGACTGAATGGTGCTTTGGAGACTACCTAAAAAATGGACGTGAAATACAAATAAATAGTTCTTAAATTTGTAAACATCATTAAAGAGAAGTGAGACTTTCCATTTTTCAGAGTTTGTATATGTAACCGGTGCCCGCTTTATTTCACCGGATTGATACTGTACTCTATAGAGCCACGTATACCAACCTTGCATCACCCTCATGCACACGTCCTGTATGTGTTCATTTGTTGCCTCCTTTCCCTGCGATAGAAAGAGAGGTGAGTTTCTCCCCGCGCGGTGCGCAGAGCAACCGTAATAAACAAGTCGTAACGATCATGGCGGGAGCGACGGGAAGTGCGGCGAGTGGCGCTCGATGCTCTTACAGGCTCGCCCTCCTTCCCCGTGCTCCCCGGCAGCCCCGTCTCGCCCTGCTGGCCCAGCGGGCCCGGAAGCCCCAAGGCCCCCTCCTTGCCCACTTCTCCACGGGGGCCCTCGCCGCCGCGGTCCCCGGTTTTTCCCGCAGGTCCCGTCTGTCCAAGCACAAACGATGCGTCGGGCGATTATTTTTTTGTCGTGTGTTTTTTGCAAGGGCGTTTTAATTCGAGGAGGGGCAAACGTGCCGTTAAAAACGTTCACCGAGATGAAAAAAATGAAGACACATTGCGTGTTATGCATTAGGTTAATGCCTGACATGAAGACGGGCACGTTTACTTTGGGCTGAAAATATTTCTGTTGCATGGTTGGTGCCCCGTTATCCGTCATCGTCAAGAGACGAATAATGTCACATGTAACGACATGTGCAAATACAAACAATTCCTAAAGGATCACGTAAATGAATGGTCCATATACAGCACCGCATTGCTTATGTGGCAAGGCATTTTATGGCCAAAAATATTTCAGGCGTGGTGGCCTGCTCACTTCATATCCTCAACGTATGAAGACAGCTTATCATACACAATAAGTTTGGATGACCACAATAATTTACATGGCCCCAAATGCTTATTCACAGTCAATAATGCCTTGGCATCGTAATTCATATTCACTTGTCTTTCACCAACTCATGTAGAAAGTATCTGCGTGATCAATGGTAGAAAAGCCTTTCCTAAAACCTGCAGTCTGATGATGAAATATGACAGTGGCATAATTGTAAATACAATTTTTAAATGCATAAGATGCAATCATCAATAACTCACATCTCCTTTGGGGCCTGATTCACCTTGAGGCCCCTGGGACAGAACACAATACACACGTTTATATATGTAGGAATAAAAATAATACAAATCAAAATTTGTGAAGCGATATAAATGCATATTCTTGGTTCTTTTGGTAAAGTCACGTAGAAACGTCGTGAACATTTTTATTGTTTTATATTTATATTATTTTATTATTTCCCTTCTACGTGACTTTACCGAAAGAACCAAGAATATGAATCCCTGCAGTCACGAAAGCTTTAAATCAAGATATGAATACAATTCTGAAATAATGTAAGAGCACAGATCGGAGGGTACAATTCACGCTTGAGCAGAGAGACACCGAAGCCTGACCCCCAGTGCTCCGTCTTGGTTGGACCGAGAGCAAAAGGGCACAAAGCGCTTCCTCCACCCAGCACGCGACTCGCGCCCAAAGTGTTTTAAAGTGCAACCGGTGTCCCGGAGCTGCTCGTGTAAGTTTCACATTCCCACCGCGGGGCCCAGTCTCCGCGTGGAACGGCAACTCTCGACTTCCCCCAGAGTGGCACTGATTCTATCGCCTCCGGTGGGGTGATGGAGCGGGATGCCCCTTGACCGCAACTATGAGTGGGAGATCTCTAACCAACCCGCCTGGGGAGCGTGGCACAGGACGACATTTTGTTGTTGCGCCTGTTTGTGTTTTGCTCTGACATCAATGAACTTACTAATAGGGTTTTTCCCCTTTGTTTCTGGCAACAAAACTGACACCTTTTGCAAGGAATCTTATTAACATTAACCACAATACTTGCAGTCAAATGCAACCAAAAACAATACTCTGATAATTTATGCATTGTCCTTGAAACTGATTGGTCCACACCAGAGACAGCTTTTCTTAGAGCCTAGTCTCATATGGTGTTCGACCAGATGACACCAAAAGGCGCACAGTTCAAAGACAACGCACTATCAGAGTAATGAGCGCTCGGAGTAAGCATTTACACACGAAACAATTAACTTGTTCATTTATGCTGCACGAATACATTCAGTTTACGCGTCGTACGAGAAAATGTACGTTTCGCCAAGAGCAACTGTTACCGTACGTAGCATTTTAACTGTTGCATGAAAAAGGTATCTTACCACATCACCGTTGATTCCTTCATAACCATCGATCCCTGGAATACCCTAGAGAGAGAAAAGACATTTCCAGTGAATAGGACGATATTGCAAGGAATACTCATTAAACATGTACTTCTCAATTATAATGCACAATTAACATTTTAAACATCTTACGTTGCATATACATATTGTGTACATTTTCCCCATCAAGAGGTAGAAGGTATATATGTTGTTAGCGCTCCTGATTTAAGCGGGCTATCTGATCCTTATGGCGGTACGGGGCCATCCATTTAGTACGTACGCATGGAGGGGGGAGGGGAGGTTAACCCAAATGCGTATGCTTGCGTATGGGGCGGTCTACTGAAAATGTACGTACGCATAGGAAACGGGGGGGGGGGGGGGGGTGAAGCCTCGATAATAATTAGTCTACATTGGCCTTCAAATGAGTTAGATAGTCCGGCGGTGGACCATCTGTTTGCTTAAACACGTTCATATTATTAATCTTTGATCGTTTCTGCGTCGATTAAATATCCGCCGTTCTATAGGATTCAGGGGGGGGATTGCGTCAAGCGAACATACGCAGGTAGGGGGGGGGTGTAAAAAGTACGCGTGCGTACAGGCAGGGGGAAGGGTTCAAGTTTTGACAGATTTTTGTGTCCGTACTAAACGGATGGCCCCTACCCCAGGGTGCCAAATAATACATAATGGACGAGGCAATTTAATATTTTATTTCTGGGACACTTTTTCGCAGGGGTGTACTTCACTCTACGACTGGGGTACCAATCCGAAATCAGTGCCACTCTGCGATGTCGAAACGCAACGAGGACGATTGCGCCGAAACCCTGAACGCTCGTACGCACCGTAGTGGTGCATCGTGTACAGCTCGTCGAGACGAGTCGATTGCCGCATCGCCGACCATCAACAGACTAAACATGACTGCATCACGGACATTATGCGAGAGCCGGGCTACTATGGTACCGCCATAAGGTTCATCTGTTATACACACTCGTAAAAGGTCACCATTGTACACCACTCTACAAGACAGTTCATCATTGTCTTACCCAGGGATAAATCATCATTTAATTCTCAAGCACATTAATATTTTTCATCACTTTGAAGACTAAAAGATGTTATCTGAGGGGAGTAGTGACGCAATAATATTAAATTCATGCTATTAGCATCGCATTAATGTGGTTTTTATTGCTGTGCAATGAGTTGACTCTTCACGTTCAGGGACAAGCATCACTCATTCTTATTCTTGTCAAACAAAAACCACCAACTGCGTGAAAGTGAAGTGAACCCCCTTAAAGATTCAATATGACAAGCGAATAAACCAAGACAGTGATTCGGGGCCGCTCCACTCGGATGGGGAGGGGAGGGTAGTGGATTCACCCCTGAGGAGGGCAAGTGATTTGTTTTCCTTTCCAATGCTTTGCACTCCTATCGTGTTTTTGTGTACTTTTTGATATTGTAACGTTCTGACCCGGCCCTGCTGGACATGTGAAAAGGAGCCTTATAGCTCATCAGATTCCTCCTCCGTTATAAATAAATATTCTGATTCTGAAACCGGGGCGGTGTCAAAGAGTGGGGGGGGGGGCATTTGGTGGTGCAGGACCCAGTCCATCAACCGCCTCACAGCGGCCCTGCAGTAAAATATCCTGTGACATGTGCACGCTTTCATGGGACATTATAAACATGCTTTATAAATATAAAAAAAACAATGCACTTACAGCGGCTCCCTTTTCTCCAACTATTCCCGTTAAGCCCTGTAAATAATAAAAACAATACAATCATTAATATGTGGAAAATGTGACACTTTAAAAAGTTGAATTATGTTACTAATCATGGTTTAAACGTGTGAATCAATCCCTGATGATAAAATACGAAGTATCCGATATTGCCAAGGCCAAATAAACTAGCACATGAACAAACAACATTATTATTGTTTTCAATATGTTGAAGCAGAGGCTTTTGCAATGTTTAAATTGGTACATGTTCATGAATACAGGTATAATTCAGGCTGGTTTGTAACTACTTTATCAAGAACATGAATCATTGATATGTATGTTGAACTTCTTTCCCACCGTATGTAGCCAACCGTCCTAACCGGAGGTGTTAGGGCAGTAACACGATCCAGTAAACGACCTCAAATTGGAAGTTGTGATGGGAGTTTTTATTCAGAATTCTCTAGATTATGGAGTGCACTTTGTTCCCTTCTGTAGTGCATTATTCAATATGGAACACGCATGCAAAAACAATATTGCACAGCATCGTATTGCAGCGATAAAATGATGCATTGTGACGTGTCAACACAGATTGTCTTGGGTCTCCCCTCCTGTTGTCAGACATTGCCTCTCGTTAAAGGAGCTTTCACAATCTTTTTTGACAGTGAACTCGCGTGTCACAGGCTGTTTTTCCCCCACCTTTTCTCCTTTAATTCCAGGCAGTCCTGATGTCCCAGGAAGACCTTGGAAGCCAGGATTACCTTTTGAACCCTAAAAAAATTAAGCAGCATTTAAAAAAGGCAAAGGTGCAGCCCTGCAATGTCTTGTTCATGTCACTTCTTTGAGAAGGGCCAAGAGAGTGGGAGGAAGCTCTAGAGAGCCCCTCTTCTAGAGGGTATGTTGGAGGCCTCCTCTTCCAGACGACAGTTTAGCAGACTAAGAATGCTACAAGGCAGAGAGGCAAAGAAGCTGACAGTATGGTAAGACACAACTCACAGAGAGTGAGCAGAGAGAGGCAGTCAGCCATAGGCAGAAGAAAAGAGGAAAATCTCAAGCCTGGACTTAAACAGAGGAAGGAATCAGCAGTGCAGGTTGAGTCAGGGTGGGAATTCCAGACTGTGGGGCCAGCAGAAAAAAGGAGCAACCTTCCGAGCGCACATCGTCATGATTATTAATATTTGAACCAATGAAAATCAAAGTGGCACACACCGGCACCACTCTTAACATTTGAACTATTGCTTCGTTTTAAAATGATTTGTTGGAAATTCAGTGCCACATCACAAGGATCATGGCCAGAATTACGGTAATCTAATCATCATTATCATCATCATATATGATGGCATCGGGGTTGTGTCCCTTCTCAACTCCACTTTCCACACCTCCGCCTCTGGGACTACTTTCAGTGGATTCCAGAAACATTCCAAAGATCACAATTTTCTGCAAGGGGTCAGCAGTCAACAATCACCCATTAGGGAACTGTTGAACACGTCTAATATTGCAGTGTTGAATACTGTAGCTCTGCAAACTCAAACGTGCTCGACTTCATCACCTCTTTATCATTTACGTAGTACACATTGAGGACACACAGAAAATCAAGCGTCTTTACCGGAAATAGCTAAAATACTGTAAAATCAGGTTTACAATATACCGTGCATGAACATATTCTTACGTGTGAACAGCAAACGCAATTGATCAAATGTAAATTCTACTTGTCAGTAAAACACTTTGTACTCACCACTATTCCATGTACTCCGATATGACCTCTCATACCACGCTTCCCTGCAACACCCTTGTAAAGCAAACGCAGCGGCATTAACAACACAACTATGGCGATGTCACAACAAATACAACCGTGCACACAAAACATGCACATTTGGTGTGACTATTCATCCTGGAGCGTTCAACCCTGACTTTGGATTAGGTTATGGATAAACGTGATTGGCTTCCTGGACAGATGATTGGTTTGACAACATCACCCCGGGGTTCATGCATGGTAGCTGAATGAGTGGCAATGCATTACATTTCACTCCTATCGACGGTACAGGCAAACCCTTCATTCCAGACAAAATCCAGTCCACAATTACTGCAATGTGTTACTTACAAGATGGAATTCTGAATATCCCACTTTGCAATGTTATGAAGTACAGAAACAAATAACTCGAATTAATGTTAAATCAAAACATAATAAATCATAAAGCAACTTAATAATGGAGAAAACTCTACAAAGACAATTACTCACGCTTACAGACTCCTCACTCATCCACAGCTCATGGGCTCAGCTAGCTCATTCAACTGGCACTTGCTCAGCCCAGGAACACGTTTCAAGACTCGGTGCATTTACTCGCTCGCTGACTCACCCACTTGTTCACTTAACTCACATGTCCATGACCACACTCATTAATTAAACTATAATAGCACTTTTATATATATAAAAAGAAATATAAAATGTTCAAACGTACCGGTGGTCCATCTGATCCCATAAGTCCACCTTTTCCGGGAGGTCCTTTGTCCCCCTGACGAGCGACATGGCACCCGTGAGTGTCATCCCACTCATCATCACACCCAGCACCCATGAGTGTCACCCCACTCATCACACCCAGCCCGCGTTAACAGAGCAGGCGACGTCTCACATTTACCGTGTCTCGTACGGTAATGGAGATTTGAACAAGTACAAACTTACGATTTTTTTTTTCTCTCTGCTCACAAGTATCCACCGCAAATAGGGGAATGGCTCTGACCTTTGGGCTTTTTGAGTGAACTTTGAAAGAGCAATGCAATTGGTCAATCAACAGGCAGAAAAGTTGAGGTGGGGGAGGGGGTCATTTTTTATTAAATCACCACCCATCAAACCTTACCATTGCAGTGTTAATACTAACGCGATCCGGGGGTAGAAATAGCCAAGGAATCTCAGGTTATTGTTAAAGATGACGTCACAGACGAAAAGAAAGAGAAGGCGGGGCGTGAGAGAGAGGGAACACCCAGGAGGGGAGGGGAGTGGTGACGTCACAGGAGGAGGCGGGGCGATCGGGGCGCTTCCTGGTGAGATTTGGAGTCGAGTGGTCGCACGAGGCCGTGAGCTCGTGTGGGAAAATAAAGAGTGGCGTCGTCTCAGCCTTCATCTGGTGGACCCCACAATTCACAAACTCTTACATTATTAACAGTGGCGACGATTTAGAAGGAGAGCGGTCCTCCGTGCATGCTGCCGATGTATCACTTGTCCCCTTTGCTAAGGGTGTAAGATCTTAGAGTAAATTACCTCAAATTGAAAGCTGTGGTGGGCAGAGATATATCGTGTAGATGCCCACAATTGGCAGATCAGCACCTGATCCACTCTGCCATAGAAGCTGTAGACACGAGGTGGCTTGACTCTGCTCGCCTTGTCAAGGCAGAGTAGACATTCAAGTCTAGATCTATAATAAATCTGGACCAGTCATCTACCAAATTTTGAGGCCATAAACCACCACCTGGACCAAAGATGGTTTTACACATTGATCACCGGAGCATGTGGGTCACCCTGTTGAGGGCGAGTGCATTGGCCTCATCACCCCTCCTCTTCCACACCTCTACTGGAGCACCGTCTACCCTCACTCCTTCATATGTGAAATGTCATGTGATGGTCTATTTCTTAAGACTTGAAGATGATTGTACTTTTTGATTCTGCAAAATACATTTCCGAATTCCTGTGCCATTTTAAAACCTATATTGTTTTTCAACATAAATTCCTTTTTTCGAGAAGTTTGGGTTTTTGTACATTAAACTACAGATACGTGACACTATCCGCAGAGTAATTCACCAAACACCACATGCCAATAACATTTTCGGTTCATGACGACTTCAACATTCCATTTGTTTTATCGTGTAACAGACCATTATCATGAAGTGGCAGCACGTGGCTTGGACAAAACAAATATGAACTCTGGGCCAGGCGTGACAAATACGCGACAAACAGATGAGCGGAATCATTACCGATTTCCCTTGTGGGCCAGCTGGCCCCAGAGCTCCTGATATTCCTTGTTCGCCCTGTTTGAGAACGGGCAACAGACAAGCAGGAACAAATGCAGCACAGAACAACAAAAAGAGTTACAACGCGACCGCGGTTAAATCATCCTGACTGCGCCCAGTAGCCTCGTCCGATCTCCGCCCCTAAGAAGGCTCGGGCCTGGTTGGTTTGGGTGGCCCTTGGTACGTGGCAACGTGTTGTAGGAGGCGTGGGGCTGCAAGGGCTGCGAGGAGCCAGGAGATGGCAGTACAGCAGTGCTTGGTGCAGTCCACTCAGCGTATCATCGACTTTGTTTGCCTATTGATTGTCTCAGGGCAGGGATGTGAGTGAGTGCGTGGGGTTTCTCCAGTTTCCTCCCAAAAGCCAAAATATCAGTAATGGTAAAAGCGAAACATCCCAACACTTTTTGCTTCTTGATGCTCTTTAAAAATAATATGAAGACTTAGTGTGGCTTTCATGGGTAGATCATGGTAATTATTACGAATACGTATGGCACGCAACACTAACGGGTTCATTATACCTTTGTTTAATTCGGGGTACATCTCTGCAGCTCGTTAGAGATGAATGCACACACTTCATCTAAAATGACTGAATTTAGTAAGAGTGGACAAACGTTGGTGAACTTGCCAGCGGTCGCAGGAAACAATTTGCTACGATCCGGGAGCAACCTCCATGGAATCTCTTTCTTTTCATTGCTAACTGCATTACGTTTCATGTCAAAATGCGCAAAATGATTTTTTTCCACCCCAGCGCCAGTGCTATGATCATCGCCCGAGTTCAATAAAATCCATCCAACAACATCCTCGTTGGGAAAGTGTTTTGTATGTTTGTATTTTGAACTTCTTTCGCACCGTGTGCGTAGCCAACCGTGCTAATCGGGAGGTGCGAGGGAAGGACAACGGCTCTGTGCTTAAATGTTTGTCTGCGTGGCGTCTACAAGTGCACATATTTGGACTGTGTGTATTCACGTGTCAGAAGAATCAGAATCAGAAGTTTTATTTCACACTGAGTAAGGAGAGCCCAATGAGCTAAGAAGCGATTTTTCAAAGACGACTCGGCTGGCAGACAACATCAACATTAATATTCCTACTGCTTTTATTGTTGATAATAAAAATATAATTACCTTTCCGCCTTGTTCCCCTTTTGCTCCAGAAGAGCCAGGTGAGCCCTGAAAGTAAAACATATAATTTTTTAGCGAAGATATTACCATAATATTCTGTGAACATGAATGAACAAATAGTAATTTGTGAATATTTCTTAAACCCCCTGCCAGAGGTCTGACTAGGACCTCCAATCAGAGAAATCACAATGTCAATTATATATTTCCTCCTCGTGCATTGTACATTTTATTTATGCCTGGAATAGTCTGACAAACAATTCCCTTTGCAGTGGCTTGCCATCTCCAGTCTAAACATGAGGATGAGACACTGATTCCCTCCTTAATGTATCTGCCATATAAGGATATTGCTTTTAAATGCCGTAAATAAGCAAAGCTGTCAAACTGAGAGTAATCATTCACAGTGCCACAGATATAAGCGCACTGCACTTCGAACCTCGTAACCTGAGTTCGATCCCCTGCCATGGCAAACACCGGTGGTTAATGTCACCTAGACTGGTCCTGGGTACCCCTAATCACCAGCCCACACTGACCAGCATCGTGAATATATAACCCTATGATGTAGGCAGGTCTTCATCGAATAGTGGATTGACACATTGGTATATATTATACTGGTAGGAACCTCCTGGTTACACCAGCCCACAGGGGATTATTCTGTCCATCCGTCCGTCGTGCATCCAAAAATGGGAGGGGTGGGGCTGGGTGGAGAGGGAAGGGTGGGGAAGGGCTGGGTGGGGTGGGGAGGGGATGGGTGGGGAGGTGGGGCTGGGTGGGGGGTGGGAGGGATGGGGCAGGGTGGGGAGGGGCTAGCCACCCCATGATGCCCTTATAAAACTCAACGTTTAACCTACTCACGCCGGCTTGTGCCTGCCCTCACAGGCGGGCATATTTGCGGAATACACCACGCCGCCGTTGACCCTGGCCATTGACCGAGCAACCCAACGTTCCTACCAGCTCCCTCCGCAGGAATGTGTTATTTCACACACACACAGTTGTGTGATCACAAGGAATGCTCACCGGAACGCCCGGGATCCCAACCTCTCCAACGCTTCCTGGCTTCCCGGGGTCACCCTGGACATGGGGAATGCATCGACAATAGGTGTGTAAAGTTACAGACTCTTCTGTCGTCATTAGCATATTTTATATGTAAGTGAACAAAAATGGTTCAGTCAAGACTTAAAGCTTTCGTGACTGCAGGAATTCATATTCTTTGGGTCTTTCGGTAAAGTCACGTAGATAGGTTCAAAGAAAATAACAAAAACTATGACGTTTCGATCGCAACACAAGCGGTCGTCATCAGGAAAAAGGGGGGGGAGGGGCGGGGGTGACGACCGCTTCATCATAGTTTTTTGTTATTTTCTTTTTTTCTTTGAACCTATCTACGTGACTTTACCGAAAGACCCAAATAATATGTTTCAGTCAAATTGTCAAGCTTTTATTTTTCATTTAAACACAATTGGAGGTGGTGATATCAGCAGCGAGTGATGATATGTGAACCCCATCTGAGCCCCCTCAATCTCCAACCAGCATTGACCAGCACGGTGAAAGGTTAGATGGAGCGTGTGGGTGGTTGCAAAGCTCCCAACACCTGCGCTGGCCACGAGTTGGCCATGAGATGGTGGCACAGCAAGTGGCTTCACGAGTCCATCTTTTGCAGAGTGTTTCCTTTGAGCGCTGCTTCACGCGACCAGCAAAACACTCAACTCGTGGCATTGGCCAAACATCCCAATGCAGGAAAATAGTCTTGAGACTCGGTGAGGTTTTCCTGGATTCACTAGTGACAGTATAATTTGCAGAGGTTTCAATAATTTATGTTATTTCACTGGAGGAGTTTTTTTAATGTTTAAAAGGGAGGTATGACAGAGCTCCTGGTTTGTTACCTTTTTGCCAGGGAGTCCTGCAATCCCATCACGGCCATTGACCCCTCCAAGGCCCTGAAAAACAATGCAAGTTCATGGCATTTGATCCCAATATTTAAATTCGACAACAATACACTTGTTTTTAAACCGCGCATATGAAGAATGGGGGAATTGGTGTTGGCAAAGTTGGTTAGCGCACTGCACAATGAACCTAGCAACCTAACTTTGATTCCCGGCTATGGCTAACATCAGCAGCTGAATCAGTTACGCCCATATCATCACTTAGTCCCATCACTGACCATCTTCACCAACACCACCATGACCAACATGGTGAAGTATGTACGGTCAAACAACCACCATGACCAACGTGGTGAAGTATGTACGGTCAAACAACCACCATGACCAACGTGGCATGGGGAGGCCTTCATCCTGGGTACATCCCGAATTGAACAATACTATTTAGAATCCTTAGGAACCTATGATATATTTTCCTTTTAAGGCCACAAATGTATTTTCTGAAGTAGACATTTTGTATTTGGTATTTACAATACATTTGGAAGGGTCTTTTTGCCCACCTCTAAAAATAGGCTCGAATGAATGAACGATATCTACTCACCAGGTCTCCTTTTGGTCCTGGATACCCGAACTTTCCCCGAGGACCGGGTAGACCCTGGTAAACAACAACAAACACAGGACGCACCCCTAAACGACCGGCAAAACTCACACACGGATACACACGTGTACAAGAATCGCAACAAACTAAAAGACGTAGCCATTACTTGAACATTATTAAGGACAGATGCACATTTTAAACCAAAGCACGGTATTATGGGAAGCGATGACGTAAATCCCATATGTGTGTGTGGTGTATTTGCATTGCTAATAAGCAAAGCTTTATGAAAAGTTGACATTTTGCATCATTTTGGTAGTTGTGTATGTATGTTGAACTTCTTTCACACCGTGCGTAGCCAACCATCCATATCGGAGGTGCGGAACCAGGGTCATCAGGCAGTAGCGATGATGGTTGTAACCATCAGTGAAACGTCGTGCTACCCAATTGTTAAATGTTGTGATATCGCTTTCCAACATTACTTGTAGTGCTGCTGGAGCAGTAACAATTTGGCACTTTTGTTCACGTGGAAATGTTATTAGTTGGCTGTGTCGGGTGAAGGAGGGTTTACGACACACATTTTTATTCACGCGATCTGACCCAAAAAATAAATTACGAAGCATAACATAGGTTGCGAAAGCCTGCGCATTAATTCAGCTGATGGTATCGGCATGAAAATTGTGTTCTACAGAAACAACAAGATGATATAAAATGGAAACCAAACTAGAGTGTACTCACTGTGTCTCCTTTAATTCCAGGCTTTCCAGTGACACCCCTGGGCCCTGCATCACCCTGAAGTTTGTAAAAAAAAGAGTGAAATGTATGAGCATATTATAAAGTAGCACATTACATTCAGTTGAAGATTGTAAAGGGATAACACGCATATGATGGATTGTGAAGTCACATTCCTATGGTGGGTCGGCTCAGCTAATCATCCCTCCGCAGCTGATAAAATTAGGACTCTACCACTTTGAGCAAGGTCAACAGTGGTCATCCGGTGGCCTCCGCCATGGGAACGTGGAATTTACATCACAGGAAATGAGCGCCGCTTCATTGGCTTTTAAGCAGTAATAAAACGCAACTTTATTGACGTCAACAAATGGAAAGTATCGCATCTCTGGATTGCTAATGCGGCTCGGAAAAAATATTCCGACTACCACAATTAAAAGTACCACTAGAGGCTGACTGGCACACCTTTTTTTTTTTTACAGAATCATATCTCGTCTTGAACAAGGTCGGTGTGTGTATATGTCATTCTATTCCACTCTTGTCTACGGCAATACGTTCAGGAGCTAAAGGCCAATGTCGATGCCTGCGAGCCACGTGATGGCTTCATGTGGTTTTGCCGTTCCGCCTCCAATGAAGGAGAACAGAGACCACGGTCGTTTACTACAGGGTCCATAGTTCTGTTTGCGTCGCCATGGTCGCACTGTGGCTTGAGTCTTTAATTTTCCACTTAAGAAGGAGATGTGCTGTTAATAGCACCCCAGTGTCTTCCAGGAATGTCAATGGCAGCTGCGCGACGCTTGTGTCCCGAACGAGGTGTTTATTCTGAACGTCCGCATTGTGTTCGCACGGTGGCGTTTCTTCTGGATCTCAGTTGTCAGATTCTTCGATGGTGACGGCGGCACGATCCCAGAAGGGGGGGTCGGGACCTGTATGTCATCATCAAAGGAGGTGGACATACATTTGGAGGTTGAGAATTGTCAAGAGGATTTACCGAAGGTCCAGCAATGCCCACGACACCTTGTTTTCCATCCTTTCCTCGAAGACCCTAAGGACACAATCATACATTTATTTGCACGTGTTTCTATTTTACATAAACATTTATGAAATATGTACATGAAGAAAAAACATTTTTAAAGTACCGTATATGGGTTGATACTACTATAAAGAAAACAGCCCGTGATACAATTGTACATAGTCAGTTGTTAATCGAACCTGCATTCGTAAAGCTGCACACGGAATCCAAACCCCAGGCAGGGTGGGGAGCAGCCGGGAAATTTGCACTGCAGTGCCCCCAGTGAAGAAGGCTTCGTTGACTTGCATGGGGAAGGCAATTTTTTGTGAGGTGGGAACTTTGAAGTCAGGAGACTTTGTTTAACTCACCTGCAGAGGGCTTCTCCAAGCTTCGCACCTCGCCCGCCGCCCCCACCGATGTCCTTTTCTTACCCCCCCCCCCCCCCCATGTGTGCAGGTACCGTACTACTGACTCTATTTTATGTAGGGTGTGTAGGCATGTATGCCTACAATATACATTTCTCTTTCGGGGGGGGGGGGGGGTGACATTTTTTGGGGGGCGAGGATCAACAATGTTTGGAAACCTGTTGGATAAACTTTTTACCCCCACATCTGGGGGAGGGGTCCACTTTCTGTAATTGTTTGATTCAGGCCTTCTGATAGGCTCTCATAATTTAGTTGACGGATAATAGAAGTTCAATTTTATTTTGTTTCAACTGGGTGTTTGGGACTGTCAGCTGTCAGTGAGGAGGGGGTGGGGGGCGATGGTCAATTTGAGAAATTGTGGAGTAAGGAGTTCCCGTGTCTCTGGGTCAAATGCCAGACAAGTGAGGAGTTCACGGTAAATATGGGGATAGAAGCCCGGATGGTTTTAAGTGCTGGAGAGAGGGAGCCAAGGTACTTTAAGACCTTTTAAATGTGTTTCAATTATGTTATTCTCCAATGTTTGGCCAACATTTTCATGGAGCTCTGTTTCATGACCAACAGGGAAGGAAGAGATTACCACCGCCACCTGCTCAACTATTTGTTTATTTTACCAGGTGAGGCCCACTGAGATATACAGCTCTTTTTCAGAAGAGACCCAGCCACAAATGATATCCCAACGAAGTGGCATATCGCGTGAAAATGTATAGCAGCCAAATACTCAAAATGCATGATTATAAATGTGTATGGAAAAACCGGAGAAAAATCCACGCGACTACAGGGAGAGCATGCAAACTCCAAATCTACAACAGGTGTCAGGGCCGGGATCAAACCCACGGCCTCCTGTATACCAGGCGAGGTAGTTAACATCTCGCTACCATGGATCTTGTGCGAACACCATTAATCTTGTTCAACATCGCGAATCTGCGTGCGTGGAGGAATGTGCTGGGTACTTACTGTGTCGCCTTTAGCGCCCACCATACCGGTCACTCCTTGAAGGCCAGGAAGCCCCTTTAATTGAAAGAGACATGAATATATTTACAATGATATGATGCGACAATATACAATGTACATGAGAAATGGCCACTTAAAAAAATATATGCAAAAGGTTTTACTTAATCACATTTTGTACAGAAAAGTGTGTATTATTAGCACACATCACCATGTCTTTGTGAAAAGAATTATACTCTTGTGTGAGTTCGACCCAGAGTGATAACAATCTAATACTGTACAAAGATGTATTACCTATGCAAATGTTCAAAAAAAGCAGAATCCAAATAATTATGAATGAATCACAGTATTTTGGATTTCGCCATGACGATAGCAAACAACGATGTGTCATATTCAGCTCTTGCAAATGTCATGGAGTATTTTAAACGTTCCTCCAAACTGTCTGTTCCTCAGATTAGAAAGTTTGACTAAATTCCATGACCAAGAAGGGTGGAATCAAAATGGACATTCCTGCACTCACAACTCGTTGAATGTCTTACAGTGAGTGACTTCCATGACGTCATCATATTCTATTAATTTTAATAATTTGTGTCGAGTCAAATAATTTACATGCGGGTGAGAAAGTATTTTAATTGCTACAGTTCATTTCACATTGTCGCACCAATAGATATGTGAATCTTTATTCATGAACCAACCTGGCTGCCCGAGTCCCCAGGTGGGCCCGTTTCTCCCTGCAGTCCTTCTTCTCCCTGTGCAAAGATTGGTTAAAGTACGAAGAGTCACTTGCACCGCATATGTTCGATCGCCCTTCCTTGACCATCCGTCGTCACAGTGCCGTGTTTACACGCGTTCACCCTGCCCACCTCCGTAGGGACCTCACCTCTCTATAGGAGCCCACACAAGAGTTTAGATTATTTGGCTGCTCGACATTTCCACGCGATAAGCCACTTCGTCGGGCTATCATTTGTGGCCAGGTCGCCTCTGCAAAAACAACTCATAGCTCAGTGGGCTTTACCTGTTAAAATAAAGTAGTTAAGTTTTGTTTGTATTTTTTAAAGTGATTTGTTTACCTTACCTATACTTTGCACTCTTTATCGTGTTGTTGTACTGTTCTGACCTGCCCCTACTGGACATCTGTGAAAAAGAGCTTTATAGCTCATCGGATTCCTCCAGTAATAAATATTCAGATTCAGATTGTACATGCATCACAGTACGGGCCCCCAAAAGTATTGTACATGTGTCAAGAGTTAAATTCCCGGGACAGAATACCCTGTCTGCACAGACCCTGAACTGGTGTATGTTTTAATTACTATATATCGGACTTTATTATGAACCATCTATATATATAAAATCGCAAATCTGTCTGTCTGTGTGTGTGTCTGTGTGTCGCCGGACCATACGCAGTTTCATTGGACGGCGGTTGCCCCTGGCAACGGGTAGCGACGCATTCGCTGCCGGGTGGACGCCATTTTTAATTCCCGTTAAAAATATGCGCACGCATTTGTGGTATAAACTCGATATACCCAGCGTTGCCCGGGGGGAAAATACATTTAAAATCTTATGAAAACTTTCAAACATTACATACCAATGAAAAAACAACTGTGTAATTACTTTTAAACCCGACGCGCCAAGAATCGATTCTCTGAAATGCGCAAAGGAATCAAAGGTTGTAGATTCCTTTAGATTCGGACGATTCCCGTTTACTATAAGTTGGTTAAAGTCAATATAAACTGCTACGAACGGGAAATATCCGGCGTTGACCGGGGCAAAAATGTAATTAAAAACTCCTGAAAAAATTTAAAAATAAAATAACAATGAAAATGAAACTCTATCATTCAAAATGTAAACCCCCAACATGCCAGGAATCGATTCTTTTAATCGCACAAAGGACTAATCGAAGGTTGTAAATTACTTTAGGATCGCGCTTCCTGTTAAATATAAGTTGCTTATAGAGTTGATATAAACTGCTACGAATGGGAAATATCCGGCGTTGACTGGGGCAAAAATATAATGGTGAGGGCGGTTGTGAGTGGCGATTGTGAGTGGTGATTAGTGAGTGGTGAGGGGAGGTTGAGTGCTGAGGGTGAGTGGTGAGGGTGAGTGGTGAGGGTGAGTGTTGAGGGTGAGTGGTGAGTGGTGATTGGTGAGGGTGTGATTGGTGAGGATGAGTGGTCAGGGAGAGTGGTGAGGGAGAGTGGTGAGGGTGAATGGTGAGGGTGAGTGGTGAGGGTGAGTGTTGAGGGTGAGTGGTGAGTGGTGATTGGTGAGGGTGTGATTGGTGACGATGAGTGGTGACGGAGAGTGGTGAGGGAGAGTGGTGAGGGTGTTATTGGTGAGGATGAGTGGTGAGGGAGAGTGGTGAGGGTGAATGGTGAGGGTGAGTGGTGAGGGTGAGTGTTGAGGGTGAGTGGTGATTGGTGAAGGTGTGATTGGTGAGGATGAGTGGTGAGGGTGAATGGTGAGGGTGAGTGGTGAGTGGTGAGGGTGTGTATATATGTAAGGTTATTAAGAAATATATTTTTCACCCGGGCAACGCCGGGTACTACTGCTAGTCATCTATAAATTTGACAGTGTAAAGGCCTGTGAATGTCTTCGCCAAATCACTACCAATATTAAACGCTCCCTTTATTGTGGGAGATTCAGAGATGGGAGCCACAGCATAAATTATAAACGATGGTGATGATCCGTGTGATGGAAAGTTGTCTCCTTGTGGCATTTCCCTATAGTTTAGTCTATCAGTGTCTGAAAATACACTTAAAATATATATTCTCATTTGAATGCATATTAATATATAAATGTTTTAAACCCTCACCCTCGTGCAATATCCAATCGCGACCGTCGAGTCTAGAGGTGCACGCTTTGTGTTGTTTTATAAAACCAAGACTGTATCCTCGTCATCTTCAGCCATGCTCATTCCACTGCTGTATGAAGGCCTCCTCAAGCCACTTCCGCCGTCTCTCACGATCTTGCGATGTAACGATTCCACACGGTATCTGGACACCAAACTGATTTCCTCGCTCCATCTCCCCGGCGGGCGCCCTCTTGGACGCGTCCCGCACCAAGCCCACTTGACTTCCCTTCGTAGTTTTAACGACGTCGTTCACCGGCCCAAGCCCTCTAATCTACGCAGTCCGTATTGTACAATATAATAATGATAAATATGGAGGCAGATGCTTCAACGTTCAACGCCAACAAACTCATACCCTGGTTGACCAAGCTGAATGTGGTACCTCTGTTTGCTTTGTTTTTTATATAATAGCAGTCTGCACGCGTTATGAAGCCACGTAACCTTTCACCACTTTCCCACTGAAACCACAGCGTGAAGCTGACAAGCTGCAAGGGACATTACGAACCTCTCACCTTGTAAGCTCACCTTGTGACCTTGCGAACCTTACCTTGTGACCTTGCTTGCCTGGCACGCCCAACTCTCCCCTTTCACCTTTATGACCCTTGGCAAGAAGACACAAAAACGGAGACGTAAGCAGCAGCGGCAGAAGCTTAACTATTGAGGCAAAGCAGATGCTGAATGTGATTGTCAGTATTCTTTGCCGTTCACACGGTGAAATTGCCTGGTGTAGTGTTCTTCATTGCGAGGCCTACGAGCTACTGGCAGCCCCTGGTGGCCTCTAGTGCGGCCCCCGACAATACACAAATGTGACAACACCCCATCGTGCTGTCAAACCCCCAATGGTTTCAAATGTGTGGCGGCCCTCACACTGATTAAGTCTTTTCAGCGAAAGTGGTCCCCCTCTGAAAATTAGTGAAGAACGCTGGCCCAGTGGCTGCGTGAGACCGGAGGGATCGTGATAGCGCGTGCGGCAGACTCCGTGACTCTGTCGTCTGTAGACGGGCGGTGGTGGCTACGCACGTGGCCTGTAATCCAGCACTGTGGAGGCAGTGAGGGTTGTTGGCTCGCACAAATGTCGCGAAACGCCTTTCCGGTGGGCGTCGAGGAAAAGGTGGTGCAGCAGAGTGCGAACGATGGGATAGAACGTCGCCCCCTCGCAGGCGTGGGTTTTCTCGGGGTTTCCTCCCACATGTGTGAACACTCACTAATCGGCTGAAAACATCCTAAACTATAGAAGACTACAAAGCTTGGGTAATTTAACCTCATGGCGGGACCCCGGGGTTCCATAAGCCCCCGGCTCTCGCATAAACTGCGTTGCGACGTAATTTTATGTCTGTTGAAGGTGAACGACACGGCAATCTATTCCTCTCGATGAGCTCTACACGATGCGCTAATCAATTTTTTAAAGTTTTGTTTCTTCTGCACATTCATCCTCGCTGCGCTTGGACGACATGACAACAGAATGATCCGCGCTAGGTGGGTAACGATGTTTCGATGGCAACACAAGCGGTCGTCATCAGGAAAAAGGGGGGTTAGCCTCAAAAGGCAAACTGTTTTATAAAGGTTTAGAGATGGTCTAAAGTCGGTTTTGGCTAAAGGGATGAACTTCGCAGTCACCCCCAAACACATACCAGTGGATGACATTATTGCCCAGGTCGATGTAGCCCTTAAGGGTTTGGGACACATCACTGCAGACGTGACAAGATCTCAAATCGCTGCAACCCTCAAAAGCGTTAAGATACCAGTCAGCAACATCAGTAAGGATGAGTGTTTTGAGTTATCTCAATTGAAAAAGAGGGATGATATCGTCATCCTCTCAGCAGACAAGGGCAATGCCACGGTCATCAACGGTCATCATGGACAAAACCGTGTACAACAACAAAATTCAGGACCTACCTAATGATGGTAGCTGCACAACAATTAAATGAGATCCCACCAACAGCCTCGTTACAAAAACAGAATCATCACTGATTCAGCTTCATTAATTAAACAAACCAAACGGTTTTCCTTAAAACCTTCTGCTGCTAGACCACCCAGACTATATGGCTTACCAAAAATCCATAAAGAAGGTACACCCCTTCGTCCCATCGTCTCCACCATTGGCTCACCCACCTACAAACTGGCCCGATATCTGTCTCAGACCTTATAGCCATTCACTGGTAAGACCACCTCTTCTGTACTTAACTCAGCTCACCTGGTATCATCAATGAAATACATCTCACTGTCCCAAGGTGATTTGCTCGTTAGTTTCGATGTAGTTTCTTTGTTCACCAAAGTTCCTGTGCCCGATGCCATTGCAATCATTGAAGATTTGGTCCAACAAGGATTGAATGCTGATGTACTGGCCCTGGTGAGACACTGCCTCACCAATACATACTTCACCTGGGGTGGAACATTCTAAAAACAAACTGAAGGCACCCCAATGGGTTCTCCCTTATCTCTGGTTGTAGCCAATGTTTTCATGGAAAAATTTGTGACAGATGCCATCCTGGCATCCACTCTACGCCCGTCCTTGTGAAAGAGGTACATGGATGACACGTTTGTCATCTGGCCACATGGCCGACCGGCTCTGAACCAATTCCTCAAATACATAAATTCCATACACCCAGCCATCAAATTCACCATGGAGGTAGAAAAGGATGGCAAGCTACCTTTCTTAGATGTCCTAATCAAAAAGAGACCAGATGGCTCAATGAGCCATTCTGTCTAGAAGAAAGTAACCGATACTGACGCCTACCTAAAACCTGATTCCCACCAAGGCGAATGGATATTCTGACTACACAATCTGCAAAGCCATCACCCCAACAGTGGGGAAGGAGCCATTTGAGGATCCAATCAAAGCCATCACCTTGCCATACATAGGGGTAACCAAAAAGATTTCCTAAATCATGAACAAGCACATGATCCAGGTCTGATTTAACACAGTACATAAAATTCGTGATCTGATCCCATCTGTGAAGGACAAGATTCCTGACATGCAATATCCCGGCATCTACAAACTAAGCTGTGTCTGCGGCAGCAGTTACATTGGGGAAACTATGCGACATGTCTCGGACCGTGTTTGTGAGCATAAGGCAGATTTAAAACACGGCAGGACCAATACTTCTGCCGTGGCCAATCATTGTTTTAACAAGGCTGGCTCACACGAAATCGAAAGATAATAGTACTTTGCAAGCCTACTGGCTATCAACAAAGATTAGGTCATAAAGCCATCCATATATACAGACACAATTTCAACCGAGAGGATGGTTATAAACTCAGCAATCATTGGAAAGGTGTCATCAACCACTTTGGGTTATGACTTGATTTGTGTTTTCTTGTCAACCTCCACCGTCAGCAGTGTGGGTGTGTGGAGTGAGGTGCAATGATTTCCTGGAGGCCCTTTTGGTGGACACCCACTAACTGCCGAGTTGTTTCCTACATTAACATCCGCTGCCCCGCCCATGCTGCTGACACACTTGGGCTACGCCCATCTCTAAACCTTTATAAACAGTTTGCCTTTAGAGGCTCACCCCGCTTTTTCCTGATGACGACCGCTTGTGTTGCAATCAAAACGTTGTGGTTTTTGTTTTTATTTAATTTTTATTTCATTCAGGTACAGTCTACATTATAGACTGCCAGTACACTCACCGAGGTTAAGAACCAGGCTACAGTCTACATTATAGACTGCCAGTACGCTCACTGAGGTTAAAAATTAGGCTACAGTCTACATTATTGACTGCCAGTACACTCACTCCGATTTAGAACCAGGCTACAGTCTACATTAGTGTTTTTTTAATTTTTTTTTAATTTTATTTGTATTCACTTTCTTTTTATTATTATTATTATTATTTTTCTATCTACGTGACTTTACTGAAATAAACAAAGAAAACCAATATATGTTGTCGCTGTTCTGCACGGAATAGTTTTGGTTGCTTTACCTTGGGACCCATGACGCCACCTGGACCCGGTAGTGAAGGGTGACATGAAGCTACGCACTTGGGGGAGAATGATCAACGTTAGCAAAAATTACAAAACAATGCAGAAACAGAATCACATCATGGATAATACATATTCAAATGAATACATATTCATTCTTGTGGATTCTACAATAAGTGCTCGGCCATCCCATCACTTTTGTGTGTTCATCGTCACACGGAGAACGGCTTGCTTCCATGTGATAGTTTTCAGGCACGAACGTCGGGCCAACGTTGGTTCAATGGTTCCAACCACGTGCCATCTTTGACCAAATGTTGGCATGTTTACTGCGGATAAGTATGTACGTATGTTTCTCATTGAAAAATAAAATCCTTTTCAAAAATATTGGTTGATATAAATGTTGCTAAAAACAGCCACGATACAAATGTATGTGGCGAGCCGTTTTTTAATCGTGCATTCGTTAAAAGTTGCACACTCTGTGCAGACCACAGGCAGAGTGGGTGAGCAGCTGGGCCATTTTTGCACTGCAGTGCCCCAGTGAAGAAGGCTTCATTGACTTGCATGGGGAAGGCAGTTTCTGTGTGGTTAGATTCATGAAGCCAGTTACCCACCACTCTCCTCGGCCACCGGGTATGCAACTTTCCGAGCAGTGAACGTAAATCAGAAAAATTTTGCCTGCTTCAATTCAACAGGGATGGCAAAAATTCTAAAACTGTAAACGGGGAAAAACAATGAGCATGAGATTATATGGCTTACTCAGTAATTAAAATAACAAATAAATTCACGTAGCAACTAAAATAAATCATGAAACAGATCTCACCTCAATCTCTGCATTGCCATCTGCACTCATGATTCCAGGAAGACCCTATCGAAACCGCGGCGTAAGACAACAATAACAACATACAGCGCACATGTGCTTCAGTGCCGGCCACCAACATGTGACTTTACTCACACACACTTTGTTCATTCACTACAATGCCAGAGGCTCCCTTTGTAAATAACGGGAAGATGACCGTATTGGTGAAGAGCTGAAGTTACTCCTGCAAGGTTTTCGTGGTTGTCCCGCATGGCTCTCCGGGCCCAAAACAGTCGTCCGAAGGTTTGGTGGCTAACGTTTCAGAACGCATTTCTACGCACATAGGCATTTCAGTGCCTGGAGGCTCAGCTGATAAGACTGGAGCACAACGCTGACAATTGCAATATGGCAATGCTCAAAGCTGTGCCTTCTTTTTTCTGGGAGCATAAACATTTCAGAATTCAATCCTGGGAGGACAGCCAATATTAATATTTGAGATCGAGACTGGCATTAAATATTGATGACCATTTCCAATATCGCTCGTTAGAAATGTGACACCACTCAACAATATTTTGAAATGAGAAAAACTTTTTTTTTCGATATTGCCCCATTACCATTTCCAAGACCTCAAAACATCACAAAACAATATTTAATATTTTGGAATGTAGGTGTGAATAAACGTGCAATTTTGAATAATAATAATATCCACTTCCAATGTGCTGCACAGTATTTGCTCACTCTCACATACAGAGAACAACTGAGTGGCGCAGGGAGGAACCACAAACGAGCGGAAAAATCTGGGCGCCAAACTCCCCCGCCCAAGCTCTGCGGTTCTCTGTATGTGAAAGGTGATATTGGCCAAGTCATGAGTGTTTTGAGGGAAAACTTGTTTAAATATGAATGAAAATGAGGACAAATGTGATACAATTGTCAAACTATATATTTACAACTTCTCATATTAGCCTTTCAAAGTAAATAAATGTAAGCCCATCCATATTTATTAGTTACAAAACAGAGAGATGTGAAGGATCAACAACAATACTTCACAAGAGTACGCTAAATGTGTCTGGTGCCAAACATGATTGTTGATATGCATTTTGGAGCTGTCCAAAGATAACTACTTTATGAAATGTTTTATAATATACGGTTTTAATCTTTACCAATAATCAATCGATAAAACTACACCCTAAGAGAGTGACGATATTCCGCATGTAGCAGAGCAAAGAAAATGAAGAGATTGTATCTGAAATCACGGACTTCGACAGCCCCACGCTCGAATGTTATCAACGCCACCTCGTGGAAACACCGGGTTATTTGCTTTAAAGTTTAAGGGAAACCCAACATTATACTGGTAGGAACCACCTGGTTCCACCAGCCCACAGGGGATTATTGTGTCCGTTCGTCCGTCGTGCAGGGAGGGGCTGGGTGGGGAGGGGCTGGGTGGGGAGGGAGGGTGGGGCTGGGTGGGGGGTGGGAGGGTGGGGCTGGGTGGGGGGTGGGAGGGTGGGGAGGGGCTGGGTGGGGAGGATGGGGCTGGGTGAGGAGGGGCTGGGTGGGGAGGATGGGGAGGGGCTGGGTGGGGAGGGTGGGGAGGGGCTGGGTGGGGAGGGTGGGGCTGAGTTGGGGGGTGGGAGGAGTGGGGCTGGGTGGGGAGGGGCTGGTCACCCCGTGGTGCCCTTATAAAACTCAACGTTTAACCTACTCACGCCGGCTTGTGCCCGCCCTCACAGTCGGCCATATTTGCGGAATACACCACGACGCCGTTGACCCTGGCCATTGACCGAGCAACCCAACGTTCCTACCAGCTCTCTCCGCAGGAATGTGTTTGCCCAATAACCACCAATACATTAATTTATTTGCTTCGTACATCTATATTTTTTCGTGAGCCACTATCCCGCGTGGTCACAGAACCACGTGTCCGTTGGCATGCACCGTTCGGCTTTTGTAGATGTTTTACGCGTGAACAAGTTCGTCATTTGCCTTTATTGTTGTTTTATGAGAGACTTGGAAAAATGTTGTAAACTCACCTCCAGGCCTGGTGGCCCTGGTGGTCCGGGCAGGCCTGTAGGCCCACTGTTCCCCTGCATTTGAAGACATTCCAATGTTAGAATGACAACCACTGGAAAATGCGTTAATGCTCATCTCTGCATTCATGTTATGGTTGAGGAATTTATATTATCTCGTTGGCCCGTAGGTAACAACTTTATTTTCGTTTGTTATTAGAATCACACCGGGTGGCAATCGTTTACAGCCATGATCTGGTACACATTTCTGATTGTTCCACTTAATCTTAGTAATTAAGCTGCTTATGACTAAATATCTCAACGTTTGAACCGACTGATAGAGGTTTGGCATCACCTGCATCGAGGTCCATAAAGGCCTGTAACTTACCTGATGACCACCACATTAAGTTGTTCCGCTGAAGCGCGTACATTCAGAAAACTTACCAAAACCGTCAAAAACACGTTCTACTCTGTTCCGGAGTTTCCGAAATTGTTGCGTAACATTATTGCAATGTTTATACCTCTCTAAAGGGTCAAATTAATTAGAGTTTACGTTCTAAAAAGTACAACAAAACGAATCAAGTAACGACACGTTTGCGTTCCTCGAGTCAGTGGTCGCCTCGGGCTCCGGGTGCAAGGAGTTAAATGCCCCCCCCCCACCGCCTACACACTCAATCATTACGCAACTGCCTGGAGTCTAGGTATGGACACTCGCATGCCACGTGACTGCGTGTACGTGTGCATGTTCAACTTCTTTCGCACCGTACGTAGTCAACCGTGATAATCGGAGGTGCGGAGGAAGGACGACAAACTGAACACAAAAGGCAGCTCGAGAGAAATTAGTTTTCAACCGAGATTTTTAAAGTGCATAGCTCTAGTGGCCTCCTAATATCGGAGGAGCGTTCCAGACGGCCGCAGGGGCGCATCTGAAAGAGCGCAATGCAGTGGTAAGCGTCTTTGTTCAGTGGCTAACCAAGAGCCGCTACTGCTGCGAGGATGACCGGAGTTTGCGTGATGACGATTTATGCTCCTTGACGAGATCAGTGAGGTGTTGTGGTGGTTCATTTGTGGCAAGCAGCTTTGTGTGTGTAATGAGTGTCACAGTGATAGGGGATGTCATTCCCCACAATCCACTTACGGGAGCTCCAGGAAGACCAACTCCTCCTAAGATTCCTTTTTTCCCTGGGATGCCCTGCAACAGTCACAGATGGAACTCAATTACAAGCCTCACCGATGAGCAGGCGTAGCTAACGGTGATTTAATTCGGGCCGTGGTTGTATTGATTTGCTAACCTTCCTTATACCTTCCTCCCGGCTACCATCAAAGGTTTGTACACGAAGCCATACAAATATACAAACACAGACATAATTTCAACCGTGATGATGGGTACAAACTTAGTAATCATTGGAAAGATGTTATCAACCACGCAAAAAAGACTTAATTACAATTTTTTGGACCATCTTACCTGACAGGCATTATTTTACTTTACTTTACCGAGTGTTAACATCCCCAGTTATTTTTTAACAGTACTCTCTTCATTGTTTAGCCAGCATTGGTATAAACATGGGCATTTTCGTTCTTTTGTCTATCATGTGTATCAGACCTCCCCTCCCCCTCTCTGTCCATTGTGTTGGCGTGTGCAGTAGTTTGTCGCTTGCGCACAATCGCTTCCACGCCGTCGCCCACCCTTTTGGCCCCGCCCCCCCTCCCTCCCGATACGTTCTATTCATTGGCTACCATATTCTGATGAGCTCCCCCCTCCCTCTCCTCCCCCCTCAACTCGCTTTTAAGGGATTACATCTTGAATCATTGCCTCACTTGATGCAGCTAATCTGGCTGTGACGGTCCGACCTGATGACGGAGACTTGTGTTGCCTCCGAAACGTCGTGATTTTTGTTTTTATTTTATTTTCATTAATTTTGATGTTTTACCTACGTGACTTTACCGAAAAAACCTAAGAATATAACCTTCCTTATACTTTGCACTCCCATCGTGTTTGTGTATTGTTTGTTGTTGGAACTTTCTGACCCGCCCCAACTGGAAAAAGAGCTTTACAACTCATCGGATTCCTCCAGTTTCATAAGTAAAGATTCTGATTATGATTGTGCGGCACGTCGTTTAAGTAAAATTTTAAAACTTGGACGCATGAATGATACGTAAAAGTAGGCTACTGTACGAAAGTCACGAGGTTTGGAAGGCAAGAGACCGGTGGATCTTTTTACATTTTGTCAAATTATGTCATACTCCCAGCCTGGCTGAGCCAGGAGACATCCAGACGAGGCCAGCACCGCAAATTTACCCATCTGTGCGGACAACTCAACACATGTGCCTTAAAAGTGCCTTAAAAGGAAAATATACAGGGACTCCTCTACTTACGAACGAGTTAGGTTCCAGAGGTCTGTTTGTAAGTCGATTTGTTCGTAAGTCCAACTTTACTCCTGTCGATTCCAAATATGTTGAACGGCATTTACACTAAACATGGGGAATGGCTTTAAAAGTTGTATAATCTCCCGTAGATGTAGATGCCACTGGTTCTTCATGTTCGGCAGATGTAGATGCCACCACCGCCATCTATTGCACGGTGGTTGTACTTACGACTCTCGGTCCGAACAGGCACCTGGACATACAGACAGGTTTGTTCGTATCTCTGAAAGTTCGCAAGTCGAATGTTCGTAAGTAGAGGGATCTCCTGTATATACAGTATATAATAGGTGATGGAGCTTGATCTTCCATTATTATACTGTACATGATAAGTATAACTCTCTTTTTTGCCCCCACATAGTTATAAACATGTACAGTATGTGTCCATCAGCCAATCGGATTTCTAGGCCAACATTACGTAACCAGCAGCATTTGTTTAATCAACAAACTCTTTGACCAGTTTTTATCTTCTGGGTCTCATGGGCAGCTTTGAGAGTGATTGCCACAGAAGTGTAGGTTTACTCTGTAATCCTGGTTTAGTTCCACAGGTAACAACACTCGCTGAGAAACTGGTCAAACTTCCCTACGCCTTGAATTTCCTTAAAGCTCTTGCGTGGCAACACTTTACCTGCTATTTATGAGATAAAAGCGTGCATTGCACAACTTTGTACCAGGTTACAATAAAGATGTATAATTGATGAGCTTATTTACATTTTGTTCTGGCAGAACGGGTTGTATAGGTGGGAGAATTATATCACCATTACATCAGCCCTGCATTCGCTGGGTGTACTGGATTCCTGTGTAATTACAGAGACCACAACAAAACGAGTGCAAGCTGGCTTATATAATGCAGCCAATTAGATGCACTGTGGAGATGAAACAAAACATGACAGTATGCTGTGCTGATGATCTCGAATAAGGCTAAAACCTGTATGCAGCTGTGGAAATGACCTGGTTGCCACTGTACCTCTAAAGCCCTTTCACTTTACAAGCATGTGCAGTTTAATTTTGACAAAGGTATTCAATATGTCTTATTGGGGAGAGGTGGCAGATAGGTTAATGCACTGCCCTATGAACCCAGTGACCTCAGTCCAACTGGCCTTGGCTGATATCAGTGGTGAGTGATATCTGAACCGGTTCTGGGCCCTCCCTTCACCAACCCACACTGGGCCACGTGGTCAAACAACCTCCATGACTGACTCAACATGGTAATGCCCACGGATTGACAAATGACTAAACTATTATTAATTCAATGGCTTAGTATGTTGATCAGCGTTTATTTTAAACAAGGGACTGCTGAACCAATTTTACGTTTTGAGATGAACCTCCATTGTTTGACTCAACCAGCGAATGCATCCGAGTTTGTACACTTCATTAAACCAAACAATACGACAACGTCACGGAGAGAAGACGACGATGGTACATACCGCGGGACCGCCCAGTAGTTGTCCCTGGATTAAAACAACAAAATCACAAGAGTCAATAAGGACCCGTGCCTTCATGACAACGCACAAATGTATATGCGCATTACACTGCATATATAATGACATGTATAATTATTTACGTAATTACATAAGCACAAGTGCCCGTGCGGCTGAAAATCCAGAATGTATAATTTACTCTACTCACCGATGGCCCAGGGGGACCCGGCGGTCCTTGGTTTCCCTGCAGGTAAAATAAGTCAATAATCAGAGACCAAACATTCAAAGACTGCCTCTAAAGCACAGCCATTCATGTGTTAGGGTGGAGTGGTGGTGCAGTGGCCGTGGCGAACGACAGCGGAGAGTGACATCTGAACTGCTCCTCTGTGAATTGATGTGGGTTTTTTTCCGTCTCATTTCGACAGATTTTTCATCTTCCATCAGCGTCAACGTAACTCCGTTTGATTGTAACTGATTAATCGATGCACCGTTACACTTCTAAAGCCTACTTGAAAGTGTAAGCACCAGGTGGAGGGGCAAGTGGCTTGTTGTCTGGGCCCGCTGTGTGCTGACCGAGGTACAAGGAGGTGGGGTTTGGCGCTGTGTGCGCTTGCATTCAGTGGCAGTGTGGAAGTGATGCAGTCGAAAGTGTTTTGGACCGTGCCCTATACAGACACACACACACAAAATGACATATTTCAAGAATGAGATTTTCTACATCAGGATTACAGTACCTTTTGTCCCAGGTTCCCTGAAGGTCCAATGTCACCAGAAGGACCTACAATTCCCTATAAACACGGGAAAAAAAATCTACGTGAATAAACGTACATCGTACTCTACCGTTTCAAAACAAAGGCTCGGACTTGCAAATTAGCACGAATACGGTACAACGAGAACAATGCAACCTGAAATGAACATCAACGTTTCAGCGTGCCTACAATTATTTTATCAAGCTTCGTTCGTTCATTCATTCGCAGTTAAATGACTGTTCAACATCACGGTTAACTTTTAATTTAAAGCTTTCGTGACTGCAGGGATTCATATTCTTGGTTCTTATTATTTTTTATTATTTCCCTTCTACGTGACTTTAAAATAATATATATTTATATTATTTTTATTATTTCCCTTCTACGTGACTTTACCGAAAGAACCAAGAATATGAATCACAGTTCACGTGGCAAGTGTTGTACACAATGAGGAATTAAAGAAAAGCGATGTAAGCGAACAACGGGGCAGCGCTCCTCTGCGCCAGCAGCCCTGAGCCGAGTGGAGGAATCTCCACATTCCGAGAAGCGGGGTAAGTCTCTCCATGAGATGGTGATTGATTTCCCACAAAGCGGCACTCGTTTTTATCAACTTGATATCGTTGAATTGGCTGAGCAGACTCTAAACAAAGACTTGAGCATGGGAACATTTTAGCTGTGAGTATCGAGCTCCCGTGACAGACAATGTTGACGTCATGAAAGTTCTCTGTAGATAAATCCTCTGAGCTGCCACTGCTCAAGTTCAGAGTCTCAGCTTGGTCATCATTGACTGCACAAAAAGAGACCGACCCACCGTGCCCAATTTGATTCGGCGCTTTGGCTGAATTTCAATTTAGACAAATATCAGCTAGCTGGGTTAGTGGGCCCGTGGCAATCTTATCGTAGAATGCATGTGTATAGTGCACCCCCTACTGTGTAAAGGATACATTTCGATTTAAAGCTTTCGTGACTGCAGGGATTCATCTTCTTGGTTCTTTCGGTAAAGTCACGTAGAAGGGAAGTAATAAAATAATAAAAATAAAACATAATAAAATAATTCTCACGACGTTGTGGCCGAAACGTCGTGAAAATTATTTTATTATGTTTTATTTTTATTATTTTATTACTTCCCTTCTACGTGACTTTACCGAAAGAACCAAGAAGATGTGTAAAGGATAACAAGGCAACTCCTCCGGAGTTATGCTCTGACACGCGACGCGCATTGCACTGTTCTCGCTCTCTCGGCGAGATTCCCGAGTGAATTCCTCTTCTCACAACGCCGCGGAGGATGAGCTGAGAGGACACTTTTGGTGGTGGTGCAAGTCGGGTCACAACAACAAAAACACCATCTGAAAAATGTTTTACACAATCCCAAGTTGTGTTGCATGTCGGGAGGAGGAGCAGCAGCAGCGGCAGCACTCACGTCGCTACCGGGAATGCCGGGGGGGCCAGGTTTTCCCACGACTCCCGATGGGCCAGGGTTTCCTTTCTCTCCCTGGTGCCGCGACAAACACAAACAAACAGAACGCGCATTGCCTCGCCATCACCATCAGGACGCAACGCAATGTGGTGTGTGTATATCGAGGCACGATTATGGCACGTCGTGATAAAAAAGGTGTCTACGGGAGGCTGGGTGCTGAAAATGAAACCGGGATCGGTCTTACAGTTTGTCCAGGTGCCCCAGGAAGTCCTCTCAGACCCTAAAGAAACAGATGTAATCATTAATGACACATTGGTAACCGCTTGATGATGTTAATGTACACACAGTACACAGAGTCTACAATAAAGACATTAAAAACAAGTGAAAGCCTTACTACAAGGACATTCGTGATTTCATGATCTTTTGCTCCGTAACCTGAGATAACCATGAATTTGTATACATAATAGGTGCATTGCACCGTTGTAATCCATAGGACCAGTGGCAAGACATCAGGGTAGTGAGGGTAAATCTTCTCAAGACAAACTTCAACAGCTAAATCCTGTAAATTGTAAAAAAGGAAACTTAATTTTAAAACAATATATAACCCACCTGCTTCGACTAAGCCAGCTTTCATTGCTGAGTAACAACATTCAGGCGGCTACCCCTGACAGATTGCTCACCAAACCATCCCAGGATTATTGCGAGTGCTGGAATTCACGAGACCGGTCTAAGGCAGCACGTGCTCACGAGACGCGCCACTGCCGCTGCCTCTCTCACCGCTGTCACGGGCTGTGAATACGAAAACGTAATCACAGTGACGTCATCACGCGCGTGCGTGAACATGACGTCACCGTATTATGCCAAAGGCCAGGTGTGATTTTTTTTTTAATCCAATGTGATGGCACTTAGATACCACACCGTGATGCAATGGCTTCACAAGACATCTGGATCTGGCTCGGGGCCAAGTAGGACCAGGGACAGGACTAATAAGGAGTATGAACAATATGGCGTCCTGTCTGTGTGTGTGTATATATATCACTTTGTGAGTGTGTGTGTATAGATATGAAATAATAAATATTCTTCATCATGGGACCTCCTTTGCCAGTATCAAAATATAAGAATAGGTGGTCGCCTTTTGGCGTCCTCTGGTCTAACACTGTTTGAGACTAGGCTCTAAAGAAAGCGGTCTCTGGTGTGGACCAATCAGTTTCAAAGACAATGCACATACTGTCAGAGCATGTTTTTTGTTTGTATCTTCACCACAAATATATGTGGTTAGGGGCCGCCCATAAATGACGTCACGCACCTTGGGGGGGAGGGGGGTTTGAGAAATGTGACGTCACATCAAAATGCGCAACTTTAAATAAATAGAAACAACACGTTCTACTTAATTAAATATAATTGTTATAGCAACACTAATTTTGATACATTTTCATTATTAACTATTTGATTACTTAAATTTACTAAGGTAACCTTTTATTTATTCCATGAAGGAGCATTTTGCTTCTCCATGGGAAAATGGAGAAGCATAAATGTTGTAATTTGTTGAATTATTGTTATTAAACATTTACATTCTAATGATTCTACCAGGGCTTTTCATTCTGTGCAATGAACATGTGACTGTTATAATTGTACTCTCCATTTTGCTTCGTTCTACTACAAGTATTTTTTTTATAGTTATAATTACTTTTAAAATGTTATAATTATAAGAGAATTTCAATATAATATTATGAACATCTGCAGTTTTAGTTAGACGTTGAATATTTTCAAGTAAATTTTATGCAAAATTTCAGATTTATAACGCCTCCTATTAAATACGTGTTTTCTCCTACAACATCAGAGTGCAACGTCACATTAAATACGCACGACAATGACAATAGTTTAAAGTGATTTGAAGCATGTTTTATTTTCAAAATGGAAATATGGTTTGAGGGGGGGGGGGCAGAGCTTTGTGACGTCATATTTGAGGGGGGGGGGGGGGGTCTGACTTTTTGTGACGCCGTGTGACGAGGGGAGAAGGGGAAGTCAAAAATCGGCCAAAATCGCGTGACGTCGTTTATGGACGGCCCCTTAATGCAGACATGATTCCTTGCAAAAGGTTTAAGTTTTATGTTTTAACATCTTAACACCTGTTTTGTAGCCAGAAAAAAGGGGAAACCCTATTCTTATAATAAATATTCTGATTATGATCTGGGAATGTGTATATCTGTGTGTGAGTCAACTCAAACGGTTTCTCCTTGTCTTCTGCGAGAGACTCAACGTCGCACATTGCGTGCGACATCAGCGGCACGGCTTGACTTCTGCAGTGGAAAAACCACCTGCAGCTCCTGACCTCCCTGACCCGCGATGGCCTCTAGCTCAGCACCGACGCCGATGTCCCAGTGGAAAAGAGGTAGTTGGAAGTGTACGGTGCAAAAGAAGTTCAACATACATATATGTGGCTTCATCCCTTCACGTTCTACTCACACTGCCCTTCCCTATCTATTTCACCTTCCTCTGCTGCTCAGTGACTTTGACATAGGAAGGGTGGACTTTCACTGGGCAGGAAGATTAAAGGAAGGTCTGTTGGGTTGTGATTACAGAGTACAGTTTCACAAAGTGTTTTAAAGTATATTACTTTAATAAAGGTGTATTGTAAGGCTACCACTTTTTTGGGGGTGGAGCTGGTAGCCCCCCACCCCCATCAGCCCCGCCCACTTTTACATGACCACGCCCACTCGACAACTAGCTCCACCCCTACACGATGAAGTGGCCTCCCCTTTGCTCTTTTTGCCACTGACCCTGCCCACTTGCCCACAGGCCCCGCTTGACCTGCAGCCAACCGGGCCTACTAACCCAGCTATGAACTGTCCCTTTGCTCATATCGTGAGTCGTGCATGAATTCAAATCTATAAACGATGAGAAAACCCATCACAAGAGAAACAGTGCAGGATGGGAAAAGCAAAGGTTTGCAACAACATACGACAACCGTGAACTGTGTGAACAAACAACTGTCAGCCTAAATAATTTTACAAACAACCACAGTTCCTAAAGGTCAAAACCGGTCTAGAGTTGTCTCTTTGTCTCACTGCTGCCCGTTGGTCGCATTTGCTCAATTTATAATAGACTAGCTTTAACTACCCGGCTTTGCCCGGGACTTGGATTCACCACGCCCGGCCCGCCTTTGTCTCCCCAGTGGCGATGTTCACACACCACAGCAGTTACTCGTTTGAGGCTGAGTCGACCTAGGGGAAGCTCAGGTTAAAATAATCGTCACCAGTGGTGGCCGTGAGCGGGAATCGAACTCGGGTCGCCGGGTTCGTAGCGCAGCGCGCTACCCGCTACACTACAATGCGTTACGCAGCCACATGCGCGGGTCACGTGACAGATTTGACGTCACAGCTCACTTGCCGTGCAAATTATTGAGGCTCCCCCCCCCCCCCCAAAAAAAAAAACACAAAAGTGTATTTGAATAATTTTTGCATGGTGTACAGTCTGGAAAGTACCCACATGGCAAATTTCAAGCTTGAACAGACACATAATCACAACTTTGCCTTTGACAAGATGACCGCAATGCTTTTATTCAGGAACATGTATAATCTGAAAGCTCTTTGGACACACAGAGCACGTTTCCATCTTGTTTAAACGTATCATGAAGCCATACAGTCTAAAACTGGGACAAAATCCATATTTTCACAGGAGCTTCGTGAAAATTACAGACTTTTTTTTATCGATACTGCCACGGTGAAACTGGGACATTTAGTAGCATTGTGCGTTGTGTACTTTTACCTGACGAATATGTTAACAATCTGCAAAGTGATCCAACTCACTTTTAAAGAATGGCTGAGTGTCCACCTTTTTCCTCCACCCCCACCCCCTTCTCTCCCTCGCTCTCCATATTTTGCCTGGGTTAGAAAATGAACCTGGCACACCTTATTTAACCTACTCTTATTCGTATTTGTATGTGCCCTCTGATGTGATCGTTCATATTGGTTCAATATAAAAAAAAATAATGGATGTGCGGGTTTCAGCGCAGTCTGCATATGTTAGCACAGGCGCAGGTTTAGAGATGTTGAAAATACAGGGATTTCGTATCATGGGATATGTCGGCTTAACACTGGTCATGAAAACAAGGCCTTGGGTTCCAGTTAGGCTATGGTAGAATCTGTGCAATTAACATAACAAAAACTCAACCACCATCATCATTCCTCATTTGCACATGCCCACACTGCAGGATTTTTACGTTTACAAAAATATTTCTGGCTGCAAAAAAGGGCATTGCCAAAGGCTGTCAATTATTATTATTTAATCTTGAATTAAAATGTATTACAACTGCAAGTCTATATATTTCATTTCACTGACAAGTTTGTCAAGTGTTACTTTTTTTCTCATTCGTGTTTTTTTGGAAAACAGCATAGTGCATCTGTCCATTTAACGGCAGGTTATTTGCTAATTAACTACTTTTTGCTCATACTTATCCTACTCGGCCACCCTGTGGTCCATCCATGCCCCACTCGAAAAGGCAGAAAGCAGTTTTCACTTGCAAAAAGCCAGCACCATAACTCTTTCCCGTATTCAGTGGCAATAATAAATACACGTATTCAACTAATTATTAGGCGATGCTGCGTTGACAGTGGTGCACAGGCACAATTAACAAGAAAAGCCTCCAAACGTTCGTCAATATAATAAATATATAATACCGAACATTTCAGGAAAATGGCCTTTCTTCAAAGCGCATGGCCTCGCTCCCCTTTTCAGAGACAAGGTGAGCTGAGCTCTGCCTTTATTTGTATTTTTTCATGCGAGACTGCTCTGGCTTTAGGGTTCACGATGAAGTGCACATTCCCACGGACCACTAAATCCATTTCATTGCACGGAAAGCTTTTGACACAGTACAAACACTTCAGTTCAATTATACAGGGTGTTTCAAAATTATGGATCCAATTTGAAATCGCTATATCTCTGCAACCACGAACCGCCCATGAATGAAACTCTTACCACTTGAAAAGGCGGGGCATAGAGTTTCAAATGATTACCGCTAGATGCCTCTCCCAGCGCACAAACAGCCCCTAGCCTCAGTCATTCGCAAGATGGCGACCCTGCAACACAAGGCGTTTTGCGTTCTGCAGTTCATAGAGCATTCGTCGTTGGTACCGACAATTTGAGGAAACAGGCTGCTTATGTAAGGGGAAGAGCACAGGGCGACCAGGCACCTCAGAGGAAATCGTGAGAAGAATTCAAGAGAGTTTTCTGCGTAGTCCTCGCAAGTCCTTTGCGATCCCTCATAAGACTGTCTGGCGTGTGTTAAGGCGACGTTTAATCATGAGGCCATACCGGTTGCAAATGGTACAGGCTCTTCGTGCAGGTGAGGAAGGAAAGCGTGGATAATTTTGTGATGCGATATTACAGAACATGAAGGATGACAGCTTTTTACCGCGTTTGATTTTTATTAATGAAGAAACGTTTCATCTAAGCGGTAAAGTTAACCGTCACAATGTGCGCATATGGGGATTAGAGAATCCACACGAAACTGTAGAGCATGAGCGTAATTCCCTGAAAGTAAACCCGTTTTGTGCTGTTTCTCAAAAAAAGGTTTATGGCCCTTTCTTTTTCGAGGGAAACATAATTACGGGGCAAGCGTATCTCGAAATGCTGCAGAAATGGCTCTTTCCACAACTTGATGAAGATTCCGACGACTTAATTTTTCAGCAAGATGGAGCACCGCCACATTGGCACCTGCAGGTTCGACGTTTTCTAAGTGACACGCTGCCTCAACGTTGGATAGGTCGCACGGACCCCAAGACTTGGCGCTACACTCTTGGCCCCCAAGATCCCCAGACATCACCACACCCTGCGACTTTTTCTTGTGGGGATACGTCAAAGACCGTGTTTTTGTGCCACCATTAGCGACTAATCTGGATGACCTCAAAACAGAATCACGGCAGTGAAAGAAGACACTTTGAGAGGCGTTTGGGACGAATTCAACTATCGTCTCGATGTTGTCCGTACAGCAGGTGGAGGGCACATAGAGCATTTATAAAATGGTTAGTAAAATTTGATAACTCATTAAACGTTTGTAACTTTTTGTGTAATTATAACATGTTGCCATCGTGAAATATACTGCTTTGAAATTGGGTCCATTCTTTTGAAACACCCTGTACATTGCAGAATAATTTGGACTTACAAAGGATCTAAATGTGGCTGCATCTCAAGATGCTGTACAAATGAGGGGACCATGCACAGCAATGATAATTTGAATGAGATTTTTTCCAGGATTTTTTGAACGCCGCAGAAAGAAAATGGACCACAGTATGCTAAAGGTTTAAAATGAAGATGCTGCACCATAATACAAAGACTTGGCTAATGTGCGAACAAAGACACGGCCAGCCACAATTGCGGCAAAATCGCCCGATGATGCTAAATGTAATTACCAGCGAAATGTCACAGTGCTCAAATTGTAAATGTAACTAATTGGCACGTTTTGTTTACGTGATAAACCTTACTGGTTGGCTGTGTCGGGTGGTGGCCGGTTAACGACACGTTTATACTTATGCGATCTAACCCAAAAACATCTTTATTATGAGCCACAGGTAAAGGAAAAAAGAGATTCTGCATGGAATCAACAGGGGCAGGGAACTGGCAGTATGGCCAGCCACAGGAAGTGGAATGCAGACAAATTAAATCCATTCTAAGTTTGTGTCATCACTTCTCTTGGTGGCTATGAATTTGTGCTCTCGTATTGTGCTCGGTATCACTCCACTCGTGACCTGTAAGCACGAGCACGCAAGTCCAGTACTAATAGTTCCATTTATATAGCGGCTTTTCATCAGGGATATCAAAGCGCTGCACAGGACACAGCAGCAGCAGCCACTCAGCATAAAACTAATTCTATTATAAATACATTTTAAGAATCCAAATTTCTAAGTAGAAAAATCGTACCTTCACGACCTGTGTGGCTAACGGACGTTGATTTGTTCAACACGTTTTTAGGCTACTCATGCTTCGATGGAAACACCCAAGGCTGTTGGGCCAAACTGGGGCCAAAATTGTCATTTCCCTTGCCTTCTTTCAAAATTAATTCCAGCTATCGTAATATAATTGCGTTGGATAGTGTTCATCATGTAAGGCAAAACTATTTTCAACTATTTTTTTATTTCACCAGGTAAGGCCCACTGAGCTACATAGTTCTTTTTCAGAAGAGACCTGGCCACATATGATAGCTCAACGAAGTGGCTTATCGTGTGCAAATTTATAGCAGCCATGTACTTTAAACGCATGTTTCTAAATATGGAGGGAAAAACTGCGACCACGGGGAGAACATGCATACTTCAAACGTCTTTGTTTTTTGTAAAGCTGTAATATAGATGTGAAGAACTATGATTCAATGTGTATAATTGCACAACATTGGAACTATTTTGGAATCTTTGGCAACATTTTCCTTGCATGCATAAGTTTTCAAATAGAAAAGTTTAAATGATCTTCACCTGGACATAATAATAATGTTATCTAATAGCACTTTTGGCTCTCTAAAATCTCAATACGAGATGTGTCGGCATGGCCGACACGCTGAGGATTAATGGGATGAGACTTGTACGACTAAAATATTAATTCCACTGTGTGTGTGGTTTTATGGACTTGGCTTAAACTTCTATCTAATTATCATCGTGATGATACCTTTATTAACACTCCGTATTTCTCTGCAATCGTAAATGAAACAGCATTATTAACTTAACGGATTGGTCTACAAACTCAGTCACAGATGTACACTTAAGAGTCAGATTGTGTAGCAAAAATATATATACATCACTACTATATTTCATGGACTCGTGACGTACAAATGTCACTCTATGCCGAAAATGTAGGCTCGGCTACAGCACAATAAATACATTTAATAAACAGAATGAGATATTTCAACATATATATTTAAGAAGTATCCAGTTGCTGTTTCAGTGAAGCATATTTAATGAATATCCTATTTAATATCAACTTAAGTGAAAATTACACGGAGAACTCGCTGAGTGAACTCCAGCAACTACTCTTCAATGAACCTTTCCACAAAAACTCATTCATACCATCACAGCATTTCCAAGCAAGAGGCACATATCTGTGGCTTAACGATACGTTTGGGCGACATTCACCGAGGTAAAGCCACGAATAACTCATCGAAAAGCAACAACTTACATCGTTTCCATCACGGCCAGGAGATCCCGGGGACCCTGAAGGCCCCCGGGTGCCCACAGGACCCTGGCCTGGGCTTGGCGTCCGTGCCTGCAAGTCAAAGAAGAAGTCAAATATTGGTTTAGTCCCCTCCACCCACTCTCCCCACCTGCCCGCAGAGCTCGTGAAAGCCAGGCAGTGTCCTCTTGTGTGGCAGGGGTCGAAATGCCCATTTTCTACAACTAATTTTTCGGTTATAATCACACGGTACAATAAAGTTACCTTTATAAGCAAACGCAAATGTGAACCTTTGCACGCCTCTTTTTCTCACTCAATAAAACATTTTAAGCGTAACAAGTACAATTCTTCCATTTACAAGAAAGTAGAGGTTATTTTTTTTACCATTGACCGTAAAATGCTCAGAATTGTCTAAAGTGTATTGATAGGGAAATATGAATGAATAAAGCCAAATTTGAAAATGACATCGAATGAAGACTAAAACTTAGCTCATTAAGCTATACGTTCAACATAAAATTGTACTCGAATGTATGTTAACACATTTGTACCAAGCGATATCTGAATGCAATAAATGATAGTTCTATAAACGCAATAAAATATTAAAGTCATTATAGAAAAATCACTCACCAGAGGTGGCTGTCCAGAGCAGAAGTATACCAAGACGTGCGCTAATAGTAAAACATTTAAAAAACCCATATTTATTCGGCTACGCGGCATCCGACACAATGTTACGACTAAGAGTGAGCTCTTATTGCTTCGCGAGATTTTGGCCGTGCCCAGTGGCCAGGGCTTGTGGGCTCGAAGCTCCGCCCTGTGTGACCACCAAGCGTGGATGTATAATCATGAAGATTGTTAATGAGCTGCGGTCAAACTGGGTGGCATATTATAGAGCAGTCTCCTTTGGGGTTTTAGGTGCATTTAATGCCACGGTATATTCAATGATGCAACCGCTCACGTATGATCACTGCGTGTGTGCCAAGCTCACTCCTGCGAATGAGACGATGCTAGTCGCTTCTGCGTTGTCACCTGGTGAAATAAAATGACAGAGAACAAATCCTATCAAGGATTTGTTGGGGACATTAGAAAACAAACTTTAAAAGTTTACGGGTGGGGAAAATGTGAACACATTCATGGCCAAATAAAACCTATAAATAAATTAAACCCTGTTTTTATTTTACCAGGTACGGCCCACTGAGCTATATAGCTATTTTTCGGAAACGACCTGGTTATCACATATGATAGCTCAACGAAGTGGCTCATCGTGTAGAAATGTGTAGCATCCAAATACTCTAAACACATGTTGATTCAAAATGTGAAGGGAAAAACCGGAGGACCCGTAGAAAAATCCACGCGATCATGGGGAGACCATGCAAACTCCAAATATACTGGCATCCGAGTCGCGATCGAACCCACAACCTCATGTATACCCGGCGAGGTAGTTATCATCTCGCCACCGCGGCATCCATTAGAGAAAACGTTTGCCCATTAGAAATGAGATGTATTTGTGGTACAACCTCAACAACTGAGGTAGGTAAGTGGCAGGATACAATTAAATTCAGCGCTGATTTTCTGGGTCAGAGTTTGTTGTTCTTGCTAATGCACAGAGGTGCTTTACGAGACGTTTTTAGAAAAAAATACCTGTGTGTATATATAACAACATATATTGCACACATTTCTGAAGAATATGGCAGGTGTGATGAAATGCAACTGTTTTTTATATTAATATACATGTCTTTTTTAATATGAAATATTTAAAAAAACTGCTATACTCCATGCACTATATAATCCGTATAATATGGAGCTAAACATTATGGAATGAAATACTGTTCTGTATAATTATCATTACTGTGGCCATCAACCATTCCAAAGACCAGGTACTGTATCTCAATTGCTCAAACGATCTTTGGCATTGCACTTATCTCCAATGCTGGCCCTGAACCAGTGGGAGATATTCCACATTCCTCTGGTGGTGCCAGTTTGTCTATAATGAAAATGTCAGAATGAAAGTCACTCTCATTGACTTTTAAGAAATATCCCAGGTGTGAACAGTATGTGTGTAACCTATTTCAGTATTTTTGTTTATTTTTTTATGAAACAAATTCAGTTTGAAGTGAGCGTAAAGAATACGCATGTCTTTAACGCGTTACGATGTCACGTGAACGGAATGCGGCCGAGAAGACCACCGCCGTGAAGATGGATGCACAGGACGGATATTAATTAGCAGGACCACGAGGGATGGTATGGACTGCCTTCATCCGGCAGTTGGGTAGACAATGGGTGATGACACAACAATGACTACAGTATGTCTTACTGCACAGTTGAAGTATCACGTGAACGTTCATACAAAACCAAATCCACAAAACTATAGCAATAACGGAGACAATTTTAAACACCGCAATTTGTTTTTATTTAAAATCACAAGTTTGAGGACATAAATGTACCGCACAATAATATACCATTCCTTTGACATTGAACATACTGAATAATAATTTGTTTCTCAGAAAAATGCAATGTGAATTAAATATTTACTCCGTAAAAGGCTGCTCGTATAATTTTCACTTTTATTTTCACAGAGGTCAGAGCACTAAATAACAGCACGTATTATTTATTATTTCACTTGTTTCCTCAGAAAAGCCTCACCGACACTCATGAGGTGATGTTCTTCAATGCAATGTCAATTGAGTGACAAATCATTTTTCAGCAATGGAATGTTTGGCCAATACTGTACCCGTTGTATCGGTTTGTTTTTATCAGAGGAGACCCATCCAGAACAAACTCCACACAGCAGCTACAACATGCGTTTTTGAAATATTTTAAGCTGTGGATAGTACATTTTTCGCATTGTACTGGAATGTTCTATCCTCATGCTGACGAGTACAGTACTGAGTGTGATGGAGCTTTGACTGGCAGATTTGTGCCAGAAAAGCGCCACGTGTTTAATAAAAAATAAAAAATACTTTATTTGCCCGAGCTGGGAATCGAGCAGATGACTTTCTTGCTGTGAGGCCCAAGTGTTACCAGAGCACAGGTATCCCACCAATGTGGCAAATTAAAAGCCTGGGATGGCTCCCTTTATTCTCCAATGTTATATTTTGCATTTGCATGCGAAAACGACTGGAATGTTTTGTGCACACAAACGTGAATGTAGCCGATTGTTCACGTTTAAAATCGACTTCAAACTGTAAAACTTTCGCACTACACACATTATGAATGTAAACCATTCACTGTATCGTTTTGCGTTTTAAAATACATGTTGTATTTTTAACACCCTTGTGTATGAAACAATTGCAAATTGGAGTGGCAAGAAAAATTCCCATTCAACAAACAAGCAAAAAAATGTGTTTATGTCGCCGAAAGAGGACAATCCAGGGTTTTCCTGAAACCACTGTGATTACGTTGCACTCATTCATCAAAAACGATTCTTCGAGCTCACCATATGAGTATTGTTTAACTATTATCGATATATTGATAATCGGGTTCGGACTTTTTTGCCAACTTACATTTGTCATTGCACCCATTACTTAGCCAATGTCGCTCCGTTCAGAATCGATAATCAAACCAAATGCAATTTTCGCAATGCTTGGACAGGATTGGCACGTGGGAAAATTCAAACTGAACAGGGCTCATCGATTACCACGTGCTACCCAACAAAGACACAAGAGGGCTGGAACTTATTTTTTATTGTTAAGCTATTTTGATCGTCTTCATCAGCATGATCAATCCACTGCTGGACGAATGCCTCAAACTACTTTGTATTTTCTTTGTTGTCCGTCCCCTGCACCTCCGATTGGGATGATCGGCTTACGTACGGTGCAAAAGAAGTTTAACATACATTAGTAACAATGCACCTACACGCAAACTGATTTCATCGCGACATCTCCTCTCGCGTACGTTTCCTCCTGTGACTGCAACTCGGTGTTGATTCTCCACCAGCAGCCACCGTTCCTGTTAACGACATATCTCTTTTTGCCCAAGCCCAATTACGTTTCTTAAATCAATGTCACCGTGTATTTTTTCTACTCCACGTGCTCTTCTGTCTCTGCGTAATTCCCAGCACGCGTTTCTGTATACTTCTATCACACTTTTTAGTGTTGTTCCATTTTCTTTGTTAACGTTCATTTCTAATACATGGCATAGCAGTTATTACAAACTGATTAAAACAGTATTTTTTGGGCAAATTGTTACGTTTATTTTAATTGATCAAGTTCAGTTTTCAAAAAGTACTCGCACCCACTCCCATCTGACGTGTCATCATTTTGATCCCGGTCAGTCATCAATAAAGGTTTTTTTTGTTCTATTTGTATATGCTCTATGTAAATAAAGGGGTAACTGGCTGTGGCAGAGCCTCTCTGTCAATCCACTGTCGGATGAAGGCCTTTCCCATGCCACGTGGGTCACGAGAGGTGTTTTGACCGTACTTCACCACGCTGGGCTGGTTGGGGTACCACAGATGCCACAATTAACAGAGCGTGCCGATGTCAAAGATAAGAGCGCATGTTTTTTCGGTAAAGTCATGTAGGTAAAAAAGAAAATAAATGAAAACTAAATTAAATCACGACGTTTCGGGCGCAACACAAGCGTCCTTCTTCAGCTGGGGACAACGTAGCGAAAGCACAACCGCTCAAGCTTGTGTTGTGCCCGAAACGTCATAATTTAATTTAGTTGTTTTCATTTATTTTATTTTTTACCTACGTGACTTTACCGAAAAAACCAAAGAGTACAAGAGAGCATGCTTTGGTGTCGCAGCAGAGAAGCCTGTGACGTCACCGCACGCGTTGTGACGTAAAATGAGCACAGCGAGCTGTGACGTCAAAGAGCAGAGGCTGCGATTGCTGTGAGATCAGAGCATGCTGCGATCATCACAGAGCACAGAACACGCGGCACGCTCAACACTGCGACGTCAGAACGGAGCACACCGACGTCACAGAGAATGCTGTGAAGTTTCAGAACACCGCTTTCATGCCACGGCAAAAAAATCGTGCGATTTCAGCGTACGCAGAGAACAGTGATATGGCACACATTTTGCTCGTCTTGTTTGTACGACTGTTTTGCGTGTTCGCTGAATAGTGACAGGAGCATTTCATGTGTATACTGTACATGAAAATAATCATTTATTAAATATGCGATTCAATGCATGTATTTGCAGCACCAGGAATTAATAGTAATCAATATATCAATCATTGCACCCATACAATCTTGGTTGTAATTTTAAAACCAGATGTTATATGCTTCTTTTTAATTTAAAACACGCATTCACCTGATTGGACTATATTTTTGTAATAAAAAAAACATGATGATGCTGTTTCCTGTCAAGAAAGAAAAACACATACGACTGTTTATTGGGTTTTTTGTGGCTTCGTATCTGGGGTCCGGTAAAAGTGTCTGGAACTGCAGCAGTAGCGCAGAGCTGTTCTGGCGCTGGAGGAGAGGGGCTGCTGGAGCGGGGGCAGCTACAGCTGGGGGTCTCCTTTAGCTCTGGAGCCAGCCTGGAGCTGGAGCCAAGCTGCCAGAACTAGAGTCAGACCAGAGCTGCAGTCAGGCCAAAGCTGGATCCAAGCTGGTACCAACCTGGAGCTGGATCCAGGCCGTAGCTGGAGCCAACCCGGAGCTGCTGTCAGGCCAAAGCTGGATCCAGGCCAGAGCTGGAACCAAGCTACCAGAGCTGGAGCTAGGCTGGAGCTAGGCCAGAGCTGCAGTCAGGCCAGAGCTTGATGCAGGCCAAAGCTGGAGCCAGACGAGAGCTGGAGCCAGGCGACCGGAGTCGCTCCAGGGTTGGAGTCGTGCAGGCCGGAGCACTACTCATTGTAATGAAGTACTTTGAATTTGTTTACAGTCAAGCCCAACTCTAGCCTCTCCATCAACACGCTTTCCAATGCCATCGAAACGGTTTAAAATACAGAGTAGCCCAAGAACTAGTTTACCAAGATAAAGTGTAACTTGTTACGGCATTTTATGGACACTTTGTAAGGTAATTCTTGGTATGTTATTGGTGTGATCCAAATCCCCACCATATTTATCAGGAGCTCAAAGTGCCAGATGTGACTGTCTGGGGAATGCGTCAAAATTGTGCCCGCATTGTTGCAGAAACGACACCATCGTTAAGTCGAGGCTACCTGAAGTAAATAAATAATGATAAATATATAAATAACAAAAAAACTGGAGCACTCATCAAGCCGCGTGCGACAGGAGACGGCATGCGCGTGTGGCACGTGCTGGACTCATCCGTTGTACGGAATTAGGCGAACTTGTGTTCTTCTCTCTCCCCCCCCCCCCCGCTCCACACATTCATTAAACATTTATCTTAAAAATGAACGAAATAAATGCTTCAAATCAAACGTCTGTCACAATTAACTCTGTCACCTTCCACATCCACCACTGCACCTTGTCCATCCACGTCTGCTTCGTGGTGATGGTAAGCGACTCGAATTAAATAGCAAGGTAGTGTATTCTTGTTATTCAAGCGTAAATATGTAGTGAATGGTTACTAGCCGTTCATTAAATTACGAGTTGTGGTTAAATGCGAGTGAAGTTAAAATGCACGCGCACCATTTTTTCCCCTTTTATTTTACGTGCCGGAAAATTTCCCCCAAATCGGAAAGATTGTCCCCCAATTAAGTCTGGTTTCGAGAGGTTTTACTGCAGCTATTGATACAAGGAACTTGTGTTTCGACATTGGAGAATGCGGTTGATGTTCATGACTTTTGCGTGAGCATTTTTGACCAAACAGCAGTAAACATGTAAAGAGTAATATGTAATGTGTATAGCTTGGTAGACTACCTTTTGGGCCCCTGTATATATGCTCTTAACACAACATTCGGAAACGCTGGTTACACAAGTTTATGGTGCAAACGGCGGTAGTAGCAATACATATTGCAAACGTTACACGCAGGCAGCAACATTTCATCCATATTTGTGAATTTCAGACAATGATTTAAAAAAAAAAATGCAAACACTTTTACCTTTCAAATAATATACAGTAAAAAAATATCCAAGATGCATTTAATAACCTTCACCAAAATACAAAAAGGCCACGCTGCTTTCTAGAGACATCACTATCATTCCGTCAAGGTTTGCTTTTTGATGTATTTTCTGAAGACAAACTTCAAAATATCAATCAGGAAAAGCCAAGAGATTACGTAGATGCCCACTCCGCCGATCTTAACGAGCAGCAAAGAGCGTCGAGAAGGAATTATGCTGAAAAGCAGCATGGTGCCCAGTCCGATGCGCATGCAGATAAACAACAGCACAAACACCATGTCCAGGAGGACGCCAATGGTCGCTCCGTCGTACCTGTACAAAGACAAGGGGGGGACCCCCGATGTAGCCTCTACCAGACTGTGCGTGCGTTTGTTTTTGTATCACATTATGCTAGTTCAGGGGTCGACAACCAAAATAACAAGAACAGTATTTGTTTTTAATTAAGTACGAAAAAAACTCAATATTTAAATAACTGCTAAGCATGTGAATGCGAGACGTTGGTGCCTAATAAGTAGCGTCACGAAGCAGGCCTGAAAGAGTCGCATGCGGCTCTGGAGGCGTAGGCTGCCGACTCTGTGCTAGTTGGTCAGGCTCTGGATTACATTCTTTTTACACACATTTCTCAAGGATGCAAACCAAACAATTTGCAGTTGGCTGAAGTGGCCTGCGGCTCAAGATTGCCGCACCTACAATGAGGTTAGTGACTCTCTTTATCAAGCCTGTTTCAGTAGCCCCACCTCATAGCAATAGGTTTTTACCCTTTCAACTGGTACAAAAACTGTACCAGTTGAAAGGGTAAAAACCTATTACTATATTGTGCCACTGGTAAAGGAGATGTCTCGTAATATAGTAGTCCCACCTCGTGATAACGAGGTGAACTTCCTGTGGATATGATACCTTATCACGAACGTACCTTCCTTCTTGCCGTAGAAACCAGCGCAACTGCAGGATAGGGTTGGTGATCTCGGTCACGAAGACAACTATATTTGTCTCAGTTGCGCACACTCCCAGAGCGAGGGATATTGTCAGTCCGCAAATGCTTATTATGTGGTGAGCAATGATGACACGACTCTGAATGCTATATAATAAGCACCAGACGATGTCAAAGAGAAAATACCCGAGGCACAGAGACAACGTAGAGACTTGTAGCTCTGTATTAGGTCCACCTGTAAAGATACAAAAAAAGTTCACAGCACTGTCATATCCGCTGCTTGATGAAGGCCTCTATGGGAGACATACTTCACCACACTGGTCAGTCGGATTGGTGAAGGGGTATAGAAGTCAAGACCGGTTCAACAGTCATCACTGATGTTACGTGTGGCCAGGAATCGAACCATGTTTCCGGCTTCATGGTGCAAAAGGCTAAGAACAGCAACACCACTCTTCCCCATAGAATATTACCGTCAGTACAATATGGAGGGTTAAACGCAAAATGTATTCCTGAAAATGTATTATCACCAATATTTTAATTTAAATACATTATTTATACATTCTTGAAGTTTCAATCATAATATATATTTTAACTATGGATTGAATTTCGGCTCTATTAAAATCACAAGTGAAGGAAACAAACATTAATCTATTGAGGGGTTTACCTAGTTACGCGAATAACAAGCTCAACATAAAAATTGCCGAGACGTTTCTACAATAATCATAACAACACAGCAATTTTATGTTTTTTGCACGTGTGCGTGAGTGAAAGCTGGAGTGCATGAATAACATCCACACATATGGGAGAACACTGAAATTCCAGATAACTTGCCGGGAAACTGCAGCCCCTGCTGCGACTCACTAACCCTGCCGCCAGAGTGCTTGATTGCTTTGCAGTGAGCCACCACACGCAGCAACATCCACACGGGAGCCTTCAGACTAAACACGACTATGGGGAAAGCAAGTGCGTGAACACATCCCCTCACCCTAATCTTGTTTCTCTCACACTCCTGCCCATCCTCTACAGCCTCCCTCCAGGGTCTGGAAAAACGAATGATCATTTTGTACCGAGTGAAACAGGAATTTTAGGCATTCATTTGAATCTTACTAAAATACTATAACGAGTGTCATTTAGGAAAGGGAACTCTAGAAAGAGAAAGGATTCCCCTACACCTATAAATGGACTCCATCACGCATATAAATGTAGACAGGGATATGTTTTAAAGGTTAAGGAGGGTTAATAACAGAGCTAATGCAAGAACGGTGTGTGCAGCCCCTGGGATTAGAGACGAATCTGGGCATGACCCCACATGCAAGGCAGAGACATGAAGACGCAGACACAAGGAAAGTCAGATAAATACGTACATAGAGAAAAGGGGCCGAAGACACAGAGTGACGGTGGCAGAGAGACCCCGAGCGAGACAAAAAAAATGTGAGACGCTGAGAGTGAGAGAGAGTACAAGATGGGTGGCACAGAAAAGCAGAGAAATAAAGAGACATTGGAGGCACAGAGAGAAACGAGAGATTCAGACATGGGCTTGGAGACAAGCACACATATTGAGGCACTCAGAGACAGAGACATGGAGACAGACACAGAGGCACGTAGAGAAAGGGGCAGAGAGACACAGATAGCTGTCTCCTTGCCCTCAACCCCCTTACCCTGCCGATTACAAAGTTATGGGTTGCCGGACTTCGTACCTCGTGCCCAGCCCAGGGCAAAGTTTCAAGCACAGAGTTTTTTCTCAGCAAGGGGGACTTCATGGTTTTTTAGGGGAGGTTGCGTTCGGCCAGTGGAGTAGAATTGTTCGAATGGGTATGATGGCCGGGATAGGTAAAAGATGGCTCAATAGAACGTCTGTGAGCTTAGAGGAAGCAGAAATAAACGTGTGAACACAGTCACAGAATGGTTCAAGTGAAGATGATAAGAGTTGAGAAGTGAAAATTATGCGGTTGATGATGGGGCAGTAGGTGGAGGAAGTTACGTATCATTTACAATCCATTTTCATGAAATAAGGAAGCAGGAAACTGGAAAAATATATTTTTTAAACAGAACCCTCCTGGAAAGGTTTGTTTAGCAGGTTACTGTTGATCATGGATGGGCTAGTGCCATAACACTGATAAGGTATTCATGTTGTACATACTTTAACCAGGAGCGAAAGGAGCTGACCGACCTGCTCACCTATCTCCAGTGGTATCAGTTGTTGAATAAGAGGGTACCACCATAAGTGAAACATTCTTAAGTGAAAAATCAGATTACTTCTAATTTCTTTTGGCCACCATCCATCTTGCATATACTATGTTTTTATTTTTATCAAAGTATTGATGAAAGTCTTGCCTATAAAATGTTAAGAGTTAATACTTGTCTAAAAATGTAAAAAAATGTAAATGTAGTACAGTATATAAAACCTAAAAGACAATGTGTCTTTTCAAACAATATCTTTAAAGAGCATGATATGCAAGTCAAACATTTTAACTACAGTGTGTGCTTATAGAATTCGATCTACCGAGGTCACCGTTTCAAAGGTCAGAACGTTGAGGCAGCAACGTTGAGATCTTTAATTTGGCTAAGTTCAAGCTGTGTAACTTAAACATTTCACGTTGATTGACACGCAACAAATACTTATTGCAGGGCACATTAAAGGTGTGCCCATACTGTGCATAAAATAGGCTCTTAAAGTAACTTCAGAAGTCGCTATTCCGAGGCTGTTCTCTGACACAAACTGATTCACTGCTAGCTGCTGGGATGCGAATGGGTGTCTATCTCGTGACATGATGCCAATAGCACAATTGGAACATACTTGGGAAAAAGGGGGTCACAGTATTTTGAAAAATCTGAATTAGACGAACTGTGCAGTAGACCAACATTATTCTTGCAAACACCAACTGACACCGTGTACCTGGATGTGTGAATGGCGAAGGCCCCGCTATGAAGCTCACATATCCCGAGAGCATGGCTATTATGCTTCCATGTAGGAGGGTGATCAGTCGACAGTTCCACTCGGTACTTCGCGTTGAAAATATTCGACACAGCACCAAATAGATGAACAACCACAGGACCGTGCTGCCAGCCACCAGGGTCCCCACGCTCGACATTTTCAAACTGCACAAAAAAAAAACAAGGATAAACAGGTGTCAGTTATTTTAACACGCAATGCAACATTTCACGTGAATAACTTACGAGGTTAGAAAACACTAACTTCTCTCCGCGTTTCCTTCACCTCTTTGTGACATACAAAGCTACAAGGAAAATACAAAAAACTTGCATCCTGTTCAGTTGGTTCTTGTCTATTCCGGTTGCTTTCCAAAAGCTACTTCAAACAATCTCTGCAAAACTTCATTTCCCATCACCAAGTGATGAATCGGAGTCTGTAAGTCTTGACACAAAAGACAAGGCCAATCTCTTTGGCTCCTATTTTGCATCTAATTTGAATCTACGACTAAAATAAATGCCGCATTTAGTGATTCCTTATACGAATCGTATGAAACAACGAGGCTTTCACAATGAATGATGTACGTCGAGTACTCTCCAAACCTAATAGGTCTGGGGCCTGTGGTCCTCATGGCACACCGGGCACTGCGCTCAACACGCGTGGCTCCACAACTTGCTCTTCAAGCTGTCAATCAGCACCCACATGGTACCAAGAACGTGGACCATCACCTTGAGTCCTGCCAGTCTCAAAAGAGCGACCCATCTTGCAGTAGTAATTATCGCCCCATCACCTTCACCCCATTACTATGGGAAGTGATGGAATCCATCATTAATAATCAGCTCCTCCACCACGTGGAGTCACTATCGTCCGAGTGATCACTGGTATGGATTCCGTCAAGCTCGTTATACAGGTTACCTCATGGATATCTCTACTCGCAGCTCAAGCCTCGTACGTTTTGGCGCTTATGATCACAGCCTGTGGTCACAGGCCTTGGCATTCCGAACGCATTTGATAGTGTCGGGGATTGTGCACTTCTAGCCAAGCTCATATAATTTGTCAACTCTTATCTCTTTATACTATCAATAATGCCGTTTGTTGCTGGTCACTTGGCATTTTGGAACGATAGGCAACATTGATCAAAACACATACAATGGTGTATTAATCCTTACGTTTAATGGATATTTATTTGTAATCACTTTTCTTCAGTAACATCAATGTAAAAGTGAATATTCTCCCTGAGTAATAAGTTACAATATTGTCACTGCCTCTGTGTGCATGAGACTTACCTGCCAAGATTACACTTCAAGCAAAGGCTTAGTCATGACCTTGGTGTACACGTGTACTCTATGCGGTCAGTGCACAGGCATGTCTCTCTTCAGGTAAAAATAATACATGCATCATTGCTATCACTGGACAATACTGGGTGCATTTGGACAAAACCATCCAGACCAGTTGGTCCCCGCGGGCAGGATAGCACCAGTAACGCTCCGTCAATTCAAAAACCTCAGATTACACTGATGGCAGATTGGGATTATTGTGTTAACAGTGCAGAAAAACTTTCATCACCTTCAAACTCCATGTTAAAAAGTAGCCAACTACGTATTTTGTGTTGTAAACAAAGTGGAAATCATGGAAATATATAGATGGATTCAACATTCCACATTATGGCATGGTGATTGTCACCATTTGATTCTTTATATACTTTTATTTTAAACAATATCGTTTATAAACTTATTTAGTAGCTCATTATTGATCAGAAAAAAATATTAAATAACGTAATATGTTGTCAACAACTGAGGATATGGAATACGTTTGTCAAATATTTTGGCAACATATCAAATATTATGGCTAATCAAACACAGCCACGAATGGCATGTGATATTTAGCTTCACGTCGTCTGTGTCAGGCAGACCCGAACAATCTAATCACTCACACTTTCAAACCCGAACTGAACATATATTGAATAGATGCATGGTGTATCATTGTAGATTCAGTCGGCACAAGCAGTAGAAAATATAAAACATTGAAACGCAGCATCTTTATAACCCTTCATCTGATGATTTCACGTTGTCGATTATTGCGGTTACATGAAATAAATTCTTTAATACGTTGTCGAGAATTGAGGATATAAGCGTATTAAATATATTGTCGGAAAATCACACGTATACGAGTAATCAAACGCAGCAACAAACGTCACGCCATATGAAAGGGTCGAGGGGCGCGCGTAGATTAAAAGCCGTTCAAAGAATAGTTGTGGGACATTTGACAAAGAAACGCCATAGAGGGTTGCACGATGAACCCACAGTGTGTAATACTTCAAGGCAGAGGTGTGGACTCGAGTCATGTGACTTGGACTCGAGTCAGACTCGAGTCATGAATTTGATGACTTGCGACTCGACTTGGACTTGCATAACAATGACTTTGTCCCACCTATGAGATGTGGACTCGAGTCATGTGACTTGGACTCGAGTCAGACTCGAGTCATGAATTTGATGACTTGCGACTCGACTTGGACTTGCATAACAATGACTTTGTCCCACCTCTGCTTCAAGGAAGGTGGTTTGCGTGTTGCGACATGCAAGATAGGCACAACTAAGCTGTTGTCGGTATAAACGTGCTCGGTGAGAGTGAATTATGTAGTTGTTGAAATGTAAACAATGTGGAAAGTTAAACATCCAGAATGTACAATTTTCCGCAGAAAAAAAAACCCATCGGGTAACTTACAATTCTGAAAGTTTAGACCACGGCAAAGAGTCAATTGGACATCAGTTCAGGGGCACTCCAATCACTTACAACGTGGGGCAGTAAAGTCGTCACGGGCAGAATACCAAGGATTCTAACATATGCTTGCAAATTTTGGATGTGAATGTGCACAGGAGATGTGTAATATATAGTCTGTGCTGTTGGTACCTTCAAAAACATGACACTGTACGAAACCTCTTTTACCCCCAACACAATTAAGGCCCGCAACTACATGTTCAACATTGTTGAATTAAAGTAAACACAAGTTGTTGTTGTTATTGTCGTCTTTGAATAACTGAAACACCCACAGCAACGGTCGAGATGGGGTTTGGCGTGGGGGCAACATCGTGTTGCAATAGGGTGGTGGGTGAATTGAGTTCTTGCCTGTAATTCGGTGCACAATCTCAAGTAAACACCAGAGACAGCCTACAGAGTACAGCCTAACGTACATCAGAGACAGCCTAAAGAAGGCCGGTTTATAATTGTTATCATTGCTTGCAAAAAAGTTTATGTCTGGTGTTTGAGAACATGCGAACTTGATTGCTTGCAAAAAAAGTTATCTATTTGGTGTTTGAACATCTTAACAGCTGTTTTATCATGGCTAGAAAGGATAAAACCTATTCATACTGATTGTTTCTTTCGTTAAAGTCACGTAGGTACAACATTAATAGATCACGACGTTTCGATCGCAACACAAGTAACCGTCATCAGGTGAAACAAACTGCTGTGTTTGTTCCACGTCATGATCTATGAATTTTCTACCTACGTGAATTTACCGAAAGAACCATAGAGTATGGATCCCTGCAGTCACGAAAGCTTCAAATCAAGATTGATAAAACATGTTATTTTTTCATACGTTGATACTGGCAAATGTCCCATTTTGTAAAGTCAACAGTGGTTTGCTGACAGAATTGAACTGTTGGCAAATTAGAAAATGACATTCTCCACAAAGGGCAGACACTGTACAGCACTTGTAAATGCAATACAGAAGCACACTAATAATACTAAGACTACAGTATAAGTTTAAGAAAACAAAATAATTACCTCGGCAACCAGTAATTTTAACAACTTGTGGGTCACTACAGTGGAAGTGACCTTACAGTCTTCACAACCGGCCTTTTTTAATGACTTACACTAATACTGACACTATTACAGTACAACGACACGTATAATAACAATAAAGTACTGATAAAGAATCAAATACCTTCACAAGCGGTGCACGGTCGTCAAAGATAAACACCAAAACAAAACTTTTTCGGCCGCCCAACTGAAAACGGTTCGCAAACAGCCAAAATAAATCGACATTAGTCTCCAGCAGGCGAGCGACTAATACTGCTGCTGCTGTTGTTGTTGTTTCACAACAACGTTTAACATGTCGATCACAAGACAACTTCTACCCGACATGTAACAACAACAACAGCAGCAGCAGCATCATCATCCCGTCGTCAACGCAGGGCGTCGTACGTGCAACACTCATTGCGCGCTCCATCACGGACTAATCCATCGCGACCGCAAATGACCCCAGGCGCCAGATGATGATGATGACATGCAAGCACGGCGTCGTTCTTCCCCACGGACCATGCACATCCCACACACACACACAGATGCGCAATTCGAGTTTAAATGTTGCGTATAAACACGCCGTGAAGTTGGCGCCGTGAGACTTGGAACCTGATGGTACCTGTGGTTGTTGTTTGTCGCGGTGGTCACAGGGATCGAGGTTCGTGGGTGGACGCGTAGCGAAAATGAGTGACAAGAACGCGAATCAAACTCCTTCCGCGCGACCGGTTCGTCTATTTTTGGTGATGCTAATGCAGAGTATGCTAATGCATGCCAAGTGTATGCAAATCACGAGCTCATTGTATTCAAATAAAACGTTTTAATACCCTCCCCCCCCCAAAACGGGGTGGATTAAAGGAGACAAATAATATATCACCATCCTACCTTATCAGTGGCTGCCTTATTACAGATCAATTCAGACCTAATTGCTCACCCCGTGCCCCTTTTAAATGTCGACGTTCATCCTACAAAGTCCCGTGATCATCACAAGGGAGCAACACAAACAAATAGACGCAACATTGTGTTTGTACGCCGTATGAGCGTGACAACTCAATTCCCCTGCACAAGAATGCGGGGTAACCCGCATGAGTTGACAGCTCCACATCACAGACAACAACAACAATCACTGCACGTGTTCCGGTGTTCGCAGATAAAGTATTGACAACATGCCGGTGTGCCAGGATATGTTTTCAGAATATGTATTTATACTGGAAGAATCCGATGAGCCGTGAAGCGCTTTCCCCCACAGATGTCCCTATTGTGTTCGTCCACAGAAGGACAACAGAGTGAATTTAAGACAAGAAGTTGAGACCACACGAGAGAGAGAGAGAGAGACGCAGTGGGGCTGTTGTGCCCGGCACTCACCAGCTCAGTCCGACCCGCTGAGAATCCGGCTACGGGCACCGATGCTGCCGTGGTGGGAAAAGTGCGGTGAAGATACGGGTTAATATATGACGTGTAAATCATAACTATTTACTCATTTATGCGAGGAAAGTCACACCGAGTCGTAAGACTCTTTTTAGGGAAAGGGTTTTTATTTCACGATGTTTTCTGCCCACCGATTCGGAGTTGTGTTCGTTATTCACGCGGGAGGGTACAACCCACGCATTGCGCGAGGGTGCAACACGCTATCCCCGCACGGATATAATGAACAGCTGATGGCGTATTAGCCAAGCTGTTGTACTGCCTTCCCTTGGCGAGCCAAGCTTATGGCAACTTCCTCGACGCCCACAGGAACATCTGTGTGTGATCCATAAACCCTCGTCGCCTCCACGATGCGAGATTACAAACGTGCACAGCCACCAATTGCCTTTGCAGGCATATTCACATGGCACTCGTTGCATATCCCGTTTGTAGTGCTGTAACCAATATTATCGGGCAAAATGGGTTGTTAAAATCATGAACGCATTTCGGCGTGGAGAGGAAACGACGATCTGGATGCCCGAGGGGACCCAAACCCTCGGGTTGTGAAAGCGTGGATCGAGATTCCAGGGAGTCGGGGGGCGTTGCGGCACTGGACTATTATTATATTATAAACAGCTGTTGTAATTGTGTGTGTTTTTATTGATATGGCATGTGGCTTGAAACGTACCACCCCTCCCATCGTGTCCACTGGCATGCCCTTGTGTTGTATCTCTGGTGGTTTTAATGCAGTCAGCTGAAGCTGTAATCACGACTGGTAAACACAGACTACAAAAGTTCGTACGTTGCTTGAACGTTACTAAAACTTGAAGGTCACGCAGTAAGTAACATTTGTTTAACAGACTTACACGACCCTACTGATGAGACTGGGTGAAATCAAAACTGGAGGTCCAGGTTGCGACTTTCTTAAACAAATGCTGCTGCAGTCGATGGGGATATTCAGTCGGCCGCCGTGGCTGGGAGATGTTGACCGCCTCGCCTGGTCTACAGGAGGTCGTGGGTTCGACCTCGACCCTGACCGCCCGCTGTATATTTGAGGAAGTGTGCGGTGTCTCTGGATTTTTTTTCCCTATGGGTCCTCCCCTCCACGTTTAGAATCAACATCGCGCGTTTAGATTATTTGGCCGCTTTAAAAGTTCCACCCAATAAGCCTCTTCGCTGAGCAATCATTTGTGGCCAGGTCGCTTCTGAAAAAAAACAGCTAATGTAGCTCAGTGGGCCTTAGTTTCTTTAGTATTTAAAAACGTATTTTACGGTATATGAATACCGTAAATCCTCGCCCGTCCATTCCACTGCTACATGTGTGAAGAGAGGCAGGTAGTGGCAGGTCTCTCATTCCACACGCACAAGTCTCTCTACAAAGTACTCACCGCAATCTCCAGGCAATGCACAATACCCATGGCGCCACGGTTTACTTGTGATACACACTGCAATACTGTGCTCCTACAATCTCCCTTCATGGTACTTTCACTTCTCATCTTCTTCACTTGAGACCATTCCGTGACTTGTGTTAACAGGTTTAATAATGACTCGCACACACCACTGCTGTGACTAACACAGTTTCTGCACTAATCACACTACCGTCACGCATTTGCCAAGAAGAGCTTTGTTTTTGTATTAAAGAGTACATACTACTAACTGTGCTCGGAACATTTTTTTGTCCAGCTAAGGACTGTTGAGATTTCGGGGAAAAAAAGCGATTCAGATAAATGAATAGTAGAGTAAAATGCACACGCGACATCGTGGTAACCTGAAACGTTGCCAGCAACGGCCTTCGATCTAGCGATTTGTTAACTTGAAACCAACAGTTGGAGAGGAACAATAAATCAACGTACAATTTGCTCATTGTGAAACTTGCCGAGACCACTGTTGCAAGCGTGTGTTTCACCGCCACGTTCCATTCTGAACTCTCAACCACACACACACAACCACACAACCAAAAAAACCCGGTGGCTTTTAGAAGTTCAATTCAGATGCCCGTGTAGTGTGCAAGTCCACTCACCTCCAACAGAAAGAATGTCGTCGTCTGTGTCGCGTTCAGTCACCGCGCTGTTAAAACCATTGCATATTTTACACGATAAAACACCAATCGTAAAAGGCGACTTCTCCTTAAGCATCACTTTCCTGGACTTCTTGACGAAGCCCGCAACGTTTCTCTCCGCGAGTTGCACAAGGCGTGTATTTAAAACTCGTTTTTCCGGTACAACCGCATCCCTTTCAATCGAGACAAAAAAAACGTGGGGCTCGAATATACTCTCAGCCTTCGTGTTTTTTTTTAAAGAGAGAAAAGCTATATAATTAAGCCGTATTATCCGCACTTTTAAAAATAAACTTGAGTTAAAGGTGTATTTTTAAATTTCGCTATCTCCTCCAATTTCTTTTGAGCTCCGAATCAAGTACAACGCTGCGTAACTCTGCCGGTCAAGCCAACCAGCACGGCGAACGAACTTCCAAACAACAGCCAACAACCACCAACACAACCACCACCACCAACAAAAACACCACCAACTACCACTACTACCAGCAGCAACACTGCGTCGCGTCGCCGCTGGCTCCACGCTTTTGACGTTTGCCCAACTCTTGATATCGAGTCTAGAGGTCACGCGAACAAGCAAACGGTGGCGGAGATTGGCAACGAAGCTGATGGCAGACGGGGGAGGAGAATGTCATGGGATTTTGGTGTTCGTGCCGGGGCAAATTGAACACGCGGGTTCCAAACAACCAACCACCCACCCACCCCCTCCAGGCTGACACCGTCAGGTTTAGGTGAAGCAGACTCTGTGGTTGTGATATCGTCGCGATGGAATGTGGGCAGGTCGAGCATTTATCGTGGGACCTTTATTTTGTTCAAGTCAAGGTCCAAAAGGGGGGAAAATACGTAGTCTCGTGAAGAGGGCTGGATTCGTGGGGGGAGTTGGTTCGTGGGGTGGAGTACCCAGCGACCTGAGTTCGATTTCTGGCCACGGCTAACATCAGCGGTGTTTTTTGGGGGGTGTTGTTGGTTTGTCACCTGTCCGAGTTTGACCCAAGCTGGGAGTGTGTCTGGTCACTGCGTGAGACTGGGCAATAGGTGGCGTTACTGGTGCGGTACTCGAAGCCCTCTTCGAGTCACTCTCTCTCCGCAGACAACCGACCCAGGACCTTCTGTTGAACCCCGCCAGTAGGGGGGAGGTCGCTCATTCTCCTCTGCTCTCAGCTCCTGCCCCCCACCCCACCAAAGTCCGTGCTGGTCGACCTCCTGTCCCTCTCTTCGTGCCCAGGTTATATCGCACCTTCGATTAGCACGGTTGGCTACGTACTGTGTGAAAGAAGTTCAACATACATACAGGTTCGATATCTTTTTTCTCTCTTCCTACGATCGACTAATTTTCTGTAAATCTAATATATCCACTGCTTCTATGCAGTCTTGAGATGTCGTCACACTGAGACACGATATAAACATCCAAGTTAGATTGTATTGGGTGATGATAACATTTATGACGCTGCAAGAATGTGATAAATGCATAATTACATCAACACAAGCCAAGGAAGTAAAGTTCAAAGAATATTCATAATTTGTTCTGTAGTGAGACCACCTTGATATGATTTCAATAAACTGTCTACTCTTAAGGCAATACATGTACTGTATAATGAAATTACCTTTAAATGTGACCATTGTACAAACGAATAATGAGTATTTTAATAACCAATGAAACGCAATTAACACTGTCAGACTAACTTGAATGGATGCATATGTTGTGCAGCAATACAGTATGTATAGAATTCATGACTGAACATAACTCCGCAAAACACTATATTTTGAGATCATTGCTTTAGTCCAGGATCAGCATAAAATTACACGACCCATACCGCACATGCGACAAAAAATTGGAAATACATTCACACAGTAAAATTTGTTAAAAAATTAACCCGTAAAAACAAAGTTTTTCACTCTAAATCCTTTATATGCGTGGCGGCTAGAGTCCTCTCGTCCTCTGGCTTGAGATGGCTGCCACCTATGGGTCAGATGATTGTCTGCCAGCATTAAGCAATTGGTAATTAAATATTTTTAAAAAATTCCCTAAACACTGTCAAATTTTGGAAAAAAAATTTCACGAAAATTAATTGTCAAGCACAACGAGTCTGTGTGGAAAATGTCAGCTCGATTGGATCACGGGAAGTGGGTTAAAAAACGACCGAAAGATTTGCACGGTCGTAAGCAAGCACGCAAGCACGCAAGCAAGCAAGCGAACGTAATATAAAGGATTTTAAAATAGCGCATTTTCAAAAGTCACACACTCCGAATATGCAAACATTTATCCAAGCAATGTCGTCCCACCTCCGACCGCATAGCTGCATATGAGTGCATTCAACCCGCATAACACAGCGAAGTTTCGGTAGAAAGAGGTTCGCCACGTATATGCAAAATTGCACAAACCGAACCCGCATAAAGCGAGGTCAATCTCCACCATAAACATCATAACAATCCAATCTCAAGATAAATGCTTCGTTAAAACGATCGCAGAGATCAAGCACATTGTGATCCCCTGGTCTCTCTTCTACTGCTACGATCAACAGTCGTTGCCTCCACCTCCGTTTTCTAAAATGTGATCTACATTCTTGGCTGACTCCTCTCAAACTGCACGCGGCTGCCTCATTACACCACGGGGCATATCCAATGTGTTTTTGTTTGCCCCCGCTTTGGAACTCATTCTATTTTTAAAATCAATGTAACAATTCCAGAAGCTTGTTAATTCCTTTTTGCCATTCTGTCGGAAAGACAGACCTGTTCTTCAGACGCTGTCTTTCCAACAGATCTGTTCTTCACCTGAGGACGGCTGCTTGCGTTGTGGCCGAAACGTCGTGAGAATTATTTTATTGCTTTATTTTTATTATTTTATTATTTCCCTTCTACGTGATTACCGAAAGAACCAAGAAGATTTTACCCTTCATGGAAATAAAACAGGTGCTAAGATGTTCAAACACCAAAAACAAAACACATTTGCAAGGAATGTCTGCATTAAGCACGCGTACTTGCGGTGAACATGCAAACAAACATGCGATTTGCCCAGAAACGCATTGTCTTTGAAACTGATTGGCCCACACCAGAGGCAGCCTTCTTTGGGGCCCAGTCTAACCAGTTTCAGACCAGAGAACGCAAAAAGGCAGACGCTTACCCCGAGCTAGGGATGCTCTCTGATAGTGCCTTGTTTGTGTACTTGTCCGCCTCTTGACGTTCTCTGCTCTGACACTGGTGAGACAGTTTCAAAGACAATGCGTATGTTATATGTCCGTGCGCATGTTCGCCACAAGTACGTGTGGTTCATGCAGACTCCATTCATTGCAAATGGTTTCTATTTGGCGTTTGAACAGCTTAACACCTGTTTTGTTGCCAGAAAGGGTAAAACTATTCACATTTTTTTAATAATTGTTCATTCCTACCTGCCGTACCATCTCCAGTTCTCTCTGTTGCGGACCACTGTAGTGTTTAGACTAGAAACTTATGCGTAGCTGATTGTGATTTTAAGAAAATTAATATATTAAATGTGTTTACAAAAAATACCTTTCAATCCGTGATTTTACACAAATACTGGATGCAAAATTGGATTTTCTCGACGTGACTATGCAGAAGGAAGTATGCAAGACTGCAAATTACAGTGCATATCATTCAAATAGGTGATGAAACATCTGGCACAAGACACAATAATTCTTCGATCTTGCATTGCTATACGGTACGATAAAGGCGTGCGTGTCATTTATTTAACTGCATCAATAGAAATGTTGGGTCACAGTGTTAGGACTAAACCAGACTGACTTTATCAATCGAAATGCACATAGAGACCAATTAACGACACAAATTATAACAACTGCATAAAAGCAATAACGGTTATATTTCACTCCATACTCACTGCTCAATTCATTTTTACAGCACAAGGATTTCGGTTATCTATACTGTATAACTAAAAAAACGGCTTCAAAGAGAACTAACACAAGCAAGAATTGTAATGATTTGAATGTACCTCTGCTAACTACTGTTGTTCTCATATACCACTTAAATTAAACAAAATCGAGGGGGAAAAGCATAGGTATCTTCACCACGTACACGAATTATAGTATTAATGTTATTCAGGGTGTCTGGGTTTATTTGAGCTGCGGGTCACGTTTGCTGCAGCCGATCTTTAAAGACATCAGTGCAGTAGCGCCATCTGCAGCTCGGTCTGTGTGTGGGCTTGCATGATGGAATGTACAATCGGTGTGGATTTAAAATCATTACGATAAGACGTCCGAGTATGGAGATGATCTTGTATTTTAAGCAAGCCTATGACTCTGGGTTGCTATGGAATCCCAAGTAAGATAAGTCAGCTGCCAAAAAACGTGTATATGATGGGACCCAGGCCTGTGTACCGATAGAAAGTGAGACATCAGAATGACTTGGTGTTAGGACAGGTGGTCGTCAAGGTTGTATTTTTATCTTCCGCGTTATTTTAGACTGTGCGTGACAATTCACGAACACCACTAATGGAGTTGGCACAAGAGATACCCCAGGCATCGAAGTAAGATGAGCTGTGCGGATGATGCATTAGAGTCCTCGTAGTGACAGGAATGACTGAGCATGGTAATATTAGAAGCAAATGTGTTTCTAGGTTAAACAAAATACCCCATCCCCCTTTAGAACCCGATTAGTCCAGCTAAGATGCTTACAGTGATATTAATAGGGCACGGATATGGCCCATGGACTGTAGGTTCCCTATCTACCATTGTTGTAAATATAGAAATGTTTGTGGCATAGAGCATTTGAGATACACTGGACTTGTGTTAACTCTATAGCAGTGTTCTTCATTGCCTCTGACACACCCCATCATCATCGTGTTGCTGTCAAACCCCAATGGTTTCAAATGTGTGGTGGCCCTCACACTGATGGTGTTTTATCGGCAAAAGTGGCACCCCCTTTGATAATAATGAGTGAATAACACTGCTCTATAGGGATTATGTATTTATTTAAGGCTGTAGTTGTTTATATTTGAACATGACCTCCGATGCGGGATGTATGATTCCAATACCAGCACGTGTCTTATCGGGAGGTGGTACTTTGCTCTCGGGATCAAGAAGGTGTAAATCGTAGTAGGTAAGCATAACAATCATGAACTGCTTTACTTCATTAACTGCAAAGTAGCGACCTGGGCACTGCGCAACACCAGAGCCAAAGGGTAACCAGTAGTTCTTGATTTTTCTTTCTCCAAGGTAGAAGGATGTTTTTTCGTGTCCATTTTCATCAAGGAACCGATTAAATATGAACTCCTAGGTGAAAGAAAATGTCATGATCAGATACTTGCTCACACGGTCACAATCTATTTGCAATGGTTAGACATACAACTGGCTTGCACAGGATATATGGCGTTGTGTTTTTGTCAAATGCTGGTGAAATGTTTGTTCAGCAATCTGCTGGGTGTTCCACAGAACACTATATCCCAAAACCTCAAAGGTGAAAAAAAACCGTCTGGTTTTCACAGGGTTAATGTTCTGCCCAGTGGAATATGATTTCCCCTACACAGAACAGGAACCAGTTCCCCTTGCTGGAGAGAGCGTTGTGACCACAACATCACCGTCTCTCCCTCCACGACGATACGGTGACACCTCACTCTCTCTTCTCACTCCAGCCCCTCGGTGTCTATCTTTCAAAATAACTGATCTCTTATCCCCCCCCCCCATCTTTCTGTTCTTTGATTTCTATGTCACCTGTCTCCCAGTAATTGTGCCTTCAATTGTCGCTCTTGTCTTCTCACACCTATATAGTTATTATTGTGACATTTCCCCACCGTTGCCTATTCAGATTTTAGTTTTCCCTGTCTACTCTCACCTCTCTGAATTATCCGTTTTCTCCACGCTCATTATGTCTCTGATTTGAACTTGTCTCTCAGTCTTGTCTCACACTTGTACCTATAATCTGTTGTTGCGTCCTTTGCGTCTCTATTGTATCTTACCCTCAGCTCTCATACTCTGATGGTGCATTGTCTTTGAGTTGTGTGCCTTTTGGCGTCATCTGGTCCAACACCATGTGAGATTAGGCTCTAAGGAAAGCTGTCTCGGGTGTGGACCAACCAACTTCAAGGACAGTGCATACATTATCAGAGTTGTGTTTTTTGGTTGCATTACGACTGCAGGTATTGTGGTCTATGCAAACATGACTCCTTGTAAAAAAAGGTGTCAGTTTTGTTGCCAGATAAAAGGGTAAAAAAACAATTATCAGCCTTTTTGTTGTTGTTGTTGAATGTCACTTCTGCTGTTGTCATCTTTTCGTTGTATTTTATCTCTGCGTTCCTCCATCTTTATCTTTATTGCTGGTGTTGAGTTGTATTACTCCATCTCTTATATCGATAGCTTACACGCCATTCTTGTTTCCATCCCTCTTCATCGACATATTGCTCGCATGTTAAAAGTTCGAGATATATAAATATAAATTGTATCGTATCTCATTGTTTGCCCCATTCAGCAAGAATTGTGATAAAGACCTTCCATTGAATGCGCTGTGAATCACATGTACTGTATACATACATACCTCTGGTTGTTCATAAATATTTGGATCAAAGTGGATCAGAGGTGGGTACACAGCGATGCCGTCTCCCTTTCGAATGTGGTACGCTTCCCCGGAGTCCATGACCAAATCAAAGTCTTCCTTAGCAATCCTGAAGTGGAGGGATGCGCTTGACAGTCTGAGGGCCTCTTTGATGGAGCTGTCTGTACATTTCAAAGAAACGCACATAACTCCATTATTATTAAAGCCATTGGCAGGACCCTCCTGGACAAACAGCCACGATACTCAATGAGGCTTTCCAGTGTAAACAAGCGTAATAATAAAAACATTCTTAAAAAACTTCTAAATTAATTAAAATAATTTTGCTACAAAAGTGAAATAAGTGTCGTACTCACTCAAGATTGGCAAACTGTCAATTTCTTCACGAGTCAAGCAAAGTTTCCCGTTGAGGCCGGTGGACTGCTTTGTGTCTTGAATCAGCTTCTGAATTTCACTCCTTAGAGCTTTCAGAGCTTCAGGAGACCTTTAACAAAATCAGAAATGTAGTACAATTATTAATGTATCGAGCAGTGCTGAATTACAAGCACACACAACATACCAGATTGTCTCATTGTAACACCAAGCTATGCAATAAGAAAGTAATTTAGTTACCTTATGGAAGAACCCTGACCTTCTTACTGATTATTTGCCAGATTAAAGTCCAAGGCTAGGAATAAAATTCAAGCATTGTATAACATTCAACCATTGTTTTAGCTATAATTACTCCATTATATGTTAGTTTATTCTTTGCTAAGCGAGGTAGGAAATTATATTTGAATGGCTGACTCACATACACTCGTTTATTAATGTGGTGGACTATAGAGCAATGACATTAGATATCTGATCTTCGGTTCAATTAATAATTTAAAACATTTCAGAATATAGAGCTAACCAACTATAAAGATTACAACAAAGGCCCTCATGCCTCCTAGTATCCCAATTTCGAATCACATCAACGACGAGCCCGGAGATTTCTGTGCATCTCAGCATGTCACCTTTGCTTCCGTCGTGGAGATTCTGAGATTAATTAACTCAAACTATTGTCCGTGCTCGAGCGATGTAACTCAAACACAAGTTGGCGTGTGTTCTGTCTTACTATTGCTGTTGACAATGGGTACATTGTTCAACATGAAACGTGTGTGACAAGGCACACATCATAGCCTGCAAGCATTGAGAATCTGTGTTCATCGTTAACTCATTCTATAATTCCCCTACCGTAATCTGACAGGGGCACCGCCTTATCTATACATTCTCGAAGTTCAAGCTCACTTTGTTTAACAAGATGAGAACTTAAGAGACCACGATAGTGTAATATGCCAAGAGTTACCTGGGGCATTAGAGTCTGCGAGTAGGGGGAGGGCGATGATGAATGCATTTGTATGTAATCCCAAATGATGAACTCGCGGGGTCATTTTCTAATTTGTCAAATCTGGACCCGGACGCCGGCAGACGATGGGCTACGATTGTGGATGATGCCAGGGGATCTTTAACGTCCCCGTGTAAAGCGCACGGCTCACATTCTGACCCAAACAGATTTCATCGGCGATCTGGGGCAACCTTGCTCAACCGAATTAGTTCTCAAAAATAACGCAATTGTTCATTTTCGCTCACAGTATATGGCAACAATAACAAAAAAATGTGTGCAGTAAAATGAATGCAATTGATGTTAGAGGTGACCTTAAGACGTAATACAGGCTCCAGAAAGCAGCCGGCAGTGAGTTGGCTTGAGACGCCCATAACATGGCAACATGTGTCCCTGCCTTCTCCACTTCCTCATATCTGGAAACGGTGTCGTTCAAGAGAATTCGAAGTGAAACTAAGGCGGACATGTTTTCCCTCTGTTTTAACTTGTCTTGCCGATGAATGTCGGTAAGTATTTCTCTGGCTTTGTAACCGCTCCTCAAGAGACGAATGGGGACTCCGGCTACCAAGGGAGGGAAAATTTTGTCAAACTTTTTAAACTGCTCCAATGTGTTTGAGAGAGTAGATGTTTTGTTGACACCGCACGCCTGTGTTTCCTTTCCAAATAGAGTGAGGTATCCAGCTTCAAACATTATCCTAGAACAGAACGAAAACAGTTTATCCTCTTTCCACTCGAGGTTCGGTTTCACGTCTTCGTTGTTGGATATGGCTTCTCGCAGGTTCTCCATCATGCTTTCAGTCACTGGATCCAGGGCGTCACCCTGGAGAGTTTTATGGAATGTCTGATGCAAGTCTTCATCGGTGAAACCAAACTTGGGATCCATATTTCGATAGGCAAAAACCTACACAGGAACACCACACGCCAAATGTAACAACAACAACAAATACAGAGAAAGAACAACAACTGATACCGCCACCTATGACATTCGAGGGGAGTGTGTTCGCTGTATCTGAACATCTTTGTTGAAATGAAATGGAATATATCAATGAAGTATTAGTTGAAAACAACTACACTTTACGCACACACGTGTGTGAAGGAGGCCCCGCATGTGTATAACGGTCTTCGTTCATTCAGCCATTCCATCCAATCCCCCTTTCCATCCATTCACAACTCTCAACATTAACGGACGTAGACAACAATTTTCGTTATCGCTAAAAAGGCAATAAAAAAAATCCGACTTAAGAATTCATACGTAACACAAAGAAATGTAAACATTGTGGGTTTACTCTTCAACAAACCGGAGTGCTGTACTAGTAACAAATTGCCATGTTCTGTTTACATGACAATCCTGACTAATTCGCCGTGTCGGGTGGTGGCGGGTTTAACGACACATTTACGCGATCTAACCCAAAAACATCTATTATGGACAAAACAAATATGAACTTCGATCAATAGATGGCGCTAGTATTTAATGTATTTAACCTGCAGTGGCAATCGATGGTAATAGCTCTGATGGATCGCACTGCGTCCGATGAGATCCATGACGAATCACCAGAGGTGTGGACTCGAGTCATGTGACTTGGACTCGAGTCAGACTCGAGTCATGAATTTGATGACTTGCGACTCGACTTGGACTTGCATAACAATGACTTTGTCCCACCTATGAGATGTGGACTCGAGTCATGTGACTTGGACTCGAGTCAGACTCGAGTCATGAATTTGATGACTTGCGACTCGACTTGGACTTGCATAACAATGACTTTGTCCCACCTCTGCGAATCACCGTGCTTGGCGTGCTGCTCTATAGACTTGTACTACAATTTTCATGTTTATATTGGGTCCGAAAGCCACATCGTATACGTAACATAAACAAACACTCAACAGATCTCGAGCTCCTGGTGACGAACCCATATCCTGTCAACCCATACCGTTTACCCCGTATTCTTGTACAGGGACATTGAGTTTTCAGGTCCATACGGCGTACAGCCGTTTCAATAGGGGCAAAAGTTTTTGTCAATTTGTTTGTGTTTCTCCCTTGTGATGGGACTTTGTAGGATGAACGTGGAGATTTACAAGGGCACGGGGTGACCAATAAGGTCTGAATTGGTCTGTAATAAGGGGGGCACTGATAGGGGGTTAGGGGCCGTCCATAAATGACGTCACGCGATTTTGGAAGATTTTTGACCCCCCCCCCTCGTCACACGGCGTCACAAAAAGTCTGACCCCCCCTCCAATATGACGTCACAAAGCTCTGCCCCCCCCCCCCAAACCATATTTCCATTTTGAAAATAAAACATGCTTCAAATCGCTTTAGACTATTGTCATTGTAGTGCGTATTTAATGTGGCGCTGCACTTTGATGTTGTAGGAGAAAATATTTCTTAAAAAAGTATATTTAATTAAGTAGAACGCATTTTGATGTGACGTCACATTTCTCAACCCCCCCCCTCGTCACACATCGTCACAAATGTCTGACCCCTCCCCCCCCCCCCCCAGGTGCGTGACGTCATTTATGGACGGCCCCTAATCGGAGGAGGTACGGGATAATAATATCGATCGTGAAAGCCTATGTGTAAAAATAGATTATGGTTATGTTTGGTCATATTTCGTGATAACTCACCTTTGCAGCTGTTTCATACTGCAGCTTCTTCGAGTCCAAGTGTCTACCCGCTCTAGTCATGGAATTATAAGAAAATGGATCTGCAATGAAGTGGAAGTAATCTCCTGCAATTTTGCAAGTGAATATATCTCCATATTTTTTCCTCCGAAGTCGTAAAAACTCCAAAGGATTCCTTCCAAAATCCAAAGCACACCCGAGATGAGGGATCCACCCATTCTCCAATGTCGGCTCACCATCTTTCCTGTTGCACAGAGCACACGGACAAGAAATATTCCCTTCATTGGCATCGCTTTTTGCAAAATGTGCATATCATTGCATCGCGCCATCAACATTGTCATTTGTGCTCACATGGCGATAAAAAAAAACCATTACACAAAATTAATAAAATATGTAGAGTATCTCTTCTATAAATTAAAGTTCAGCATTTGTAAGGCGCAACGTGTTTCAAGAGATTCAGAGGCGTGAGAATCCTCGGACAAGTGGGAAGGCAGCCAGAACAACTGGCGCCAACAATTTCCAAATCTCCATGGCCCTAAATTGAGATGGTTGGCAAGTTTATTTACAAATATTTTTTTCTAACTAGGTAAGGTCCATGGAGCAATATAGCTCGTTTTCAGAAGCGACCTGGCCACCAATGATAGCTCAACGAAGTGGCTGATCGTGTGAACATTTGTAATGCTTTAAATCAGGGGTGGGGAAAGTCCGGCCCGCGGGCTGTGTAAGGCCCGCAAAATCATTTGGTGTGGCCCTGCCAAGGCAACCGCAGGCGGGACTCGAAAGTCAATAAATCTAGGAGCAAACCTGGAAAGGCAGTTTCGAGTAGCAACATCATCGATACCCTGCTAACATCACACGCCTCACCAAAGAAAAGCAGTTCCAGCCATCACATTAGAGGTGAGTTAATTAAATGTTTGATCAAATATAACGGGCTAATTTTTTTGTTTAAATAATTTTGTACGGCCCGCGAACGATGTCATAAATATGCAAATGGCCCTTGGCAGAAAAAAGGTTCCCCACCCCTGCTCTAAATGCATGTTTCTAAAATGTGGAGGGGAAAACCCCGGAGGACCCGGAGAAAAATCGGCGGTGCCCCTCAACGAGTGACAAACGAGGGAGCAATAACCTACACCATACAGATGGAACGGATGGAGTCCACATTTGCTGTACCGCCTTCTTAGCTGCCATGGGTTGACTGACCGAGATGACTGACAGATGCACCACCTGTGCTCAACACGATGCCAACTCGCTGCATTTTAGAGGGTCAGGGACCCCGAAATCGCGAAGAAAAACGCAGTACATAATCACGCATGCGAATGACAGTACACACTGCATGCATGCGAATGACTTACGGTACGGACTCCACGCAGACACGGAATGCACATCCGCCAGTAACTGTAAAATGCACCTTTGTCTTACCTCCTGCGTGTTCTCACAAACACGAACAGCACCGAGAGGAGCAAGGCAGCGACGAGGATGAGCGCCGGAGACATGGTGACGGAGTAGCAGCAGCAGCAGCAGCAGCTGATGATGCCCCAGATCTCAGGAGCTCTCAGCCCCGGCCAGCGCCGATCCGATGGCTTTTTGTTCGCCTCTGCTCTTTGACCAGCAAGTTGCGTCACTCCCCAATGCCCGCACGTACATCCCCCCCAGCCACCCACCTCAGGACCCCGTAATTGACACCTGCCCTGTGTAGCCACCATCCATCCTTGAACTCGTGGCAGGCAAAGGGCGTCCGGCCTTATCGATCACCGATTTTAGCGGGGTTGTGTGTAAGTGAAAAAAAAATGCGTCATCCTTCAGTTGTATTTTGCATCGCGCGATAACCACGAATTAACAAATATGAAGGGGCAGCTCGTGCATGCAGGCGAACTAGGCCAGGGCGCCAAGTTAAGTGGGGCGCCGAATTGCTAGGGGAAAATATATAAATAAAAGATACAAATAAAATAACGAAGACGTCATTACTTCAATTCCCGTGCGCGTACACAGAGGGAATATGAATTATAATCAATATTCTTAGGTTTTTTCGGTAAAGTCACGTAGGTAAAACATAAAAAATAATAAAAATAAAATAAAGATCACTATTAATTTATTAATTTTGATGTTTTACCTACGTGACCTTACCGAAAAAACCTAAGAATATGAATCATTGCAGTCACGAAAGCTTCAAATCTAGAATTATAATCAATTTATCAACATTTCTGAGAATGTTTGGACAGACAAAACGAATATTTATGCTTTTGTTAAAAACACACGCTTAAAACACATTAAACGGAAAATAGGGGCAAAATGTTTCCCAAAAATAAAAGCTCAGCCTAAATCTTCGCTTGGGGTTTGGGGGCGCCTATTGCATGGTTCGCCTTGGGGCGCCAGTTGCTGGCAGCTCGTCTCGGGCCGCCCCTGCAAATAAGAGCGGAACAAACCGGGTACCGAATTTGCAGCAAATGTGCGCTTCTGTGGCCGTCTGGAACGCTCTTCCTGCCACTATGATGAAGCCACTGGAGCTGTGCATTGTTAAATAATCTAGATTGAAAACTAATTTATTTAGAATAGCTTTTTGTATTTCGTTTGATGTCCTTCCCCAGTTCTTCCCGATTAGCACGGTTGGCTATGTACGGTGCGAAAGAAGTGCAACATATACCGTACATACAAATGTAGACGCGGTCAGGAATTAACATGACCACTTTAGCTTTGCATGCGGACGCAATGCGAACTCGTATTGTCAATAAGAAACGGAGGGAAATTCCGCAGTGGTGTGACGGTTCGCACACTGGGCTCGATTCCTATCACCCCGCGTGGCAGGTCAAACGACGGGGAATACATTAAATCAGTGACGCTGCTAATTCCTAGCCGTGAGGAGGGACTGCTTGTGTTGCGATCGAAACGTCGTGGTTTATTTTATTTTATACCTAGGGGCCGTGTCCATAAATGACGTCACGCAACTAGGGGGGGGGGGTCAGACATTTGTCACGATGTGTGACGAGGGGGGGGGGGGGGTTGAGAAATGTGACGTCACATCATAATGCGCAACTTTCAATAAATATCGACAACCCGTTCTACTTAATTAAATAGACTTTTTTTTATAAAAGCTTTCACCTACAACATCAGAGTGCAGTGCCACATTAAATACGCACTACAATGACAATAGTTTAAAGCGATTTGAAGCATGTTTTATTTTCAAAATGAAAATATGGTTTTGGGGGGGCGGGGGCAGAGCTTTGTGACGTCATATTGACTTTTTGTGACGCCGTGTGACGAGGGGGGGGGGGTCAAAAATCGTCCAAAATCGCGTGACGTCATTTATGGACGGCCCCCTACGTGACTTTTCCGAAAGAACCAGAGCATGGATTCCTGCAGTCACGAAAACTTCAAATCAAGCTTCCTCCAGTACGGCATAAATAAGAGATTCTGATATTTGCGTCTGGTTTCTTACCAGTGAGGTGTATCCTGAGCATTGCAGTTGCTCACCATAGAGTCGATTATGTTTACAGTAGAACAGCATTATCTGATTAATTTGGCGACCTTTAAGTTGCAATGGGTCGTGACGTCCAATGGTGTCAGATGCGGGTGTAGAGGTCAATGTCTGCTTTAACAGTTTTCTGTTGGCGCTGGAAAGCCAGCCTCTTTATGAGAGCGGCTTGAAGGCAAAACGTTCTGTTCGCAGCAGACACGGCCAGTTCGACGTCCCGACTTGTTCGGGAGGCATTTGGGTGATCAAACACATTCCTGCGGAGGAAGCTGGTAGGAACGTTGGGTTGCTCGGTCAATGGCCAGGGTCAACGGCGGCGTGGTGTATTCCGCAAATATGGCCGACTGTGAGGGCGGGCACATGCCGGCGTGAGTAGGTTAAACGTTGAGTTTTATAAGGGCACCACGGGGTGACCAGCCCCTCCCCACCCAGCCCCTTCCTGCACGACGGATACAATAATCCCCTGTGGGCTAGTGTAACCAGGAGGTTCCTACCAGTATAATTGGGAGATCTGGCTCGCTACCATGCACCCTGGAGGCGAAGGACGAGAGAGGGCGATTCTCCCTGTAGCTGGAGGGCGATTCTCTCAGCTGTATTGACGTTGGCTTGCTTACGTTCTTTTAGGATGTCACCCGTCCTCTGTGTACAATGGCGCCGAGGTTCGCAAGCCCAGTGTTGGTGGCGTGCGAATTCGTGATTGACTGGACTCATGGCAGTGCACGATGAGCAAGTGTTCAGACTTTATCTTGGCAATGGATTTTCTCCCAATTGTCGATCGGCAGGCTGCACGTGTGTCGGGGCAAAGTGTGGTGACTCCCCACCAATTCCAAGATGTGCTGGCCAGCACGGGATAGTAGGCCAAATAACCGCTAGACAAGGTGCTCTCGAGTAAGATGTTGGACTGCACCTCTTAAACTCATTTGGTAATGATATGCCAAATCTTATTCCGTCATTGTAATCCAGTCATGTTTGGCACTTCGGAGTATGCATGTTAGACCACTGTTATGATAGAAAGAGCAAGCAGCATGACACTTAAAAATAAAAGTTTCTGCCGAGTTTCTAACTTGCAATCTCTAATTTACAACACCACCTTTGATAAGGCAGTCAAGGTTGTGCTACAGATGTATTCTGCTCTAGGGTTAAACATTAACATATGATAAGGAGTTAAAGTACAAATGCATATGGTAATCGTTGGCAATGCAATACCATACATAAAACAATGTAGTTTTTTGTATCTTCTAATATTTACGTCCAGTATATAAATAAATCTTTCCCTCGCTTTGTGTTCGTAGATGCGTTCCAATAAAAAAAAAGGGCACACGAAGCAAAACTGCACGAGACGGCTGCCTGCCAAGCCACGCATACAGCAGAGCACACAGCGGTGACCCACTCCCAAAGGCAGATCTCGGCCAAGGTTATTTTGGTAAACTGGGAAAATGTTGCCCCGATTTTGCGTGTAATGTTTTATTAAGCGTATTTTCCTGAGGCATAATTCTTCGCTTTGTCTGTCCAACCAATATATTATCAGAAATGTTGAGATACTAATTATTATTCATATTCCCTCTGTACGCGCACGGGAACTTAAAGAATGACATTCGTTATTTTATTTGTATTTTTTCCTCGAATATGGCGCCCGAGGCGACCGCCTATTTTGACTAAATGGACGGGCCACCCCTGACAGGCTGACAGTACACACAACCGCACAGCCGCATGAGTGAATTCAAACCGCATGATATCCGCATATACGCAAAAAAAACCGCATAAAGCGAAATAAACCTGCATGTTGTATTGTGCTCAATTCTACTGTCACATCAATGGAAAGTAGTTTTAACATGTCAAGAAAATGTCGTTTAAACACATTTTCACAGCTTGCGTGTTTTGCAATAATTTTATTCGTAACTGTAGATCACCTGCATTCCTATTGAGAAGTGGCAACTCCTGCGTGAGTTGACATCACAGCTACACAACCGCCTTCAGCTCGCTATGTGCTGTGGAACGTTGCGTTGTGACATTTTGGTGAAGGTAAATTGTCAAACCATCTGACATGTACCGGTTAGCTCCATGACTTCTACGTGCGCAAGCATTTGAGGATATTCTATGGTTCTACGTGACTTTACCGAAAGAACCATAGAATATTAATCCCTGCAGTCACGAAAGTCAATATTTGAGAGGAGCTAAATGTTTAACATTGTGAAAGCACCAGCTTCTAGAGCCATGAAGCCTGAAATAAAAAGCTTTCGTAGTCTACGGAGTTGCCTACCGCAACCGTCTCCTTGACCTGGGGCAACCTTCCAACACCGCTTCGGTCTCCAGTCATGATCTACGGCAGCCAGAAGCTTGACCACGATACGCGATCTCTGCACAAAGCTACCATTGGTTTGCGGGTCCGGCAGCGTGTCAGGTTCCAACTTGGGCTGCGTACCAACAAGACACTGCATTGGATCAGCTCCACACCCACCCCCGCAGGCAAATTACCGAGCAGACATCCGCGTACCCAGTGTCCGCCAATGAGTCCAGACGTCGCCCCGGGGTCCGCTCTATACCGTGACCCGCGCGTTCCCACAACGAGAACGATGTTTGGCGACCGCCCCTTTGCCGTTGTCACTGCACGCACAAGCGGCCAAGTCGCTGCCGTCGTTGAAAAACGCGTGCAAAACTCTCCTCTTGAGTGGCCACAACTGACACATTTACCATCGCCATGAACTGAGAACTAATGTCAAATGTGTCTGTCGCTTGTGGAGCGTCCTTGGGATGGCTTGCCATGTTATTGCAGTGCAAATTGCTATCACTATTTCAGCACTGCTGGGCCAAATGTGTATGTTGAACTTCTTTCGCACCGTACGTAGCCAACCTTGATAATCGGAGGTGCGGAGATATTTGCAGGGGAATACATTTGAAAAAAAGTGTTTTATTTACTAACCTATAACCCTAAAATAATGCAGGGGTCTTTGGGGCAAATTGTAAACGGAGCTTAGAATGTATACGTTCACCTTGTCCCCCCACCTCCCCTCAAGGGTTGTATGTAACCATGCACAACTAATAGTGGGAAAAGATTAATATTGGTGAGGATTTCAATCACCTTGAAGCGTCTTGTCAAAAGGATGGTGTGTCCCAAATTGTCATGTTCCGGTCTATATTCAAACAACCTTTTTAAAGACACGTTGACACTTTGAAATACATTAATTTAAGTTTATAACTTTGTTTAATAGCCATTCTACTATCATAGTTTTAAACAGAAAGTGTGGCAACATTAGGTATTGGAGAGAATTTTAGATGTCCTGAAAAAGTCCAGAAAAGTAAATTGAGATAAAACATCTTTCAGTCTTATCTTCATATCACCAAGTCGTTATATGCAATTACAGTGCTGTGTCCAAAAGTATCCCACTGTCTTGTGTGAATTAGCAAAATATGACCAATGTAATAACATTCTGCAGATACATGTTTTAGTTAATAATGTTTGGGTGAATCATGGTTTATAAGGCAGCCACAATTCCTGCTGTGATGAACGTCAGTGCCAGCACGAAGTATCCACTCTGCGAGACTTGTGGTATCTTAAATCCTTTTCCAGCATCCCAGGCCTGTTTAAAAAAACGAAGTCACATACAATATGTATTATTGAAAACTGGAATGTTATAATCAATACAAACTGAGTCATGTATCTATCACACAAGCTGTGTGTGACTTATCAACACCTATACTTGGTAAAGGTACATTATATATGTGCACATTTTATATAAACCATCACAAAAATATTGCTCGTCAACTATTAAAAATATCAATTTTTTTAATTAATGTTCAACGACAAGGTTCCAAGACTACTATAAAAACTCTCACCATGCGTCATTACACCACCATATAATTAAAATAAACACCATGTCATAAGTTTATATTTTACAAAGAGTGACTAAAGAGTGACATTGAACAAAGCCCATTGCTTAAACCTTATGTTGATTTACAAGGCAGTGCCAGACGCATTCATTTTTTTGGATTCCTTCTTGTGCCTGACAATGAAGTGTCTTTTTGCATGAAAAAGATTTCTAAACAAAAAACAATGGTATGACAATGCCTAACCATTTCACCTCTCTAGATAGCCAACTTACCAGATGTCTGATTCCATTCCAGCTGTGGTACATAAAAGGCCAGGCAATTATAAATTTTCCCATGTAGATCAACGTGCTGTTAACCTCCAGGTTTTTCACAAATTCTAGTTTCGTGGCAAAGTCTCCAGGAAAAAGCAATGCAGCCAAGGCAAATGCTGACACACCTGCGTGCACACACACACACAATAGAAATTTTTATTGGAGCCTCAAAGTTAGCAACATCTTTGAGTGGTAACATACATATTGAGAGTTCAATAAGCATATGCTTATTGTGTAAATGCAAATTTGGAACATTATAAGTATCAAAATATGTATGTATTTTCTACGTGGACTTTTTTTCTCCATGATTGGAATAGAGCATAGAAAATTCCAAGGTATTACATCAACATCCAATAAACCACAATAAAAATTACTCTTAAATCTAGATTTTAAACAAATTCCTTTAGAACTACTTTTTGTGTTTAGTTTGTTGTCCTTCCCCCGCACCTCCCGATTAGCTAATTACGGTGCGAAAGAAGTTCAACATACAGACATAAAATAAGTATGCGCATAGCTCATGAATGTGATCCCACAACATTTCATTATACGCGACTTAAAACACAAACAGTGCCATACATGATGCCATACACTATATTTTCCAAAGTGATATATAACTTTAATCATGTTTTCCTCATATTTAAAGTATTGAAAAATCGCAGGCAATGACCACCAATCCCTCTATTTTAAAATATTGCCTGAGCTTCTTTAACATGTTATTGAACACATCTAAGATGTGCTATTCCATGCTTGGTTTGTCCAATTCTTCGTAGACTTTTTTCCATACAAATCCCATCAGACAAATTCTGCTCTGATCGCGTGGTTTACTACGAGTGTTCAAACACAACGTGCAAGTGTCATAATGTGTTGGTGGAAAAAACGTTAAATGTTCTCAACCTGCACTTAAAGCAACTCCTGTTCCACGGTGTGTGATGGACATCAACATTGGTACAGACCATCTGTTGACAGACGTACAAAATGCCTTTAAAACAACACTGAAGTGTAATGCACAACATAACAATTTAATGGATAAATCACCATGGATAATTATTTATAGCTTCATCAGAATTTGCTGTTGATAAATAGTTAATATTTACAATATAATTTCAATCCTGTATTTGTTGATAGGTTGTGTGAGGAAAGCAACATTATTTTCACCTGACATATCTAATTAACAAAATGGAGATCCATATTACTCTCCAAGAGGCTTCAAAAATTAGTATGAATAGTAAATGTCACTGTTTCATTTCTGCACTGAACACAACCTCTAGCTCTGAATATATTAACAATTTTAATAAATGTGGTCAATTCTATGGAAACTCAATTGGAGCATGGGGCACTGAGCCAGATCGATAATAGCAACATTTAGCATATCATTATTTGGCGATTTATGTCGAAATGTTCTTAAACTGCATCCCGGCACAATGCATAACAGCCCATTTCATCATCATGCTTACTAGGCCTGCATTGTTCCTTGTAGCTTCAGTGCCACAGATTTACTCATGAGTACTCTTAATTCCCAAGTTATTTTTTTTTCACACTGCGTGAAACAATGGTTTTAACTCGTGTTCTAAAAGTGAACAGGGGCTCCTATTTTCATAATACACCACTGAAAATATTTAACAATTCCTTACCTGTAAATGGAGATGTGTGGAGACAGCGGCCGTTGAAGCTGTGTGTTCTTATCCCAAAATTTATCCATTTCTTTCTTGGCTGAGGTTGCCATGGCTACAGAACTGATTAAAAACAAATATACATTACATTTTAACACAAAAGTCCACAAATTTTCGTTTAAATACAAATTCAGAAAAACATTCTAGTTTGAACCTCCTGTAAATTACATGAAAATACAATTATTCATCAATTGTGAAGGTGGCCATGTTTACATAAAATTGTGTTATTTATGAATAGGAACCTATTGTTGAAACAGCTCTCTCGCTGGTTCAGCAGTTCCACTGCTGGATTATATTTTTTTCCACCTGATGACGACCGCTTGTGTTGCGATCAAAACGTCGTGATATACAGTATTATTTTTGCTTTTATTTTTATACCTACGTGACTTTACCAAAAGAACCAACGAGTATGGATTCCTGCAGTCACGAAAGCTTCAAATCAACATTAACTACTATTCAAGTGGCTTAATGATTCATGAAAAATTGTGCGTACCATGGTTGTAGAGGAAACGCCGACAGCTGTTTGCGCGCGCAATGGCGCCCTGCAAGTCTGTAAGAGAATATACGGAAACCACGTTTAAAACCAGAGTGCTTCATAATCATATCCATGTTTGCTGTTATTTCAATGTAAGTTCAATACATGGTCTAAGCAATAAAGGCGCCTTACTTACTGCATGGTGCCCAGTGCACAGGTATGTGATTGGGCAACATGCCTCAGCACAGTGGCCCCCAGTGAGCCATGCGGAAAATTGGGCAACAACGCCAAGGAGTAAAACAAACTTCGGTGATTTATTTTATCACTACCTGATGTAATTGTGCTCACTGGTTTTATTGTCACTTTCAATTAATCGACAACTGGATCTCAAGCAATAATTAAAGGTGTTCACATGACATCACGGTCCTACACAAATACAAGGACTCTTTATGGGTTGGGAGTCGTTTTTACCCGATAGCGTATTTTTGTTAAAGTGCAATAACCCCGAAGATGAAGTACAAACAAATACTGTGTAAGGGTAATGAACAACATGTTTTTCAAATATGACGAATATTTGCCAATTTTATTTCAATGTAAAATGACATTGACATAAATAAAAAGTGTTAAAGTAACAAGCTTGTACTTATAACATCCCGATTAAGGAGCCGCTTGCTCTACCTCTGAGCCAGCAGGCTTTTAATGTCTCAATTACTACAAAACGTGACTGCAATTACACAACTGCTGTTGTAGACGGACGTAAAATGCTTCTAATTACGACAGCTGGGTTGTAATATTTAAAAGGCAGCCTTCCAAACGCAATGGCGTGCTCGGCTTGCCCAACCAATTATTGTGCATACATTTGTCCCCAGATGACCTCTCCCGTGCTCCAGTTCGCGTCCACTGTCAGGGTCGTGCAATACAGGAAGCTTATGTTCTCGTGACGAGTTTGACGGCTCTCATACGAGACAGTGTACGCACTGAATTAGTGTTTGCTATTCGTGTTGTCTATTGTACCTGGTGTTCCTACCCAAATGTAATGTTGTCAAACTTTTACTTGAAAAAAACAGATCTTTTCTAAAATCCAATTTTTAAGATATGTGCACTCTCCCCAATTTAAGTTTAGATTACAGTATTTTAATAGTAAAAAGATATATGATAAAAAGTGCACTACTACGGAGGCCATGCCTACTATAATACTTTCAAATGCGTTATGTGCATGGCAAGTTCTACATACCCCATCATCTGGCCTTGGTTTAAAAAAGCAGCCTCATTCAAAGCACCCTTCGATTGAATTATCGTGCGACCACGGGGGAGCTGGGGGTGGTGCAGATGTCACACAAATTGGACACATATCGGCACCACACTGTGCCTTCCCAAACGCCCGAGACGATGTCCCTCCTCTCTTAGCTCGTGAGTCATGGTGGAGTACCAACCCTTTCAGCGGTCGCGATTTAGTTTACACGGCCAATTAAACGTGCAATACGTGTCTGTGAAAATCAACTCACGTGACAAATTGACGTACCACAGCTCATTTGTATTGGCCATTTAAGTCGACCACCTTTTAGGCTTTCCCACCTCAAATGCTTGGGCCACCTTCCGTGAAAGCGCGTTTGGTCTCAGTGGGTTACAAAGGGACCTTTCCACTGTGCGGAGTGTGTAAACACCGCGTTCCGAAAGAAATAAGAATAGGCTTGATCCTTTCTGGCAATAAAATAGGCGAATTTTTTTATGTGTGGCTAAATGGTCACTGGTCGCTTTTTGGCGTTGTTCTCTGCTGTTTCTGGTGTAGATCAATCAGCCTCAAAGAACATGCAAACATATTATCAGATTATGTTTTTTGTGTGCATGTTCACCACAAGTACATGTGGTTAATACAAACATGATTCCTTGCAAAAGGTCATCTGTTTGGTGTTTGAACACCTTAACAACCTGTTTCATTGCCAGAAAGACCAAAACCTATTCTTATTTTCCCATACTTTAATACTTCCAAAAAGGTCCCGCACTGCGTCACAGAGTCCGCATACCAAGTCCCGCGGCTCTCACAACCCACAAGGTCAGCGCCTCACGGCCGCATCCTTCCACGAGCCCCTACGGCTCAAGCCTGGCTACTTCGCGTTTTGGTGGTAATGGTGGTGATGATGATGGTGGTGGTGATGATAGTGGTGGTGGTGATGATGATGATGGTGGTGGCACCGCTGCCTGCCCCATATCAAGACGCCCGGAGCTGTTACGCATTCGCCCCTTCTCCTACGGAACTCCCCTTACAGTGTCCCTCTCATGTGCGACCTCTGAGTGCCCACTCCGATACGCAAACACCCACCCCACCACCACCATTATCAGCAGCAGCCATGGTCAATCTACAGCTGGATGAAGACCTCCTCAAGCCCCTCACGAACCCGCGATGTCAACGATCAGCACCTGTCCATTTAATCGCTCCGTCTCCACGATAGTGGTCACCTTTCGGAACGCGAGACACAACTACCGTGGAAACAAAGATCTATTTGCGAATGTGGTGTCTGTAAGACGTCGCGATGTCCGTGTTGGCTGTGCGCTGTGGTTCTTGTTGATATTTAGTGTAAGTTCCGACGCTTACTCCGCAACCCACCTTAACAGCAGCGCCATCTTCTTCTCTCTGACCCCTCCGAGTATCGCGAGAAGTCAGCGCGAGAAGTCAGCACGATCCCGTGCGGGAACCCGCCCCGCCCCTTTACACGCCTCGCCCCGCCCCTATGCAAGCCTCGCCCCTACCTCCCCCCGCCCCACCGCTCCCACGCCCCCACCCTAACCACGTGATTCTCTGCCAAGACCGAAAGATGGCCGATGCCAACCATTTTTGGAATCAATTCCATGTTCCATTCACAAATAATTATCAATAGGTGGCATCGATTTGAATTTTCGATTCCTATTCCAAACTCCATCCCGCCACAAAATAATGACGCACTTTTCTTACAAACAATTTATTTGGTTGCAATGCATTGTTGCTGGATTAATACAGCATTAACAATGTACTAATTGATAAATAAAGATGAAGTACAGAAACAGATTAAATATGAACTGAATGTTCTGTAGTTACCTGAATGTTTATCAAACACTTTAGGAAACCTACAAATGCATATATTAATAATAAAAGTACATATTTAAACTATGAAGAATCACATTTCAAGCAGAGATTACTATAATAAATTAACCAAGAAATCATATAAATTCACACCAATGACCAGTTTAGATTTTTTAAACCTATATCCAATGAACGATTCACACTATAACTATTTGCATACTAACCACTTGAACAATGTGTGTCAACTACAGCACAGATTCTAGGACGGGAAACGATTCGTGTTGACTAGTTGGAACTCAGTCTTGAGTGTTTCTGTGAAATTACCTCTCCTCCGGGTGTGGTCGAAGTCCCTTCCTCTCACTCGGCACTTCTGACATCTTCTTATCGTATAGCTGCTGATGTAGATGCACACAAGCAACTACAATTTCACATTGAGGTGGTAAAAACTATTCTGAGCCCAACGTGGGCTCAAACCCACGACCCTGAGATTAAGAGTCTCATGCGCTACCGACTGAACTAGCCTAGCTGCTGTTGTAAGTGTCCCCAGTCGAACTTGGGGGATTGTGAGTCAAGTAACCCACAGTATATTTCAGAAAAAAACATGACAATACGTAAAAGGTAATTTGATTGTTTTCATCATGCATGCTAAATTGGTCCACAGAAATGCACAATAGTCAAAGGAAATCACAAAATTATTGAGCGCCCAACGTGGGGCTCGAACCCACGACCCTGAGATTAAGAGTCTCATGCTCTATGGACTGAACTAGCTGGACTGCTGAGGTGTGACCCCAGTATAATTTTGGGGGATTGTGAGTCGTGACAAATAATATATTTCATAAACATGATAAAAAGCAAAAGGAAATTCGATTGCTTTCATCATGTGTGCGAAATTGGTCCACAGAAATGCACAATGGAAGTCAAAGCAAATCACAAAAGTATTCTGCGCCCAACGTGGGGCTCGGACCCACGACCCTGAGATTAAGAGTCTCATGCTCTACCGACTGAGCTAGCCGGGCTTCTGTGGTGAGTGACCCCTGCCTAACTTGGGGTCATTGTGAGTCATGTCACCCACCGGATTAAAAAAAAAACATGACAATAAGTAAAAGGTAATACTGGTAGGAACCTCTGGTTACACCATCCCACAGGGGATTATTTTGACCGTCGTGGATTCCAAATATGGGAAGGGTGGGTGGGGCTGGGTGGAGAGGGGATAGGTGGGGAGGGAGGGGATGGGTGCGGAAGGCGGCCACGGCACTCAATCTCTACATTTAATCCGCCAATTCGTTGAGCCATCATTCGAGGCAAGGTCACTTCCGAATCGTATAGAGCTCAGTGGGCCCTGTCCGGTCAAAATAAAACCTTTAGTTGAGCACTACACATGTCTGCACAGGGCACTGTACACACGTGTGTTGTAAGGCTTGTGCCCGCCCTAACAGTCGGCCATATTTGCAGAATACACCACGCCGCCGTTGACCCTGGCCACCCATCGTTCCTACCAGCTCCCTCCGCAGGAATGTGTTTCGATTGTTTTCATCATGCGTGCTAAATTGGTCCACAGAAATGCACAATGGTAGTCAAAGCAAATCACAAAATTATTATGCGCCCAACGTGGGGCTCGAACCCACGACCCTGAGGTTAAGAGTCTCATGCTCTACCGACTGAGCTAGCCGGGCTGCTGTGGTGAGTGTCCCCTGTCTAACTTGGGGTGATTGTGAGTCATGTCACCCACCGTATATTTAAAAAAAACATGAATTTAAGCAAAAAGGAATTAGTAAGTTTAAAGACTGTCTAGTTAATTGATCTACATAAATGGACAATTTAAGTCCATGGGAATCACACGTTGTTTCTGCACCAAACATGGGGCTCAAACCCACGACCCTGAGATCAAGAGTCTCTAGATCGACCGACTGAACTAGCCCAGCTACTGTTGTAAGTGTCCCCAGTCGAACTTGGGGTGATTGTGAGTCAAGTGACCCACAGTATATTTCTGAAAACATGACAAAAGCAAAAGGTAATTCGATTGTTTTCATCATATGTGCGAAATTGGCCCACAGAGATGCACAATGGTAGTCAAAGCAAATCACAAAATTATTCTGCGCCCAACGTGGGGCTCGAACCCACGACCCTGAGATTAAGAGTCTCATGCTCTACCGACTGAGCTAGCCGGGCTTCCGTGGTGTATTATCGCTGCCTAACTTGGGGTGATTGTGAGTCATGTCACCCACCGTATTAAAAAAAAACTTGACAATAAGTAACAGGTAATACTGGTAGGAACCTCTGGTTACACCAGCCCACAGGGGATTATTTTGTCCGTCGTGGATTCCAAATATGGGAAGGGTGGGTGGGGCTGGGTGGAGAGGGGAGGGTGGGGAGGGGCTGGGTGAGGAGGGGAGTTTGGGGAGGGGATGGGTGGGGAGGGAGGGGATGGGTGCGGAAGGCGGCCACGGCACTCAATCTCTACATTTAATCCGCCAATTCGTTGAGCCATCATTCGAGGCAAGGTCACTTCCGAACCGTATAGAGCTCAGTGGGCCCTGTCCGGTCAAAATAAAACCTTTAGTTGAGCACTACACATGTCTGCACAGGGCACTGTACACACGTGTGTTGTAAGGCTTGTGCCCGCCCTAACAGTCGGCCATATTTGCAGAATACACCACGCCGCCGTTGACCCTGGCCACCCATCGTTCCTACCAGCTCCCTCCGCAGGAATGTGTTTCGATTGTTTTCATCATGCGTGCTAAATTGGTCCACAGAAATGCACAATGGTAGTCAAAGCAAATCACAAAATTATTATGCGCCCAACGTGGGGCTCGAACCCACGACCCTGAGATTAAGAGTCTCATGCTCTACCGACTGAGCTAGCCGGGCTGCTGTGGTGAGAGTCCCCTGTCTAACTTGGGGTGATTGTGAGTCATGTCACCCACCGTATATTTAAAAAAAACATGAATTTAAGCAAAAAGGAATTAGTAAGTTTAAAGACTGTCTAGTTAATTGATCTACATAAATGGACAATTTAAGTCCATGGGAATCACACGTTGTTTCTGCACCAAACATGGGGCTCAAACCCACGACCCTGAGATCAAGAGTCTCTAGATCGACCGACTGAACTAGCCCAGCTACTGTTGTAAGTGTCCCAAGTCGAACTTGGGGTGATTGTGAGTCAAGTGACCCACAGTATATTTCTGAAAACATGACAAAAGCAAAAGGTAATTCGATTGTTTTCATCATGTGTGCGAAATTGGCCCACAGAGATGCACAATGGTAGTCAAAGCAAATCACAAAATTATTCTGCGCCCAACGTGGGGCTCGAACCCACGACCCTGAGATTAAGAGTCTCATGCTCTACCGACTGAGATAGCCGGGCTTCTGTGGTGTGTTATCGCTGCCTAACTTGGGGTCATTGTGAGTCATGTCACCCACCGTATTAAAAAAAAAAACATGACAATAAGTAACAGGTAATACTGGTAGGAACCTCTGGTTACACCAGCCCACAGGGGAATATTTTGTCCGTCGTGGATTCCAAATATGGGAAGGGTGGGTGGGGCTGGGTGGAGAGGGGAGGGTGGGGAGGGGCTGGGTGAGGAGGGGAGTTTGGGGAGGGGATAGGTGGGGAGGGAGGGGATGGGTGGGGAAGGCGGCCACGGCACTCAATCTCTACATTTAATCCGCCAATTCGTTGAGCCATCATTCGATGCAAGGTCACTTCCGAATCGTATAGAGCTCAGTGAGCCCTGCCCGGTCAAAATAAAACCTTTAGTTGAGCACTACACATGTCTGCACAGGGCACTGTACACACGTGTGTTTTTAAGGCTTGTGCCAGCCCTAGCAGTCGGCCATATTTGCGGAATACATCACGCCGCCGTTGACCCTGGCCACCCATCGTTCCTACCAGCTCCCTCCGCAGGAATGTGTTTCGATTGTTTTCATCATGCGTGCTAAATTGGTCCACAGAAATGCACAATGGTAGTCAAAGCAAATCACAAAATTATTATGCGCCCAACGTGGGGCTCGAACCCACGACCCTGAGATTAAGAGTCTCATGCTCTACCGACTGAGCTAGCCGGGCTGCTGTTGTAAGTGTCCCCAGTCGAACTTGGGGTGATTGTGAGTCAAGTGACCCACAGTATATTTCAGAAAACATGACAATAAGTAAAAGGTAATTCGATTGTTTTCATCATGCGTGCTAAATTGGTCCACAGAAATGCACAATAGTTGTCAAATAGAAATCACAAAATTGCTGAGCGCCCAACGTGGGGCTCGAACCCACGACCCTGAGATTAAGAGTCTCATGCTCTACCGACTGAGCTAGCCGGGCTGCTGTGGTGAGTGACCCCTGTCTAACTTGAGGTGATTGTGAGTCATGTCACCCACCGTATATTTCAAAAAAACATGAATTTAAGCAAAACGGAATTAGTAAGTTTAAAGATTATCTAGTTAATTGATCTACATAAATGGACAATTTAAGTCCATGGGAATCACACGTTGTTTCTGCACCAAAAATGGGGCTCAAACCCACGACCCTGAGATCAAGAGTCTCTAGCTCGACCGACTGAACTAGCCTAGCTACTGTTGTAAGTGTCCCCAGTCGAACTTTCAGAAAACATGACTAAAAGCAAAAGGTAATTCGATTGTTTTCATCATGTGTGCGAAGTTGGTCCACAGAGATGCACAATGGTAGTCAAAGTAAATCACAAAATTATTGAGCGCCCAGCGTGGGGCTCAAACCCACGACCCTGAGATAAAGCGTCTCATGCTCTACCGACTGAACTAGCCTAGCTACTGTTGTAAGTGTCCCCAGTCGAACTTGGGATGATTGTGAGTCAAGTGACCCACAGTATATTTCAGAAAACATGACAATAAGTAAAAAGTAATTCGATTGTTTTCATCATGCGTGCTAAATTGGTCCACAGAAATGCACAATAGTCGCCAAAGGAAATCACAAAATTATTGAGCGCCCAACGTGGGGCTCGAACCCACGACCCTGAGATTAAGAGTCTCATGCTCTACCGACTGAGCTAGCCGGGCTTCTGTGGTGTGTTATCGCTGCCTAACTTGGGGTCATTGTGAGTCATGTCACCCACCGTATTAAAAAAAAACATGACAATAAGTAACAATACTGGTAGGAACCTCTGGTTACACCAGCCCACAGGGGATTATTTTGTCCGTCGTGGATTCCAAATATGGGAAGGGTGGGTGGGGCTGGGTGGAGAGGGGAGGGTGGGGAGGGGCTGGGTGAGGAGGGGAGTTTGGGGAGGGGAGGGGATGGGTGGGGAGGGAGGGGATGGGTGCGGAAGGCGGCCACGACACTCAATCTCTACATTTAATCCGCCAATTCGTTGAGCCATCAATCGAGGCAAGGTCACTTCCGAATCGTATAGAGCTCAGTGGGCCCTGCCCGGTCAAAATAAAACCTTTAGTTGAGCACTACACATGTCTGCACAGGGCACTGTACACACGTGTGTTTATAAGGCTTGTGCCCGCCCTAGCAGTCGGCCATAATTGCGGAATACACCACGCCGCCGTTGACCCTGGCCACCCATCGTTCCTACCAGCTCCCTCCACACGAATGTGTTTCGATTGTTTTCATCATGCGTGCTAAATTGATCCACAGAAATGCACAATAGTCGTCAAAGGAAATCACAACATTATTGAGCGCCCAACGTGGGGCTCGAACCCACGACCCTGAGATCAAGAGTCTCATGCTCTATCGACTGAACTAGCCTAGCTGCTGTTGTAAGTGTCCCCAGTCGAACTTGGGGTGATTGTGAGTCAAGTGACCCACAGTATATTTCAGAAAACATGACAATAAGTAAAAGGTAATTCGATTGTTTTCATCATGCGTGCTAAATTGGTCCACAGAAATGCACAATTGTCGTCAAAGGAAATAACAAAATTGCTGAGCGCCCAACGTGGGGCTCGAACCCACGACCCAGAGATTAAGAGTCTCATGCTCTACCGACTGAGCTAGCAGGGCTGCTGTGGTGAGTGACCCCTGTCTAACTTGAGGTGATTGTGAGTCATGTCACCCACCGTATATTTCAAAAAAACATTAATTTATGCAAAAAGGAATTAGTAAGTTTAAAGCCTGTCTAGTTTATTGATCTACATAAATGGACATATTAAGTCCATGGGAATCACACGTTGTTTCTGCACCAAAAATGGGGCTCAAACCCACGACCCTGAGATCAAGAGTCTCTAGCTCGACCGACTGAACTAGCCTAGCTACTGTTGTAAGTGTCCCCAGTCGAACTTGGGGTGAATGTGAGTCAAGTGACCCACAGCATATTTCAGAAAACATGACAAAAAGCAAAAAGTAATTCGATTGTTTTCATCATGTGTGCGAAATTGGCCCACAGAGATGCACAATGGTAGTCAAAGTAAATCACAACATAATTCTGCGCCCAACGTGGGGCTCGAACCCACGACCCTGAGATTAAAAGTCTCATGCTCTACCGCCTGAGCTAGCCGGGCTTCTGTGGTGAGTGACCCCTGTCTAACTTGAGGTGATTGTGAGTCATGTCACCCACCGTATATTAAAAAAAAACGTGAATTTAAGTAAAAAGGAATTAGTAAGTTTAAAGACTGTCTAGTTAATTGATCTACATAAATGGACAATTTAAGTCCATGGGAATCACACGTTGTTTCTGCACCAAAAATGGGGCTCAAACCCACGACCCTGAGATCAAGAGTCTCATGCGCTATCGACTGAACTAGCCTAGCTGCTGTTGTAAGTGTCCCCAGTCGAGCTTGGGGTGATTGAGAGTCAAGTGACCCACAGTATATTTCAGAAAAAACATGACAATACGTAAAAGGTAATTAGATTGTTTTCATCATGCATGCTAAATTGGTCCACAGAAATGCACAATAGTCGTCAAAGGAAATCACAAAATTATTGAGCGCCCAACGTGGGGCTCGAACCCACGACCCTGAGATAAAGAGTCTCATGCTCTACCGACTGAGCTAGCCGGGCTTCTGTGGTGTGTTATCGCTGCCTAACTTGGGGTGATTGTGAGTCATGTCACCCACCGTATTAAAAAAAAAACATGACAATAAGTAATAGGTAATACTGGTAGGAACCTCTGGTTACACCAGCCCACAGGGGATTATTTTGTCCGTCGTGGATTCCAAATATGGGAAGGGTGGGTGGGGCTGGGTGGAGAGGGGAGGGTGGGGAGGGGCTGGGTGAGGAGGGGAGTTTGGGGAGGGGATGGGTGGGGAGGGAGGGGATGGGTGGGGAGGGAGGGGATGGGTGGGGAGGGAGGGGATGGGTGGGGAGGGAGGGGATGGGTGGGGAGGGAGGGGATGGGTGGGGAGGGGAGGGAGGGAGGGGATGGGTGCGGAAGGCGGCCACGGCACTCAATCTCTACATTTAATCCGCCAATTCGTTGAGCCATCATTCGAGGCAAGGTCACTTCCGAATCGTATAAAGCTCAGTGGGCCCTGTCCGGTCAAAATAAAACCTTTAGTTGAGCACTACACATGTCTGCACAGGGCACTGTACACACGTGTGTTGTAAGGCTTGTGCCCGCCCTAACAGTCGGCCATATTTGCAGAATACACCACGCCGCCTTTGACCCTGGCCACCCATCGTTCCTACCAGCTCCCTCCGCAGAAATGTATTTCGATTGTTTTCATCATGCGTGCTAAATTGGTCCACAGAAATGCACAATGGTAGTCAAACCAAATCCAAAATAATTATGCGCCCAACGTGGGGCTCGAACCCACGACCCTGAGATTAAGAGTCTCATGCTCTACCGACTGAGCTAGCCGGGCTGCTGTGGTGAGTGACCCCTGTCTAACTTGGGGTGATTGTGAGTCATGTCACCCACCGTATATTTCAAAAAAACATTAATTTATGCAAAAAGGAATTAGTAAGTTTAAAGCCTGTCTAGTTTATTGATCTACATAAATGGACATATTAAGTCCATGGGAATCACACGTTGTTTCTGCACCAAAAATGGGGCTCAAACCCACGACCCTGAGATCAAGAGTCTCTAGCTCGACCGACTGAACTAGCCTAGCTACTGTTGTAAGTGTCCCCAGTCGAACTTGGGGTGAATGTGAGTCAAGTGACCCACAGCATATTTCAGAAAACATGACAAAAAGCAAAACGTAATTCGATTGTTTTCATCATGTGTGCGAAATTGGCCCACAGAGATGCACAATGGTAGTCAAAGTAAATCACAAAAAAATTCTGCGCCCAACGTGGGGCTCGAACCCACGACCCTGAGATTAAGAGTCTCATGCTCTACCGACTGAGCTAGCCGGGCTTCTGTGGTGAGTGACCCCTGTCTAACTTGAGGCGATTGTGAGTCATGTCACCCACCGTATATTTAAAAAAAAACGTGAATTTAAGTAAAAAGGAATTAGTAAGTTTAAAGACTGTCTAGTTAATTGATCTACATAAATGGACAATTTAAGTCCATGGGAATCACACGTTGTTTCTGCACCAAAAATGGGGCTCAAACCCACGACCCTGAGATCAAGAGTCTCATGCGCTATCGACTGAACTAGCCTAGCTGCTGTTGTAAGTGTCCCCAGTCGAGCTTGGGGTGATTGTGAGTCAAGTGACCCACAGTATATTTCAGAAAAAACATGACAATACGTAAAAGGTAATTAGATTGTTTTCATCATGCATGCTAAATTGGTCCACAGAAATGCACAATAGTCGTCAAAGGAAATCACAAAATTATTGAGCGCCCAACGTGGTGCTCGAACCCACGACCCTGAGATTAAGAGTCTCATGCTCTACCGACTGAGCTAGCCGGGCTTCTGTGGTGTGTTATCGCTGCCTAACTTGGGGTGATTGTGAGTCATGTCACCCACCGTATTAAAAAAAAACATGACAATAAGTAACAGGTAATACTGGTAGGAAACTCTGGTTACACCAGCCCACAGGGGATTATTTTGTCCGTCGTGGATTCCAAATATGGGAAGGGTGGGTGGGGCTGGGTGGAGAGGGGAGGGTGGGGAGGGGCTGGGTGAGGAGGGGAGTTTGGGGAGGGGATGGGTGGGGAGGGAGGGGATGGGTGGGGAGGGAGGGGATGGGTGGGGAGGGAGGGGATGGGTGGGGAGGGAGGGGATGGGTGCGGAAGGCGGCCACGGCACTCAATCTCTACATTTAATCCGCCAATTCGTTGAGCCATCATTCGAGGCAAGGTCACTTCCGAATCGTATAGAGCTCAGTGGGCCCTGTCCGGTCAAAATAAAACCTTTAGTTGAGCACTACACATGTCTGCACAGGGCACTGTACACACGTGTGTTGTAAGGCTTGTGCCCGCCCTAACAGTCGGCCATATTTGCAGAATACACCACGCCGCCGTTGACCCTGGCCACCCATCGTTCCTACCAGCTCCCTCCGCAGGAATGTGTTTCGATTGTTTTCATCATGCGTGCTAAATTGGTCCACAGAAATGCACAATGGTAGTCAAAGCAAATCACAAAATTATTATGCGCCCAACGTGGGGCTCGAACCCACGACCCGGAGATTAAGAGTCTCATGCTCTACCGACTGAGCTAGCCGGGCTGGTGTGGTGAGTGTCCCCTGTCTAACTTGGGGTGATTGTGAGTCATGTCACCCACCGTATATTTAAAAAAAACATGAATTTAAGCAAAAAGGAATTAGTAAGTTTAAAGACTGTCTAGTTAATTGATCTACATAAATGGACAATTTAAGTCCATGGGAATCACACGTTGTTTCTGCACCAAACATGGGGCTCAAACCCACGACCCTGAGATCAAGAGTCTCTAGATCGACCGACTGAACTAGCCCAGCTACTGTTGTAAGTGTCCCAAGTCGAACTTGGGGTGATTGTGAGTCAAGTGACCCACAGTATATTTCTGAAAACATGACAAAAGCAAAAGGTAATTCGATTGTTTTCATCATGTGTGCGAAATTGGCCCACAGAGATGCACAATGGTAGTCAAAGCAAATCACAAAATTATTCTGCGCCCAACGTGGGGCTCGAACCCACGACCCTGAGATTAAGAGTCTCATGCTCTACCGACTGAGCTAGCCGGGCATCCGTGGTGTGTTTTCGCTGCCTAACTTGGGGTGATTGTGAGTCATGTCACCCACCGTATTAAAAAAAAACTTGACAATAAGTAACAGGTAATACTGGTAGGAACCTCTGGTTACACCAGCCCACAGGGGATTATTTTGTCCGTCGTGGATTCCAAATATGGGAAGGGTGGGTGGGGCTGGGTGGAGAGGGGAGGGTGGGGAGGGGCTGGGTGAGGAGGGGAGTTTGGGGAGGGGATGGGTGGGGAGGGAGGGGATGGGTGCGGAAGGCGGCCACGGCACTCAATCTCTACATTTAATCCGCCAATTCGTTGAGCCATCATTCGAGGCAAGGTCACTTCTGAATCGTATAGAGCTCAGTGGGCCCTGTCCGGTCAAAATAAAACCTTTAGTTGAGCACTACACATGTCTGCACAGGGCACTGCACACACGTGTGTTGTAAGGCTTGTGCCCGCCCTAACAGTCGGCCATATTTGCAGAATACACCACACCGCCGTTGACCCTGGCCACCCATCGTTCCTACCAGCTCCCTCCGCAGGAATGTGTTTCGATTGTTTTCATCATGCGTGCTAAATTGGTCCACAGAAATGCACAATGGTAGTCAAAGCAAATCACAAAATTATTATGCGCCCAACGTGGGGCTCGAACCCACGACCCTGAGATTAAGAGTCTCATGCTCTACCGACTGAGCTAGCCGGGCTGCTGTGGTGAGTGTCCCCTGTCTAACTTGGGGTGATTGTGAGTCATGTCACCCACCGTATATTAAAAAAAAACATGAATTTAAGCAAAAAGGAATTAGTAAGTTTAAAGACTGTCTAGTTAATTGAACTACATAAATGGACAATTTAAGTCCATGGGAATCACACGTTGTTTCTGCACCCAACATGGGGCTCAAACCCACGACCCTGAGATCAAGAGTCTCTAGATCGACCGACTGAACTAGCCCAGCTACTGTTGTAAGTGTCCCCAGTCGAACTTGGGGTGATTGTGAGTCAAGTGACCCACAGTATATTTCAGAAAACATGACAAAAGCAAAAGGTAATTCGATTGTTTTCATCATGTGTGCGAAATTGGCCCACAGAGATGCACAATGGTAGTCAAAGCAAATCACAAAATTATTCTGCGCCCAACGTGGGGCTCGAACCCACGACCCTGAGATTAAGAGTCTCATGCTCTACCGACTGAGCTAGCCGGGCTTCTGTGGTGTGTTATCGCTGCCTAACTTGGGGTCATTGTGAGTCATGTCACCAACCGCATAAAAAAAAAACATGACAATAAGTAACAGGTAATACTGGTAGGAACCTCTGGTTACACCAGCCCACAGGGGATTATTTTGTCCGTCGTGGATTCCAAATATGGGAAGGGTGGGTGGGGCTGGGTGGAGAGGGGAGGGTGGGGAGGGGCTGGGTGAGGAGGGGAGTTTGGGGAGGGGATGGGTGGGGAGGGAGGGGATGGGTGGGGAGGGAGGGGATGGGTGCGGAAGGCGGCCACGGCACTCAATCTCTACATTTAATCCGCCAATTCGTTGAGCCATCATTCGAGGCAAGGTCACTTCCGAATCGTATAGAGCTCAGTGGGCCCTGTCCGGTCAAAATAAAACCTTTAGTTGAGCACTACACATGTCTGCACAGGGCACTGTACACACGTGTGTTGTAAGGCTTGTGCCCGCCCTAACAGTCGGCCATATTTGCAGAATACACCACGCCGCCGTTGACCCTGGCCACCCATCGTTCCTACCAGCTCCCTCCGCAGGAATGTGTTTCGATTGTTTTCATCATGCGTGCTAAATTGGTCCACAGAAATGCACAATGGTAGTCAAAGCAAATCACAAAATTATTATGCGCCCAACGTGGGGCTCGAACCCACGACCCTGAGATTAAGAGTCTCATGCTCTACCGACTGAGCTAGCCGGGCTGCTGTGGTGAGTGTCCCCTGTCTAACTTGGGGTGATTGTGAGTCATGTCACCCACCGTATATTTAAAAAAAACATGAATTTAAGCAAAAAGGAATTAGTAAGTTTAAAGACTGTCTAGTTAATTGATCTACATAAATGGACAATTTAAGTCCATGGGAATCACACGTTGTTTCTGCACCAAACATGGGGCTCAAACCCACGACCCTGAGATCAAGAGTCTCTAGATCGACCGACTGAACTAGCCCAGCTACTGTTGTAAGTGTCCCAAGTCGAACTTGGGGTGATTGTGAGTCAAGTGACCCACAGTATATTTCTGAAAACATGACAAAAGCAAAAGGTAATTCGATTGTTTTCATCATGTGTGCGAAATTGGCCCACAGAGATGCACAATGGTAGTCAAAGCAAATCACAAAATTATTCTGCGCCCAACGTGGGGCTCGAACCCACGACCCTGAGATTAAGAGTCTCATGCTCTACCGACTGAGCTAGCCGGGCTTCCGTGGTGTGTTATCGCTGCCTAACTTGGGGTGATTGTGAGTCATGTCACCCACCGTATTAAAAAAAAACTTGACAATAAGTAACAGGTAATACTGGTAGGAACCTCTGGTTACACCAGCCCACAGGGGATTATTTTGTCCGTCGTGGATTCCAAATATGGGAAGGGTGGGTGGGGCTGGGTGGAGAGGGGAGGGTGGGGAGGGGCTGGGTGAGGAGGGGAGTTTGGGGAGGGGATGGGTGGGGAGGGAGGGGATGGGTGCGGAAGGCGGCCACGGCACTCAATCTCTACATTTAATCCGCCAATTCGTTGAGCCATCATTCGAGGCAAGGTCACTTCTGAATCGTATAGAGCTCAGTGGGCCCTGTCCGGTCAAAATAAAACCTTTAGTTGAGCACTACACATGTCTGCACAGGGCACTGCACACACGTGTGTTGTAAGGCTTGTGCCCGCCCTAACAGTCGGCCATGTTTGCAGAATACACCACACCGCCGTTGACCCTGGCCACCCATCGTTCCTACCAGCTCCCTCCGCAGGAATGTGTTTCGATTGTTTTCATCATGCGTGCTAAATTGGTCCACAGAAATGCACAATGGTAGTCAAAGCAAATCACAAAATTATTATGCGCCCAACGTGGGGCTCGAACCCACGACCCTGAGATTAAGAGTCTCATGCTCTACCGACTGAGCTAGCCGGGCTGCTGTGGTGAGTGTCCCCTGTCTAACTTGGGGTGATTGTGAGTCATGTCACCCACCGTATATTTTAAAAAAACATGAATTTAAGCAAAAAGGAATTAGTAAGTTTAAAGACTGTCTAGTTAATTGAACTACATAAATGGACAATTTAAGTCCATGGGAATCACACGTTGTTTCTGCACCCAACATGGGGCTCAAACCCACGACCCTGAGATCAAGAGTCTCTAGATCGACCGACTGAACTAGCCCAGCTACTGTTGTAAGTGTCCCCAGTCGAACTTGGGGTGATTGTGAGTCAAGTGACCCACAGTATATTTCAGAAAACATGACAAAAGCAAAAGGTAATTCGATTGTTTTCATCATGTGTGCGAAATTGGCCCACAGAGATGCACAATGGTAGTCAAAGCAAATCACAAAATTATTCTGCGCCCAACGTGGGGCTCGAACCCACGACCCTGAGATTAAGAGTCTCATGCTCTACCGACTGAGCTAGCCGGGCTTCTGTGGTGTGTTATCGCTGCCTAACTTGGGGTCATTGTGAGTCATGTCACCAACCGCATAAAAAAAAAACATGACAATAAGTAACAGGTAATACTGGTAGGAACCTCTGGTTACACCAGCCCACAGGGGATTATTTTGTCCGTCGTGGATTCCAAATATGGGAAGGGTGGGTGGGGCTGGGTGGAGAGGGGAGGGTGGGGAGGGGCTGGGTGAGGAGGGGAGTTTGGGGAGGGGATGGGTGGGGAGGGAGGGGATGGGTGCGGAAGGCGGCCACGGCACTCAATCTCTACATTTAATCCGCCAATTCGTTGAGCCATCATTCGAGGCAAGGTCACTTCCGAATCGTATAGAGCTCAGTGGGCCCTGTCCGGTCAAAATAAAACCTTTAGTTGAGCACTACACATGTCTGCACAGGGCACTGTACACACGTGTGTTGTAAGGCTTGTGCCCGCCCTAACAGTCGGCCATATTTGCAGAATACACCACGCCGCCGTTGACCCTGGCCACCCATCGTTCCTACCAGCTCCCTCCGCAGGAATGTGTTTCGATTGTTTTCATCATGCGTGCTAAATTGGTCCACAGAAATGCACAATGGTAGTCAAAGCAAATCACAAAATTATTATGCGCCCAACGTGGGGCTCGAACCCACGACCCTGAGATTAAGAGTCTCATGCTCTACCGACTGAGCTAGCCGGGCTGCTGTGGTGAGTGTCCCCTGTCTAACTTGGGGTGATTGTGAGTCATGTCACCCACCGTATATTTAAAAAAAACATGAATTTAAGCAAAAAGGAATTAGTAAGTTTAAAGACTGTCTAGTTAATTGATCTACATAAATGGACAATTTAAGTCCATGGGAATCACACGTTGTTTCTGCACCAAACATGGGGCTCAAACCCACGACCCTGAGATCAAGAGTCTCTAGATCGACCGACTGAACTAGCCCAGCTACTGTTGTAAGTGTCCCAAGTCGAACTTGGGGTGATTGTGAGTCAAGTGACCCACAGTATATTTCTGAAAACATGACAAAAGCAAAAGGTAATTCGATTGTTTTCATCATGTGTGCGAAATTGGCCCACAGAGATGCACAATGGTAGTCAAAGCAAATCACAAAATTATTCTGCGACCAACGTGGGGCTCGAACCCACGACCCTGAGATTAAGAGTCTCATGCTCTACCGACTGAGCTAGCCGGGCTTCTGTGGTGTGTTATCGCTGCCTAACTTGGGGTCATTGTGAGTCATGTCACCCACCGTATTAAAAAAAAACTTGACAATAAGTAACAGGTAATACTGGTAGGAACCTCTGGTTACACCAGCCCACAGGGGATTATTTTGTCCGTCGTGGATTCCAAATATGGGAAGGGTGGGTGGGGCTGGGTGGAGAGGGGAGGGTGGGGAGGGGCTGGGTGAGGAGGGGAGTTTGGGGAGGGGATGGTTGGGGAGGGAGGGGATGGGTGGGGAGGGAGGGGATGGGTGGGGAGGGAGGGGATGGGTGGGGAGGGAGGGGATGGGTGGGGAGGGAGGGGATGGGTGGGGAGGGAGGGGATGGGTGGGGAGGGAGGGGATGGGTGCGGAAGGCGGCCACGGCACTCAATCTCTACATTTAATCCGCCAATTCGTTGAGCCATCATTCGAGGCAAGGTCACTTCCGAATCGTATAGAGCTCAGTGGGCCCTGTCCGGTCAAAATAAAACCTTTAGTTGAGCACTACACATGTCTGCACAGGGCACTGTACACACGTGTGTTGTAAGGCTTGTGCCCGCCCTAACAGTCGGCCATATTTGCAGAATACACCACGCCGCCGTTGACCCTGGCCACCCATCGTTCCTACCAGCTCCCTCCGCAGGAATGTGTTTCGATTGTTTTCATCATGCGTGCTAAATTGGTCCACAGAAATGCACAATGGTAGTCAAAGCAAATCACAAAATTATTATGCGCCCAACGTGGGGCTCGAACCCACGACCCTGAGATTAAGAGTCTCATGCTCTACCGACTGAGCTAGCCGGGCTGCTGTGGTGAGTGTCCCCTGTCTAACTTGGGGTGATTGTGAGTCATGTCACCCACCGTATATTTAAAAAAAACATGAATTTAAGCAAAAAGGAATTAGTAAGTTTAAAGACTGTCTAGTTAATTGATCTACATAAATGGACAATTTAAGTCCATGGGAATCACACGTTGTTTCTGCACCAAACATGGGGCTCAAACCCACGACCCTGAGATCAAGAGTCTCTAGATCGACCGACTGAACTAGCCCAGCTACTGTTGTAAGTGTCCCAAGTCGAACTTGGGGTGATTGTGAGTCAAGTGACCCACAGTATATTTCAGAAAACATGACAAAAGCAAAAGGTAATTCGATTGTTTTCATCATGTGTGCGAAATTGGCCCACAGAGATGCACAATGGTAGTCAAAGCAAATCACAAAATTATTCTGCGCCCAACGTGGGGCTCGAACCCACGACCCTGAGATTAAGAGTCTCATGCTCTACCGACTGAGCTAGCCGGGCTTCTGTGGTGTGTTATCGCTGCCTAACTTGGGGTCATTGTGAGTCATGTCACCAACCGCATAAAAAAAAAAACATGACAATAAGTAACAGGTAATACTGGTAGGAACCTCTGGTTACACCAGCCCACAGGGGATTATTTTGTCCGTCGTGGATTCCAAATATGGGAAGGGTGGGTGGGGCTGGGTGGAGAGGGGAGGGTGGGGAGGGGCTGGGTGAGGAGGGGAGTTTGGGGAGGGGATGGGTGGGGAGGGAGGGGATGGGTGCGGAAGGCGGCCACGGCACTCAATCTCTACATTTAATCCGCCAATTCGTTGAGCCATCATTCGAGGCAAGGTCACTTCCGAATCGTATAGAGCTCAGTGGGCCCTGTCCGGTCAAAATAAAACCTTTAGTTGAGCACTACACATGTCTGCACAGGGCACTGTACACACGTGTGTTGTAAGGCTTGTGCCCGCCCTAACAGTCGGCCATATTTGCAGAATACACCACGCCGCCGTTGACCCTGGCCACCCATCGTTCCTACCAGCTCCCTCCGCAGGAATGTGTTTCGATTGTTTTCATCATGCGTGCTAAATTGGTCCACAGAAATGCACAATGGTAGTCAAAGCAAATCACAAAATTATTATGCGCCCAACGTGGGGCTCGAACCCACGACCCTGAGATTAAGAGTCTCATGCTCTACCGACTGAGCTAGCCGGGCTGCTGTGGTGAGTGTCCCCTGTCTAACTTGGGGTGATTGTGAGTCATGTCACCCACCGTATATTTAAAAAAAAACATGAATTTAAGCAAAAAGGAATTAGTAAGTTTAAAGACTGTCTAGTTAATTGATCTACATAAATGGACAATTTAAGTCCATGGGAATCACACGTTGTTTCTGCACCAAACATGGGGCTCAAACCCACGACCCTGAGATCAAGAGTCTCTAGATCGACCGACTGAACTAGCCCAGCTACTGTTGTAAGTGTCCCAAGTCGAACTTGGGGTGATTGTGAGTCAAGTGACCCACAGTATATTTCTGAAAACATGACAAAAGCAAAAGGTAATTCGATTGTTTTCATCATGTGTGCGAAATTGGCCCACAGAGATGCACAATGGTAGTCAAAGCAAATCACAAAATTATTCTGCGCCCAACGTGGGGCTCGAACCCACGACCCTGAGATTAGGAGTCTCATGCTCTACCGACTGAGCTAGCCGGGCTTCCGTGGTGTGTTATCGCTGCCTAACTTGGGGTGATTGTGAGTCATGTCACCCACCGTATTAAAAAAAAACTTGACAATAAGTAACAGGTAATACTGGTAGGAACCTCTGGTTACACCAGCCCACAGGGGATTATTTTGTCCGTCGTGGATTCCAAATATGGGAAGGGTGGGTGGGGCTGGGTGGAGAGGGGAGGGTGGGGAGGGGCTGGGTGAGGAGGGGAGTTTGGGGAGGGGATGGGTGGGGAGGGAGGGGATGGGTGCGGAAGGCGGCCACGGCACTCAATCTCTACATTTAATCCGCCAATTCGTTGAGCCATCATTCGAGGCAAGGTCACTTCTGAATCGTATAGAGCTCAGTGGGCCCTGTCCGGTCAAAATAAAACCTTTAGTTGAGCACTACACATGTCTGCACAGGGCACTGCACACACGTGTGTTGTAAGGCTTGTGCCCGCCCTAACAGTCGGCCATATTTGCAGAATACACCACACCGCCGTTGACCCTGGCCACCCATCGTTCCTACCAGCTCCCTCCGCAGGAATGTGTTTCGATTGTTTTCATCATGCGTGCTAAATTGGTCCACAGAAATTCACAATGGTAGTCAAAGCTAAATCACAAAATTATAATGCGCCCAACGTGGGGCTCGAACCCACGACCCTGAGATTAAGAGTCTCATGCTCTACCGACTGAGCTAGCCGGGCTGCTGTGGTGAGTGTCCCCTGTCTAACTTGGGGTGATTGTGAGTCATGTCACCCACCGTATATTTAAAAAAAACATGAATTTAAGCAAAAAGGAATTAGTAAGTTTAAAGACTGTCTAGTTAATTGAACTACATAAATGGACAATTTAAGTCCATGGGAATCACACGTTGTTTCTGCACCCAACATGGGGCTCAAACCCACGACCCTGAGATCAAGAGTCTCTAGATCGACCGACTGAACTAGCCCAGCTACTGTTGTAAGTGTCCCCAGTCGAACTTGGGGTGATTGTGAGTCAAGTGACCCACAGTATATTTCAGAAAACATGACAAAAGCAAAAGGTAATTCGATTGTTTTCATCATGTGTGCGAAATTGGCCCACAGAGATGCACAATGGTAGTCAAAGCAAATCACAAAATTATTCTGCGCCCAACGTGGGGCTCGAACCCACGACCCTGAGATTAAGAGTCTCATGCTCTACCGACTGAGCTAGCCGGGCTTCCGTGGTGCATTATCGCTGCCTAACTTGGGGTGATTGTGAGTCATGTCACCCACCGTATTAAAAAAAAACTTGACAATAAGTAACAGGTAATATTGGTAGGAACCTCTGGTTACACCAGCCCACAGGGGATTATTTTGTCCGTCGTGGATTCCAAATATGGGAAGGGTGGGTGGGGCTGGGTGGAGAGGGGAGGGTGGGGAGGGGCTGGGTGAGGAGGGGAGTTTGGGGAGGGGATGGGTGGGGAGGGAGGGGATGGGTGCGGAAGGCGGCCACGGCACTCAATCTCTACATTTAATCCGCCAATTCGTTGAGCCATCATTCGAGGCAAGGTCACTTCTGAATCGTATAGAGCTCAGTGGGCCCTGTCCGGTCAAAATAAAACCTTTAGTTGAGCACTACACATGTCTGCACAGGGCACTGCACACACGTGTGTTGTAAGGCTTGTGCCCGCCCTAACAGTCGGCCATATTTGCAGAATACACCACACCGCCGTTGACCCTGGCCACCCATCGTTCCTACCAGCTCCCTCCGCAGGAATGTGTTTCGATTGTTTTCATCATGCGTGCTAAATTGGTCCACAGAAATTCACAATGGTAGTCAAAGCAAATCACAAAATTATTATGCGCCCAACGTGGGGCTCGAACCCACGACCCTGAGATTAAGAGTCTCATGCTCTACCGACTGAGCTAGCCGGGCTGCTGTGGTGAGTGTTCCCTGTCTAACTTGGGGTGATTGTGAGTCATGTCACCCACCGTATATTTAAAAAAAACATGAATTTAAGCAAAAAGGAATTAGTAAGTTTAAAGACTGTCTAGTTAATTGAACTACATAAATGGACAATTTAAGTCCATGGGAATCACACGTTGTTTCTGCACCCAACATGGGGCTCAAACCCACGACCCTGAGATCAAGAGTCTCTAGATCGACCGACTGAACTAGCCCAGCTACTGTTGTAAGTGTCCCCAGTCGAACTTGGGGTGATTGTGAGTCAAGTGACCCACAGTATATTTCAGAAAACATGACAAAAGCAAAAGGTAATTCGATTGTTTTCATCATGTGTGCGAAATTGGCCCACAGAGATGCACAATGGTAGTCAAAGCAAATCACAAAATTATTCTGCGCCCAACGTGGGGCTCGAACCCACGACCCTGAGATTAAGAGTCTCATGCTCTACCGACTGAGCTAGCCGGGCTTCTGTGGTGTGTTATCGCTGCCTAACTTGGGGTCATTGTGAGTCATGTCACCAACCGCATAAAAAAAAACATGACAATAAGTAACAGGTAATACTGGTAGGAACCTCTGGTTACACCAGCCCACAGGGGATTATTTTGTCCGTCGTGGATTCCAAATATGGGAAGGGTGGGTGGGGCTGGGTGGAGAGGGGAGGGTGGGGAGGGGCTGGGTGAGGAGGGGAGTTTGGGGAGGGGATGGGTGGGGAGGGAGGGGATGGGTGGGGAGGGAGGGGATGGGTGGGGAGGGAGGGGATGGGTGGGGAGGGAGGGGATGGGTGGGGAGGGAGGGGATGGGTGGGGAGGGAGGGGATGGGTGCGGAAGGCGGCCACGGCACTCAATCTCTACATTTAATCCGCCAATTCGTTGAGCCATCATTCGAGGCAAGATCACTTCCGAATCGTATAGAGCTCAGTGGGCCCTGTCCGGTTAAAATAAAACCTTTAGTTGAGCACTACACATGTCTGCACAGGGCACTGTACACACGTGTGTTGTAAGGCTTGTGCCCGCCCTAACAGTCGGCCATATTTGCAGAATACACCACGCCGCCGTTGACCCTGGCCACCCATCGTTCCTACCAGCTCCCTCCGCAGGAATGTGTTTCGATTGTTTTCATCATGCGTGCTAAATTGGTCCACAGAAATGCACAATGGTAGTCAAAGCAAATCACAAAATTATTATGCGCCCAACGTGGGGCTCGAACCCACGACCCTGAGATTAAGAGTCTCATGCTCTACCGACTGAGCTAGCCGGGCTGCTGTGGTGAGTGTCCCCTGTCTAACTTGGGGTGATTGTGAGTCATGTCACCCACCGTATATTTAAAAAAACATGAATTTAAGCAAAAAGGAATTAGTAAGTTTAAAGACTGTCTAGTTAATTGAACTACATAAATGGACAATTTAAGTCCATGGGAATCACACGTTGTTTCTGCACCCAACATGGGGCTCAAACCCACGACCCTGAGATCAAGAGTCTCTAGATCGACCGACTGAACTAGCCCAGCTACTGTTGTAAGTATCCCCAGTCGAACTTGGGGTGATTGTGAGTCAAGTGACCCACAGTATATTTCAGAAAACATGACAAAAGCAAAAGGTAATTCGATTGTTTTCATCATGTGTGCGAAATTGGCCCACAGAGATGCACAATGGTAGTCAAAGCAAATCACAAAATTATTCTGCGCCCAACGTGGGGCTCGAACCCACGACCCTGAGATTAAGAGTCTCATGCTCTACCGACTGAGCTAGCCGGGCTTCTGTGGTGTGTTATCGCTGCCTAACTTGGGGTCATTGTGAGTCATATCACCAACCGCATTAAAAAAAAAACATGACAATAAGTAACAGGTAATACTGGTAGGAACCTCTGGTTACACCAGCCCACAGGGGATTATTTTGTCCGTCGTGGATTCCAAATATGGGAAGGGTGGGTGGGGCTGGGTGGAGAGGGGAGGGTGGGGAGGGGCTGGGTGAGGAGGGGAGTTTGGGGAGGGGATGGGTGGGGAGGGAGGGGATGGGTGGGGAGGGAGGGGATGGGTGGGGAGGGAGGGGATGGGTGGGGAGGGAGGGGATGGGTGGGGAGGGAGGGGATGGGTGGGGAGGGAGGGGATGGGTGCGGAAGGCGGCCACGGCACTCAATCTCTACATTTAATCCGCCAATTCGTTGAGCCATCATTCGAGGCAAGGTCACTTCCGAATCGTATAGAGCTCAGTAGGCCCTGTCCGGTCAAAATAAAACCTTTAGTTGAGCACTACACATGTCTACACAGGGCACTGTACACACGTGTGTTGTAAGGCTTGTGCCCGCCCTAACAGTCGGCCATATTTGCAGAATACACCACGCCGCCGTTGACCCTGGCCACCCATCGTTCCTACCAGCTCCCTCCGCAGGAATGTGTTTCGATTGTTTTCATCATGCGTGCTAAATTGATCCACAGAAATGCACAATGGTAGTCAAAGCAAATCACAAAATTATTCGGCACCCAACGTGGGGCTCGAACCCACGACGCTGAGATTAAGAGTCTCATGCTCTACCGACTGAGCTAGCCGGGCTGCTGTGGTGAGTGTCCCCTGTCTAACTTGGGGTGATTGTGAGTCATGTCACCCACCGTATATTTTAAAAAATACATGAATTTAAGCAAAAAGGAATTAGTAAGTTTAAAGACTGTCTAGTTAATTGATCTACATAAATGGACAATTTAAGTCCATGGGAATCACACGTTGTTTCTGCACCCAACATGGGGCTCAAACCCACGACCCTGAGATCAAGAGTCTCTAGCAAGACCGACTGAACTAGCCTAGCTACTGTTGTAAGTGTCCCCAGTCGAACTTGGGGTGATTGTGAGTCAAGTGACCCACAGTATATTTCAGAAAACATGACAAAAGCAAAAGGTAATTCGATTGTTTTCATCATGTGTGCGAAATTGGCCCACAGAGATGCACAATGGTAGCCAAAGCAAATCACAAAATTATTCTGCGCCCAACGTGGGGCTCGAACCCACGACCCTGAGATTAAGAGTCTCATGCTCTACCGACTGAGCTAGCCGGGCTGCTGTGGTGAGTGACCCCTGTCTAACTTGGGGTGATTGTGAGTCATGTCACCCACCGTATATTTAAAAAAAACATGATTTTAAGCAAAAATGAATTAGTACGTTTAAAGACTGTCTAGTTAATTGATCTACATAAATGGACAATTTAAGTCCATGGGAATCACACGTTGTTTCTGCACCCAACATGGGGCTCAAACCCACGACCCTGAGATCAAGAGTCTCTAGCTCGACCGACTGAACTAGCCTAGCTACTGTTGTAAGTGTCCCCAGTCGAATTTGGGGTGATTGTGAGTCAAGTGACCCACAGTATAATTCAGAACACATGACAAAAAGCAAAAGGTAATTCGATTGTTTTCATCATGTGTGCGAAATTGGCCCACAGAGATGCACAATGGTAGTCAAAGCAAATCACAAAATTATTCTGCGCCCAACATGGGGCTCGAACCCACGAACCTGAGATTAAGAGTCTCATGCTCTACCGACTGAGCTAGCCGGGCTGCTGTGGTGAGTGACCCCTGTCTAACTTGGGGTGATTGTGAGTCATGTCACCCACCGTATATTTAAAAAAAACATGAATTTAAGCAAAAAGGAATTAGTAAGTTTAAAGACTGTCTAGTTAATTGATCTACATAAATGGACAATTTAAGTCCATGGGAATCACACGTTGTTTCTGCACCCAACATGGGGCTCAAACCCACGACCCTGAGATCAAGAGTCTCTAGATCGACCGACTGAACTAGCCTAGCTACTGTTGTAAGTGTCCCCAGTCGAACTTGGGGTGATTGTGAGTCAAGTGACCCACAGTATATTTCAGAAAACATGACAAAAGCAAAAGGTAATTCGATTGTTTTCATCATGTGTGCGAAATTGGCCCACAGAGATGCACAATGGTAGTCAAAGCAAATCACAAAATTATTCTGCGCCCAACGTGGGGCTCGAACCCACGACCCTGAGATTAAGAGTCTCATGCTCTACCGACTGAGCTAGCCGGGCTTCTGTGGTGTGTTATCGCTGCCTAACTTGGGGTGATTGTGAGTCATGTCACCCACCGTATAAAAAACAAAACATGACAATAAGTAACAGGTAATACTGGTAGGAAACTCTGGTTACACCATCCCACAGGGGATTATTTTGACCGTCGTGGATTCCAAATATGGGAAGGGTGGGTGGGGCTGGGTGGAGAGGGGAGGGTGGGGAGGGGCTGGGTGAGGAGGGGAGTTTGGGGAGGGGATGGGTGGGGAGGGAGGGGATGGGTGCGGAAGGCGGCCACGGCACTCAATCTCTACATTTAATCCGCCAATTCGTTGAGCCATCATTCGAGGCAAGGTCACTTCCGAATCGTATAGAGCTCAGTGGGCCCTGCCCGGTCAAAATAAAACCTTTAGTTCAGCACTACACATGTCTGCACAGGGCACTGTACACACGTGTTTTTTTAAGGCTTGTGCCCGCCCTAGCAGTCGGCCATATTTGCAGAATACACCACGCCGCCGTTGACCCTGGCCACCCATCGTTCCTACCAGCTCCCTCCGCAGGAATGTGTTTCGATTGTTTTAATCATGTGTGCGAAATTGGTCCACAGAAATGCACAATGGAAGTCAAAGCAAATCACAAAATTATTATGCGCCCAACGTGGGGCTCGAACCCACGACCCTGAGATTAAGAGTCTCATGCTCTACCGACTGAGCTAGCCGGGCTTCCGTGGTGAGTGTCCCCAGTCGAACTTGGGGTGATTGTGAGTCAAGTGACTCACAGTATATTTCAGAAAAAACATGACAATAAGTAAAAGGTAATTCGATTGTTTTCATCATGCGTGCTAAATTGGTCCACAGAAATGCACAATGGTAGTCAAAGCAAATCACAAAATTATTCTGCGCCCAACGTGGGGCTCGAACCAACGACCCTGAGATTAAGAGTCTCATGCTCTACCGACTGAGCTAGCCGGGCTGCTGTGGTCTGCCCCTGTCTAACTTGGGGTGATTGTGAGTCATGTCACCCACCTTATATTTCAAAAAAGCATGAATTTCAGCAAAAAGTGATATTTAGAAATGTTCCCATTTTCAATGAGAAAACGTGTGCATTTGTGTCTTTCCTTCACATAAAGTCCTGGTCACAAAAGCAAAGTTTTTGGGGAATAATAGCATTTCTATACTTTTGAGGCACACGCAATTAGAAAATAACACTTACTACCCAAGAACAAAAATCGTGTTATATAGTGTAATGTGTGGTTAATCGGTCAACATCAGGGTTCGGCAACCAGCATCTCCAGAGCCGCACGCGGCGCGGTAAGGACTGCTTCGTGACGTTAGTTCGTGATGACCACTGTCTCATATTCACGTGCATTGCGGCTTATGAAATAGTCTTTTTTACCGAATTCGAAAAAACGGCTCTTTTTTCATTTTGCTTAGCAATACTTGATCTAAATCTTTACTTAAAGCTTTACTGACTGCAGGTTATAATATTCTGTGGGGTTTTCGGTAAAGTCACGTAGATCGGTTCAAATTAATAACCATTGGGTTACGCCAATTTTAACCCTTTAAAAACAGCCTGCCTTGAGCAGCTTTACCCCTCTTTTTTTCCTCCTGATGACGATCGCTTGTGTTGTGATCGAAACGTCGTCGTTTTTTGTTTATTCTATTTTTATAAATTTGAACCTATCTACGTGACTTTACTTAAAAACCCAAAGAATATGTATACCTGATCTCCATCAAACAACTATTTTATTGAAAGTGACTTAATAAACACAAAAAAGTAAGCGCCCAACGTGGGGCTCGAACCCACGACCCTGAGATTAAGAGTCTCATGCTCTACCGACTGAGCTAGCCGGGCTGCTGGAATGCTCCTCTCCCACTTCGGGCATTGGAAGTACAATGGGAAGGTGGGGGGAGAGGGGGGGATAATGGGGGTGGGGGATGATGGGGGTGGGGGGATGATGGGGGTGGGGGGATGATGGGGGTGGGGGATGATGGGGGTGGGGGGTGATGGGGGTGGGGGATGATGGGGGTGATGGGGGTGATGGGGGTGGGGGGATGATGAGGGTGGGCGATGATGAGTGTTGGGGATGATGGGGGTGGGGGATGATGGGGGTGGGGGATGATGGGGGTGGGGGATGATGGGGGTGGGGGATGATGAGGGTGGAGGTTTGAAGAAGGAGGATCGGGGAGGTGGGTAGGAGGGGAGGGAGGGGGCGGTGGTTAGGAGGGAGGGGGTGGGTGGGTAGGAGGGGGTATTGGTAGGAGGTGAGGGGAGGGAGGGGGCGGAGGGGAGGGAGGGGGCGGAGGGGAGGGAGGGGGCGGAGGGCAGGGAAGGGGCGGTGGGTAGGAGAGGTGGGTAGGGGGGGAGAGGGAGGTGGGTAGGGGGGGAGAGGGAGGTGGGTAGGGGGGGAGAGGGAGGTGGGTAGGGGGGGAGAGGGAGGTGGGTAGGGGGGGAGAGGGAGGTGGGTAGGGGGGGAGAGGGAGGTGGGTAGGGGGGGAGAGGGAGGTGGGTAGGGGGGGAGAGGGAGGTGGGTAGGGGGGGAGAGGGAGGTGGGTAGGGGGGGAGAGGGAGGTGGGTAGGGGGGGAGAGGGAGGTGGGTAGGGGGGGAGAGGGAGGTGGGTAGGGGGGGAGAGGGAGGTGGGTAGGGGGGGAGAGGGAGGTGGGTAGGGGGGGAGAGGGAGGTGGGTAGGGGGGGAGAGGGAGGTGGGTAGGGGGGGAGAGGGAGGTGGGTAGGGGGGGAGAGGGAGGTGGGTAGGGGGGGAGAGGGAGGTGGGTAGGGGGGGAGAGGGAGGTGGGTAGGGGGGGAGAGGGAGGTGGGTAGGGGGGGAGAGGGAGGTGGGTAGGGGGGGAGAGGGAGGTGGGTAGGGGGGGAGAGGGAGGTGGGTAGGGGGGGAGAGGGAGGTGGGTAGGGGGGGAGAGGGAGGTGGGTAGGGGGGGAGAGGGAGGTGGGTAGGGGGGGAGAGGGAGGTGGGTAGGGGGGGAGAGGGAGGTGGGTAGGGGGGGAGAGGGAGGTGGGTAGGGGGGGAGAGGGAGGTGGGTAGGGGGGGAGAGGGAGGTGGGTAGGGGGGGAGAGGGAGGTGGGTAGGGGGGGAGAGGGAGGTGGGTAGGGGGGGAGAGGGAGGTGGGTAGGGGGGGAGAGGGAGGTGGGTAGGGGGGGAGAGGGAGGTGGGTAGGGGGGGAGAGGGAGGTGGGTAGGGGGGGAGAGGGAGGTGGGTAGGGGGGGAGAGGGAGGTGGGTAGGGGGGGAGAGGGAGGTGGGTAGGGGGGGAGAGGGAGGTGGGTAGGGGGGGAGAGGGAGGTGGGTAGGGGGGGAGAGGGAGGTGGGTAGGGGGGGAGAGGGAGGTGGGTAGGGGGGGAGGGAGGTGGGTAGGGCGGTGGTTAGGAGGGAGGGGGCGGTGGTTAGGAGGGAGGGAGGGAGGGGGCTGTAGTTACGCGTGGTGGGGGCGCGGCCCGGGCCCCGCGTTATATTCCCCATCGCGCGGCGGCGGCGTCGTCAGGGCTGTGGTGACCGCTCTCCCGCTCTCCTTGCCGCCTCGGCGTCCTCCTCCTCCTCCCCCCACGGCTCCCCAGCCTCCTCGTCGCCTCGGCGTCCAACCTGCTCCACTCTCCCCCCACGGCGCCCCAGGCTCCTAGCTGCTGAGGCCCGAGTCGCGCTGTCTGTCCGCGACGTTTCGCCGCCGGCACCAACTGCAGGTACCCCGCGGGGCGAGTTTCCTGTGGTGCCCGCGTCCTGTAACACGGCGAGCCCGCGGGGACACATGACCGCCATCGCCCCCGTGTGTGTGTGTAGTGAACGTCGCCACGAGGAAGACAAAGGCGGCCCTGCGTGGTGCTGGCCTACACACAACCCTCGTGTGCCACAGTGGCCGGCCTCAATCGGCGCTGCTCCTCGCCAACAGCACTTGCCCCAACAGCCTGTTACAGGCTATACGGGGGATCTTTATCTGTGCGTGTTATCATTGATTGGCATTGTAGGGGAGCGGTGGCGCAGTGGTTAGCGCTACGCTGCGCTACGAACCCGGCGACCCGAGTTCGATTTCCGCCCACGGTTTATCTGAACCCTGTCCTGGGTCTCCCCTATGTCGACTCGGCCTCAAATGAGCATCCGGGTTCGATGGTGTGTAGTAAACATCGCCACTGGGGGAGACAAAGGCGGTCGGGCGTGGGGCTGGCCAGCCACCACCACCATAGGTGCTCCAATAGCCTGTCACGGGGGGGGGGTCTTTGTCTTGGGAGTTGTGTGTACGAGCATTCACGTCTAGCAAATGAGCCACATAGGTTGGGCGAGAGACCATTCACTCATTCACTCACTCATTCACTCATTCACTCACTCATTCACTCAACTCACTCGCGGAGTCGCGATTTCATTCGCTCGTTAAAACCCAGGAAGGCTTCGCCGAGGCTTGAGACTGCTCAGGGAAGCTGCTGCCAAGTTGTTTTGTAGTAAGGGGGGAGGAGGGGGGGGTTGTCGATGTTTTCCGCCACGCCGATTGAGCAATTTGCAGGGAATGTTTGGTTAATACCAAGTTGCGTTGTTACGATATATTTGTTTTAGCTATGGGGGGGTGGGGGGGGACCGGAGAACCCAGTGGAGAACATGGGGAGAGGACATAGCCGCACACAAAGGCACCCCTAGACGACTATCGAACCCATCATTACCCGTTTGGCTGTGTGGAGCAAGTTGTAACCACGTGCGCTGTGAGCCTGGCCCGCCCTTCGTGCTGTTGCTGCTGCTGCTGCCTGTCGAATCAGTGCCGTGGTGCTGTGATTTATCCTCACCTTATGTTTGAGATAGTCCTGCATACACAAGGATTGTTATTAAACGTCGCATATAATCGATTCTTCCACACGCAATGATTCGGTACTGAATATCGACGTTGAAGAATGGAATGGTTACGCGCAAACTGCTACTTGCACCAGAGCAGCAGATACGTTATCGCTAAAGTCAACTATTTAGTGATACCGCCTTGATAGCACTCCACAGGAGCAACACAATGCAACGCCTTTGTCAATGACACGGCTATAAAAAGAAAATATTTAAGAGGCGGCTTTTCGGACAGTGGACCTTTTTGCCCCATGAATAAGGGGCATTTGCTCGAAAGGTAGTGTCAGTGACGAATGTAAATATATATTTTAAATCTATTAAGTGCCCATACATACACCTAGGTCGTGTCTCGAACTACCCCACGTCAGTAGTCCGAAGCTTCGTGACAGAAACGAATTGAACATTACTTTACCACGTGTTCCAGTCCCTAACTCCAGTCACCAACTCCACAGTGTCGTTTCGAATTTGAACGAGGGTTCAAACTCGTGTGGGTCATATAGCCCCATAAACTCTCACATCCTCTTTACAAGTCTCATCGCATTCCTCGCAAAACAGCTCTCTGTGTGTACAGGGCTCCGTCCGTATAAAACTGCGGTTTTGTTCTGTACGCTGTAGTCCCATTTGAACTGTTGCGGTGTAAACCAATAATTTGGCCTTAATTATCTCTTTTTATGATAAATGTAATTTTGCGTTTGATATTACTTAAAGGTATTATGTACAGCATAGCATAAACCAACGGTAAAATTTTGCCTGCAAGCCTGCACATTTTAATGTTAAAAACTAAATCTGGAAATATGGTAAGTTAGGTGAAATGCAAATGTAACATTATAGTATTGTTATTTTGTTCACGAGTTGGCAAACGCCTTGCAGCTGTAATCCAGGATTTCAACGCAGTGTTCTGGCAAGGTTTTAGGTTGGGTTCACACGGGATTTTAGACTTTTATTTAGGTTGGCGAACGTCACATTGGGGTTCGGTGGTGTTTGTGTCTTCACTTTGTAAAATCATCTCTGGGAATACAACTTGCAATATTCTTAATCGATGGCTAATTTTAAAGTTTCTAGAGCCCTTTAGATCTGCCCATTTTACACCACCTCAAACCCTGGTTGGTTTACCGTTGGCTGCGATTGCTGCTGGTTATTTTACCGATTAGCAAAATTCAACCTTGGGAATATTTTCCCAGGTTGACATTACAACCTTGTGATGTCACTTGACACTTTAATAGCAGTTACTTACGTTAAGCCATCCTGTGTGAACCCAGCATTAGCCCTCTTAAGTCTAAGCCACTTGGCCGCCTTACAGTGCAGTATTAGGTTGCTTGGCTGATGCACACATTATCACAAAGCCTAAACATGGAGTGTTTCCAGTATTAAAAGACAATTAAGCAAGTTCAGTCGCCAACTTTTAATTATTATAAAGGAAGGTGGCTCTCTTTTCACCTGCACGTCTGATAGAGGAAGTGGAAGAATGCAGAGGTGTGGACTCGAGTCATGTGACTTGGACTCGAGTCAGACTCGAGTCATGAATTTGATGACTTGCGACTCGACTTGGACTTGCATAACAATGACTTTGTCCCACCTATGAGATGTGGACTCGAGTCATGTGACTTGGACTCGAGTCAGACTCGAGTCATGAATTTGATGACTTGCGACTCGACTTGGACTTGCATAACAATGACTTTGTCCCACCTCTGGAAGAATGAAAGCTTCCACAATGTTTAAGAGTTGAGACATGTGTCAGTCCAGCGAGAGTCATGCTTTAGCTCTGGTGAAATAAACAAAACTCAACTTAAAAGGCTCTTGCAGTACTTTGGCCTTAAAATCTGGCCTTGAAAATGTCACCTTTACCGCCTGCGTGTGCGACTGCAAGAGAATTCTTTCATGCAGAAATTGCAGGCTCATTTACCCTTGCATGCAAAACGACAAAAAAAAACCTGTTGAGCAACTTGGTGTAACACCATAGAAGTGTAGGATGTGTTTTAAAAAAAAATCTTTTTTTTTTCTCAAAAGTTCCCTATCGGAACTTAAACAATGCATTGCATAATTCCACGTAGCAAACAGCCACAAAATGTGATACAATATAACTATTCCTGAGATATGTTTAAATAACTCCTGGTCCTCACTAGGGGTGCTGCACTTTTATATATTTATTTTTATTATAAGTGCTGGAATATTTCGCAATTTAAGTTTTATATGATTGAATATTATCTTACTTCATGCAGTGTCTGGTGACCATGAACTGTGCTGCACTTGACAGTCCAGTTTAAACACATTCCTGCGGAGGGAGCTGGTAGGAACGTTGGGTTGCTCGGTCAATGGCCAGGGTCAACGGCGGCGTGGTGTAATCCCGCAAATATGGCCGACTGAGGGTGGGCACAAGCCGGCGTGAGTTGGTTAAACGTTGAGTTTTATAAGGGCACCACGGGGTGACCAGCCCCTCTCCACCCCTCCCCACCCAGCCCCTCCCCACCCAGCCCCTCCCCACCCTCTCCACCCAGCCCCACCCCTCCTATTTTTCGATGCACGACGGACGGACACAATAATCCCCTGTGGGCTGGTGTAACCAGGAGGTTCCTAACAGTACCACACGCCCTCAGCGATTCAAGCTCACTGCCCTGACTCCTGAACCACTTGGCCATCCTACCAAGTACGACCCTTTTTAACAAGTTAACATTAAGTGGTTTGCACAATGGTCAAAGGCATTTCTATTTGGTTGTCTTTGCTCCGAATTTAATTTGGATGTTTTTGCTCAGATATCTATTTTCTTCATTGTTGCGCTTGTTTTTTTTCTATTTTGTCATTTTGGTGACCGCATGTCACTTGCATATGAAACCATCCTCGTATGTTGAGTTTCCACCTGGATAAACAAAATAAGCTTGCGTTGTAAAACTCGCATTTGTTTGTAAATTGCTGTGCGAGTTGAGGTTTTAAAAACACGATCTTGTTTTTCTACTTTGCCCGTCAGCTTGAGGCATGACATCGTTCCCAGTGTTCCTCGTGTCTGCGAGCACCGTCTGGTGGTCACTGCTCTACGTTGTCCTCTACCGCCTCAACCCATCGCACGGCAAAGAGTGGAACTGCCGACTCGTCACCCTACTTCACGGATGCCTCATCGTTCCACTGTCAGCTTACATCGGCTTCATCGCAGGCCCTTGGCCGTTTACACATCCAGGTAGGACGTGATGCCATCTTTTTTTTAAAGCATGCACATATCAACAGTTGAGGTTCATTTTTTTTGGAAGTATGCACTTATGTATAACCATAGTAATTAAAACGTCATTAGAGTGTGAAATAAATGAAAAATAAGGTTATTTATCTGGCTTGTACATCCTGCCTGGGTTTTCCTGGATGTCCTATCTACTTTACGTTGTGAATGTTCATTCTGTCTTGTTTTTATTGTACTGTCTGTAGCGGTTTTTATTAGGGTTGTGGTGTATGCCTGTCGTCTGTTAAATATGTTCTGGCTCTTAGAGTACAGATGGGACCTGTATAACATCTCATTTACATTTATGGTATCGTGTATATTGTGCATCTTGTGCATTGGTGTCTGTCCTGTTGTAGTGTAATGTCATCTAGAATGTACACCTCATTGTTACTATCACAGTTGTTTTGACATTTTCATCTCCACAACATCTAACGCATCGGCCACTTCCTCACTCCACCATCAGCTACTTCCTCACTCAAGCAGCTGCTGAGACCCCCATTTATGCCTCCACCACCCCTCTGACTTGACAACTGCAACTATTCCCCTCTATGGCCTCTCCAAATCCCTCGCCTCCAGACACCACGATCCAATATGCCACTGCCAGGTGAGAAAACCACATTACCTCACTGCTGTAATACGTTCAGTGGCTCCATATCCAGTCTTTAAAATCTTCAAAATCACTCGCCATCATCATGATCATTCACGAACCTGTTCCTGTCTAGCTCGCCGTCTCATCCCACTCTACACCATGTGCCTCCAGTAGCCACCAAGGCTGTGTCGAAAGCCCAATTCTCATCCTTCATTGTGAGCTTGCACCTTCTCCTCTGCTACCCCTAGAATCTTGAACTCCCTCCACCAACTTTCTACATTGTTGACTTGCTACCCATGTTCAAACTCCGGATGAAGACCTTCTTGCCCTCCTCTGCCAATGACTTACTGCTTTTCTCTAAAACATTTAAGTATAGCCACTTCCGTTTTCCCCATAATGCACATCGACATTTTTCTAAGGTATCTCGAGATGCAGTTGCCAATATATCATCTATTAATCCAAACTCGTGTGTTCAGTAATACTGCATATATGTGCAATTATGGTACCGTGTTTAACACGTAACTTACATATATTGTGGGCACTGATGTGTGATATTTACATGGCCGTAAAGTGCACATAGCCTGGCACAAGCACTGTGGTGACGTCACCGCCACTTAGTGTCGAATGGAGGTTGTTATTGTTATGATGTTTTATTAATACAATGATAGATCTGAGAGACCTTTGGACTATCTTGTGATCCTCAGACACTATGCCATGCTTATGGTTATTTCGATTTTTTTCACATTTTTTTGTTTTGGGATTCCATCTAAATTCGATACAAAGTGTGCTTTACTTTCATAACATTTACAAAGTTGTTCCAGCTGTGCTGTAGTAGGACAGCCAAATATGGGAAGGTTTTGACTTACATGTCTATCTGGGGTTCAGCTTGGCCCACTGACCTCCTGGTCTCAGTGAAATTAATACCACTTGGTAGGAAGTTAATTCCGATGGCCCTATGGAAATATGTATCCTTGCCATAGAAATGTGGAATTTCCATCACTGGCTCAGGATCCCTGGTAGAGATTAACACTGCCACACAGACATTTTACATTACTGATATTAATCATCATATCACAGATTGGGTTGGGTTAGTAAGTGAATTGTAACTAGGGGTCTTCCATCATGTATGAACGTGCATGTGTCATTGTTAACAACAAAGTCGCCATGAAATGTGATTGCATTTTATTTTAACTTTATTTAAAGTACAGTATACAGTTACATAACATAATGTAATTTACTTGGACAGTGCATTACCACCAATGGAATGTGTGTACATATTGCCATATTAATGTAAAGAATTTAAGAATATTTCACAATGAACCAGGTATGTAAGAGTGGCATTGATTGTTAATTTTGAATATTGTATCAAGTGTATGATGCAGTTGTAACTGTATTCTCCAGATGATAGTGTAATTTAGAATCCGGTAGGTGTTCCCATGTGACGTATTTGTACACTTATTGACAGTGGCACACGTTTGTTATACATATTATATAATATGGAGAATACGGTAATATTTTGAACGTCCTGTATGGAATCTGACTTGCATGTGTATTTTTTGTTTTTTTCAGGTGGCCCTAATTCAGAGCTGCAAGTTTTTGCCTTGTCTTTTTGTCTGGGATACTTCATATTTGATTTATTGTGGTGTGTCTCATATGGAAATGAAAGCATCGTAATGCTTGCACACCACATAATAAGCATTTTAGGACTGGTAGGATGCCTGTTCCTGGGTGTATCTGCAACAGAGACAAACGGTGTTATATTTGGGAGTGAAATTACCAACCCTCTACTCCAACTCCGCTGGTTTCTTCGTAAAATGGGACGGTACGTATAGTGTCGTGAAATTATTTTCATAAGAGTTGGTAAAATAATGATGAAAGCCATGTTGTTTTTTTCCACATTTTTTCCCAAACGGTTCCTGTGGAACTAAATTTCCCCCTATGTTTAGAGTCTAGAGGTTGCGTTAGCAGGGGGGTACATTTGGCTAGGGACAGTTATGGATTAAGCTCTTAGCCTCCAACTAAGTCCGTGGACACAAACTGACCAGTTATGTAGGTAGAACGTCTATCTAAGTACCTTGTCTGAGGGGGAGTCGTGATGCAGTGGTTCACAACCTGTGTTATCAATCTGGCTACGCATGTTCGATTCCCAGCCATGGGTAACATCTGTTTCAAGCATTACATCAGCAGATACTGGGGCCGCCACTTCACCAACTGGTTTATCAACTGGCATTCCTTATCTCTTCAGGTTAAAAGCCTAGCACATATAAGGAAACGTGTAATCCACAAACTGTGTCTCGAGAGAGAGAAACATGTTCCACAAAGCCTGCAAAATGTTAAATTAATTTCATATAGAAACGTTGACATGTACAAGTACTATTCATTTATAAAGCATTTTCACTGGAATTCATTGTTATTTTATGAACTGTTGCCATTGTGTGTATGCAGGTATGAGGACACCAACCTTGGCTTGTGCCTGGACGCCACGTTTGTGACGTTGTTCTTTTGCGTCCGAATGGGAGTTGGCACTATCCTTCTTGTCTGTGTGCTGCGATCCCCCACACCTATACTCGTGATGAAGATCAGCGGTGTGGGAATGTACACCATTTCCTGGCTGTTCATGGTCAACATTTCTAAATATGTAATGCGAAGATATCGAAAACTCAAACAGGCACGCAAACCTTGCAATGTCATTTCATCATCAAGTCCTGCACAAGAAGACAGTGAAATTGAAACTGCTGAAAATGGACTTTCTTCCAACCCTGATGTTTACAAGAAACATAATTGAAGGGCATAATGTAGGTTTTGTATTTTATTCAAAAATAATTATCTTGCCTTTAATATTTTAAACGTAATATATTTTCAATGCTGTGTTCAAATATTAATGAGGTTTTAAATGGCAATGGTAATGTATGTACAAATACAATGAAACTTAAGTGGTAATTTTGACCAAAAGGAACATAGTAGTGATGTCACTATGTACAACTTATGAACTTTGACATAGGTTTTAAAAACTGACCAAAAATGTATTATGCACTATATTTAAAGTTTGCAAAAAAATATTAAATGGTTATAAGTGTCCCACGTCGTTCCTTCAGCTGCTGTGAAAGTGTTTTACGAGGAATGTATGAATGTGTGAACTTCTTTAACACCGTACTAGCCAACTGCATACCTGTCAACACCTTATCAGTGCCTTATTAGAGACCAATTCAGACCTTATTGGTCACCCCTTGCCCTTATAAATGTCAAATGTTCACCCAACAAAGTCGCATCACAAGGGAGAAAGACAAAACAAATGTCCGCATTGAAACGGCTGAATGGACCTGTGCAAGAATACCGGTAAACCATATGGATTCACAGGGTATGCAACCGTGCTAAAACGTAGGTGTGGGAATGGATGGGTATGCTGCACCAGTTAACTACACTCGAGGGCATTTAATTTAATGCTGCAGAATTTGCCATGTGTGTAAATAAAACATTGCAGCAGGCTGTGAAATGCATCTGCATGTCATTCTCAAAACATGGATGAATCTGTATATTGTGCATGCTTTGCTAGTTACATAATTCTTGCTTTAGGTTTATATTCTCAGATTTTTTCGGTAAAGTCACGTAGGTAAAAACATTAAAATTAATGAAAGTAAATATGAATTTTATTTTGTTTTGTTTTATTTTACTTTCATTAATTTTAATGTTTTTACCTACGTGACTTTACCGAAAAAATCTGAGAATATGAATCATTGCAGTCACGAAAGCTTCAAATCTAGAATCTTGCTTTAGGGTTTGTTCATGTGCAAAAACATACACAAAGCTCAATTTAATGAAGCGTGGTGGAGACGAGTCTTAAAATTAGTTTCGCAATGTGCTGCTGGATGAAGGCCTTCCCACTCCATGTCGGTCGTGAGCTTTGACCATTGTCGGTCAAGTGTGGCTTGAAGGATTGCAACTCGCCACTTATGATAGCCGTGACCAGGAATTTTACTCAGGTTGTCGGAGTCCACATGCAGTGTGCTAATTACTGTCCACTAGTCGTCTTAAGTAACAATCCCACCCATATGTTTAATTTATTGTACCCGACTAACATTACGATGACGGCGAGATGTTAACTACCTCGCTGGGTCGACAGCTGGTGGGTTTGATCCCGACCCCGATGCCTGCTGTATATATATTTTTTTATTGTATTTGGCTGCTATAAATATCGACATGACGATGAGCCACTTTGTTGAGCTGTCATTTGTGATAGCCAGGTCGCCAATTCGTCACGAGTACAGCACACCGGTTGTGTGTTGGAGAGCAAATCCACAACATTTACAATCGGAGTACGACGTTTCGCCAGTAATTACAATCGGCATCAGGAGACAGCCAGATTTGGAGAGAAATTCTCAACAATAACAAAAAATACATGTATATTACAAAACCATTGTTGATTTAAAGCTTTCGTGACTGCAGGAATTCATACTCTTGCGATCGAAACATCGTGATCTATTATTTTTCTATCTACGTGACTTTACCGAAAGACCCAAAAAGTATGAAAAGCAATGTTGTTTAACACGCGTTAATCGATTATCGAGCATCGATTAACACCGCGAATCGATCCTAGATCGTTACGCGAGTCTAACACCGCAACGAATCGGCAAGAATCGACTCGAGATTTAGTGAGACGGGAATCGATTCTTCCCACGTGGTAGGCTCAGTGCTGGTTCTGGGGCCCGCAGGCCCCATCTGGAACGGGGTCGTTGGTGGCTTCGGACACGACGACGACTACGACGACCAGGAGGTTGGAGGCTTGCGAAGATGTCGACCACGCAGATCAAAGAGGAGAACACCGCCTTCGTCCCGCTAATCCACGACATCATGAAGAGGTGCGGGGCCCCGGTGTTTGAGGGAGGGGGCGCGCTAGCCGCGACGCAGGCTGTGCATTCACATTTTAGTAGGCCGCGGGGCTCATGTAACAGATTACTGTGGACTCTACGTAAAGAATAGCAACAATAATGTCGCGCTTAATGCAAGTTTTTTTTGGGTATGATCGCGTAAATATAAACGAGTCGTTAAATCCACCACCCGACACGGCCAATTAGTACGCTTTGTCACGCTAACGTGCCAGTTGCTACTTCAGCACGCCCGGGATGTTGGAGGGTAAAGTCACAGTAGTAAAAGCCTTACTCGCTGGCTTTGTTGGTGGTGGGTTATAAACGACACATTCACGAGATGTAACCCAGCAAACAATTTTTTATGGATTATATTTGGCCGCGAAAGCCTACGTTTTAAAATAATATCGTACTGTGTTTATCCGTGAAAGCGTCGCGTGGAGTGTTAAAAAAAAGTATCTTTTTTTTAAACAACGGGGTTATCAACAACATAAATGGCGCCTGAGACACGTTGGCGCCTGCTTTTATGTGCGAGCCGATTCCACAGTTTAGGGACCGCGGAGTTTTTGACCTACACTAAAATATATAATTAATAAGCCGTCCATGCAAACATTTTAATTGCTTGAAAGGAGGTAATTGATTATTTGATACAGGCATGCATTGTCACCGGATCTGAATATGTGTGCAAAATTAAGGATTGATTGGACAACGGGAAGTGGACGAAATGTAGATTAAAAGATTTGACCACGACACAGGGGAGTCAAGTTAAGTAAAAACTTTGAATAAAACTGTTGAAAAACGTTGAAAATGCGGGATTGGAAACACGGACATTGAGAACGGAGAATAGATGTAGGGGGGGGGGGTTAACGTCTAAGTGGTCTTGATCGGAAGGAATGTGGTTTGAAGAGGCATTTATTGAAAGCCTTTGCGTCTGTTTATATACAGTACTTTGTTGTTGTTTTGGTAGCATGGAGAGAGACAACCAAGAGGTGCAGCAGGAGCTGAGTCGGCTGAAATCGCGGATTCAGGAGCTGCGCGAGACTGTCGCTGTGATGCCAGGGATCGACCTGAGCCCAGAGGAGCAACAGAGAAGACTGCAGCACCTCCGTGAACAAGTCCACATAAAGAACCAGCTGCTGCAGAAATACAAAACCCTCTGCATATTTGATAATTCTAAGTGACTTCATCTCGTCCATGTATTAGGTGCAGTCCAGAAGAGGAATGGAGAAAGCTGCAGAATTATTGCTAACAGGTCTGCATAAAGAACCAGCTGATGCAGAAATGCAAACCCCTCTGCATATTTGATGACGCTAAAAGACTTACAGTTTTCCCTGCAGGAAAAAAACGTGTCAATATTGCCTTACATGACTTTGAAAGGGCAGGATTTGTGAAGGCGATGCAGATGTGTTGGCTGACTGACGCCTTGCTTGTTCATGTAGTTAGTTATCGAAAGGTGTTTATTTTGTACAACGTGGGTAACTTGTGTAAATAAAGATGATATAAGTTAACGTTCACATGAGTTTTACGTTCACCTTTACACTTGAGGATCTGCCTCTATGGCACGTCCCTTGTGTTTTATTAATCAGAACTTTTGAGTTGTGGCCTAAACAAACAAAACGGCCACACGTTTCAGCTTCCAAGGTGGCGGCTTAGACAAGACTGAGTGCATTCTTCATGCAACGTGGTCAAGTGACATGCGTGCTAGGCATGATGGAAATTGTGCCTTTTTTTGTAAAGATAAGTTACGAAAACGGTTGGCAGTGTTCTGGCTTTGCTGGTTCTGGATCCAGAGTATCTCCAATAGCTGCGCTTCAGCCTCCGCTCCATGCTGGTTCCAGCAGCCCCGTCTAGAGCCACAAAAACCCATGATCGGGTCTTCACGCTAACAGCATCCTATGTTAGTTTGTAAAATTACTTGTATTAATGTACACCTGTCAGCGTAATGTGTTTAAATTATATTCTAGCGCATAGCAATATTTGTAAGAGCTAAATGCCAATGTCGAGGACTGCTCGACACGAGGGCTTCAGGAGAGTTAAAGTAGTTTCGCTATTCCATTGGAGGGCATACTACAGTGGTGTTACTATATGGTCTATAATCTAGGTTGCATTGCCACATTTGCACTGTTATTTTGTCTTAAAATTTCCATTTATGAAGTACGCAGCGGCCTGTTGATGTTCTGATGTTGTTGATGGTTACACCAGTGTTTGCGAGGATTGTCAAAGCCAGGAGATGCAGTGTTTGGGTCTGGAATGAGGCGTTTATTCTGTACACATTTATTTTGTACGCATTTTTCCACACTATGCCAGCGTTATTCTGGATTTGTGTAAGATTCTAGGATTGTGACAGCGTGATCCCAGAAGGGGAATTCGAACTTGAGTTGGTGGCATGTGGATTGTGGCTTCACGACACGGAGGGATGGCAGCGACTTGGGGACATGTCCAGTCTTGGAATATATACCCCGTTAAGCTCCCACCTTAATACGACCAGTGTCGTACACCTGGCACGGCGAGGTTGGGGAGCTGGTCAAGGTCAATAGGCCATGACCTGCTGACCTTGACAGTCAAAGTTGTTCCGCCTAAGAATCGAGCGTTGCCCTTCCAATGAGAACCTTCGATTCCTCGGATCGCGCGCGAGGCGTCATGGGAGCTTGGCCCTCGGCGTGGGTCACGCGACCCGCCCTCGTGCGTCGTGACGCCCCCCACCCCGCGCGTGAGGTCACGTGGTTCCTTTGTGGGCGCGGTGACGTCAACATGCGACCCCTGCCCCTTTTCTCCGACCCGAGTGATGACGCCACCGCACGCGTCGACGTCAAACGGCCCCATCCACGCGTGACGTCACGCGGGCAGTCGCGCAGCACGATGAGATCACGTTTGCGAGACGTTTTCATCTATTGCCGGATGACGTCACAACGCAGTAACCATCGCGACGAATAACGTCCGCGCCTGGCTTTTTCCTGCGCTAAACAAGTTCAAGTTCATTTATTAGGTATAGCCCTGTGAGCCATTCGGCTCTCGAATCGGGTGCAACCGCAACAAACAAAAAACAAGAAAACATCTTAATGTGACTATGTGTAAACAGAAAATACAAGACAGCAAAATATTACAGAAAAACACCGTACACCAACGCTGTGTGCAAAAATCCCATTGGGATGCAACGTCAAACAACAAAAACAACCACAAGACAACTTAGATTAAGGCCATCAGTCTAACTCCGTAGTCCGTACTACAACAAACAAAAATGGCCGCTCCCTCCCCGCCCGGACGTCATCCCACAAAACTTGCCTCGGTGACGTCTTCCCGTACACCCGCCACTTGGTAACGTCATTCCGTCACCCCCCCCCCACCGGCCTGTCGGTGACGTCACCCTGTCCCCCCCGCCCCTCGGTGCTGCCGGGCCGCGGCGGCACGGGCCGGCCATGGACTGCGATATGGATGTCGACCAGGAGCTCATGCAGAAGTTTAGCTGCATGGGCACGACGGACAAGGACGTGCTCATCTCCGAGTTCCAGAAGCTGCTGGGCTTCCAGCTCAACCCCGCGGGCTGCGCCTTCTTCCTGGACATGGCCAACTGGTGAGGGGGGTGGGGGACGCGCGGGGCTAGGCTAGGCCTGGCACTAGGCCTCACTCACAGCGCTCAGGCGCCGCGAATCCCCGCGCGTAGCCGCCTCGCTCGCCTCGCTCGCCTCGCTCGCCTTCTCCCCGTGCTCGCCTCGCGTCGCCCCCCGTGCTCGGCTCCTCAGCGGGGCGAGAGACGCGAGGGGAGAGTCGCGAGCTTGAGAGAGGCCTGGCCCTGACGCGGCCTACTCCCTACGTCATTGTGGGTGGTGGTGGTGGTGGGGGGGTCTCCCTGGGCCTGCCCGGGCACAACAAAGTGATGAGCACGGGGGGGGGGGGGAGCCGTGCTGATGAGTGGCGTGCTGATGAGTGCCGTAACAACGCGAAACCCCAGCCAGGTTTAAATCCCTGCTTACACGCGTACTGACGCTGCCAGATATATGGGGCCAGCAGAGGGATTGATGGACCGACACGGCGTGTTTTGTTGTGTTTACGTGGTGACGCGAAGCCTTACATGGTTACGTCGTGTTGGTTCGGTAATTAAATGTTTTGTTTGCTACACCCATCGCGTTACTGCACCCCCCCCCCGGTTTGTGATGTTTTTTTTTTTAAATCGAGTTGGCACAAAGACCTCGTCATCCCACTCCTGACGTCGGCACCGCTAATTCTGGTTGTTGTTTACACTCGGCTTTACCCGTGTGTGGGATCCCTATTGTGGTGTCACGGCTGTGGCTTTGCCATATCAGAATCTTTATTTATTGTGGAGGAAATCTGATGAGCAACGAAGCTTTTTTTTCACGGATTTCCGGTAGAGGCGGGTCAGAAAGTTTCAACAATAAATACAATAGATTAAGTGTATAAGTTCAAATTGCATAAGTACACCATTTCCCAAGCTTGGGCAAGGCAGCAAAACTACAAAAACAGTAAACAACAAAAACAGTCCCAGACCACACCAAGACAATATACACAGTCCCTCAATAAAATTTAACTATCGATGGGTGAGGATGAAGATTTATCTGATATTTCTGATACCAGTCCTCGAAGCACACGGCTCGCTTCGTTGCCTTGATCTGGTGTGTGAAATAGAAGTTCTACTTTGTGGGAAATTCGCCTTTAACCTGCCGTGTAAGTCACCTCAATCTAGAAATATCGAATTTTCACCATTGGCCCATCGTAATCATGAGGTGAGCTCTGGCCCGCGCTTATCTAAGCGTGAATTTACATTGATGGAGTTTTTTATTTAAATAACTTTAAAGGGAGACCATTAAGCCCTGTTATGAAATTGGCCACATCACAATAGGAATGCGTGTGATGGTGTGTTTCAACTACAAAGTATGTGACATCAAGAGCTGAAGTTTTCCCCTTGTGTTGTTGGCAAAAATAATTGTATGTCTCCTCTCGAACGTAGCTTGCCACCTGTTTAAGAGCATTGAGCCAGTGATGACAATTCCACATTCCCATGGCGGGATAAATTTTACAAAGGACGACCACTGTTGACTTCCCACTGAGTGGCACCTGTTTTTATCAACCCCATGGTGTGAAAGTGACTGGGATTTGATTCTCATGTAGTTACGATCCCTCGAGGATGGATGTAAGGCAAGAGCTTAACTTAGGATGAGAGAAGACTTTGCCAGTTCTGTGACAATCACATTTCACAGACTGCAAAGTCACGTGATGAAGTGGAAAGACCAACTCTTATTGAGTCGCATTAAAGTGACAGGTCTGTTGATGTGAATTTGAAATCATGCATTGTCTGCCACGGCAATGAAGTCAAGTGGTGTGGATGTATAAGGCCTTAACACATTTCATCAATCAAAAAAATATTGGAGCTAATTGAGACAGCACCAATTTGATACAAGAAAAATAAGTGCCAAGTGCACAGGTTTAGGCAAGGGTAAGAAAACATGCATATGATTGTTTATTAAAATATATGCATATATTCTGGTTTAACAGCAACAATGTAATATTGTTAATTTCTTTGGAGATGTCTGCGTCACATGCCGCATGTGACGCCTATGAGCAATGAAGAGCATTGCTTTTAGCATAGAGGCCCTGCCTGCTTCCACAGGTAAAATAAGGTGAGTACTAAACTTTCTGAGGTCCATGATTTTGCAGACAAGAGGAAATTCTGGCACAGACACATATGCCATTCTTCGTGCCATGTAGTTGGTGGTATAACGCATCTTTGGTCCACAATATCGCGGTACAGAGGAAGTTTACAGTAATCATTTTGTCTCTTCTCGTGGTTTCTCACCGAATCACGTTCGTCCAACACATGAACGCTTGCCAAGCTTGGAACGTTTTTGCAACATTGCATTGGCAATAACAATAAATCTAACAAGTTTTTTTTTCATCCACTTTTGGAATTTGTTTCGGTATTTTAGTAGGAGAGAGAAAATGTACTGTTTAAAACAGTCTTAAATTGATGTTGTGTAGAGAAAAATAAATGGCACACAACAGGAGTTAATTTGAGATTGTCTTAAAGCCAGGTTTAGTCAATTTACCTGTAGTATGTTTCTAAAGCTAGGCATTAAATTGGGCACGAAGAGGACCAAAGCAAGATGGTGGGATACTGTAATAGTGAACCTTGAAGCCCTAATACCAAGTTAACAACAACTGGAGCATCACATGCAAGCAGATGCACGGTCGAGTGGTAGCATTAGCAAAATTGGTCACTGTTGACCTCATAACCTTCATCAATAGCATGGTATCGCCATGCTTCTTTGTGCAGTAACCACATATGCATAACACAATGTATGATGCCCACACAGTAAAAAAAAACTTGTAAAAAACATGTATGGCGACTTTGGTTTCGAGGATCTGTGAGTGACGTCCAACATGACCATGAGCAGCCACTCATGAGTGATCTTTTTTTAGAAAAAATAAAGCTTCAATTTCAAGTCTTTTGTGCCGGACAAAATCCATTTCCATGTTCTGGAACGTATTACGGAAGTTATAACAAAGGGAGAGCAGAGTATGGAGAGCCACACCTCCACTTGTGGCCATTGTCTAGATCCTCTCAACTCTTTCCTCTGTTTTCCTATTTCCTCCCAATCCAATTTTTTCTCTTCCCTCCATAACTACCCTTCATATGTTAATGCTGTACATTAACCCTGCCATATCAGAAATGAAGATAGATTAGTTACTGGTGATGAACACAATTACAGATGCGGTGTCACTATTCTGCTTAAATTAACCTGTAAGATCTTGTTGAAGATTATATACATGTTTATTATATGTTTTGTCTTGTGTTTGACTTTCACATTTCCTAATGTGAATGTTTAATCTTAAAATTGTCCAGTGAAAATAATGATCGCAGGGTTACTTGTGCTCTGTCTGCGTTATAATAATGTCTATTCTGCTTTCACGACCCACAAAAAACCTTTTATGAAACCAGCAAACACCCTGGAATGATAATTATTAAATGAATACTTAACCAGTGACAATTGATATTAGAAAACCAGGCCCAAAATAAGTTAACACATACATTATACAGTAACAAAAGTGGAAAATTATGCTGATTACAAAGTCTACCTGAAACGTTGAGCATTCCATTATCGAGTGGAACACATGTTTTGTGGTTTATTTTAAAGTGGGCTCTTGTGTCCTGTTGACACTGTTTTATTACAGGAATCTCCAGGCAGCCATTGGCGCTTATTACGACTTTGAAACTCCCAACATCGTGACGCCGTGCATGTCGTTCATCAAAGACGTCACGATTGGCGAAGGGGAGTCCATCCCTCCCAACACAATTTTTACAAAGACGTGGAGAATACAGAACTCAGGTATCTTGCACAGCAACATGCACATCGTACTGAATACACGGGCAGTGATGACTTGGGAATTTAAGACCGTTTTCAATCCTCATGTAATGTTACGTCCTGTCTTCTTACCTATTGACCCTCCTGACTCACCTCCCATCAGGCGAATGACAAAGACAACCCACACATTGCTGTGTGAGATCCATAGTGAATTACTTTTCTCTGGAACTCGGTTGTCTTTGGCTAATCCCCCCATATGATCACGAAAGACAACAAGAGGTCTAATGCATGGCTTCAACTCTGGCCAGATTAAAAAATTATGTGTGCACTGTCAGGCCGCAGCACATAAGGGTACCCTTAGTTATCAATACTCAATAAAAGAAGCAGTCATGAGTAACTTTTTTAATTGGGTACGCATTTTATTATTAACTGAAAGGCAACATGAAATATTCATGGACTGGAGCACATTGGAATGCTGCCGTTATGGATGTCCACATTCCTGTGGTTTGGGCCAGTCTATCCAAAGCATGACCACTGTTGGCTCATCACTAATTGGTAAAAGTTATCTTGACAACTGAGATGATTAGCTGAGTTACCCTTGACGAGGAATTGAAATCACAATTTTCTGACCTCATTGTAACCACTGTGACATGGCCAGTTCGTAATGTCACCACTTAGTATATACAGAATACCCCCCTATTATCTAAGCTGTGCAGGGAGAAGTTACATTTACAATCCAGGAGTTATACATTAACGTTTAATCTAATAGTGTTTTTCATTGTAAAAGTATGTAACATGACTTTCCACAGCATCTTACTCTACTTAGTGGCAGCACGAAGTCTCTCATTCCTCTGCCCCCGCATTGTGGTGTTACTCTTCCTGACCTGTTTCCCACCATTCTCTGGCCAAAGTTCTTCCACCCCACCCACTGATTTCTTCTTCACATTACTCAAAATAAAAATAAAAACGAGCACTGTACTTGTTAATGTTTAGCTTTTTTTTCGTATGTTTTCAGTGAAGCTCTGACCTCTGACAAATATATTTAAAGATTAGCCATGACTGCAAAACATTTATTAACTTTGCTCCTTTGCTTTGTTTGTAATTGTGAACATGCAGTGCACGGTTCTGCACGAGTATCACATCGTGGACTTCAAGCCAATACAATTGTTCAGGTTACTGTGAATGCTACTCAATTTTAAGAGGGCTACAATATACTGACAAAGCCTGGTTTCTTTCATTAATAACCAAGATTAGCGTGCAAGCCTTGCTACAGCTACTTTCTGACATTGAGAGGTCTTGCAGAGAGCGTGGATACTATCAAGCACTGTTTAAGAAGCCCACAAACCAGCAGAACATGTCTAGACCATCAGTGTTGTTCCTGACGTAATAATTCTGGCCATTTGCCTCGGAGCCATGTGCTAAGTCAACCCAAGATTTCATTCCAGTTCGATGAAGTGAAGGGTACAGGTGTCCAAAGTCATTGGCTTGAGATGAAATTCTCAACACTGCTGATCATGCCAAAACCTGGATCAAGGAAGGTCTATCTCATATGGTCATTTAAATGTCAGTATGTTGTGGTGGAAACATTCCCTATCAAGCTCAGCAAAATCTATTTTATTTATTCACTCAAACGCTCAAGTCAAAAGTACAACTTAAAACCTCTACTGTTCTGGTTGGGTCAGAGACAGCATATATGTCGTTTTGCTCCTCCCAGGTCCCAGCAACACATGAGTCAGAGCTTGCGAGCTCCCCAGTGCACTGTAGAAGGCTATCTTTTTATAGTTTCATGGGAGGGTGGGGCACAAGACTGTAATCACCTCCTTAGACAGCCAAGTGAGCCCAGAGTCAATCTCTATCCCAACTTAATCTTTAATCATTCACATAGGGTGGATGCTCAAATTTTGTCAGGCAGGGTCTAAGCATTCAAACAAGGTATTTCAAATTGTGTTTTTTTTGTTTGGTAGTCTCAATAGGTCACCTTGATTCGGTTTGTTGAGTATAGGATTTCTTAAACTGAAACCGAATAATCCTGAATAAGGTATTTAAAAGACCTCAAGTCTAACACTACTCTTACAGGAGAAATATATTATAGGTGATTTTGTACAGCAATGTTCTTTAATCTTAATAAAGGTACTATATAAGGTGTATTAATTTACAACATAATTGTAACGTACAAATACAATACAATTACATTCAAGTAATGAGATAGTGATTGGGCTTCGGGATGAATTACTACATGGATCATACGATGTGCTCACAAGAACACATTTTCCCACAATGCAATGCGGCAGCAACATTTTATAATTGGACTTGTAATATAAACATTTGTTTAATTAGTCTGTTAAGTGGAGTCTCCAGTGCAGTCTCCAACCCGTATTATCCACTCTGTCACTGGCCTCTATGTGCAATGAGAAATGGATATTGCCAAAAACGTCAAGTTTGTTCACTGCTTGTGCACAACTATCAACCAAGGATCACCAAAATAATTTGTTCAATAAGTTTCATGTGGCTTTTTTAATCTTAGGAATTTCAAATGACTCTTAAGAATCTGAAGAAGTCCTCCCTTTGGCTGTGTGTAACTCGTTAAGAATTCCAAACTTGCTTAATTTTGGCTCGGATGCTTTTTGGAAGCTAGAGTGAAACCTAATAGTTCTATAAATACCTTGTCTGACACTGAGACTTGGGTAGTGACCGAAGACTCGGTGTCACAAAACCTACGAATCCTAGTTTGCCTCCTGAAGGCTTAGGAATTTGCATGTATTCCTAATAATTTTTGAAATGCTAAAGATGTTTATAATCCTTGGACAACATTCTGAAGTCATGAAATATGTAGTTAATGTTTTATTGGTTTTACTAATGTTAGCCAACAACTTTTGTTTCCAAAATAAGAAAAATGTAGCCTATATATTTGAATTACTTAGTGTCACTGAAATAACATCTCTGAGGTCCAGGCTTTATTATTATTTTAAGAAGCAACAAAAACTAAAACATATAGAGGCATTGTTTCCTTCTATTCGCATCACATTTAGTCTTCTCCTTGGCACTTCTGGTAGTGCAAAATGCAACCACCAGCCCCTTTTTTTCATTGCGTGCGCAGGGACGGAGTGTTGGCCTGCTGGTGTCGTGCTCAAATTTGTGAACGGGCACCAGTTTGGGCCGGTAAGCTGTGTGCCGGTACAGGCGCTGGAGCCGCAGCACATGGCGGACGTGAGTGTGGACATGACGAGCCCTGGCCCACCTGCCATGTACCAAGGCCAGTGGAGGATGTGCACTGCCAACGGGCTCTTCTTTGGAGGTGAGCTTATCACTTTAAAGTCAATATTGCTGCTTAAGAGTTTCACGGTTGTGCCCGTGCAGCTGTGTCCGACGGGTGTTTGGCGTGTTGTCCGACTGGAATTTAATATTCAGTTCCTGGAAAAGCTTTTGGCACATGAAAGGAGATGTTGCACGTCATGCCGAACAAAATATGTACGGCACAACCCGAAAAGCCGTCATCGGAGAGCTACACTGATGAGTGCGCAAATTGCTCTTTAAATTTCTGCTTCTGGACAGTATTTCTGTAAAGCGTTTGCAGAGTCATGATCCACTGCTAAGAGGTTATTGAAGTACCCTTTGACATCGTGTGCAAGAGTACGGCAGTTGCCATCAAATGTCTCGGTCAGGACTGGGAGAATATTGACTTATTCTAAGCAAAAGATTGATATCCCCACACAAAATTATTAACAGGGTATCGTTTTAAACAGTGGAAAAAAACTAGCATTCTCGTGGAGAGCACGAGAATAGAAAAGGAAAAGTTAATAAGCAATGTGAGAATCAGCTGTCTGAAACCACAAACATCAAAGTGAAGACAGAGATAAAAAAAGTGTCAAATGTCAAACAAAGTGAACACATAATTATAAAAAAAATCATCTGAAGACCGAGATTGCAAATGAGACAAAGCAATACAAACATTCCAGTACAAGAGAATAGTCAGGGGAGAATTTCAATCTGCCTGCTTGGAATTACACTGAGAGACGAAAAAATAGGAATACATGGATGGATCTGAGAAAATACACGAGTTAAAGACATTAACTGATAAGAACATTTAAGTGGGTTTAGGCTCGACATCGAGGTACGATGGCCAACTGATAATGGAGTGGCAGTCAAAGGGGTGAACATAGCTGAAAATACAGCTGAGAGTATAATCACTGGAAAGATTGGGCAATTAAATCAACTCATGTTGCAGGAGATAGATGGATTTTTGTATCACGAAATGACGAGGATGTTTTCAGCCAACTGCACAAACTAGAAGGAACTTTCATCACTGACATTTTGTGGAAATATGGTTGATTCAAATTGTGTTTCAAGCCTTGGGCAAAAGTGAGCCCCATAGCCAGGATATTTGATTACTTTTAGAATTGGAATTATCCATACCCTGACATATACCATATTCATCTAATTATAAGATGCGAATGAAATTAACACACAACCTAAACTTGTGAACCGTGTCAATAAAGTTTAATTGATCTGGTCACACAACCTACCAGATGATAAGACACATCCCAAGCTTTGCTTTCAAATACAGGCGAAAAATGCCTCGTCGTATAATGCGGAGGATATGGGAATATGTAAGAAATATGTGGATGTAAAATTGAAGCAAGGGGACTCGACACCACAGTGTTAATGCTTCACCATGGTCATGACAACACAATCTATGCTGAAGTCTCTCTCTGTACTATTGGGGGTCCACAGGAAATAAGGTAGAGGTATCGATTGTGCTCTCTACTGAAAGTTCAGAATCAGAATTTTTATTTTATCTTGGAAGCTTTTGTTCACAGATGTATAGTAAAAAGTTGCAGCTTCTGATGAGTGTATTTCCTAATTTCATGTTTATGTTCTCATTGTGTGTGTGTGTCTCTGGTTTGTTGTAGATGTCATTTGGGTGATCATCTCCGTGGAAGTTGGAGGAGTTCTTGGAGTAACACAACAGCTGTCTACGTTTGGAGCGGAGCTTTCTGCTCAGCACTCAGCGGTACAGCCTGACTTTAACCCCTTTGCGTCACCACACAAAGAAGAACAGCCCCAAGATAACCAAGAAAGCTGCCATCAGAATCTGTTCGGCAGACAAACCTTGAACAATTCTGAAGCTGTGTTTTTCCAGAATGCATGGAGCCCTACTGGCATCGATTGTGACCAGGACAGCAAATCAAATGAACTTGTTCAAAATACGCAATTAAAAATACAGAAAATACACTTAGAAGATGTAACCAATTCAGCTGACTGTCACCCTCTGCACACTGCTCCCTGTAATCTGGTAAGCGTGCTTTGTCGTTGATTTGTTCAACAACATTTACAACAGTAGAAAGGATAGTTGATGATTATGTAATTCCGAGTTAAGTGATGCTTTCATCTGTATAAGCGTATGAAATAAGGCATCTAAAACTGGACGTTTATGAGGTAGTTCCCCTATTCCCACATATGGGTAGCACAGATAAAGTTAGCTTCAAGGCAGATGTCCAAATATTTAACAACTCGGTGTCATTGCATTTGAAATGCGTTGCTAGTGAGATACCACTAGAGGCACCCAAAGTCAAGCCTTGATTTATTGGGTGCTCGGGACCCAACACTAGTGCCAGCTTCATTCTTGATTACTTTGACTCAGGAGTGATGCAGTAGATAGCGTCTTTCTGTTTTAACCTTAGCATAAAAATCTGATAGAATACTTAAAAGCAGTGCTGAGTGATCAAATTGGAAATCTTTGATAAATAAATGGTGCGTATTTTAAGATTCCCCACAGGTTCTCCAGAATGTTTAAAATTGCAGCTAAAACTGGCGAGTCTTGATGAATTGGAAGTTTGTAAGGTATTTTCCCGAACCGCTTCCTTTTTTTCAAAACAAGACTTGGTCAGTTTTTGCACAAGTGGAGAGAGCCGTTTATTGCCATGCTGTGGGTTTTAAGTTGTAAAAAACAAAATACTAATTATGTTAATGTCACTCTGTTTCCCTTTTCACAGAATTGCTGCAATGAACCGGAAGGTTTTGGCAAGTCGTAAGGGTGTGCTGGCGTTCCGTGTGCGGGACGTTTGTCAGCTGTTTAAACACAGCAGTGGCCCTACCCAGCTGCACCTCACACTTTACCGGTGGATGATTTGGCCGTTCGTTTTCTCAGACTGCTTTGCTTCGCTTTGACAGAACAAGACTTGGTCTGATTCACACGAGGAGAGCTGCATATAGCCATGCTGTAGGTGAAAGCTGCTCCAGACTGTAATTATGTGTACAGAAATCTATCTTGATTCTTTTCAGATTTGAATAAAGTTATTCAATTTTTTTGACAGCAGATGTTTATGGGTTGTTTATTTTCTTCAGCTGTCATAACCGCATGCATTATATCTGGGGTTGATTGGATTCTTCAACTGATAATTTTCAATGCTTAGTTATTTTTGTTGTTCACATTGCTGATCCTTTTACAAAACCATGAAATGCAGGTAGTAAGACAGGTTGAGTGTACATCCACTAAACTGGTATGGGTTGCTTTACAAAACATGGTAAATTTTAACATGTTGGATTTAATTTTTCAATTATAATTTGAAAAGCCTTATTCAGGATATTTAACCTTGCATCATGACATTCATTTAAAATGTAACATCTAATGCTCCTTGGATGGTGATGGGAAATGTGTTAACTTATTCAATTGAGATGCTCTGGATCACATTTTTGTAGGTTGCCCCCATTTCGAAATTTTAACATTGAGTGCCATTTGTGATCGAGAAATTGGCATTTTACATTTCATTGTGTAAGTAAACCATGGCATTATAATAGCCGTGTGTTTGGGTGGTGTGCTGATGGTGGCTCAACCACCTGCCCGTGGTGTTGAAAAGCACCTTGTGATAACCCGGTTGATCTAGCATCAAATGCATTTTAGCTACCACCAATGATGAGAGTTTGTTTCAATGAAGTGTGGTACTACACATGATGTTAACTACACAGGTGGAGACATTTGCCAGGTTTAAGATGCATAGCCCAGACCATTTGGGTTTTCTACACTCATGCCTCTACAATGGGGAGGGGGGGGGGAATTGTCTCGACATCTCAAAATTGTCTTTGTCCTCCCCACACATTTCTAAATTAGAATCTCTTACAATATGTCCAATATACCCTCTTCTATCATATAGCCATAGAACTGACCTAGTTAGTAATGTCATATAATGTATTAAAGTTTAGTTATTCAGTGTGTGTGGTGTGTTTGCAGACCCTATAATTGTGGATTTTTATTTGCCGCAGTGTTAACTGTTTATGGTTTTATACACTGGAAAGGGTGCATACAATCTTATTTATTTATATCATAGGTCCAATTTAACTTTTGTTGTGGATTTAACATGTTTATCTTCATAACCATTAATTTTTCACGACATTGGCAATGTGTTCATATGCATATGACCTGTACATCAAATTAGCCATGTTTTGGCCACTGTAGTCTTAATTTTGTTAAATATTGTCCCGTTTCATATGCTCAACCTGCAGCTAGGTTTTCACCTGGTTACATATGCACTACAGTGAGAAGTAAATAAAAATTTCATCAACATTGTTTAATGTTAAAGTTTTGTTTAGTTAACATAATTCAGCTCAATAAAATACAATGGCATTACTAAAAATCTGCCTGTTAATATAATTTTATATAAAACCGAATAAACTTGCATTGACACAATCCTCTTTTTTGCTTTAGAGATCTGCATAAAATTCCTAACATTTTACGATTATATCATGTTGTGGTTCCATCATTCTCCCGAAGGCAAGAGGCTCTCAACCTTTTTGGAATGGTTCCTAATTAACACCACTGGTCCCTGCCCCCCTCCCACATAGCTACTTAGGCCACAAGATAGTGATCACATGTCCAAGCCTCGAGTCAACGTGGTGCTTGGGCATTTGTTTGTCGTGTATTGCACCTTTTCTTTTACCACTGGCACAACTGAGCCATGCCGGGGCAGTCCCGAGCCAGAATCCCAAGTCATGCCGTTCGCATCATGCACAACGAACGAGTCGAGACACGTTCATTGTGTGCTTGTTGCACGTTACACACGCACTCGATTCAGGTTTTGTCTTTTCGATATATATTGATCTTAAGGTGTAGTAACGTCACAATATGAACGTTATGATCGATGCCCCTAACCATTGCCCCAATTCAAATTCCTATGCCTTCCCAAGCTAGCATAGCACGCTTTGGATGTACGTAATGTATGTTGATCTTTCGCACCGTACATTGCCAACCGTGCTAATCGGAGGTGCCTGGGGAAGGACAACAAACTAAACGCAAAAAGCTCAGCTTGGTAAATTTTTGGGGAAAATCGCTCGTTCTGTGAAGGCCCGATGCTGGCTTGGACCGGATGTGCCAGTGGACAAGGGATAATGTCTTTTTGTTTTGTAGATGCGACGTGGTGCTGTTTACTGCACACACAATTTCGCCTGCACGGTGTCCATGCCGCTGCCTGCCTCCCCCCTCCCTTCCCTGAAGAGGTGGTTACACCCTCTCGGGGGTGTGACCCACAGGTTGAGAACTGCACCTCTCAAGGGCTGTCATTTTATGTATTGATGCTATGTTCATTATTGATCTCTACATTTCTAAACTCATTTTAAGATCCTCTATCATGTGTGCTTCCATCTCTGTTCATAAGGGCTACAATTAATCATTTTCCCGGCTTTTGATACTCTTAACTGCTTGCTATGATGTGTTAGCGTTGTGTTTCTGATTGTTTTATTATTTTCACTAATCTGAAATCGTTCTTCATAAACATTTGGTTAGCATCTCTTATTGAAACTTCTCTTCCTCAACATATTTTGTGGTTTCAGACCGTTGCGTTTCTTCTCTTTTTCTAACACCCCCACCCCACTCACTGCACTATGCACTATAACTTTTCCAGTAAATGCATAATTCAAAAGGGTGATAACGATTTTATTGTTTTCTCCAGGTATTGGAATATGTTTTAGAGTTCAAAATCTGCCACCTGCTGGTATAGATTCGTTGGTGTTATTAGCTTTGCGCCCTCTGCATCGGCGCCGAACAGCGCTCATCTGTGATCGCTTTGCTCTGTCGATTGTGTTGAGCACAGAGACGCCTCCAGCACGACGCGGGGGGGGGGGGGGTCCGTCAGCACCAGCTCAGTCTTGCTCTTAATTTCACCGTTTGGGCATCTTCACGAAAAAAATCCTAAATAGCTTTTTGGGATAAGGTATTCATTTAATTTATGTTTGTTTTTTTTGTCGGCCGAGAATGATCAAATGTTGCAACTTTTAATTCCTCACTGCTATGCAAACTTACTGATAATTTTCCCGTCTGCATCTTTGACTGACTTTTGCATTAAAATCACCTTTTACGGTGTAATGCATTTTATTCTATTTAGTAGTTGGATAATTTTTTAATATATTTTTCGTCTACTTAATCGTGGGTTATTGGAGCATATATTGATCAACCTTTAATTTGTAGTTCTTCACGCGCTTTGTGAACAGGGGAACTCTCCCTGATGAACTCTTGAACCCTAAATGTGATCCCGAGAGACGAAGAATCCCACCTTTCCCTAATTAATGTTGACTCTAACAAAACAAAAATCATCCGGGGATAAGACATTTTCTCAGATAAAGATGAGTGTTCCAGATGTCACATTTGAAGGAAACTCTGCCCTTCACAGTGTGAAAAAAGGAAAAGCTCATGGACCGGATGTAAAGGGCTGAACATCAGAGGTGGAACCCATTGTTGGAACATTCAATGTTCAGTCATTTAACACCTTCCTGATGGCATGATGCCCAAATCACTCATAAAAACGATGATACTTAAAGACAGTTAAGGTTTACAGACGCAATATTCTCTTATCTCACATGAATTGTTCATGAAGATGACCAGGAACAGAATTAGGAGAAACAGGTCAACCAACCGACCAAGTGAGCAGGCACCGTCTATGGAAAGTTTCCTGCCATTAACTAAATACGATCGCGTTCTGGAGAAGAAGAATTGCATTTAAATGATCATTGTGCTTAGCCTTTATAGACTCGGAAGAATTTGATGCTGTCAGACCGGGGCATATATGTATTATTAATTGACCAATTACTCTGAGATGACATGAGCAAAGCACAAATATATATTCAGAATCAAAATGTATTTACATTGGAGGAATCCTGGAGTCGGGCAAGCTGACACGCTTTGGTTTCATTTATTGTGACTTTGGGAGATATTTCCTCCTCCCCCCGTCCTCAATTTTGGACTGGAGAAATAAAGGGATACTTGTACATGGAAAGAACACTGAGCAGCTCAGATCTCAAGCCTGCGCGACACACGAACCCGGTCCGGCGCTGTGGGATGGAGGTGACGTCGCAACCGCGCACTCGTGTGCCAGCCAGACAATCTTTTTTTTGAAGCAATATAAGAACTACTGTATTATTATGGCAGTAAAAGAAGATGGGATGAGAGGTGGTGCACTGGTTACCATACTCATCTATGAACCTGGTGACCTGCATTCCATTCCCGGCTATGTATAATCCAAGGTTCTGCCACGACCACTGCATTACCAGCGTGGTGAAGTATGGTCCGACACCACCGATGACCGACACGGCATGGTGAGTTCTTCATCCATCCGTAAATTAACAAAGCATACGTTGTTTTTTGGAGGAACATACAACAGCAAGCCGTGCGCACCATCCTTATAAATAACATCTTTTAAATATCAGGGCCAGCAGATTTATGTGGCGGGTGTTTTTTTTTGCCTTTGTCAATGGACCCATAAATAGTGGCACGTGTTTTCCTTGCTCGTGCTGTATGGTGACGGCCGTGGTGCATCACCCAAAACTGCATGCGATGAGCCACGCTCCAGTGATCAAAACAAAACCCACGCCAAACCCCCCCCCCCACCTCTGAACGGCCATCGTGGCAGTTTGTCAAAATCTTGTTGTTTAGAGAGTCCAAACGATGTTAAACTCGCTCTGCAGGTTGACACACTGCTGGCTGAACAGTAGAACAGAAGCAAACGCTTCAGTTCACTGACCAAATGCTGCAATTGTTTTTTTTTAATTCACGAGCAAATAGTGGCGAGCCACAGCGCACAGCTTAATCCAATTATATTACATCTTTTCGATTTAAAGCTTTCGTGACTGCAGGGATTCATATTCTTGGTTCTTTCGGTAAAGTCACGTAGAAGGGAAATAATAAAATAATAAAAATCAAACAATAAAATTCTTATTTCCCTTCTACGTGACTTTACCGAAAGAACCAAGAATATATTACATCTGATGATGCAATGGTGGCAGTCGTGATGGATAAGTGAGTTATGAGTTGTCAGTGCAGTGAAATGCATTTTCATATATGTAAACACAACCCCGTGGTTGTCTCTTGGTTAAACATTTACATTCAATATTTAGAATTCAACACGTACAGGAATTTTGTGTTTCCAGCAGGATGAGTGAGCTTATACGTCAAATTTAAAAAAAACTACTTTTGTGTATAGAGTGTACATAAATATCAATGTAACATATCCCATGAAATATCACAAAAAAGTAAATTCATCAGTGAAAAATAAAATCATTGAAACTTTAATTTTCTGTGAATCCTAAGCAACGTGCGCATTGCTATTCCAAACATATTTGACATTATACTCTTAGGTTCTTTCTGTAAAGTCGCGTAGATAGGAAAATAAATAGAGAATACATCACGACGTTTCGATCGAAACAACAAGCGATCGTCCTCAGGTGAAAGAGAAACATGCCTCTGTGACAAGGCATTATATAGAGGGGGGAGTGGGGGAGGATGCAACATTTTGCAATCTTTGGAAGGACTGGATCAACCAGCTAAAGTGTTAACTGCTGTGCTAGCCGACTCTCTGAGTTGCATTACATTTTTCAATTTTGTTAAGTTTGATATCTCAGCTTCCTTGTCACATTTATTTTCTCTCTTTCACCCGAGCCCTCTTTGAATTGTATCCCCACCCTCTCGCCCCTTTGCGGCCTCCCCTCCCCCTCTATATAATGCCTCTCTTTCAGCTGAGGACGATCGCGTGTTGTTGCGATCAAAACGCCGTGATCTATTATGTATTTATTTTCCTATCTACGTGACTTTACCGAAATAACCTAAGAGTGAACTCCTGCAGTCACGAAAGCTTCTAATCGATATTGGACATTAATGTCTGACGTATTTGTTGAAGTAATCTCTGCTTTATTGCATTTTTGTAGCAGCTGGAAGGGATTTTTTTTCGTCTCGTCTCCTTCCCACAATAACAACTCAGTGATCACTCGTAGGATGAGTATGGTGTCTGTGTTCGCGCCAGCTGCTGTTACAGGAGTGCAGCTGTGCGTCTGGAGCTTCTCTCTAGCACCAGAGTGGGTACGGCATGTCAGCCAGCCAGCCATAGGGGGAACGTGATGCTCGGCCGAGATCCTCCGGGAAAGGTCTCGAAGGGGGCGTGGCCGAAGGCGGAGCGAGGCCACGCCCAGGAGCATAAAGGGAGAGAGAGCTTGGCTCGTCTGTGGAATCAAGCCTGGGTCCCGCGTCTCGTCGTCTCCGGGTCTTCGTCCAGAGTTAACTCGCTACTCACATAGCCACATCACCTGCTATAGTTCAAGTTCATTTATTAGGTATAGCCCTGTGAGCCATTCGGCTCTTGAATCGGGTGCAACCGCAACAAACAAAAAACAAAAACATGAACAAGAAAACAGCTAAAAGTGACTGTGACTACGTGTAAACTGAAAATCCAGGAAAAAAACTGCAAACATTCCAGAAAAAAGCACCGTACACCAACGCTGTTTGCAAAAATCCCAGTGGGATGCAAGTCAAACAACAACCACAAGACAACTTAGATTAAGGCCATCAGTCTAACACCGTACTACAACAAATAAACATGGCCAAACCAAAAAACTTTTCGAAATCACCAAAATAAAGCCATAAAAGCAATGTAACAGTGATCATAGGACCTGTGACCGAATTTTCACAATAAACGACATAAACAACATGTACCATATAAAACCCGAGTTACGATCAGTGTTATTCGCTAGGGAAGTTAAATGAAAGTGTTGCCTCCCAGTCCAGAGCGTGTGCCTTCGTGTTGGTGAACAACACTACATGTGGATGAAGCCACGCACTCGCTGGATCGTGTGGAGAGCTAAAAAAATACTGTTACACGATTATTGGAACATCATATTCGAGCAGTTTTGTCTGGGAATTCCTGAATCTTGAAACAAATATAAAACGATGTTACACAATGGCATTACAGTAGGAACATTTATTTTAATTCCATCACAGGTCCCAAAAAATATATCTCATGCAAGAAGACGTTTTTTTACTTGTACTGGGTGGAAATCAAAAATTTTAAAATCTGGCATAAAAATAAAACTGTCACCCTATTTTGAATTTTCACACGGAGGAAGCAAAATCCGCATTCCAGATTTCGAACGTACCGCCTCTCTCTGTCGAGCTCTGGATCCCTGCATCCGCGCGACAATGTAGACCTTAGATCCAGATGCACAATGTGGTGCTCACGCGAATATACAAAACTCTGAATCCTGAAAATCACGTTTTACTTTTGGAATGTAGAATGCTGGGGTTTATACCTATACAGTTCACATTGAAACGTTCAAACTACTCCCATACTCCTATTTAAGTTGCAATTGACATCTTTTATAAAATACACACGTGACATGAAGCATCGTTGCAGAGCTTCGCAGTTCGAACGCACGGCAGCCCTGGTAAATACCGCGGATGTATCGACCATAAAAACGCACCTGCTTCACAGGGAGTAATGAAGAGCCCTTGACGTTAATGAGCAGCTTGAAAATAAGTTGTCGACATTTGAGAACAGAGAAACGATCAGCAAGCACCCTTTGCTGTCTGGCTGCGTGAAGCCATAGCGAGACAGGATTTGTATGTTCTCCGCCGCATCTCCTTAGAAGGAAATTGTATGAAAGAAAAAAATCCGGAGGTCCTTCTCTTGCGCACAGACACACACGCGCGCGTGATAGATCTAGCACAAAACGCGCCACATGCAGAGCCGGCCCAGCCACTAAGCGACCCTTGCAATTGCAAAGGGCCCCGTGGCCAGCAGAGCGCCCCCTAGAGTCACTGCTAGCTAGTGGGTGAAAAAAATCATACATCAAAGGGGCCTCCAACCAAATTTTGCTTAGGGCCCCCAAAGGTCTAGGGCCGGTTCTGGCCACATGCATGAGGTACACAGCAAACGTAGCTCGTAACGATCCACAGCAAATTGCCTTTACGCACGATGATTGCTCCATATAATTTCTCTCACTGAAAAGTAATGAACAACAACACGCCGTTTCAATAAGCAATTACAATAACAGCTGACAATGTTAACAGTTTATTTATGTATTCTTATTTTGGCTAGATCCACGTCTCAAGTGAGCTTGGCCAATGCCCTTACAAATCTACAAACCAGGTGTCATGTTGATATTGTAAGCGACAAAAATATTTATTTTCCATCATTAACTGTCTTACAATTCCTTTGAGATCCACAGACAAAGAGAATAATTGTAGATTCCCTGGTCTTCAGAGATAAGAGGATGACTGATAGAAAAATTTAAAAAAAACTGCTGAATACAAATAATCGTCAGCCATGTTCAATCCACTGCTAGATGAAGACCTCCCCAAGCCACCACCACCTCCCACGATCCCGCGATGTGAATGATCCGCCCAGCACCTGCATCCGATCCGATTTCATGGCTCCGTCTCTACGGTGGGTGGCCTTTCAGATTGCGTTCCGTTCGTTGGCTGCCACTCCTTAATTAACTTTGACCATCGTCTCCTTCCAGCCGCTACGCGCCCTGCCCAAGCCAGCGCCGACTTTTCTTCGCAGTTCGAACGATGTCAGTGACAATGGCCATCGCACGTTGTTGAACCCGCGTGCTCTTCTCCCCGTCTCTCGCTATAATTCTAAGCATGCGTCTGTGTGTATACGCAATGTACAAATCATGTTGTGTAAGTGAAAGAAACTCGCCCATAGCATCGGGCTTGTATGTCCAACTTGTTTACACAGCTCTTGTGGACCCGCGCCATATGGAATGGGACTCTACATGATGCCGTGTATGGCAAAGTGATTTCCTAATAGCCAGCCAATTCCCGGCAGCTAAATTCCTGAACGTTTTTTCTTCTTCTAAAGTGCAATCTTTTGTGAAAACTGTTCCAAACTGGACTATGGCTGCTCGTGAGGCCAAGTTAAAAGGGTATGACATGAACGCTTCTGCTAATTAAACGGTGCATTTTTTTTGTGTGTTATGGCAAAATAGTTGTAAATCAACGACTCGATAAATCTGCAGCCCACTTGGCGCTTTGGGGAAGAGGTAAGAGGGTTGGGCTGTGACTCGTGGCCTCTGGATCCAATTAACTTCCATGTTTCCCCCCCCACCCCCCAGGATAAGAAGGCTTCAACACATGTGTGGAAGGAAACACGATTGTGCCTCGACAATTGGGCTTGATCACATCATTCTGCAAAAACAAAACCGTTGCCATTGTGGCTGACGTGTCTCAGTGTCCGTGACGCCTTCGCGATGGCGTGGTTGAAGAGACGATTTCTACCACTGAGTTGCAGATCATTTGCTGTGGGGCTTGCAAGTGTAGTTCGTACACGTACAGCTTCTTTTGTCCATCGATTGCTGGATGAAGCCCCCCCTCCCGCTCTCCAGGTTGGGCGGGTCATTTGGGGGGGGGTTATTTGACCATACTTCACCACGCTGGTCAATGGGGTTGGTGAAGGCGGGAAACACTTTTTTTTGTATGCCTGGTAGCACATTTGCAATGTTGGAAATATTATAAATATCTGGGGAAAAAACACAAACGCATTTTTTTAAAACAAAGAATGGTATACATTTGAAAATAAATGCACATTTAGTATATCATTATTTATCAAAGAAAGCCCCTAAACATGCAACGCGCTGCAAAGCCGGTGGATGTCTTAACCTGTAAAAAAAATATCAAAGCACTACGATTACGCGTTTTAGTAAATAAGTTAACAGCGTGTCTTTATACAAATATAGTGCCCCTTTGAGTCGTGAATACTGCCCGCCTCGGTGTGCCCACAGCTGGACCGAGCCACAAGGACGCCACAGTCCGATGTTTATTTATTACTCTCCAAACACACTGTGACTTCAAACTCATAAATGGCAATTTATTCCGGGATGTTTGGCCCAAGCAGAATGAACCCACTGTGGCGTTGCTGGCCCAGATAGGGGTGGGGCAAGAAACGCGAACACGCCCTCCGAGGCTGCCAACGAACACACACGACTCGTTTAAGAAATATGTCTCATGTCTGCTGCTGTGGGTGTGTCTGTGCATTTAGCATTCACTAGGTTGCCCCCCCATCCCCTATCAATATGCATCAGTTGCTCATAGGTTTGTTGTATTGATATCCATATAAGACTCGTTTTCAACAGCTATTGTTAATAGATATTTATAGTTAATACGCGTTGTAGTTGAAGTGCTCAATTAAAGGCTTACTATAGTTAAGCAATATTTGTAGGTGCATTTCTGGTAATAGTTTTACGCCAAATTAAAAGGTGCCCCTTACGTGTGCCGCGTGTGTGGGAGCGGTGGCACGGTGGTTAGGGCCCCTACGCTCTGAAACCAGCGACCTGATTTGTGTCCTGGCCTATGGCGAATATCAGTGGTGAGCGATATCTGAACCGGTCCTGGGCTCTCTCCAACCTTCATCAACCCGCACTGACCGGCGTGGTGAAGTATGGTCAAACGACCGTCACGACCGACACAGCTGCAGGACTTCATATTCTTTGATATTTCGGTAAAGTCACGTAGATAGAAAAAATAAAAGTAAACAAAATAAAAACTACGACGTTTCGATCACAACACAAGCGATCGTCATCAGGAGGAAAAGTGTGGGGGGGGGCAGGCCACTGAAGGCAAGCTGTTTTAAAGGTTTAAAAATGGGCGTGGCACAAGCGTCCTGGTCTCAGAACGAAGTGGGCGGGGCTGTACATTAGTATTGTTGATAATTGTGCGTGCAATATTATCAACAACGCTGCGTTGAGGTGTTGCTCATGTTGAGCTGCTAGCCACAAGGGTTGATGTGAGGCCTGAAACCTGTGAGCTCTTTGGTTTCACAATGTCATGAGCAACGTGAGCTGCTGTGTTGCGTGCTTTTCAATGCGAACTCACACCAAAACATTCAGGCGAGTTAAATGGGCTGACTGAGCATTTTTGTAGCTATCTTATCGTGTTCTGTGTTTACAGAGCTCCTTAGCTCAAGACGCTCTATAAATATATAAAGAATGTATAACTACATTCTGGTGGCGTGTGTCAGAGTGCTCTGTGCAGTCAGTGTTGAGTTCAGAGGATTGTGTAATGGGTGATCTCATGTGTAGTGAACTCATAGTGTCTGTCTGGTTACCAATAACCTCACAGTGTTCACTTAAGCGGGCTCGTCTAAGGGACTAAAAACGTAAAAGTTTGTCCGCATGAAGTGCAGTACTGTATACGTTTTGTTTTCTAGTTCACCAAGCTAATCTCCTTGCAGACTCGTGTTGTATAACGGCGTGTGTGTAAGCAAGCCTCACTGCTGATATGAGACCCAGACGGTAAGACCATTCCAGCATTTGCCTGCTTAAACAAACTCTGTTATGAAACATTGGTCTGGAAGGTCCATGAGCTGATAAATAAAGGGGGGGGGGGGGGGGAACATATTTCTTTTCATGCAGCTAGTTGGACTTTTGACTTTTTTCTTGGAACGCACAATGTCCTGCAACTTTGTGTAAGAAGTTCTGAGGGCTATAGAGTGGAAGGGCAATGCACGACCAACACCCCTGTGTTTAATGCAGGATTACGCGGTCTGGTGTGGTGGTGGATAATTGAGATCGGTTGGGAATAATGAACGAATGTTAGGGGAGAGCAGTTATACTCTCTGCTCTTTCATTACTATGCCAAGGGCCAAATTGAGTGAAAATTACAAATGCGGAGGCTTTGAGAGGCACGCTTCCGTACCCTTAGGATTTTTATTCTTCACTTTCTAAACTAATCTCCTAAAATCCCCACGAGGTTCAATAGACATGTCATATATTTTATATATAATAAAATCCCACAAAACCTATCAGTCCGCTTGTCACCAGGATAAGCGGACTGAGAAACGAACAGCACGTTCATTTAAGCTTATACAACACAGACGTCCAATGATTTCAACTGAGACTTCCCAGAATGGCCTACACCCCCCACCCACCCACCCCTATAGTTTGCACTACCTCACTGTGAGCCCCAATATTATGCTGTTCATCTTGGGGTTTCGCCTCTCTTTCCAGCGGCTGCTTAATGCTTGCTAAAGTTCCATTGGCTCGCATCTGGCTGCCCTGGCGGCAGTTGAGGTGGAGTTGGGGAGGTCCCCAGCCTCGCGTGCAGGGCTCTCGCTGCTAACTCCCTGACGCCGGCTCATTCTGCCAAATTCGAAGAGAAGTTTTCCACGCTCGCGTTGACACCAGTTGCACAGTCTCAGAGCACCGGGATATTTATTTTAAAAAAACCCTAAAAAGATCCAACGCTTATAGCCCTTCGCTTGCGTAAGAGACGCATCACCTGATGTTCTGTGGGGAGTTTCTTGTGTAATTTGTAAAGTGAGGTTGGAGGGCACTGCTGCGATTGTCACCTGCCATCAAGGCGAAAGACCGAGCCGCGTCAACATCTCAAACGACGGATATCGCCTACACCGTCAATCACTCCGCCTCGAGGAGTGAACTAAGTATTTCGTGACGCATCCCTCCACCGCTGTGGGTTTTGGTTTTTTCTGCGTGCCCAAAGGACCACGACCACCGAGACTGCAACCTCGACATTTCATCGGCCAAATTCCCGCAGTGGCCGTGAGGCAGGAAGAAGACGTGAGAGATGACGGGTCACCTGTCCTCTCCGCCCTCGCCGTCCACCACCCGAGGCCCCGTGGTGCGGCGCGTAGTGAAGCTGCTCAGGCGGTACCGCTCGGCGGCGGCCGTCACCCTGCTCATCCTCGTGGCGCAGAGCGTGGCCGTGTGGAGGTTCGGCAGCGTGCAGGAGCTGGGGCACCCGGAGACGCCGTGGGGGGGCAGGGGCGGGCGGCGCAGTCGAGCGCAGCTGCCCGACGCCGACGAGCTGCTTCCACGTAGCCACGTACGTGCGCGCGTGTGTGTGTGTCACTGTGTGTGTGTGTGTGTCACTGTGTGTGTGTGTCACTGTGTGTGTGTGTGTCACTGTGTGTGTGTGTGTCACTGTGTGTGTGTCACTGTGTGTGTGTGTCACTGTGTGTGTCACCGTGGGGAGCGGTGGTGTAGCGGTTAGCGCTAAGAATCCGGTGATCCGAGTTCGATTCTCGCTCACGGCCAACACCGGTGGCGATTTTCTGGGCCGGTCCTGGGCCTCCTCTAGGTCGACTCAGCCTCAAATAAGTACCTGGTGCGATGTTTAAGCGTCGCCACTGGGGAGACAAAGGCGGCCGGGCGTGGTGCCGGCCACCCACCCACCCCCTCGTGTGCCATGCCGGCCTTCATAGGTCCTACTCGCTAATAGCACTTGCCCCTAAACTCTGTTAAGGCTATACGGGTGATCTTTGTCTTTGTGTGTCACGATATGCATGCCCAAAGTGGGGCTTGAACCCACGTACCCTGAGGTTAAGAGTCTCGTGCTCTGAGCTCGCCGGGAACTGCTGTGATTGTCGCGCACTGCGTTATGCACCAGGGATCAGGCAGTGCGAGTTCAATTCCCCGCTCACACACCTGACGTCAGTGACGAGTGATATGTGAACCCCGTCGAGTGCCTCTCCGAGGTCGACTCAGCCTCAAACGAGTACCTGGTGCGCTGTACAATCAACACCAGCAGTGTGCAGACAAAGGCAGCCGGGTGCAGTCCTGGCCACAACGCCCCATTGTTGCGTAAACTGGCCCCAAGTGGTGCTCGTTAACAGGGCTTGCCCCAGCAGTCTGAATGACTACACGGGGGTCTTTGTGAGTGTGCGAAATAACTGGAACCTCCAGGAACAACTCAAATATTTAAGTGCCATTATTCTCACCCACCCCCCACCCCCCAACAAAGATTACTCACTATGTAAGATATACAAAAAATATATATAAAACCTGTTTTAAAAGATTATTTCAAATGAGGTAGAACAAATAGATGAATGTTAGAGTGAATGAGAAGGGAAAACATTGTATCCTCTTGAGTGAAGTTGTTTTTTTTTCTCCTCCTAATTGGGACCCCAGTGGAGGTAGTCCCGCGGCTCACGACCGCATTAATCAGCGCAGAGAGGCGTGGGCAGTGGCCCCCACTGAGATCGAGGCTACAGTAGAGGCTCTCAATGGGGATGGGCGAGAGGTAAAAAAAAATTAACCCGTAAAAACAAAGTTTTTCACTATAAATCCTTTATATGCGTGGCGGCTAAAGTCCTCTCGTCCTCTGGCTTGAGATGGCTACCACCTATGGGTCAGATGATTGCCTGCCACCATTAAGCAATTGGTAATTAAATATAATTATTTTTTTCCTAAAAAGTGTAAAATTTTGGAAAAAAAAATTTACGAAAATAAATTGTCACGCACAACGAGTCTGGGGGCAAAATGTCAGCTCGATTGGATCACGGGAAGTGTGGTAAAAAACGACCGAAAGATTTGCACGGTCGTAAGCGCGCAAGCAAGTGAACTTAATATAAAGGATTAAAAAATGTGACCAATCATCACTTTTTACGTCGATAAAAAAGGCTTTTTTTACCGCTCTTTGGGAAATCCGCAATGGTTGTGCCATTGAGAGTTTGCGTATGTGTGTTGAACTTCTTATGCACAGTAACTAGCTAACCTATGCCATATAGTGGACACCCTTTTATCTGAGCAGATGCATGGAGCGTTTGCAACGGATCCTATCATCCGTGTTCACCCACAAACAAACCTCCGGTTTTAATCAGGCCTCTAAGAGGATAATAGTGTAATGTAACTCTCAGAGACACCGTTTTGTTCAGTTACCTGTATATTTATTGTGAATAAAGTCCGCCGACTCACTGATAATGAAACGAGTAACTGCGAGTTGACTATTTTCAGCTGGGTAACTTCTGTGACTCTATGCGACGCTCCCCATGAAGTCAGCTGGCTAGACAGGAGCGGACGCGTAGTAGTCACGGAGACAATATTAACTCTCGCCTTCCAAGACTACAAGGTGCCCGATCCAAGATGATGAAGACGACCTACTCCAAGATGACGACGGCGGCGAGGACAGTTTCTTGATTCTCCCACAACAGCCCAGAGCCCCATTCCACGCCGCCTTTTATCCACTCCCCGACCCGGCCACGCCCCATTTCCCGAACACTCTCTCACCTCATCTGGGCCTGTCTGTCCCTGTCTCAATTATTGTTTACGACCACCTTACGCGACCCTGTCAGTGCCCGTCACGTCAATTAGTAACCACGGCCACAAGGAGCCGTACTGTCCTGACAATAGGATGAGTTGGCGCAACTTTATGGATCGCTCTTCTTATCAGCACGAAGGGTCAGATAATACGATGGATCGTTCACCTCTTTTGGGTCATTCCTCTCATCTGCGTAATGGCGTAGTTGAAGAAACATAAAAATCAGTTCACATTGCAAACTTGTATTTTAACTAGCATTAGGGGTTTAGCAGCTGGCTGTCATTGCCTCGCCGAGAGAGAGAACTTGTACTCGAGAAACAAACCTCGCTGAACCAATGCCGTACAATTTACGCACTCTCCAAATTGCCGTGTGGCTGATGTGGTATGTGTTAAAAGACTTTCTATTTTTACGTGGAGGTTCAGGGTTAGGATTAGGGGTGTAGGGACAGGGTTAGGGTCAGGCCTGTGATCCTGGTCACTTAATCATCACGTTCGTAGTTCTGCCACACAGTCGAGATGAGGTGACAGCGACGGGCAGCTCGAACACGCACTTGCGGCTTCGCACGCTTGCACAAGAAGGCCTTAAACGAGGTATTTTTTTGGGGTTAGATCGCGTAAATATAAATGGTGCCGTTAAACCCGGCACCACCCGTCTCGGTTCTGCCTCTGGCTTGTTGCCACCAAAAAATTGTGACATTAACAATGAGCACCGAGAATTTTGTATGCAATGCGTTGTGCATGGGGTTAGAGTGGTGGTGCAGCAGTTAGCATACCATGCAAGCCGGGTTCAATTCCCGGGTATGGCTATTTTCAGTGGCGACTGATATCTGAGCTGGTCTTGGGACCCACTTAACAAACACGCACATCGGGCAGTACAGAAAAATCTAGAGTTATACTCTACGTCTATGCTCCCACACCTATGTTCCCCGCCTTTGCCAACTTACACAGACCAGCGTGGTGAAGTATGGTCAAATAACCCCCATGACCCAAACAAAGAGCTGTAGTCATCTTCTTGGTTCTTTCGGTAAAGTCACGTAGAAGGGAAGTAATAAAATAATAAAAATAAAACATAATAAAACAATTCTCACGACGTTTCGGCCACAACGCAAGCAGCCATCCTCAGGCGAAGAATGAAACACTCCAAGCTTGGAGCGTATATTTAAGCTGGGTTAGAGGGGGGGGAGGTGGGAAGAAGAGCGCCTAAACAAAATAATTTGCATATCAAGAGGAATTCAGCATATGGAAAATGCGTAGGAGGTGGGCGGGGGGGGTTCCAAATCAATACTGTGCCCGTGCATTATGCAGGATTAGCAGCATCAAAGGGGGGGGGGGGGAAGGGGGGGAGCATTAACAAAGGAAAGGAATGTTAATAGTATGTAGCTGTAGTTACTAAACAACCACGTAAAAAACTACAGTATAAACTGCATGACAAACTAAAGCATAAACTACATAGCATCATCAGTAAACTTACTATACTCTACAATAAGCTGAGTTACTAACAGTAAGTAATACATGAAAAATTCTACGTTGTAAAAAATTATATAATATGCTTCCATCTAAACTTTATTATCTTACATCACACGCGTCTATACCGTACTATATACTTCCATAGGCAAAACCAACATTAAATTACATACTGTATTGCTATAAACCACCCTATACCTTATACATTTTTAATATAACACTATGTATTATTCTACCCACCCTAATGTGTATCAAAATGGTTTATTACGTCCTTCCAGTGATTGCTAAGCCAGAATCCATCTTCTCGGTTAAAATTGTCTCTGTGTTTGTAAATGTGGATCGCCTCATGTACGAATCTCTCATGATAGCCAGATGGCTTGCAGAGAACCTCTGTCTTGGAGAAGTCAATGTCATGTGAGCCCACTGAGTTGTAACAGTGATCTGCCACGGCTGAGGTGTTTGTCCTACAGTGTTTCAGGTCAGCTTTATGTTCACGGATGCGGTCCGAGACATGTCGTTTGGTTTCCCCAATGTAACTGCTACCACAGAGGCAACTTAGTTTGTAGACACCAGGGTACTGTATGTCTGGAACCACATCTTTTACAGACGGTACCAGATCACGGATTTTATGTACTGTGTTGAATCGGACCTGGATCTTGTGTTTAATCAGGATTTTGGAGATCTTTTTTGTGACCCCAGCAATGTAGGGTAAGGTGATGGTCTTGAAAGGCTCCTCAACAGGATCCTTCTTGGTGGTTGGAGTGATGGCTTTGCGGATTGTGTAGTCGGAGTAACCATTAGCCTTAAGAGCTTGGCGTACGTGTTTGAGTTCACTGGAAATGTGTTCATGGTCGGAGATGCATTGGGCTCTATGATATAGAGTCTTGATGAGGGAATTCTTCTGGGATGGATGGTGGTGGGAATCCGGTTTTAGATAAGCATCCGTGTGGGTGGCTTTCCTGTAGACAGAGTGGCTCATTGAACCATCAGGTCTCCTTTTGATTAGGACATCCAAAAAGGGTAGCTTGCCATCATTTTCGACTTCCATGGTGAATCTGATGGCTGGGTGTATGGAATTGATATGGTCGAGAAATTGGTCTAGAGCAGGCCGGCCATGTGGCCAGATGACAAAAGTGTCGTCTACGTACCTCTTCCATAAGGTCGGGCGTAGAGTGGCAGTCTGGATGGCGTCCGTCTCAAATTTCTCCATGAAGATGTTGGCTACAACCGGAGATAAGGGGGAGCCCATTGGGGTGCCCTCAATTTGCTTGTAGAAGGTTCCATTCCAGGTGAAGTATGTATTGGTTAAGCAGTGTCTCACCAGGGGGGGTACCCCAGCATTCAGTCCTTGATGAACCAATGAGCCACTCTGTCTACAGGAAAGCCACCCACACGGATGCTTATCTAAAACCGGATTCCCACCACCATCCATCCCAGAAGAATTCCCTCATCAAGACTCTATATCATAGAGCCCAATGCATCTCCGACCATGAACACATTTCCAGTGAACTCAAACACGTACGCCAAGCTCTTAAGGCTAATGGTTACTCCGACTACACAATCCGCAAAGCCATCACTCCAACCACCAAGAAGGATCCTGTTGAGGAGCCTTTCAAGACCATCACCTTACCCTACATTGCTGGGGTCACAAAAAAGATCTCCAAAATCCTGATTAAACACAAGATCCAGGTCCGATTCAACACAGTACATAAAATCCGTGATCTGGTACCGTCTGTAAAAGATGTGGTTCCAGACATACAGTACCCTGGTGTCTACAAACTAAGTTGCCTCTGTGGTAGCAGTTACATTGGGGAAACCAAACGACATGTCTCGGACCGCATCCGTGAACATAAAGCTGACCTGAAACACTGTAGGACAAACACCTCAGCCGTGGCAGATCACTGTTACAACTCAGTGGGCTCACATGACATTGACTTCTCCAAGACAGAGGTTCTCTGCAAGCCATCTGGCTATCATGAGAGATTCGTACATGAGGCGATCCACATTTACAAACACAGAGACAATTTTAACCGAGAAGATGGATTCTGGCTTAGCAATCACTGGAAGGACGTAATAAACCATTTTGATACACATTAGGGTGGGTAGAATAATACATAGTGTTATATTAAAAATGTATAAGGTATAGGGTGGTTTATAGCAATACAGTATGTAATTTAATGTTGGTTTTGCCTATGGAAGTATATAGTACGGTATAGACGCGTGTGATGTAAGATAATAAAGTTTAGATGGAAGCATATTATATAATTTTTTACAACGTAGAATTTTTCATGTATTACTTACTGTTAGTAACTCAGCTTATTGTAGAGTATAGTAAGTTTACTGATGATGCTATGTAGTTTATGCTTTAGTTTGTCATGCAGTTTATACTGTAGTTTTTTACGTGGTTGTTTAGTAACTACAGCTACATACTATTAACATTCCTTTCCTTTGTTAATGCTCCCCCCCTTCCCCCCCCCCCCCTTTGATGCTGCTAATCCTGCATAATGCACGGGCACAGTATTGATTTGGAACCCCCCCCGCCCACCTCCTACGCATTTTCCATATGCTGAATTCCTCTTGATATGCAAATTATTTTGTTTAGGCGCTCTTCTTCCCACCTCCCCCCCCTCTAACCCAGCTTAAATATACGCTCCAAGCTTGGAGTGTTTCATTCTTCGCCTGAGGATGGCTGCTTGCGTTGTGGCCGAAACGTCGTGAGAATTGTTTTATTATGTTTTATTTTTATTATTTTATTACTTCCCTTCTACGTGACTTTACCGAAAGAACCAAGAAGATGAATCCCTGCAGTCACGAAAGCTTTAAATCGAAATTTAAAGAGCTGTAGATTAAATATACTTGTTTACAATATCCAGTGTGTATATATATTACACTCTAGAATGTGGTCAAAATATAAATGTGGAAGTGCCACTATAAACCTACTCTTCCTGCAGCCCATGTTCAATGCCATTTCATTGCCGTCTGCGGAAACATCGTGGTGTAGGAATATGAACCGTTTTGACAAGTGCCGGTGTGGCGCGCCATCATAAACCCGCCCCATTTAGACCACTGATTTGTGTTGTGTATTGGGATTTTCAAGGTGGGGCATTGCATGGCTTAAGCTCGTTTTGAAAATCAGCGAATGAGTTAGCAATGGTGGGACTTGTAAGAGACACTTGTCATGGTGTTCCCATCTGCCCGGCATATCATGTATGTACGGTACGTTATTCTTCTGTCGCACGGTACGTAGCCGACCGTGCTAATCAGAGGTGTGGCGGGGGGGGGAACTACTAAATACCAAAATCAGTTCTAAAGAAATTAGTTTTCAATCTAGATTTAAAAGTGGACAGCTCCAGCGGCTTTCCTAATATCGAAAGGAAGAACGTTCCAGACGGCCGCAGACGCCTCGGAGCGTAGCGGTCCCCAACGAGACGCCGGTAGGCGATCCTATATCCCGCTCCCGCCACCACGCTGAGAGTAGCGTGGTCCGTGTCAACCGGGGGCCCGCCCAGGGGTCGTCTCCAATGTCGTCGATGGGTTTTTTCCGGCATATCGCTCCAGTACAGCACAGTGCTTTGGGCTTGCCAGAGGAGCCTGGCATCCCAGGATTCCACTTGCCAAATTGCTTTTTTTTGGGAGCGAAGGCAAACTTTGCTCAGTGTTTCCATTTCCTGCAGTTGGAATGCTCGCGAAGATGTATGTGCGCATGTGTGTACGTTGGACTTCATTGGCACCATACGTTGCCAACCATGCTGATCAGAGGTCGGGAAGATAGCGATTATAGAAATTTTAAAAAATTACGTACAGAGTTGCATTGTATGGCACTAAGAACAGGATTCAGATATTAATGTGGAACACGTTAAACTTTATACTTTCATGAAAGTGTGCTGTTATCATGTTTTGTAACAGTTCAACAATTTTGTTTTTGTAGGACTACAACGCTTTGTATCTACCAAGTGAACGTTTCAAGAGCAATATCAAAGAAAACGTTAAACAGTTAGACAACATGTCTTCGTTGGAGACAAAGTACTCCTCGTGGAAAAACCTGGGAAATGAGATTGCAGTGAAAAGTGAAATTGAAAAGAAAATATTGTGGAACGCTAGAGCAGCAAACGGCATCGCGCGCAAGGGGAACATCTCGAGCAAGCTGTGGAGTCAGCACCATCAGAAAAGCCTTGGCAGCATACACGGCATCAAAGCTTCGAAATTTGTACAAAAGGATATCAAGACTCACGGCGGCTTGACGTCGAACAATATCAAAGCGGTAATGGTCGGCGGAAATTCGCTGCGACAAAACAGGGCTAAAACCAAGGCTTCAACTGAAGAGTCTCAGGCTTTCCCGCAGCCAATCTCCGCCACTCCGTGCAAGATCGTGGAAGCAGACGCCCTGTCGGCCATGTCCCGGGCACAGAGCCGTCAGTGCAAGGAGGAGCTGGCCGCTGTCGTCTGCCTCCACCAACAACGACGTCTTATGCCCGAGGAGTTGCCGCGAACGTGTCCTCTTAAAGGTAGGCAAGAGAGGCTGCTGCACGCCACCGCTGCGCATGCTGCCACTGCTGCGCCCGACTGGTCAAGGAGTCGTAGTGCCCTCCACCGTGGCAGCTCACTTGCCGCAGTCGCAGCGTTTGGCTGCGCTGCCTCTGCAGCAAGAGGCACGTGTAACATCTCGATCTGGCGCGGCCTGCTGTGACACGGCCAGGTGTGACGCAGTCAGGTGTGATGCGCACAGGTTTTATGAGGCCAGATTTTATGAGCACAGGTGTGATGAGGCCAGGTGGCAGGGCCAGGCGTGATGTGGCCAGGTGTGATGCCAGGTGTGACGCAGCCAGGTGACAGGGCCATGTGTGATGTGGCCAGGTGTGATGCCAGGTGTGACGCAGCCAGGTGACAGGGCCATGTGTGATGTGGCCAGGTGTGATGCCAGGTGTGACGCAGCCAGGTGACAGGGCCATGTGTGATGTGGCCAGGTGTGATGCCAGGTGTGATGCAGCCAGGTGACAGGGCCATGTGTGATGTGGCCAGGTGTGATGCCAGGTGTGACGCAGCCAGGTGACAGGGCCAGGTGTGATCAGGCCAAGTATGATGAGGCCTGGTGCGGTTCTAAGGTTCAATTTGGTGCATTTTCTCAAATTTTTCACTTTTTAGCGTCCACGGGTTTGTTTTATACCCAAACTTCTAAAGCTGTTCGTATATCAACTCCATGCACAGTCGTAGTAGCAGCTGAAACAAAGCATTGGCGGTGAAAAGTTTTAAATACAGTTCCGAAGCATAAGCCATGAGTCAACATTTTCGTTTTTGCCCCGAGCCCCACATGTGACAAGTTGAGCAGACTTGTGTAAATACAGGACAGTGCTTTCGGCTGTGCCACATGTGAATGTTGCGTTCGTGCGGCAAGTCACCTAACCCCCGACGGACTGCCAACATGCCGTTTCACTCGTTGCGGTAGGCGTAGCTGTGAAAATAACTCGTGAAATGATAAATGGGCTCTCACGGCAATGCCACAAAAGCCCTCCGGATCGACGGATTGTTTTAATGCGTTATGATAATAATCACAGCCACATGTAGCTGAGCCATTCCCCCCACCCCAATGTCACTTATTTGAAATATGAAATCCAGTGGGGCTCAGGAGGGTAACGCAAAATAGGAAACATCACCAGTTGGTTTCTTTTTAGATTAACTGTGTTACTGTTCATACGTGTACAAACCTCAGCGAGTAGAGTACTGCAATTTAGTTGGATTGTCTGTAGCGGTTAGATTCGCACCGGCTACATCGTTGATGAACGTTCGCGCTCTGCATGAGATGAGTTCATATTTGTTGAACGTCTCTTGGCTTTTCTTCGCTGTCTCTGTGCAGTCTTCATGGCTCTGTGTCTCTGTTGTCTTCACAGTTGTGCCTCTGTGTTGTCTTCATGGCTGTGTTATCTCTTGTGCACAGAGTGGCCCAGATGTCTTGGACCACCCTGTCATTCTCTAAAATTCAATATTTTCTAAAAGTAAGGTTTATTTAAAACATAAATGAATAATGCAAAGGAAAAAAATGTTAGGGGTCAATCAATTGGGGGTCACAAGACATCTAAACCACCCAGCACAATGTCCCCCTGTCTTCACGTCCATGTCCGTGTGAAGTCCCCTATCTTCACCGCTCCGTCTCTGTGCGGTCTCCACGGCTGCGTGTTGTCTCTGTGCTGTCCCCCCGTCTGCGGTGTCCGTGTAGAGAAGAAGCCTGGGGTCAGCGTGCAGTGGCTGCAGGAGGAGGCGGCTCGCGCGGCGCTCCAGGCGAAGAGGACGAGGCCGGCAGCGGCGGGGGAGGCAGCCTCCTCATCCCTGGTCCGCGTCGCCTTCGTGCTCGCGGTGCACGGACGCGCCTCCCGGCAGCTGCTGCAGATGTTCCGCGCGATCTACCACGCGTCGCACTTCTACTACATCCACGTGGACAAGGCGAGCCGAGCGCTGCTCTGGGGTGTTTTTTTGTTGTCTCTCTCTCACTCACAATGCACGGCCCCCTGTCCTCCGTGGTACAGAGACGGGTTGGCGACGCTGCTGTGTTGGCAGCGTGGCGCGCGAGCACAAATTACCGTGACAAACTCTCAACACGCAACCGTCGCAAACACTATGTGGCATTACATACAGCGTTTTGGGGTAATGACCTTTCATCACAGCACAGCATTTATTTATTTATTTGCACGTTTATGTGCTATAAATAAATTATGTCCTTTGAAGCGCGGTTGGTTTACGAATGGTGCGAAAGAAGTTCAACATTTGTACGTAAAAAAAAATTACGCAAAATATATTTTTCCGTGAAACATAACGGGAGGTGTTACTGTTTGTTGCAGCGTTCGAATTACCTCTACAAGCAGGTGCTGGGACTTGCCCAGCGCTACGAGAACGTCCGCGTGACGTCCTGGCGCATGTCGACCATCTGGGGGGGCGCCAGCCTCCTCACCATGTACCTTCGTGCCATGTCTGATCTGATGGCCATGGACGACTGGCCGTGGGACTTTTTCATCAACCTCAGTGGCTCCGACTACCCGATTCGGTTCGTACGGCGCCGTGCGTCGTCTCGTCTTGAGCGGCACACGCGCACGCGCATCTGTCCCGTGGTTGCGTAATGTAACTCTGAAATGTCAAGAGGCCAGCAAAAAGCCAGTTTTAAATCAATGGATTGATTTTTGTTTTTGATATGTTAAACACAGATGCTGAGCACAGGCCAAAAAGGCACCACATGTCAAACGGCCAGCAATAAACAGCGCGATCAAAGTTGTAAAAGATAAGAGTGTAACACATTTCTTCATGTGAACAATGTACATTGATGCAGTAGTAGTAGTAGTAAACTTTGACATGGTGGACCTCAATCTCACGTTACACAAGCGAATTACCAACCCGAGTTTAAATCCAGGCCAAGGCTAACAACATTCAGAGTTTGAGGTTCAAAAGCCTAATCCAAAACAGCCCCATTTAGAGGCCAACATTTGATTGTTAGATATCTTGGGGAAACCAGGGGAGCAGCCCACGTGGGACTTAATGTGTTGAGTCTGAGCCCAAGGGAGAATTTGAACCGTGTGTGTTTTATTGTCCACTGGAGGCCATTGTTGTCCCGAGCGCAAGTTTTAGTTCACAGGATGCCGTAGACGCCAGCGTTATTACGGTGCTCTGACTATACCAGCACATTTGGGAGTCGTTTACTTTATACGGCGCATAGGGGACAGGGTTTTTTTGTTGATACGTGATTACATTTTTTTTTTATCAACTTGAGGTTTGTATTTTTGTGAGCAGAACTACGGTTCGTGAAACATCTTCTCGTTGAGATCTTTCCTGATCGACGATTGTTTAGATGTTGAGTCTGAATCCCAGGCACACATCATTAATGTTTATAGTTATGATGACAGTAAGGCTTGCCATTTGTTTATATACAGAAACTTGCCTGCAGTGTATTATGCTTGGTAAGGTATAGGTGCATTTACTTAGGTTTTTATGCCTATAATAGAGGTTTATGGGTTAGAGTGTGTAAATATAAATGTGTCGTTAAACCCGCGTCCACTCGACACAACCAATTAGTCAGGTTTGTCACGTAACCGAAACATGCCAATTCCTTACTAGTCCAGCACACCGGTGTGTTAGGGAGCAAACCCACAACATTTACGATTGTAAATATGAATGTTGTTACTAATTGGCAGAGGTGTGGACTCGAGTCATGTGACTTGGACTCGAGTCAGACTCGAGTCATGAATTTGATGACTTGCGACTCGACTTGGACTTGCATAACAATGACTTTGTCCCACCTATGAGATGTGGACTCGAGTCATGTGACTTGGACTCGAGTCAGACTCGAGTCATGAATTTGATGACTTGCGACTCGACTTGGACTTGCATAACAATGACTTTGTCCCACCTCTGCTAATTGGCTGTGTCGGGTGGTCTGTTTACTGCATTAAAATCCAGTGTGTAATGTATAACTGTAGAACGATCAGTGGATGGCTTTCATTGTTCTCCGAGTGGTTTGCGAATAGGAGTTTAACCTCTTTTTTGTATCGGACATAATTACATTTGAACAAAAGGGAATGGTGCCTCCTACCTAGTATGGCAGGCAGTCTCTTTTGACTTCTCATGAACAGACTTGCATTCTCTTCTCCCACAGTTCAGTATGTCCACTCCTGTTGGCTGGCCACCACTCTATGCCCGTTGTGGTCCATAGCTGAACAGGCCTATGAGGGTAAAATGTATCCATGTTACATCTCAGTCTGTAGACAGCACAAAGCACTCTCGGCCTGTAGGCAAAATGCCCGAGCTTCAGCTCTCGTGTGTAAAAGGTGAGGCAACACAGTACAGTACAACAAAATACTATGACGAACTGTCTTGGTGGATTGTGGGAGAATGAACAGACATTGAGTAAGTGAAGGAGGCATTTGTAGCAGTGCTGAATGATGCGCATCAACCGTTGATTTGAAATCGTGTAAATATCAAATGTTATACATTGAATCAGTCTGCTTATGTTTTAAAATATGACGAATGTTTTATGCTGCTTTTTTTACATTATTTTTAGAAGCAATAATGAACTGGTCGCCTTCCTCACCAAATACAAAGACAAGAATTTCCTAAAATCTCATGGTCGAGAAACTGAAAAGTAAGTGTGTTGATGATCATTATTCATAAAACTATTCCTTTGGTCAAACACCTTACACTTCACATAGTAGAGTATATTGCATACTTGTCAACCTATACGGTTTGCCCGTATTCTTATATAGAGAAATTGAGTTTTTAGGTCCATACGGCGTACAGACGTTTCAATATGGGCAAACAATTGTTTGTGTCTATTTGTTTGTGTTTCTCCCTTGTGATGGGACTTTGTAGGATGAATGTTGAGATTTGTAAGGGCACGGGGTGACCAATAAGGTCTGAATTGGTCTGTAATACGGTAGGCACTGATAGGGGGTTGCCAGGTATGATCTTGTTTTGTACATATTAATTAAACTTTTTAAAATCCCTTTGTCATCTGTTGCCAAGACAAATTTGAATGGGCCCTTTGACTGAAGATTAGGTTTCTTCATAATGTGCAATATTGTGGATATTATAAACAAATCTGTTGTGTGATATACTGGATTGGCAGTGGCGCAAAAGCACAAATTACAAAAACACAACACGTAAGTGCTTGGGCCATGTACATAGCTGGCAATATGGAATAATTTCCTGTCATTAAATTTCATTGGTTGCAGATGATGTCATCAGAAAATCTAAGAAGGCCCAATTCTCTCTCAAGACATGTTGATGGATACTTTTTTGCAATGTAATTACGTAGCAATCTAGAGCTTACACTGGTTAATTGTAATGTCTGTACGTACTTTATATTAATGACAGAGATTTAATGTGATATTGAAGTGTAGCTATACCTACATATTTATTAGCAGTGGCATATTTGTTTGATGTCCATTTTAGAGATGAAGTTTTGTAAATAAATGTTATGATTCATGTTGAAAGAATACAGCATGCTGAAAGAACACACATACACTCTCAGTGGCTAGGTACGGACATGTAAACTTGCTGATTTGCTCCACAGGTTCATTAAAAAACAGGGCCTAAACAAAGTGTTCCACGAATGCGATGAGCACATGTGGCGCGTAGGAGAACGCAAAATGCCGGCAGGGATTGCCATCGATGGCGGCTCGGACTGGTTTGCAGTCACCCGCCAATTTGTGTCCTACATCATTCACTCCAAATCCCGCCTGGTGTCTCAGCTCAAACAGTTCTACGCTTTCGCCCTGTTACCGGCAGAGGTAATGCGCGATCACGTCTACAGCATATTACATTTCGTGCACGTACTCCTTTTAAGACATTTGTTATTTAATTCGAGGTAACAATGGCACGGTGACTTGCGCCCTCCTCTGTGTGGTTATTTTGCGAGAGACCAGTGGTTCTCAAAGTGACCAGCAGTGGTCCGCGACAGTCCTCCAGGTGATCCGCGGGGCTATGATGCACATGCAGGTTGATCCGGACAATAATGACAATGTCTATACGTTTTGTTTCAAACATTAATTAACATTTCACTTATGACATTTAATTTAAAAATAAAGTTAAGTAAGCAACCCTGATTAAACTGCCCTAAACCCTAAGATCTAAATGTCTCCCCTAAAAAAAAACCTCATAGCTGCGTTAAAAAAGAAAATGTGTTTATGTTCCAGTAATATGAATCATTTTGTCTTACTGGCATTGAGAGAGAGAAGCGAATGCGTTTTGTCACCAGGGGTCGGTGGGTTGGGTGGTCCGCGGAAATGTTTGCATCGGCTGAGCGGAGCGGTTCGCGGGCCAAAAAAGTTTGAGAAGCACCGTGCGCGCTATAGACGAACAACAGCTCTGTTGAATAAACGTTATTTGTTGGCTGTAGTGCGAGCCAATGATACGACGACCACCGTGATTTATGTTGCCGTCTGCAGTCGTTCTTCCACACCTTGCTGGTGAACAGCGAGCACTGTGCCACACTGGTTGACAACAACCTGCGCATGACCAACTGGAATAGAAAGTTGGGCTGCAAGTGCCAGTACAAGCACATCGTGGACTGGTGTGGCTGTTCCCCAAACGATTTCAAGATGCACGACTTGCCAAGATTCCAGGTACGTGCCATTCAATTTAGACGGAGGCTATTGATGTCCCGTGCTCACAAAGATAAGGATTTTGAATCTCTCGTACCACCTAAATAATCGAAGCTGCATCTCAAAGTAAGTTTTTTTCCCCACACCTCCCGATCGGCACGGTTGGCTACGTACGATGCAAAATAAGTTCTACGTACATACATCTTCCACGTGATTGGAGAGGGACACGTGGCTCGGAAACGGAAAGCTATTGTAGACATTCAGCGAGCCAGCATTGTCCTGGTCTGCCCAGCGGCAAGTTTAAGCACTGCGCCCCCGTGATGTCGACCCCCTTCATTCTGATGCAGTGCCAATGTGGTGACGTCTTTCGAGTGAGCTATAGTAGCAAAGCTTGACCATTACTTAACTTTTTTATATCCCAATAACGAAGCTTTTGTCAGACAGCCCAGGGCTTGCAGCCCAGGTGTGTATCTGAGAATTGAGAGCAGTTTTATGGGTTGCAGCTTCCTTTAAAATCACAAAGTGTGTTTATTACCTTTACAAAAAAAATGAATGTGCTTCTAAAGGTACATGCACTCTAAGCATGCAGAGAAAGCAGTGTCATGCTGCCTTCTAGATTAAAGTAATACATTTTAGTCTCAATTCGCAGACACATTTGACCATCACATTTATTTTTTGGCTGAAAGTAAATTCATACGTAGAGGGCTGCAGAGCTTTGTGCAATTGTTGGCGTGGGCTCATCGCTTGGCTGCCTTCCAGCTCGTCTCTGGTTCCGAAGCGATTGTGAGATAAAATTTGCATGAACTACGACACGATTTAGCACTAAACATCATTATTTTTTATTACATCAGCAATCAACATTGGTCTATTCTCTTGTCAAATGTGTCACGTGTTTTTAACTCTTAAACGATTCGTCTAATTACTTGCTGAATATTAAGCTTGTGCACCGTGTCTTTCCTTTCCTTTTGTTTGCATTCGCAGCAACTTACACGCCCGACATTTTTTGCCCGTAAATTTGAGGCAGTGGTGAGCCAAGGGGTGCTCACGGGTTTGGACGCGGCTCTGTTCGGAGGGCCGACGCCGCCCAGCGGACCGTCTCTGCAGGCCTATTGGGAAAATGCGTACGATGAGAGGACGGACTCGTCGGCATCGCTCGGCGACGCCGCCCTCACGATCTACCAGGGCCTCTTCCGCCTCGGCCTCGCTCAAAACGCGCACCAAACGCCACGGTCCGGCAGCAGCCTGTGCAGGTGAGATCATTCTCGTCGTCGTCGTCATCGGCAGCCACGCTGGATGAGGGCCGCCACGGGGTCATCGGCATCCGTCACGGTCCCGCAATGCCGCAATGTCGCAATGTCCGTCTGGCTTGCGCACGTGAGGCGATCCCATTGCTCCTTCTCCACGATGGTCACTCTGTCGGCCATAGGAGATTTAGTGCGTGGAATTTCCGCTAAATTCTCAGGACCACCAACCTCTGTGAGCACGGACAATAGCTGCTTTGAATACGTTTACACACACTTACACTCTATGTATTATTGAGTTCTTATTAATAAATAATAATGTGATGACAACATTTATGTTTTACTTCAAGATGTTTTTATTTCCTCTTGTTTTCACTGCTCTTGTGTCCGCAGCTACGAGCCAGTGGGGCATCCCACAGCTGCCCACGTTTACTTCTCAGCCGACCGATTCCAGGGTATCTTGGTGCAGCAGAGAGCGTCACACTCAGCCTCCCGCCACGAGGAAGTTCTGGAAACCTGGGCGTACCCAAGCAACCACCACAAAGTGTACAACTCCACTCTGTTACCCCGGCTGCAGAAGATGGAGGTGAAAATACACTCACCACCAAGGCTAAAAACTCGACACATTTGTCATTAGCACTGTGGCCTTTAAAGGGAAATATATGTTAGGTGACGTTTTGGGCAATGACCCTTCTTCATGTGCTACGCAGAAGGGGCCATTATTGACGACGGTGTGATGGTGGAAAGCCTGCGAACTGATTCTGAGATGGGGGGGACTTGCGCCACCGTCACGAGCTGGTTTGAGTGGGAAATTACTTATACGTTGTTTTCCGCAGGTGGGGACAGACTGGGACCCCAAGGAAAGGGTTTTCAGAAACTTCGGGGGGCTGCTGGGCCCGTGGGAGCAGCCCGTGGCCGTGCAGCACTGGGTGCCGGGGGCTAACGTCACCGTGACGGTGGTGTGGCTGGACCCCGCCGGCGTGATCGCCGCTTCGTACGACGCTCCCGTGCGCGGGGACCTGCTCGTGACCCTGTACCGACCCCCGCTGCGGCTGCCTCTCCGACCAGGGGCCTGGTCCGTCCGCCTGCTCGTTCGCTGGCGCCCCGTGGCGGAGGTGTCGTTCATGGTTTGCCCGTTGGCTTTCTTGGACGGGCAACCGATGACGAAAGGTGAGGTATTTCGTCCATTATTTTTTGCCACGTATTTTTAACTACGCCTTTTTTTCTTACGGTTGTTAACCAAAGGTGAGCCTCGCCGAGTCTCGCGACTCTGTTTCAGGAGGGTCCCGCCAAATGTTTACAGGAGGGGGCCATGATTGAAAACGAATTTCTTTAGCACTGCTTTTTGTGTTTAGTTCGTTGTCTTTCCACCGCACCTCCAATTAGCACGGTTAGCTACGTCATTATTTTGCGAATGACACCACGCGATTTGTATCATCTACTGTGAAGCAGACGGCGCGTATTTTTACGGCTAATATACCCACGGTAGTGACTAGGGCTGCCTATGGATTTGAACCGCGAACTTCTGCAACAAGCGGCGACGCCTCTACCGCTGCACATTGAGTGGAGTTGTGCCGCAGTAGTTGGCAGGGACGTGCAGTGCCTAACAATTGATCTGCTGTTGTCGATCGTGCATTCGGCTCTAGTTCTGGCCCCCTTGTGTAAAGGATGTAATTTTGCGACACAAACTGGCGTTTGAAGTTGAACAGTATTTGCATTGTGCTGACTTCTTAACAATTCTTTATCTGCAGAGAAAGCTGCCTATGCGCACATGGGCCCTCCGCAGAACAAGTATTTGGAGCAGAGCTTCCAAGGTCTCAGAAGAGTGCTGAAACTTCCAGTCGAAAACACAGGGCAACAGGAAGCTAACGAACATGCCTTACTCACAGACAAGGCCCTCTGGGCCTGGATTGAGAACCTCATTTCGCGATTTTGGGTGCTGGCCGACACTTGCTCTGTTTCTGAGAGCTCTGTCCGACTGGGTTGCCAATCGTTGCCTCCCTGCAGAAAATCGGTGTGGAGCTCCCATTATCCTGATCCAAAATCTGAACTTGGACCTGTCCAGTTGAATGGCACCATCAGACATTAGCCCGGCCGCACAGCAGTGGCGGCACAGAGCTCTGGGTTCGGGAGGCTATGAAACTCACCTCGCGTTTTCCATTGTCAGGAAAATGTGTGCGGGTCGATTGAGAAAGTGTAACGCGTTGGCAGGAGCTTCCCCCAGAGTTTCTCCACCACCGGATGGACACATTCAGAGTCCGTGCAGCTTTCCAGAACTGGTATCGTGGCTGCTTTTGCCACTGCCGCGTTACCCTTGGACGCTGCTTGTACTTTTCAATGATCATTTAATCCACCTGCATTGCATCACCTGAGATTGGAAAACCCGTATCGCCACTGCAAAAACGGGAGATTGATAGAAAGAAACAAGGCTCTCCCAACATCAATTTGGTGTCCGTTTTGATGTTCATGACATTTTTTTGTAACAACAAACTATTTCACTTCCTTGTATTATACCAACAGATTTGTAAAAAAAACACATTTTCTAATGAAAATGTGTAGATGTGTTTCGTTGTCATCAGCTATGCTCTATCTACCGCTGGATCAAGACCTCCCCAATCCAATTCCACTCCATGTATTGTTACGTTGGTTTGACAACTCCACGCCAGCCGATTTCGACGCTCCATCTCTGCGGTGATGATACTGCTGATTGGAATATGGCAACATGCTGTGGCTATACATCTGCACATCTGCATCGAGCATCCGTTATGCTACACAGGGCAATACAATAAAATGGCTGGGAGCAAAGCCAATCAGATGCTGCCAGCATTGATACCCCCAAGCAGTACTTACGAAGTGGTCCTCATTTCATCGACTCCAGAGGAATAAGCTGCTGAGTTGGCCCAAGCAACTGTTTAAGCCCTTAGGGATGGCGTATTTGCAGGTATAGACTTTGCGCCATTTTTTTTATGTATGCCACACGTGGAAAAACCATTGGAGGCAGAACCCAATGAAGTGGGTTTTGCGTGGAGCTTCCAAGTTATTTTTGCAAAAAATCAGGAAGCGGCTATCACCTTTATTCGTAACAATTTTACACTGAATCAAGGTACGACTGCATCTTACTATGGCCAGGAAGACCTTAGCAATAGCGAGATTTGAGGCGATTAATTGTCTTTCAAACCTTTTAAACACAGTGCATTCTTATTCTGGACACCACCATTGCACGAGACCTCTCTCGTCTAAAATACGAGTACTGTCAAAAGGCCTGAATCACGATGGGAAAAGGCACAGTTGACAGAACTCAAGCCGTTAACGGTGATCGCGACGCGGCTTAAAACTGTGGCACTATAAGTGTGCAAAAGCGTACACGTAATTTTTTTTGCAGTGAACTCATGCCATTTCTTGTATTTTTATTTCTCAAGCACGCACTGTCATTGTTTTTACAACATTCCTACGGCCAATTTGGTCCCAATGTGACCCCATTCGTCAATGTCTGATCATGACTGTAGCAGTAGAAGCTTGTTGCAAGCAGGGAACGCATGCTATGAAATAAGTTATTCAGATTCAAACTCTATTAGCTATTTTATGAAAGAAAAGTAATATATACCATTGCTCAATATTCTGAAATATTTTGTTAAATTATTGTAAAGTGTCACCTCGTACATATTTTGCGGAAACTCTATTTATAACTTTAAATATTTTTTTTAAAACAACTCTGCATTTGTTTTAAAATGTAGACCTAAATATACGAAGCAAGAGCACAACGTTCTGCCGGGAGTGGTGGCCCACACCTGTAGTTTAAGACGTGGGGCTGGTGAACCCCACGGAGGTGTGATGCCCACCTGTGTGATACAGTACAGAAGGTGGGCTGCTGGGCTGTACGTGGCAGAGTTTGAGTTGCAGCGGCGGCGCACGACTTGAGTTTGAGAGCTGGAATCATCGCCTCTGGATTGACGACATTTAAATCTACGCATCCTCATTGGAGATCAAGGGGCCGTCCATAAATGACGTCACGCACCTAGGGGGGGGGGGTCAGACATTTGTGACGATGTGTGACGAGGAGGGGGGTTTGAGAAATGTGACGTCACATCAAAATGCGCATCTTTAAATAAATATAGACAACGTTCTACTTAATTAAATAGACTTTTAAATAAACGTTTTCTCCTACAACATCAGAGTGCAGCGGCACATTAAATACGCACTACAATGACAATAGTTTAAAGCGATTTGAAGCATGTTTTATTTTCCAAATGGAAATATGGTTTTGGGGGGGGGGGGGGCAGAGCTTTGTGACGTCATATTTGAGGGGGGGGGTCTGACTTTTTGTGACGCCGAGTGACGAGGGGGAGGTCTAAAATGGTCCAAAATCGCGTGACGTCATTTATGGACGGCCTCCAAGTGCGGTGGCATCTCTGCACGTCACGTTAACAAGAAAGGAACTACATAGCCATTTCAAGGGACTTAAAAAGGGCAACGTATTATGCACCTGTGCATATACAGCTTTTAATTACCGTATTAGCCAGATTATGAGTTGCTCTGGAAAGGAAGATGCACCCAAAATGTTGGGGTCGTTTTGGCTGTGTCGGGTGTTGGTGGGTTTAACGACACATTTATATTTACGTGATCTCACCCAAAAAAAAGACGACATCCCGGGAATTAAAGACGTAAGGGTACAAATACACGCACATAACGTTAGGAAATAAAGTGTGGACGCTGTGGAGAATACCGTGATATGATGAAAAGACGTCTTCCACAAGATAATTGCTTTAAAACAGGAGTCGGAACACACGCAAAATCCGGAGCCGCATGCGGCTCTTTAAAGACTGCTTCGTGGCTGTTATTTATTCAGGACCACCATCTCGTATTCACGTGAATTGCGGCTCTTGAAATATTGATGGGGTTTTTTTTCGAATTCGCAAACATGTGGCTCTTCTCGTTATTTTGGTTGCCAACCCTTACCCTAAAATGAGGAGAGATTTATTCTGGAAGATACTACTGAACGAGATGAAAATGTGTCTGAAGGAAGGTAATGTTTTACCGATATTACAAAACAGTTTTGTCACAAATAAGTGGCTACATATGGAACGATAAGTCGGATAATACGTTAACTGATGCATAATACCATTGGAACCTCCTTTGCCAGTAGCAAAATATGATAATTGTTTTTTTACCCTTTTATCTGGCAACAAAACTGACACCTTTTTTACAAGGAGTCATGTTTGCATTGACCACAATACCTGCGGCCGGAATGCAAACAAAAAACACAACTCTGATAATGTATGCACTGTCCTTGAAATTGATTGGTACACACCCGAGACTAGGCTCTCAGAAAAGCTGTCTCGGGTGTGTGCCAATCAATTTTAAGGACAGTGCATAAATTATCAGAGTTGTGTTTTTTGTTTGCATTCCGACCGCAGGTATTGTGGTCAATGCAAACATGACTCCTTGTAAAAACGGTGTCAGTTTTGTTGCCAGATAAAAGGGTAAAAAAAAAAATTATCATGATGCATAATACATTGCTCAAAATACGTTGTCAATTAATTAACCACTGTACATCTCCTACAATTAGAAAACCGAATGAACAATTAACAATTCCCCAAAATCAGAATGAGCTTGCATTGAATTACGGTGCAGTTTCATCAAAGCATATTACTCTACTTTATGAAGTAGTTTGACGTTTCTTATTGCACAATGTTACTTTGATTTTAGAATATTATATTATCAAACCTTAAACGTTCTACTTTGCTTCATCTCAGCCGTGTGAAACTGACCAAAGCGATTGCGTTGAGAGTGCGAGGCATGGGAATTAGGCGTAGGAGTGTTTGTCGTCCGATTGGTGCTCGAATGATAATAAAAAAATGACTAAATTGAAATATTACAAGATTGCGATTTTTACAACTATTAAGGGATTTAGACTCTGACTGGTATGGGAATAGTTATAATAGTTAGTTTATGGTTAGGAATAGACCTATGTTAAACACCGATTTTGGGAACTGACTGATTCCAAGATAGTTATTTTTCCGATAGGGAGTGATTTGGTTAAGATTGCATGCTGGGTTTCCAAAGGGCTTTCAATGTTCTCCATAACACTGACATTTTGCACCATTAAGCGTTTTGAAATAGCACACATTGGATTTGTGGAGTATAATATGTTACCATAGTGATAATGATTCTCTATGTTAAAGGCATAAAACCAATTGCCATGCGAGGAAAACCTCCATGATATGAAACAAAACACAATAACATCAAACAAATATATATTTTAAATTATTATTACAATCAGAATAATTTACAGCTCTTTGTTAATCCAGTGTTCACGAAGCCTCCCCCACGTCGTGTCGGTCATGGGGATTGTTTGACCATACTTCACCACGCTGGCTAGCGTGGGTTGGCAAACGGGGTGGGGTGCAGGACCAGTTCAGATATCACCACCGACGTTACCCGTGGCCAGAAATCGAACTCGGGTCGCCGGGTTGATAGCGCAGAGCGCTTGACCATTAGTGCCACCATCCCCTCCCCTGTTTTCGTTTAAGTAAATGTTAAATAAATAGTTCTCAAATGAATGCACTAAAGTTGCAAATTAAGATTTGGGGTTTGGTCTTCACTGTGATTGGCAGCACGCGACGTTAATCAATCTCGAGACGGCGGACGGGTTATCTCTTATGTCACGTGATTTTAAAAGGTGTGCATGCTTCCAACAGGTTCCATGAACATCTCTGATATATAATTTCGCATGAGATCAACAACGCCAAGTTTAACGGAACGTTGTGCGAAACCCAATCAATGTCGAAGTATTTGCAATACTGTGAACATTCTTTTGGAAATAAAACATTCCTTGCAATTAAAATGTTTATGTGCAAATCTCATTCTCTTGTACCGTACAGCTGGATGCCTACCTACCATTGACCTTAATAAACAAGTATTTGTGCTGCTACGGTACTGTATGAATCATCTGCAGTTGATGTGGCGCTAGAAACATTAATACAACCACAGTTATATAATCTTAAAGTGTTGGCAATGCTGCACAAATAAAAAGACAAAAACATTCATCAGTAACACTGTGCCCTTAAAGGCCAAAAAAGGAAGAGACGATGTTTTAGGGTAGTGTTCTTGATGAATGTGTTGAGTTTTTAATCTTAATTCAGGCATTATATGCTTTATTCTCTTTTTGCAGCATACAACAATTGTAAAGTAAAATAAAAATACAAGCAGTAACCATAAAAAGACTTACAAATTTCATGCTTTCAGAATTAAGTCTTTATTAACATAGAATTTACGGTTGCCCATCACATTTATGTGCAGGACTATAGCTTTTTGTTCCATAAACCTTTCAGATCTTAAAAATACTCTCGTTCCTATGCCAGGCGATGGCAGTCTGCGACCGATAAATCAACTGCTGGCGAAAAGCAGCAGTTTCTGTTGCAATGTTCGAGGGAATAATTTATGTGTTTGCAGAAGCTGGTTTCTGCTCACTAGAAAACAGCGTAAGGTGCAGACAATATCTGATGCACACACTGCAAACAGAATGGCTCTGCAAGGAGGAAAGTTTTCCACTTTTCTCCAGCAGTACCGGATCGTGACATGTGATGCAACGTCTTGTTTCACAACAATAAAAAATATAATGATGTTTATTCTAGATTTGACGCTTTCGTGACTGCAGGGATTCATACTCTTAGTTTTAATAAAAAGTAAAATAATAATAAAATCACTTTTATTATTATTTATTTTTATTAATTGCATTTATTACCTACGTGACTTTACCGAAAAAACTAAGAGTACTAAGGATGTTTAGTTTCATATAGCATCGCTCAAGCAAATGTGCGTCTCACAATCGCTGATGAACGACAGAAAAGCTGGAAAGCAGCCAGGCAACGAGCCGGTACGAGCAATTTCCCAACCTCTGCAGACATCTAGATACGAATATGTTTTCAGTCAATTAATGTGAATGTTTATCCATGTGGGAGGAATCCAAAGCACCCAAAGAAAAGCCACGCGTGCGAGTGGGAAAATACTCCATCCGACACAGAAGGGACAGATCATATTTGTCCACACTGTGCTGTACCGCTTTCTCCTGGCGAGTGAGCGTATGGCACTCCGATATGAAAAGACTGCTGGATATGAAAGCCTCCCCACGCCTTGTCAGCCATGGGGGTTGTATGACCGTACTTACTGGACATCTATGAAAAAAAGCTTCACAAGCTCATCGGATTCCTCCAGGAGAGATACAGATTTTGGCTTCACCGCGCTGACCAAGACCAGTTATCATAGAATTCACAGCTGCTGCTGTTAGCCGTGGATGAGAATCAAACTCAGGTTACCGGCCGGGGCTCATATCACAGTGTGATAACCATTGCACAACCCCCAAAATAAAACACTCTTACGATACCTGTTTAAGATGCCATACTCTCTGCTCAGGTTACAGTGTGCGTCATCTTTATTTAACAAAGATGTGATAAAAACCTGTTTCAATAGAGGACCCACAGAAAAATTAATGACATTCAATATTTGAGTACTACACACATATACGTAGTAAACATTGTTTGCATCACGGATTAAATCATTGATATACAGTCCAGGGTATTTCAGCGATGTTGCCACCACATGAGCGTTCGGTAACTTCTAAAGTATAAAAGCTGTCACGGCAAACGCGTTTACCAATAAACGGATCGCACAGCAACGGCGTGATCCAAAACGGTCGTCAGGCCCGGCTTGACGTCAGCCTCGCCACACGCCGGACAGCAGATTGACACTTGAGCAAGAGGTGGCAGTGTGTGCAGAGCTTTGTGGAGAGCAAATCCCCAATCACTGTGCTGTAGTGATGAGCCGTACTTTTTTTTATCTTACTGGAGCCAGCCGGCAAGGCAGAAATACAAAACATGAGCATTTGAGCCAGCGAAATCCCTCACCATATCCCCAAAACCTCTAGTATCTGAGAGGTCTTGGATGCCACGGTTGCAAGATGTTAACTACCTCGCTTGGTATACAGGAGGTTGTGGGTTCGATCCCGACCCTGTGACGCCCTCTAGATATTTGGAGCTTGCAAGTCTCTCTCCCCGTGGTCGTGTGGATTTTTCTCCGAAACGTCGTACTCAAAATTTTAAATGATGTTGATTCACTCTTCAACACATCGGTTGTCGGGTGGTGGAGGGTTATGACACCTTTATAAATAACGCGATCTAACCCAAAAAAAACCTTTAAAAAATGATTGGTCGCGAAAGCCTACGTGTTAAACTTTTCTCCGGGTGTTTGCTTCCAAATTTAGAATCAGGGTGCGTTTAGCGTATTTGGCTGCCATAGATTTCCACGCGATAAGCCACTTCGTTGAGCTATCATTTGTGGCAAGGTCGCTTCTGAAAGAGAGCTATATAGCTTAGCGGGCCTTACCTGGTTAAAAAAGAAAAAGTATATTCGTGTTTTTTGTTTGTTTTAGTTATTTTATTGAAGGTGGAGGGGACAGCAGCTCTTTGTACCAAATGCAGAGTCCCCGTTGGCTACTGCGGTGGTCATGTGCATGCTATGATGATAACAGCTCATAAGCATGCATCAGCACACTCTTCGCCTTCCCCTCACCACAGTGGCATAGATACACAGTGTTGCCCTTTGTGACACCAGCGATGATGAGGTGGCGGTTGTTTTGTCAGACAAACAACAACAGCCGCCTTTTCCAAATAAGTGGCGGTGATGTCAGTAATTTCTGCGATGACATTACTGAGGTTGGAGAAGCATCATCTTGGTGATGTTTTTCCTTTTCCCATAATTGTTTAGATATTATAATTACAAATAACAAAACACAATTGCACCACCAAATGTATTTGCTTAATTGGGAAACAAAAAAAAGAATTGTCGTGGTAGATTCTTACATTATTATAAGCCATAGCATTTTTAAATGATGGTAAATATTATTTAAACACCCTGTGTGATAATTTTGAAGATATAACAATAGCACGGTTATAGCAGCAAAACTGTAAGACTATGTAAGTGGTGGTAATAGGAGGTGGCCACATGTCCCGGGGTCAGGGTACAGGGTTTAGGGTGACAACACAAACAACAACAACAACCGCCATTCACCACTAAGTTGCGGTGACGTCTTCACGGCACCTGTGCCATGCTAGGTGCACTTTGAGGCCACGTGAAGTGTCGAAGGCTCGCTGCTGGCAGGAGGTCACGGGGCAGACCCAGGTGGTGCCATGAGTTGACTGACTGAGATGACTGGCAGATACACCACCTGTGCCAGGCTAGGTGCAGGAGGTCACGGGACAGACCCAGGTGGTGACATGGGTTGACTGAGATGACTGGCAGATGCACCACCTGTGCCAGGCGAGGTGCAGGAGGTCACGGGACAGACCCAGGTGGTGCAATGGGTTGACTGACTGAGATGACTGGCAGATGCACCACCTGTGCCAGGCGAGGTGCGGGAGGTCACGGGACAGACCCAGGTGGTGCCATGGGTTGACTGAGACGGCTGGCAGATGCACTCACTCCACCTGTGCCCCACACTAAGCAAACAACAACAACGGACATCGATTCTCGCGCTTTGCATAGATTAATAAAATCGTTAGTCCACGTGTACTGGGATCACTTTGAATCGTGACGATCGCAGGAATCGCGGGAGTCGAATCGAATTCCCACCGCGGCGATTCTCCATCGCCACGTCCGAGAGCGACTGCCGATTTCCGTGGGCGTCATGAGAGCGGTACGTCCGTAGTGCCTCCCCTCTCTGTCTCTCTCCTTATCTCTCTCACTGCGGCTGTGCTTAACCCGCGGACGTCTTTGTATCTCTCCCTCCTCACCAAGGCGTCGGACGACGACACGGAGGACGTGGCTCTCGAGTTCGGCGACGACGATGAGGGGGCGTCTGGCCGGGCGAGGCGGCGCGTCGGGTGGGTTGCGCGCCCAGGCGAGACGGGGGGGCCCGAGGCGGGCTAGGCCGCGCGTGGGCTTTGCTCGCGCAGTTCGTGGCTTTACGTGGTGGATTTTAAAACTATATATTCTTAGAGACCAGGACCGTCAAACAACTCTCAACTTGAGCGAAGGCGCTCTATCAATGATAAATTAAAACTACAGGGTTGTGTAGCTTTTATTAAACAGTCTCGGAGGGGAACATCTTGCATATGACTGAATCCCACTTTGCATCGCATTAGAGTGCGTTTAGCGGTGTTAGAGACGTCTTATTAGACATTAAACAATCTAAAATATCACCAGCCATGGTCAATCCGCTGCTGGATTAAGGCCTCCCCAAGCCACCGCCATCACTCACGATCCTGCGATGTCACAGCGCTTTTGCGCGTAGGTTGGCTACAATCGGTGGCTTAATGAGCTAATTGAACACTTCATAATATGCCTCAACTATTCACTATTGTATACAGTGCTGTAGTGCGGGTAGTGTTCACTTATGCAGTGGCCTTGGAGAAAGAGTTTCTCGCAGAGGATTGTCAAACAGTACTTTGTGATGTTGCAGTAGTTGTGGAGTTGTATGTATGAACAGTATGTTGAACTTCTTTCGCACCGTACGTTGGGACTTTTTAGAGAGGACCGCCACAGTGCTGATGTAGTGGAATGGTCAAAACATTTGTTTTTCCTTAGTTGTATTACAGACAGGGAATTCGTAAAGACGGGGACAGTTATTATTAACCCAGGGTTAGTTTTCTACCCTAACCCTATCGATGGTTTCCATGTGTTTCAGACACCCATTGGCGACGTTTTTCCACCTATTTTTCCGTGTTTCTGCAATTATCTTTTACTTAATTTGCGAGTGGTTCATCGGCAGTTTCATTGCCAACTTTGTCATCATCATCTTATTTCTTTCCTTCGACTTCTGGACTGTGAAGGTACGAAATACATCTCGCATTTTGATTTGAAATTAAGATCTCTTTCTGTCAAAAAATAATGCAATATGTTGCATAACAAAACATAATTGTAAAATAATATATATTTCACTAGAATGTCACTGGAAGATTGATGGTGGGATTGCGTTGGTGGAACCAGATCGATGAAGATGGAAAGGGCCACTGGGTGTTTGAAGCCAGAAAGGTTTGGTCGCATTTAACATAACCTGAAAACCAGCATTTATACGGCAGCTTTCTTATTTAATAGAGGTTTTGAGCCTTATACTTGGTTCTTTGGGTATAGTCACGTAGAAGGGAAATAATAAAATAGTAAAAATATCAAACAATATTATTTCCCTTCTACGTGACTTTACCGAAAGAACCAAGAATATGAATCCCTGCAGTCACGAAAGCTTTGAATCAAAGTTTTGAGTCTTGTTAAAAATGTCTTGTTATTGTTCATGGTCAGGATTTGATCTTTGAATGTTATGGGTTCACTGGATGGCACATTTTGAGCTCTACCTAAATTGTACATGCCTCATTTACATCATAGTTTGAAGTACACAAGTTGTCATGATGCCCAATGGGAGATGTGTCGGTGTGGAGGAAGGCCAATGTTCGTATTTCAAATATATATTTATTTTAAATATAGACATTGCATTCCATTTTTACATGAACCAAATATTAAGGAATTGATAATCACATAATTAACATGTTCAATGGAAGGGCCACACCTTTTAATTTAGTTTTACACTTTCATGTCGCTGTCCAGTATTTAAATAAGTGAATTGTTTCATTAGGGCCGTTATTTAGTTTGGACGAGTTTCTCAAAACTATACGCTAGCCAATTGCGTAAAACATATGTTTTGTCACTTGTTTTCACATGAAAAGATATGTAGGTGTCAAATGCAGACTGAAATACAGTGTCCATAAAGTTATAATCATATATCGAGTAATTAAATTAAACAGCAGTTTAAATTGCTTGGTTGAACGTTGGGGTTCTGTTGAAAGATAAAGTGTATGATGAAAAACCAAAAGAGCTTGAATATTCAGCAGCATTTAAAACGATTACACATGACATGTTGGCGAACAACTGCAGGAACAGCTGGGACTCATCTCCATGGGATGCTGTGATTAATGCCATAGCAGACATGTGGAGGTTTAAAGAGATGAAACTGATCATAATATATTGACACTACCAGGTGTGTGTGTAGTGTTATTAACCTCGCTTAATCTGCGAATTCTAATCGTTTAATAATGGATGACACCTTTATTTACACTGACTGAGATGGCTGGCAGATGCACCACCTGAGGTATGAAGCAATGTTTGGTTAAAAGTTTAATAATGTTTCGTACCTCGTGTTATTTTTTTCAGGCGTCTTCACGAAACAAACTTAACTCGACAGAAGCAGAAGCCAGAATATTTTGGTTGGGCCTGATCATCACTCCTCTCATCTGGTCCATATTCTTCTTCAGCACACTCTTTTCTCTAAAGCTGAGGTGGATGGTAAGGGTAATGGCTGCATGTTACAAGTTTTACATATACATGCTTTTAAAACAGTGGTGCACTGTCCATACTGAAAATATGGATTTTCAAGTAAAGTTGTGTACAAAAGTTAGCTTTTTACGGTGATGTCTAATACATTCGCATACATTTTATATTTTGTAGATGTATGCCTTGTATTAGTACGTAATATATGCAAATATTTACTGATAAAAATACATTCTTACACCCACAGTATCAACAGAAACGAGTGATAGTTACTGTTGAAACTACAGAAAAAGTGAGAAAATACAAACGGGGTTGTAAAAACATTACAAAAAAATAATACATTAACAAAAAAAATTCCAGATCCTGAATTGTGACAGTTAATCACATTGTCAGTTGGGTAAATCATAATTTAGGCGTTGGGTGTTAGGAATGGTTAGAAACATAAAATGGTTAGAAATATTAAATGTTCTTGTAAAGTAACAAAAACAGGTCACTGCATGCACTTAGAGACATGTGCCTGTGAAAAGTATGTCCCCTGTGCTCTGTTGAGCAAAAATATGGGTCAGCATCTTTACGGGAACATGCATGTTTCATAAGCAATGTATACATTAGTTTTGCATTATTTTTATGCACACGATCATGGCTTGCACGTCTGTTTTTATAGGCATTGGTGATACTTGGAGTGGTCCTACAGGGAGCCAACTTGTATGGCTATGTGCGCTGTAAACTTGGAGGCAAGCGCAATTTGACCACCTTAGCTTCTACATACCTAGGCCAGCAATTTCTACAAAGGGTAAGTCTTGAGATATTTCTCCATCTGCACCTTACAGAGCTACTGAAGCATTTATTAATTATATATGCTTCACTTTTAATACAAAAAAGTATCACACCGACTCCCATAGTAATGTCAGCCCAAATACAGTTGACCCTTTACATTCGTGGGTTTTCTGATTGTGCTTTTCAGTATTTCACGACAAGTTTATCGTCATGGATATTTTAAATTCAAGGGGTTGTATTTTAATTGTTCGCGGCCGTATCTCGCGACTACCCGACAAGAAGTATGTGACGCGTGGGAGCGGCGTGGATCGCTGGAGCGTGATAATTGCCTTGCCCACGCGACGTCACTCTAACCTCTGTCTGCCTCTCTTGACACATTTTATATTCTTTGATATTTGCGCTCTTAACCCTTTCACGTTCCGATGACGTACGTATATGTGTACGTACGTATGTGTACGTCATAGTTTTTTCTTCCGATTCCCTTCCAATGACGTACGCTTGCATCATCAACACGAAACCGGAAGTACAAATAAAATAACTTGCGATACCAAGGTTCCCACAAAGCCAAGCAGGAGGGTATGTGGCACAGTTTGGCGCCAGTTATCATAGTGCGGTTGTGTCGCTACAGTTCTCTGCGGTGAGTACAATGTCGTTAAAAACAAAGGCGCTACTTCTCTCTTAAAGAATATTAATGCTGAGCCGCTTGTGCGTTGTGAGATCAGAGGTGAACGAGACACCCACCCTTCAACTTGCAGTGGTCTCAGAATGGGAAAGGGTTAAATGTTTATATTAATCATGATTAAAGGTAAGTTAAATAAGAATAATACTATACAATATATGTATTAATTGATAGATAATACAGTTTGTATGTTTAAACCTAGTATATGTTAATGCCGCCTAACCCTATTCTCCTCAAGCTTTATTTATTAATCACGGATTTCATATTTTCAAGGAACGTGTCCCCGTGAGTATTAAGGGTGCGTACTGTATTGTATAAATAAACATGTTCAAAAATAACTTAGCTTTTCTGTTGTTAAGAAGCTCTCAATGTTAAGAAAAATTACCTTTACCGAGGCTTCGATTAATAGACTTAAATATCCTGCAGGCATTGGCTTTAGTTGCGTTAACACTGTTGATAAAGCACTAATTGTAAGTCGAGGGCGAGGGGTGATGGTGGAAGGGTGGTCGCTTTCGGCTATATTTGTCTCATTCGAGTTTAATTAGGCTTCAAAGTGTGACTAATTGGCAAGGTGTTAAGGAGGTTAGCTGTGGGCTTGGTGTGACAGTTTAACGAACGCTGCCATATGGTTGGTAGGCCTACACAGTAGGTGTTCGCAAATACCTGCTGTGGAGGATGTACAGAGGCGCGCTGCTGGATGGTATTTTAAAAGTCTGCCTCATCTCTTTCATGGGCACTCGAGGGGGATGAAACGAGGGGGTGATTAGGTGCCACGACTCGGGCACATGCGGAGCTCCAATATTTATATATTCATGTTTATCTTGTGGCACACACGGTTTATGGAAATGCTGCACCTCCGAAAAAACGCGGCTGCTTTGGCCGCCGTGTTAATGGGTGCACCAGTGTTAGTGCCGTTGTCATCTTGGGTGAGTGAGGCTCCTTGTTATTACCCTGCTGTAATTGATAGAATCAAATGTAAAATTAGTCGATTGATTGTCCCGGTGCTTACTGGTTCACTCCAGTCTCACTGGGCCATCGTTCAGTCACCCCTTATGCTTCTATCACCAAATACACAACCGTTGTAACTGACCGACGTTCGGGACCCGTGCTCGACCACCATATTGTAGGGACACGTTCATCTTATACTGGTAGGAACCTCCTGGTTACACCAGCCCACAGGGGATTATTGTGTCCGTCCGTCGTGCATCCAAAAATGGGAGGGGTGGGGAGGGTGGGGAGGGGCTGGGTGGGGAGGGTGGGGCTGGGTGGGGGGTGGGGAGCGTGGGGCTGGGTGGGGAGGGGCTGGGTGTGGCTGGTTGGGGGGTGGGAGGGGTGGGGCTGGGTGGGGAGGGGCTGGTCACCCCGTGGTGCCCTTATAAAACTCAAAGTTTAACCTATTCACGCCGGCTTGTGCCCGCCCTCGCATTCGGCCATATTTGCGGAATACACCAGGCCGCCATTGACCGAGCAACCCAACGTTCCTACCAGCTCCCTCCGCAGGAATGTATTTTCCTCAAAATGCTCGACTTGGGAACGCATTCCCAATAGCTCCCTCCCCAAGTTCCTGTAAAGCCTTGTTCAATTCAAGAAACTCTGACTCTTACTTCATCATCCATGCCTTTAATTACTGATCACATTGCATTATGCGCCCTTCAGATTATTGTGAGGAATTCGTATGCCTTTAATTGAGCTTTCACGCACCCCCATCAATTCTCTAAACTCCTCCATTAGGACAATCACATCCAGCCATCAGTTTTCAGCTTTAAATATCTTCTGAACAGATCGAAATGTTCTTTTGTTCCATCTGGCATAATTGAATTTCTGGGGGTTACTTTGAATTTTGGACTGGAATATATGTCTTACTTCCAGAGGTTAAGGTGTAAGACTCATCAAGACAGAGTTGTGGAGTTTGAATAAGATGTGCAAAATGAAAAATTTTCTTTAAGAAAAGCTGCTAGGTCTTGAAAAACACCGAAGGTGGCACACTCTTTCTGACTGCACATAAGATATTTACGATGAAATATCAATGTTCTTAGAATGACAGCCTCCATGACGGCAGTATTGAAAAACCAATGTTCTGAATACGGATACTTCTGTGGCCCATACAGATTACATGGTACAGAGTGATGACGAGCAGTTGTGAATACCAAATAAGCACCATGACCCATTTATGTCACTACAAAAGTGCAACAGGCCACTGAAGGTGAAAAAAAAATCAATGAAAGGTGTTGGGCATGCCTCGCGGACTGCAACATCATGCATCAAAATGTTCCGGTTACTTAAATGTTTTTTTCAAAAAGCGAAGCTCGTGGGTGTTTGGCAGCGATGTGTGCTGTCAACATTGATGAATGAGGTGTCAAGATAGTCTTCAAAGGCCAACAGTGCAGGCAGAAGTTTACATCGCCCTTCATTGAAATTCTGCCGGTTAGAAGTTTATCCAGTCTACATAGTTGACAGCGCTTGGTGCTGAAATTGAAAGAAATCCATTGAGCAAAGCTTGAAATCTTTTTACTCCCATCCTAGTTCTTTTTAGTGGTTCTAACCCCCAAATGCAAGTCAAACTGGACAACTTCACTCCATTTCCTTGGGGTCTGGTCCCTGGTGGTTGAAGTGCTACTTCAGTCATGCTAAAACCATGGAGTCATACGTGCTGCAGTTCATAGAGCCCCTGTGAACCTTCCTCTTGCTATTAGTTCTATGAAGCCTATACATTCCGCTGACATGGTCCTTCTCTTGAGGCCCCCAAATGAAAATAGACAGCCCATAAGTGAGAGAAAATTTATGCATGATGTTTTACAACACGCTAGATGGCAAGAATCCTTAAAAATCAAAGGAGGAGGATGAAGATGCTTATTCCTCAGCACATTACACAAGACAAATTAACTAAAGATTTATTCCTTAATTTTGGGAACCATTGAATGGTTGTCAGCCCTCCTCCACCCCCATTAAAGAATCAATTTGTGTAGAGGAATAGATGAGGTTTGTTGTGTAGTCTATGCAGCACAATGGATTTACCTTCTGCAAAGACCCGTACACGTGTTCCTTATTTCTCTTGTGTTTGTCAGGTGAACAAGAGCCACTGACAAAAAAGTTTTATCAGCAAAAAAGTGCAGCGGCACTTGAGACAAGATGGTGATTTAATGCCCCTTTGATTTTATCATCTTAAGAATAGAATGAATGTGGCGGTGAACAAAAGCGGTCCTTAGATATTTTTGACATATCTAGTTGTACGTGCGCATTAGAAAATTTGAAAACATGCCCAGTTTCCCAAAGCGCAAAACTTCAATGCAGAATATGCAGCTAAGCGAAATCCCCCCCCCCCCATATCTCTGCCTCGGTGGGCAAATATGCCCTCGCCCATTGCAGATGAGTGGTAAGTTGCGCATATGTGCTAGTCGTGTAGAAATTGTCGACAAGGAGGAATGTTGAGCCCTTGAATGTCCATCGCTGATACACGATGCTTGAGGTATTGTTGTAAAGCACTCCTATCTTTTTAAGGATCACATCCCAGTAGGGGATATCAGAATTTAAATAAAGATCGTAACCATCATTCATGTTGGAATATTACCTGGATGTAACACCACAGGCTTTTAAATTACATTCGTATTACCTACATGTTGTATTACCACACCCACTGGATGACATTCTTTTGCTGAGCAGTTAGTTCATTTGGGTCTGTGCTGAATATGCTTTCACGATCTGGGACGGTCCAAATAGAGTGCAAAATAATTGCAAATGGTGTTCATATACAGCAGTTGGTGACCATAGTGAGTCCGTAACACATTCCTGCGGAGGGAGCTGGTAGGAACATTGGGTTGCTCAGTCAATGGCCAGGGTCAACGACGGCGTGGTGTATTCCACAAATATGGCCGACTGTGAGGGCGGGCACAAGCCGGCGTGAGTAGGTTAAACGTTGAGGTTTATAAGGGCACCACGGGGTGACCAGCCTCTCCCCACCCAGCTCCACCCCTCCCACCCCCCACCCAGCCCCACCCTCCCCAACCTCCCCACCCTCCCCTCTCCACCCAGCCCTACCCCTCCCATTTTTTGATGCACGACAGACGGACACAATAATCCCCTGTGGGCTGGTGGAACCAGGAGGTTCCTACCAGTAAAATTAAGTATCTGGTTTAATTGTGGGTGGTGGCTCAGATCACTACAATTTCAGTGATGCAAACTCGATATTTTGATATGGGCACATGTCCCTTATGAGCCCCACCCAGTTGTATCTGATTAATTCTTAGGGTTCTACTGTTATCAAGATCAGAAAACATGAACATGTTCACTCCAACAATGGCATATACTGCTTTTATCTGCATCTAATTGTAACTGGACATTGAAGTCAATAAGTATAGGAATTTCTGTGAAAATCATGCAATCATTTTTTAAATTGTGTTGCTTGGCTTCTTCAAATGTGTTGCAGCCTGGAGCATTCAAGGCTGACTCTTACTTCAGTGGTGGAAAAAGCTGGTAGTGCATCTGTATTCACACCAGCATATCAAGGTCAAGAGATCAACACGGCCATTGCCGTTTGCCACCAAACCTCGGCTTGCCAGTAATATTAGTAAATTTGATGAGGGCTGAGACAGCGCAAATAGAATTACCCTTCACTGTTGGTTAGACCATGATTAGTGGTTTTTGCCTGTGTGCGCATGTGTACGTGATCTTGTACGTACGTTAAAATCGATCACATTTGTGTGCACGCGTGTGCTGTTGTCCAAATATGGGCACACTACATTTACACGAGACGAAAGGTGAGAGATTTTGACACAACCCATCAGCCCCACGGCCTTACAGGAGTATGTATGTGCACTAGATATAAAGGATTACGCTACAAAAACAATTGCCGCTGCCAAACTCCCATTTGACGAGATGACTGTACTTTACAGTCTTAATGGACGGAACACCGAAAACAAACATCCGAGTGCTTACCTTAAATCCAGTTATCTGTGGAAAATTACAGATAACTGACAGGATTTCAGCGGACAGTTTTTCTTATTTTGAGATGGAATTTAAGGTATTTTACCCCATCTAATTGAGGCTGTAGATACCCAAAGACAATGCCGAGTCTGCATGCAAAGATTGTATTGCACTGGGCTATTTTGTGAAGAAAGTGCATGGTGTGCAGGTGCTGTGTTGCACAGTTCACCGGACATCATAGAAAACAGAAACATCTTGCAGATTAGTTTTTATCCTGGAAAATAATATTTACTGGCCAAGTTGGCCTTGAGAAAAAGTGGTATTGCTCAATTGGCTTACTTGGCAAAAATGCTTCTGAACTTTTTGATCTTAAAAATGGATAACACCTTGTCTCTTCGCGACCTTCCTCATATCTCTAAATTCGCAGATAATTGGAAGTACTTATCGGTGGATAACGAGATGTTATCCACACGCTTTATAACAGCCTGTCACGAATAAATAACGGTTTCGCTAATTCGGATATGGATGGCAAGGGTTTAATGATGATTTACAACTTTAATGAGTGCGGCTTTAACGTTACAGCTTATTCGACGAGCTACGCATGAGAGGAGGCGCCTCGTGTTTTGAATCGATCAGCACATTTTTTGTCAATGGGAAATATTTAATTATATTCCAAATGTGATTGCTTTTTGCGCATAGCCATAATGCTGCGTTGTTAAAAGTAATTGTAAATCTGTAGGTTTTGGGAAGTAAACTAAATGACGGTGTATTCTAAGCATATTGATTAGTTGAGTAATAAAAAAAACGTAATAGTGTGTAGTTATGCAAATTTCTGGGTGTGCTTTGTTTTTCGCTTTAAAGATGGCTGCTGTTGGCGAGTTAGAATCCGAATATTTATTTGCACTGGTCCAGTAGGGGTGGGTAGATGTCCAGTAGGGGTGGGTAACAACGTTACGGCAAGAAACAGTACAAAAACATAGTAATGCAAAGTACAAGAAAGGTAAACAAATCGCCAAAACACAAATAAAACTAAACAATCCCCATCCTACTAGACAAAGCGCACTCAGGTATTAACTTATTGATCAAAAGCGACCTGGCCGCAAATGATGGCTTAACAAAGTGGCTTATGTGGACATTTATAGCAGCAAAATAATCTAAATAGCTTTAACGCACGTTTCTAAATGTGGAGGGAAAAACCGGAGGACCCGGAGAAAAAACTTCCATGCGACCATGAGATGAACGTGCACACTCCAAATCTATAGACGCCAGGGTTGGGATTGAACCCCCCCCCCCCAACCTCCTGCATACCAGACGAGGAAGATGACATCTCACCACCATGGCACCCCTGAAATCGGGGCAGGATTTTCTGACGTTTGCTGGCAACTTGCACGGTCACATGAAGCTGCTTGTATTATAATAGTTGTTTTGCTTCTTCGGACCAATTAAATAAACGTGAATGTGATCACTACAATTCAGTATTGCCGAATTCTCATGTGTTGCTTTACCCCAAAGTAAGACGCAGCATGAAAGTAAAAATGTGGCCATGTGATCGTACTGTGATGTACAAACTAAAACGGTACATTCACACCATTATCACCCGGTTACTGTCACGTGAGATTTTATTTTCCTTATCCAATTTGGAATGCCTCCTTTCATTGAGAAGTCGCGCTAATTGTTGTGGTATACCACCTGGTAATTAGATGAGAAAGTAGATGGTGACTTCACTGCTCCCTCGTGTTATGGAAATGTGGCTGAATAAGCTGCACGTCTAAAATTAACTTCTGTGCAGGAAATATATTCATTGAAAAAAAAACTGGTTATATGGTTGCCTTTTTATTTTCTTTTTTTAAATAAATAGTATTACGGCTAGAAAAGCATGGCAATTCATTTAATGAGCTGAACTGTAGTATGAATGTAGTGTTATATTTTTAACAATCTAATCGTGGCGGGGCTTTGACATGTACGAGGATGAGTCACGTTTCTCGGTTTAAATTCAGCAGCAAAATCTCGCTGTGGAACGTCTTAAACACATGGACTTACCTCCATGGGGATAACACGTTTGATGTATATTATTAAAATACTTGTCTTGAACGTGTGCCTTTTCAATTATTTAAAAAGCGCATGCCATTTCACAAATCGTTTGCGTATGAGTTGTTTGACCATACTTCACCACACCGGTTAGTGTGGGTTGGTGAAGAGAGGCACTCCAGCTTCAGATAGTGCTTACCGTTGATGATAGCTGTGGCCAAGAATGGAACTCTTGTTTGGTTTAGAGCACAATATGCTAACCACTGCATCACCGCTCCATTACTCAACCACATGATTTAACGTGGGATTTTCAGTGATAGGGCAAAGAAGTTGTAGAACATTTGCCGATTGCTGTAAGAGGGTCGTGATTCGAGTCCAGCGGCTGCCTTGGTTCATGCTGCGAGTATGTAAAAAAATGTACCTTTTATTGGTACTGATATATTACATCGCGTTGGTAAAATTAAAATATATGCCATCTTCAGTGGTTTTATGGATCCCATGATGTCATCTAAAAAAAAGAGGCGTGTGTGCCGGCGTTATGGTCCAATTTTTTTTATATTTGCAAAGGACTACATTTGGTAAAACTGCATAGCAACATTGTCCCCTCCTGGCAGTGTATGCTCAAATGTATAAACAAAACACCTCTGAAATCCTTTGTGCTGTAAAACTGGTGCAAATAGCTTGTATACTAATTATTTAGTTTTGTATTGACGTATATATCTTTTATATGTTATAAGTACATACATTTTTTTCTTCACTATATTGACTATTACACTAACCTTGACATGGGCAAGGCTTCATGCCGCGGTGGATTGACAAAGGACTGCAAATTATTAGTACAGTAATCTTTAGGAACTCAAGGCCTGAAACCATTGCATACCTTGACATTTTTTTGGAAGAATGCATCGTCATTCATAAAAGCACATCAGGTGACGTGCAAGGTCAACTTGCTCATTGCAATGAGCGCCTAAAGGTCAGAAATCCAATCAAGGAAAAGGCTAAAAGCAGATGGCGATATGGTAAGCCAGGGCTTTGAAGGGGTGCCGTTGGCTGCAACAGCTAAGAAATCATGCAGAGAGTAGTGCTGACAAGGAGAAGTGACTGCTGTTATCAGTAACAGGCCCATTCTTCCTTTACGTTAACCATGCATCGGGTTAATACGAGGCCCTGCAATGTTCACGTCATACACTCGCAATTAACTATTAGTGGCCCACCGCCTCTCCCAACTATTGCCACTCGGTCCGATCTGTTTCCCTCCCGTCCTCCATCGGTCCACGTGTATTTCCCTGCACATTCACAGGCAAGCAGAGAGTCTCTTGCTAAATGTGGAGTGGAGCTCTCCCACCACATCCAGTAGTTGAAGATGGTGTAGCCGAGCTTCCCGATAGCGGGTGCCTTGTCATCCTCTCCAGATGTCGCTGCTGGATTTAGAGCGAGCCGGATGCAGTGTCCTCTTTTATCCAGACGAGACCGCTGTCGAATGGGAAAATAGCCTCTTCACTCCACGTGTGGCGAGGCGAACAGGCATGGCATGTGGGCAGCAGGTTGCATTGAATGCTGGAGCAGCATTCCCGTTCTGTTCAAACCCAGGCAGATGGCTGCCAGTTTTTTTAACTTGAAACTACGGCGAGCTTCAATGGGAAGTTACCTCCCACCCGATTAACTTCTCCAAGTGATCTTCATTTGCTGTCGAATAAAATATAATTGAATACATGGTCCATCGCTGAAAGGGAAAGTTGCGGGTCTGATTATATGGTTGGTGAAAGGACAAATTCAAGCGGTGTTTCGTGGAAATGGCTTTCCACGATCTGGGTATTTAGCAGGTTTTTTTTCTCTTAAAAACCTGCCAAATTTGTTTATGGCAACACAAGAATAGGGCCATCAATATTTGTGTACTTACAGAAACACAAAGCACTGACCTTTTTCACAGGTGGGAGAGATATAGGTCAGGGTGATATCAATGTTGTGCGTGTCATGAGCACCATGGTGGTACTTGACCTTACGTAAAATCAGCAAGGTTATGGTCCAAGCGCGTATAGACGACGCATCGAATAAAACAGATTCTTACACTTGCGGCACACGCATCCGATTGTGCTTGTGAGAATCAAATATATAGGTGAACGGGGCAAAGAAAACTATCCAAAGGAAAAAATATATAATTAGGGCATAAATAGCAAACGCCACAACACCAGCGGCTGAAGAATTCTCAACGGTAACCGGAGCAGTGGTCGCTCCGGCCATTGGCTTGTCTTACGCGAGGGAGGTTATTCACAACAAATCTGTCCTCGGGTGGATTTAACTCCGCGCGGCTATTTGTTTGCAAAACAGGCCAATTCTTTTCATCGCCGTCTTCCTGCCAGATTTTTTTCTCGCCAGAGGGGGGAACTTGCTGGAAAAATAACTGCCTCTGATGATTCACCCCCTCCTCCTCCTCCCCAAAGTGATTCAATGAATCTTCACGATTACATTCGGGAATAGGTTCGCTCGTGCTCTCGTTTCGATGGACGTTGCTGCGAAATGTTTGTACATTGAGGTGGTAAGAGGCATCTTTATAACTCGTGAAACAATGGCAATTATTTACCAAGGAAAACCTCCTTATGACTTTTTTTTAAGGAAGGTTCTTCATTGGGATGTTTGGTCAGTCACATTTACAAGTATCAGGCTGAGAGACTCAAAGACCCGCACAGGTGGAGTCAAGCAACAGACAATCCAGTGGAGTGGATCAAATCCATCCGTGCTGTACTGCTATTAGGCACCTCACATCCTCGCCGCTGCCTCACCTGTAACACCTGGTATGCACCGATGGTCCCCAAACCCAAACACCAACCAGTGTTGAATCCCCCTCTCCTCAGCTTCTGAGATCGGATGAGGCTGGGCAGTCATTGTGATGTGGTCATGAGCTCAGTTGTACCTTTAAGTTGATGACGCTTTGCTCAATGTTGCTGTATGTACTCTTTTAGTCGGCTCAAGTTGGTTATGAAGTATTTATGATTCAGAATATTGATTAAATGGCGTTGCTTTCATTACGTGACAACCCAATTACGCTCCTGTAGCAACTGAAAACACGTAAAAAAAATCATGGAATATGTATTTTCTCATTAAATAAAGTAATTGAAGTATCATAAAGAGACATTGCGAAAACACCCCCATACTAATTCATCTAAATTATGTTCCTGGTAAATTACCTGCAATTTGCTCCACGCTTAATAACAGAACTGTTGCCATTCTTCATCGAACAATAATTTTCCTTCACTCACTTCAGAATGTGAAATGACAACAAACTCTGTGCTGTGTTACAGGCGTTTGGGAAGACGGCGGACCCAAATGCTGAGAAGTGACATAAGGTGGCCGCACGGTGATTGTGGGAGAATGGTTTGGTGTTACTTGGTGATTGTGGGAGAATGGTGTGGTGTTGCTTTGGGCTTACGAGGGGTCTTGATACTGCGGCTGGCAGCTCCAGTGCTTTGTAAACGTGGGTGTATATTTACGGGTTCAACTGTGGGCATTTCCATAGCTTCATGTAAAGGTGCACTTTAACTTTGTAGAAGCTGTTAAATACATCGACAACTTTAATCAATAAACGCTGTAAGGAATCATCTTTAATCGGAGCGCATTATAAGATAGCAAATTGACTCGATCACAACGTTGGTGTGACAGAATTTCCTTCTGATTTTTATTTAATTGAAACTTAAAACAGATCTGCAAAAATCTGTGGTAATTTAGCAGTTAATCCATGCACCAAATATTGGTGGAATCGCTATATATTCCGACACATCAATCGGGTCTCATCCTACGAATCGTGCAATGAACACTTTTTCACAAACACTTGTGAGAACTTCAATTTTTTTTTCTCATTTGTATTAAAGCCGGGAATCTTGGTGCATTAAAATTTAACATATACCACTTGTCAATCATTTAGAATATTCCGGGGTTTTTTTCTTCTCTTGAATAGAAATGCAATGAGCTACTCAAAATGTATTTGCTTTTTTCTCGTAAATTAAACACGTCAAGATGGGGGCTCTAATCTCCTGGTTGGATTAATAACAATGAAGTGCCATTGACGCAATTTAGAGGTGATACATTCCGAGGGGAAGTATATTATGTTTATTGTTAATGTTTAGGTGCAGGACCATGCTGTTTTTTAAAATTAAATCAAGAGGTACATTACATTATTTGCATTGCATGTAATTTTCAGAAATATCATACTGGCATATCACAGGTTTATTTTCTCTGTAAGTATCCTGTAGAACTCGCCTAGCAGACGTGAACATCAAACACTCGCTCGTGAAACGGCTCAGATTTTGAGAGCCCAAGGTTTTTGGTTTGTTCACCCCCACATATCATTACCTGACCAAGTTGAGATGTGCTTGTTGTTGGCTTAGGAAAACGAAAAAATCTTAACATGTATTTTGAAACTGCGACTGCAGAATCAGAAATAATTTATTGCATCTATGCAACAATTTTTCAAAGACGTGACGATTATAAAATAAACATTTGCATTCTTGTAATTTTGGAATGTTACCATTTGCAATAAACACATTTTCTGTGAGGGGAAAAAAAATCCACGTGTCTTCAACAGCAGCTATCACTGGCTTCGCACACGGTGCAGAGTTCTTGCTTCAGTCGTTATTCATTTTGATGGATGTGCAATATTCCTGAATCTCTGAAAAACAAGACGATAAAAAAGTATTGTCATGCGTTGAGGTTGCACAACACTCAATTATGACATGTGTTCATAACAATGTCCATCGCACCTCTGGTGTTTGTTATTATTTGCTTAATGTTTGGATAAGTACGGCTTTAATATGCTCCAAAAATGTACCAAAGACTTACTCTCATGGCTAATCAACCGAGTATAGAATTAACTTATTCCATCTGTGTTTGGATAATGCAAGTATCCGTCTAGTTTGTAAAAAATAATATTCCATTCAATAGATTTAATACATTTCATGTTGCCAGATTGGTAAATATAATGCACGGGTACATTTTGCACAAAATAATTCAGAGTTGATTACTTAAGTTCTAACGGTCACTTGTAGGTGTTAAAAAATGTCATTGATTTCCTCTTCATCTTTGACGCGAGAATGTTGGTGGAGTGAAGAGACACGTGCCAGCATTTGTTTTATGGCTGGGGAAGTGGCTTCACAATGGGAATGCTATTTATGGCAAAAATCCTTGGGTGTGTGGTGAATGGAAAGAGCTGGCTTGTGTCTTGCTTGCTTTGGCTGCTTTGGTGCAGCTGCAGATCAGAGTGAGAGAGCTGGAAGTCAGCAGAGAGAGGAGGGGGGGGCAGAATGTGTACTGCCCAGAAAAAAATAAAATTTCTTTGCCAAGTAGAAAACAGCTGAAAAAAACACGGGCTGAATACGTTCTAAAAATGTAAAACCCCATGAATATGCATGATGCTTGCAAAATAATGGTGTCCCCATGCTCAAACATGTTGTTTACAGGACTCGTCCCCATAGGTGGCACTGGGGCAGTGGTGTAGCAGTCCCCCATGGGATGACTGTTGATTCAGTGGACCAGTATGGAATTATTAGCAACCTCCTAACTGGATAGAATATCAATATAGAATATCAATAGTGGTCTCAACTGGGAGCACGCTGGTGTACCGACTGAGCTAAATCGTGGCTGGGATATCGTCATCGACCAACATCATCGACAGCCATGATCAATCCACTGTTGGATGGAGGCCTCCCCACATTGTTGCCATCCTGATGATCCACGTGATGACGAGCCGCTTTGCTGCCGTACATAAACTGAACCCAACGCTCTGTTTTCTACGGCCGGCGTCCTCTCTCGGGTGCTTCCCCTACTGGCTGTCATTCCGTCGCCATCAACAAAGTGGTATCATCAAAGAAGTGGGACCAGTTGTTGGATTAATAGAAGCTAAGTGCCTAACACAGAAATTAAATACTTCAATCGTGGGCAGATGCCGCGATCCTTTATATATTAAAAAAAGGAGACGAAACTGATTTCTCATTTAAATTACTCCAGAGCTGTTTGCTTATTAAACACCTACATTAAGTGTTTACGAATATCATAGGGAATAGAAGAACGCACAATTTGGAAGCTGACCAACCAAGCTAGCCAGATCGATATGGAAAACATTTTCTACCATTGATGAAAAACATAATATCAAATAACTCTATGCCTGGCTTTTGTCGACTGAGCCATTTTGATTTATTTAGATAAAAAAAATGTTCTATCTCTTCAAGTACACCTTTAAATGTTGAGTTCTATTACAATAAAGCTGCACACATGTATTTATAACTGCCTATATAAGGCTTAGCAGCAGGCCATAGGAATATTTCGCAAAGTGTAACGCAACATAATCCCAGCTATTTCTTGCCACGCATTACAGTGAAACGAGATGCAAAAGACCTTTGCCGTTGTTTGACCCACTGACGAACGCTCTGCTCTCTTGCATGCGGCCGCCAGTTCACCTTATTTTGGAAACAAACCTTTAAAATACCCCGTGTGTGTGTATATGTTTGAACTTCTTTCGCATCACACGTAGCATCTGCGATTAGCTCGGTTGGCTATGTACGGCGTGAAAGAAGTTCAATGTACATACGTAACCAACCATGCTAATCGGAAGTGCGGGGCCCTATTGTATACTCTGGCAGCGAGGCAGCCGTGGAAATTGAGGGTAGGGAGGGACGCGCGCTGGTACAAACCGGCTTCATGCTATATAAAGATTCTCAACATTCATCCTCCCCACCACCCATGGTGGGAATCCTACCCATCGCACCTCCGCAACACCAAGCTGGCGTGGGCGCAGAGACGGGACACGCCAGCGGACGACCATGGACAAAGTGCAGGCCATTCGCTGTGCTCGCTCGTTCAGCTGCTCATTTCATTTCATGCATTATAATCAGAATATGTATCTAGACTGGAGGAATTCAGTGAGCTATACAGCTCACATATGTTCATTAGGGGCACTGGGTAAGAACGTTACATCAAACAATACAAGAACATGATAGTAGTGGAAAGTACAGGAAAGGTAAACAAATCAACCAAACAAACAAATACAACTAAACCGTCCCCATCCTACCAGACAAAGCCCACTGAGGTATTAACTTATTTTTCCAAAAGCGGCCTGGCCACAAATGATAGCTCAACAAAGTAGCCAGCTGGGCCAGCATTGGGCAACACCTGGCCCACCTTTTCACCCAGGCAACTGGAGAGCACAGACGAAGTGTTACTAACCTAATGTTAAAACTTAACAAATATCTTGAAGAGTCACAAATGAGAAACGAACAACTATAGTGTTAACAAAAATTGTACGTAATTTTCTTAAACGTGAAATCCAATGAATGGTCCTCACATTATCCGGGACACTTTTTACAGCGCCCAGCCAAGGCTATTTAAAACACCGTGAGCATCAACCGAACGCCACGAGGAAAATGCTTGCTATTGCATGCCCTTGTCAAGTGTGCCCTTATCCATTGCACGAGTGGGCGAACCATGTGAATCGAATCTTAAACGATTCACATGCACGAACCTCACTTTGAAAGCTCATGGAATGGTCAGGAAATTTCACACATTCAAAATCCCATAATTATGATTTTGGAAATAGTTTCTTCTGGAAGGGTACATTGAGGATTTTTTTTACATATCATTGCCATGCCATTTTCTGTTTCTTATCAGATCTGTAGACTTGGTTACAAAGGAAGGAGGGCTCTGGAATGTTCTTTACAAACTGGTGGAATTAACTGCAGTACAAACTCATCAGGCTGGCCTTCAAAAACCAAGAATATGATCGATGTGCATTGACATGACCGTACAAGCCCTTTTGTCAATCCACTGTTGGATGAGAGGCTTCCCACGCCATGCAGGTTGTGGGGTTTATTTCACTACTTCACCACGCTTATTAGCGTGGGCTAGGAACGCGTTAATGCATTAGCCGCGTCCGTCTAGTGTGGGGTCACGAAGGAGTGCAACTCCTTTAATCCACGTCGTTGATGTGGGGGAACCGATTGGCGGATCCTATAATCCGCAATACACCACGGGAAAAATCGAAAATTGGCGAATTGTTGCAAAATGTACGAGTTTTCAGTCACACGACTCCACAAATCTACAAAAAAAATGCAATTTTAGGAGTTATCCCTTTATAAAAAATTTGGCAAGGCCAAAATATATACATAGTAATGTACATCGTAAGATAAACTGCAGCAGAAACCATATGGAGGGGCGCATTTTGCATACAAACGTTAAGAGGCTGGCATGCCTGCCCACTGCTTCATGAGGGCAATTCTTCGGCTACAGCTTAAAACAGCAAAATGCTGTGACAGGGCACGTGCTGCACAGCACAATGCTGTCACAGGGCACGTGCTGCACAGCACAATGCTGTGACAGGGCACGTGCTGCACAGCACAATGCTGTCACAGGGCACGTGCTGCACAGCACAATGCTGTCACAGGGCACGTGCTGTACGGCACAATGCTGTGACAGGGCACGTGCTGCACAGCACAATGCTGTCACAGGGCACGTGCTGTACGGCACAATGCTGTCACAGGGCACGTGCTGCACAGCACAATGCTGTCACAGGGCACGTGCTGCACAGCACAATGCTGTCACAGGGCACGTGCTGCACAGCACAATGCTGTCACAGGGCACGTGCTGCACAGCACAATGCTGTCACAGGGCACGTGCTGTACGGCACAATGCTGTGACAGGGCACGTGCTGCACAGCACAATGCTGTCACAGGGCACGTGCTGTACGGCACAATGCTGTCACAGGGCACGTGCTGCACGGCACAATGCTGTCACAGGGCACGTGCTGCACAGCACAATGCTGTCACAGGGCACGTGCTGCACGGCACAATGCTGTAACAGGGCACGTGCTGCACAGCACAATGCTGTCACAGGACACGTGCTGCACAGCACAATGCTGTCACAGGGCACGTGCTGCACAGCACAATGCTGTCACAGGGCACGTGCTGCACGCTGGGGGGAGGTCCGCTCCTGAGAGCCCCCCTTCCCTCTACAATGCACTCATCCCCCCATCCCTTCCCTCCTCATCCACAGCACCAAACTTCTGCCTCTTTGAGCAGCAAAAGGTTAAGTAAACATTTTTTTCGATTTTGAAAATCGCTTTTAATCGTTGATGTGATGTATTGCCTATATTTACCCAAACATCGACAGAGAACTGGACATTGGGCGAGCCGAGCATTCAGTCCGGTAGCGACTGGCTCCGGGGTTTTTCAGTTCAATTGAAAATGTCGGCGTTGTCTGCGGACGGACGGATGGACGGACGGATGTTTGGCCGTGAAAAAAGAGAAAAATCCGAGCGCTCGCTCGTAAGAACTTAACCTTGGGCTCCATTAAAAACAAGTTTAGCCGTGGAGGGCGAGGAGGGGGGGGGGGCAGCGGGGGGAGGAGGCTGAGGAAGAGAGTGATGGAGCAAGCACAGCGTGTGGGGGACAAGGCTGGTTGATGCCGTCACAAAAATATGACCATGCCTTGTTAAAAAAAAGTATAATACCACATTGTGTTTCATTGTGTAGCTGGCCGTAGTGCGCTTAATCTGAAGAAGGGCGTCGATGTTTTTTTTACCGAACGTCTACGGCTATTGCAGAGTAGTTTTTTTTTTCTTCAAATGAAACGTACTTCATGCACGGGGCGCAAGCGAGGTTTAAGAAAGATTTCTCTACCATCGGCCAAAACCATGCATCAGATTTTCTGAAAAAGATTAATTCATTTAAATTACGATTGTCCCTAGCCTCTGTATACATTAGAACACAAGGATAAGATAATGTAAGAGTCCCGAAGGATCACCTCCACACTGGTATGTTGCAGATTTAAATAAATTATTTTTAAATCCATACCAATAGCAGACATCCATATAAAAAACACGTAGTAATGAGACACAGAGGGAACTGCTCTCGGAGTAAATAACGAGATAAATGATACCAATTTAGCTTTATCTGTGAAGCCCTGTGTTTTATACCTGCTGTCATTTTCTGCATCTGCAGGATTTGGGTATACCATTAACATTTCAGAACAGTATTTTGAGTGTGCAATTTTTATTGACTCTGCTGAGATCATCAAACTTTTAACGCCTATTTTGCTATGAATGGTTCGTGCCAATTTGGACGTATCTGATCCAAGGCATGAATATCTAAGCGAAGCTTCCTCATTACCCTGGCATAAGCAGCCACTGAGACATGCCCAGAAAAATGTGAGAGACGGTGTTGTTAATTTATCATATGTCGTGAAGGGGTGCATGCATGGAATTACAATGAGACGCACGAACGAAAATTCATGGACCGCTGATGAAACGCAAATTAGACGCATCATGTCGACTGTATGTATGATGTGTATGTTGAACTTATTTCGCACCGTACGTAGCCAGCCGTGCTAATCGGACTGCGAATGTACGCACGCGTGCTTGGGCGAAGAAGTGGTGGCATCCGAGAGGATGACCACCGTGGAGATGACTAATTTGCGCGCTGTGAAGAAGGGCCATTGGTGTTGTTATTGAGATGAGGTCAGTTCGTGTGCGGGCGCAACTTGGATTGTGGCATCCCAGGGGCTCTTGAGGTATGGTGACAGCATGGCGAGGCCTTCATCCAGCAGTGAACTGACATTGTCCGATGATGACGATAACGATGAGCAATTTAACATTCATTTTCACAAAATACGAACTCACAACTGCCCACGCATGCACATCCCGGGTGGAGGATGGGGGGGGGGGTGCGTGGTGCGTGACGTCAGCACGCACCGACGCAGCTCCACGCTGTGGAATGTGGGTGACGTCATTACGCAGACGTGCGCGGTGACGTCATCGCAGCAAATTTTCCCGCCCGCAAATATTCATTTTTATACATTTCGCATTGTAACGTTGTAAATGATCATGTTATTAGTGTTACACTGTGAAGGCCAATTATTAGCATATGGCGCCTACCCTAACCTCTCCTTAACCTCTCCCACCTGTTCTGCTCAACGTCACCATAACTAACACCGCCAATTTAAACAATAGCGCCACCCTATCATCGTATGCACAATTTCATAACGCCTTGGAACAATGCGCTATATACATCTAAATAAGATAAGATGGTGCAGGGCAGTGATTTGCCTTGCATTCGGCGGTACAGCAAGTAGGTTTGCAGTACTTGAGCGATGTTTATTATATTTATATCCTGTGTATTGAAACGGCAGTGTTCCTCTCCATGCCAGAGTACTCGCATAATTGAAAGGAATTTGCTAAATATCCCAAAGGGAAACTGTCTCTAAAATGAGTTTTAACCCTCGCTGAAGCTTTACTGGATAAAATAAGTACTGTATATAAATACAAACGTCAGATTGTGTGCCGTTAATTTTGCATGCAAATTCTTTATTAGACTCCCTTTCACTAGTTATATTTCTCATTTGTTAAATACAAATGTTCAATGTAACCATATTTCCATTTTTATGTCTCCCAAACATCAGCGCAAAGACCAGATAGGTTATTGCACCGAAATTTGTGACATCAGCTTTCCTGTTGGACTAAAATACAATGCAGTGTTCCAGAGATTTCTCACGCAGGATTGCGACACATTTTATATCTTACCGCAATTTGCAGCAGAAAGGCTTACAGACATATCAGCGACAAAATACGAGTTGTTTGGCAGTGACGCACAAGCACAAATAACAAAAAATTACATTAATTAGTCAATCACACCGTGGGCCTTAAAATGGACCTTGTTCAAAGCACACAACTCATGTACATGCCTATGAAGGTCCATTGCCCGAAACGTCACGGATTATACACTTTTAGGGCAGTGCTGTTGACGAATGTGTTGAGCTGTCACAAAAAACAGGTCGGCATCTCAGTGGGTGAACGCTTACCTCATGGCTACACAGGTCTGCTCCGTATCAAGATGCCAATACTGGTGTATTTGCTTTCGCTCGTTCGCAAGTAAAATGGAAGAGGAGAGACTATGAAAGAAAGTATACCATCACAGCAGTCCATTCAGAATTTAATATCTATAAAAGACATTGCAAACAAATAGAAACAGGACATGCTCTTGTAATGAAGTGCGTTCAGCCGTGGCGCTTGGCGGCATAGAGGCAAACTCGACAAAGGCGTAGGGCCCCACGCAGCGAAATAATCTGAATATTCATACTGGAGAAATCCGATGAGCTATAAAGCTCTTTTTCACAGATGTTCAGTAGATGTTCAGTAGATCTCCAAAGGGGGATGATATTCATCAAAAATATATATGGGTGTGCCAAACAGCTTGAATTCAAATCCTAATATGTATAAAAAGATAATAATTCTAATGCGACAATGAAAGATATGTTTTATTGTATTGTATTATTCAGCATATGTTTGTACATGCAGCGGGAATCGATTTGTACTGAGACCTGGTACCGGAATTGCTGTGTTGAACTGTCTCACGGTACACTACCGTTTTGATCGATCTCGGCTGCCTGAGAAACATATCCGGGTTTGGCTCTGTGGAAAGGTCACATGTAGGCGACCCGACATGTGCTCCACCAGGGGTAGGGGTCAGTGAGGGTCAGGGCTTAGACCGTCAAACATCGAACGGTATGGTGCGTACAGTATTCACATGCTTTTCTCTACACATCTCTCCCTCCCGTCTTCTTCTGAGTCCATCTCTCTCTCTCTCCTGTCACCTGAACACATTTCTTGCATGTCTCGTCTATTTCGTCTAAACGCCTCGGCCGTCTCCGACCCATCCTCTCACGACTACATCACTCTCCTATGAATCCATCCCTTGCATCTCGTCCAAATGTACAATTTGATTAATTGCGGTCACACGACCTCCGTGACAGCACAGCATGAGGATACTTTCGTCCAAGCGGTGGATTGACAGGGCTGTAAATCATAACTTACCATAGGTCATCTAACCGTTCAAATTCTAGTTTTGCATATATGGGTAATATAAGCATTATTATTCAAGGTTTCATACACAAGTGGCATGTGTCTTGCTGAAAGGTGAGTCAAGAATAGCGTCTGACATGTACAGTAAAATGGATTTCTGTTCTTCCCACACATGCCCCGGGGGACACGAGGGGGCTTATGTATACACGGCACCTACTGCAACACTCTTTAAATATTAATGACAACATCAGTTACATCTCCCTTTTCCTTTTATGAAAGCCAATGACGACCAGGCAAGGGGCAGTGGCTGTTTATAGGACGGAGATGGAATGGTGGCGTTTGAGTGATGGGGTACTTAAAAAAAAATTGATACACTGTATGGTAATTACGTATCGGTTCCGTAGTTATGATGGTCTAAAAATATAAATCGAGGGGAAAATGGGCATGAACGGAGAACAATCTTTAAGACAATAGATGCAAAGAGTCCACTAAAAATATTTCTTTTTTTTCTCCCTCTGTCGGCTGAATTTTTTTTTAACCCCTCGGCTGTAACAAAAATAGCAGATGACGTACATTTATGAATTCATGACAACGCGCGTTAGATTAAGGGCATGGGCATATAAAAAAAAGGATTCTGGGTGGTATCCAAAAGTCCTCGAGTATAAAATGCCAATACGAGTAAAATAGCAGGATTTTAGCCAGCACCAACATCCGTGCACATGCACACATACAGCATAGTGTGAATCTCATCGCGTGTCCATCTAGATGGACACATTTTATACGCTCGTAGATGGACACAAATTGGGAGTACATCATAAGGCATGTAATTAGACGTGCACACGATATTTTACGAAAACATAAACACACCAGAAAAGCACTCCGTGGCTCAGCGCGTGCAGCGAGCGGCTCGCAATTGGAACCCAGTGAGTTCAAGTCCTGGTTGCGGGTTTGGACTCGGCTCATCATCCCTCCGGGGTCGATACAATGCGGTACCACTTTGTGGGGAAATCAACAGTGGTTTGTCCTTTGGATGGACTCGCCAACACTCTAGGAATGTAGAATTTCCGCTCCCAGCTCAGGGCTCTAAATGGGAGATGACCACAGCTTCGGTGCTAATTTGAGCAGGAAACCACCACGACGATTCTTTTACGCACAACAACGCCCCCACCCCACCTGCCAGTCATAAAGAGTTTTACATTGAACGTATTTGCAGCGAACTGTTGGGCAAAAATTATTTTATGGGGGCTCTAATGGTTACAATTCCAAATAAATATCGTATGCACGTCTTTTAGCTGACCGATTGACGAATATGAATTGGTCGCTGTGCATCGCAACAGAAATAATACGCTTCTTTAAGGTAGTGAAAATAACGGCATTCTTTTTTGCGTAACACTTGAGCATATTACTTCAATTACAAAGTGTGTAGCGTTGAGCACGTATTTAAAATATATATCAGCATCCATTTTATACGCTTCACTGAACTGCGTGCTCCCCATTACGGAATCAGCATCTGTACGGCTGTAATCTGTCTTGCTTGTCCCGTGGCCTCATTTTGTCACTCCACCTTCCTCATTAACCGACCCGCCGAGTTCATTCCCCCGTATCCACCGTGCGACATTATTATTTTTTTACCTCGGCGTTATCCACTTTACAACCTTGCGCTAATGGATGCAGGGAGAGCACGGCAAGGTTAAGGATGCAAAACGTCGCAAGGGTGTTTTTCAACGGGATTCTCTAAGGTTTTTTTTTTTATCCCAAGGAAAATTTGAACTTTTTCGTGAAATCCCAATCGCGGCGGAGGTCACATGGGACATGTAAATTTAATGCCATTTTTGCTGTTTGCATTTCGCGATGTGAACTTCGTGTAAACAGGGATGTGCAACCCTACAGCGTGACCTTGTTTTAAAAGAGGCGGGGTGGGGGGGGGCAGACGCATAGAGAATCTCAGGGGAGCACGCACACGGTCAGTGTTAAACAAACTTTAAACAAACGTTAAACATGAGCAAGAGTACGTTCTGCCATTTACCTATCGTACATGAGGGAAAGCTGTCATCCCTGGTGTTAAATATTTCACCGACTATTTTTTTTTAAATCACTGTCAAGATTTTTTAAGGGAGCGCCGAGCCTTCCTACAGCAGGGAGGGGTGGGGGGCTCAGCCCCCTCCAGCCCCCCCCCCCCCCGATCCCCTGACGCTTCGGTGTCGCGAGTGTGGCTCACCAAGCCAATGCGGTGCACGATGCACTCAGCCAATATCGCAAGCAGGACGTGGGTCACGATGTGCAACATCACGCAGCAGAAATCCGATAGGATTCAATAATCTGCAATGCAGATCGACGCAACACAAAGCAATGCAAGAGAGATAATTCACACGTTTGTCGGTTTAATCCCTCCCTGGTGAGATCACCCTCCGAACAGAATCAGAATATTTATTTATACTGGAGGAATCCTATGAGCTATGAAGCTCTTTTTTTTACAGATGTCCAGTAGGGGCGGTTAAGAAGGTTACAACAAGAATCAGTACAAAAACACGATAGTACTATGGGAACCTCATTTGCCAGTAAAAATATGATAATTGGTTCTTTACCCTTCTATCTGGCAACAAAACTGACACCTTTTTACAAGGAGTCATGTTTGAATAGACCGCAATACCTGCAGTCATAAAACAAACAAAAGAACATAACTCTGATAATGTGCACTGTCCTTGAAGTTGATTGGTCCACACCCGAGACAGCTTTCCTTAGAGCCTAGTCTCACATGGGTTGGACCAGATGACGCCAAAAGGCGTCATCTGGTCTAGCCTAGTCTCACATGGGTTGGACCAGATGACGCCAAAAGGCGTCATCTGGTCCAACCCATGTGAGACTAGGCTCTAAGGAAAGCTGTCTCGGGTGTGGACCAATCAACTTCAAGGACAGTGCACATTATCAGAGTTATGTTCTTTTGTTTGTTTTATGACTGCAGGTATTGCGGTCTATTCAAACATGACTCCTTGTAAAAAGGTGTCAGTTTTGTTGCCAGATAGAAGGGTAAAGAACCAATTATAACACGATAGTAGTGCAGAGTATAAGAAAGGTAAACAAATCACCCAAACACGTACAAACGAAACTAAACCATCCCCATCCGCCAGGCAAAGCCCACTGAGGTATCAACTTATTTTTCAGAAGCGACCTGGCCACAAATGATAGCTCAACAAAGTGGCCCATCATCTAGACATTAATAGCGATAAAATAATCTAAATCATCTTAACGCATGTTTCTGAATTGTGGAGAGGAAAACCGGAGGACCCGGAGAAAAAAAAGCCAAGGGGAGAACATGCAAACTCCAAATATACAGCAGCAGGAGTCAGGGTTGGGATGGAACCTCCAACCTCCTGCGTACCAGGCGAGGAAGATGACGTCACACCACCGTGGCGGCTCTTCCTTCCCTTCCCACCACTCGCATATTTTCCACGAGTATCGCTCCATCAAGTCTCCAACAACTAACTGGGCCAGCCTAACTAATCTCTCATTGGTCAACTTGAGCCAGCGGTGGAAATTCCACCTTCCCGTGGCGGGGGACGAGAATGATGAAATTACTCCTGTTGACTTTCCTACATTGGTGGTAAACATGTTGATGGATGCTGGAAGAATGACGGGTTTGAGTTGAGCCTCCATTCACCAATCACAGTTGTTTAGACCTCACTCCTATGAAAACAAAACCGATTTTTTTTTCCCCTTCACACCCTTGTATCCTGCAGCCCTCTGTAAAAACGGGGGTCACTGGACAAAGGCCTGACAGGAAAGAAAATGCGTCCGGGACATTTTCACCTCCATTCCTATACGGCAAGAAAATCTAAGAGGAAAAAACTTCCCCTCCACATTAAAGAGTCACCTTCGCTCACTAGTTTCCTCACTCAAAACCAACTTATTTTCCCTAGCTCACCCCACAACCCCTTAATCTCCCCTGAATAACCACCGCCGTTACTGCTCCTTCTTCATATTCTCATTATGCGGCGGTCACTCATTGCCCATTCATTCACTCCATTCATCATCGTTTACTATCATCAATTTCGTTTTCACCGAATTCACGCATCACAGACTTGCCCATTGCTTCCTCTCATCTATTTGATTCACCTCATCTCCACCATTACATTCAGATGTTGTATCGTTCTTAACTCTCTGTAAAGCACCTTGGTTAAGGCGCTATATCAATTACGTTAAGATAAGGTCTATCCACCTCTGTGCTACTTCTGAACCCGAGCCTCAAGCTCTCCCCGAGGCCTACGTTGGGGCGCCATCGTCGATTGCGAGCGGTGTTCCTCCAACCGCAAGCTCACAACTCCGCGGGGCCCCATATACCCACACACGCCTCATCCCCGATTAGCACGGTCGGCTCTGTACATTGGGAAAAGAAGTTCAACGTACAGACATCTCTCACGTGCGTCCATGTGGCACATTCCGAACCCTGCTGTCGCCAAAGCCTCTGATCAATCTTTACCTGGTACCCCGACTACTCTAAACTCCCAACTCTACGCTCCACGTTAAGTCCCTCTAAACGCCAGATGATCCTGGCAAACACTGCCAAACTCCTCACATGTCAATACGACCGATTCTCCGTGATTCTGAGATCATTCCACTGGTTTCCGTATAGATTTCCAATCCAAATCTACCACAAGATCAATGCCATTATTTTCTGGTTACTCCACGGCAATGCTCCCACTTAACTCTCTGATCTTATCTCAACTCGCTCTCTTTTCTCTGATGCTAAGCCGCTCCAAGTCCTCTCTCAAATCCTCCCATCAGCTCCTGACCATGGGAGATCATTCCTTAATCTCTGCTGTCTGGAGCTCCCATACAATGGGGTGTGTTCATTACTGGCTTCCCTCATTCAAATCACAACGAAGCACTCTCCCCATTTTCTTCATCTATGATTAATAACCATATTATAGGTTAATCCTTGATCAATTCACAGATCTCTTCCCACGTTGTACTGGTCAAGAGGGTTTTTTGACCATACTTCGCCACGCTCGTTACTGCTGATATCACTCGACACGAACGTTATCCGTTACCAGGATTCTAGGTCAGGCTCACCACTGCGTCACCACTCCATTCCTTATTCAGAGCACAGTTTTCTACTCTCACCCACTCACTTGCTATATATATTATCCTTATAGCCCTGATGTGCACACTTGCCTACCACCCACAATACCCTACTAAACATGTGTCAGATTTGACCCAAGCTACACTGTGTCTTGCAATAAACTATTTTTACATGTTTTATAAATATAAATGCCACGGTACTAGAACGTGACTGCAAGATGTTACCGTGTAGTTCCTATAAGGTTACACCTTCTACCTGAACGCACACCCTACACTCGCCTACCATCAGCAACCCCCCCCCCCCCCGCCATCATCCAACACCTGGCCAATGGGCAGGTGGAGGTAGTGGATTAACTATCCTATCGGATTGCCTCGTGGTGCCGCAATGGAGAGCTGTGTTGAATGATGGAGCCTGGGAATAATGAAGGAGTGGGATGCAGGGGGGGGTGAGAGAGAGGGGGAATGTGCCTACGTTCACGTATGAAATACGCAAGACACATGGTGGCTCCGTGTATTGCCATCGCAACATTTATACGATCACACCCATGGGACCTCATTTCCACCTATCACAAAGCCAGGGGCAGATGAACAGCTGGAAGCTACTGAGAGGCGGGGAGAGATCATCCCAACGATTTAGAGGTGATATGTGGCCTGTATACAGAGGCTCATTGGGGAATTGTGCTGCTCCCAGAGAATAAAAAGGATCCTTGGTCTCTCCTTCAAGGGATTCTTCAGACGCAGTGAGGCTTTATTCCATAAACCAGGGAACATTACTATTGTCGTCATTTATTATGATGTTCTATTATTATTATTATTATTTTAAACTGGCTGGGAGTTATGACACACATTGATAAAAATAGGAGATGGAGTTGGTGGATTACATGGAGGTGATGTTTGGGCAACGAAAAGCTTGTGGGAGTTTTGAGTTTGTCCTTTTATTCATGTATTCCACATTCTGTCTCCCGGTGTAATTCCCGGCATACATTTTCATCCTGGAATGCATTTTTTTAAATAATGCCCTTGCCTAAAAAAAAGCTAAACAAAAATAGAAATTGGAATGACACAGTTGGAAATATATATATTTTTTTAAACGTAAAAGCTCACATGCTGTATAACTCCGATGTGGATGTTACGCGCGTCCCGTATGCATGTCCTCATGGTAAGGTGAATATTTTTTTTACCAATTACATACTGCGTGTACACGGGGAAAATCTGATGGAGAAATCCATGATGCGCATCATGAACTTTATTCAATTAGCTCGGCGAAGTCAGGAATCATTAACTTCAAGATTATCCTTTATATTTTAAGCAATTATATTTTTCAAGTGGACCGGAAGCACAAGGATACAGTACTTGACTACAGTGCCAAGAGATGGATTGAATGCTAGAGGGGCAATGTTAGCTGCATTAACAAATGTGAAGAGCAGAGGGAGTGACGTTTTTTTATTTATGTCACTGGATTCGCAATATTTTATTATTTTTACACCACGCTTTTGACTTTATAGCCATGAACCTCTTTACAAAAATGGACGCAGAAACACAAACGCACGTTGTATATCGAATCGAAGCTGCACTTAATGCACACAGGCTGACACGATTTTAGAGGCAAGAAAAACTGCCGTTAAATTCAAAAGTCACGTTTGGGTTAGGCCCACCAAAATGTTGGGGACGAGGCCACGGACATTTGGGCGAGGGCCACGACAAGGCACTGAAGCACGTGTGTTGTGGATGTTGTGCAAAGCAATAATAAATTGGGTGCCCGCGGCTGCACCAGTGCAGCGAACTTACTTTGGATTATCTCTCGGAAAGCCAACGCCGCCGCTGAGTCGGGGACCTCTGTGACAAAAGACTTTCCCTCATCGCAGCACCGCCCTAGAGCGGCGACGACAGAGAGAGAGAATACACCGAGCGCGACCTATTATTAATTACCGCCGCATTGAACGTGTTATGGTGCATCGTAGTCTAAGGTGAATGGACGTGGAACTGTGGGACGTTAACTTTTCCCTATTAGATTTACTCGTGAGTTTCATTGATATTCAATTAAGAGGTTACTTCAACTGGTAGAAAAAAAAGTTTAGAAAATACAACTTGTTCTCGTGGTTATGTGATTGGTTACCTAAGTTGACCGTTACTCATCTCACTCCAATACCTATCCGTCATCCTCTCGAAGAAGAGGTGCTGACATTAAAACTGCAGGATCTAGCGGAAGGAAGCGATGGCAAGGTGTTGTGGCATCAACCGGGCATTGGTCATGATGACCTCTTGACAACATCGCACACAGTCACTGATCGTAAAAAAATTGAGCTGTGACATGCGTGAGCTTCCTGGAGTGAAGATGCAATGCAAACAGCTCATCTTTGTAGACACACACTCCTACACCCGCCGTGTGTGTGCAGAGCCATTGGCGTGAGGCTGAAGCTTCATTCGTGAGAAGAAGAAAAAAAGGACTTTAGATTTAGGTCAGGCGTGCCATTACAGTGCTCGAGTCACATCAAATTGCAGTTTAGAAAAACACGAGGTGATGTCGCAGGGATGTCACGAGAGTGACTCATCTGACCTAATGGTTTGTCTGTCCGTAACTGAAAGGTCTTTTATCTTTCTCATTAGCAAAGCTTCAATCTCGTGCTGCACGAGAGCATGCAACCCAGGAAGGTATTTGCAGGAAAAGAGGCAAATGTTTTTTTTCTGGGCTGCTTCTTCCTTGGAAGGGAAACGTGCCTTTGCATGCACAATGGGTGTTGCTGACACAGATCCCACTGGGGGAAAACTGCATCTTTTCAATGCAGTACATTTATTAAAACAATACATTTTCCAGCAAAAAAAAAAGCAACGATTTCCGAAATATGACAGTGCCGACGGACAAGATCCAAAAGCGTTGCTTCATCACAACGAAATCCTAGGCCTACGCACAAAGGCAAAGGTAGGCGAGTCCTAGGTCTACGCAAAAAGGCAAAGGTGTTGGCCGCGTAGGCGAGTGCTGTGGCTCCCAGACCTGCGATCCGCAGGCCACTCGTGGGTCTGCAAAAACCGTGGGAAGCGCTCCGCGGGACCGGTATTGATACTACGATTCAAGGTCGTTTTAATTGATAAAAATTGTGTTGGTGTGCGCGGTGGGCCGGTGAAGATCGTCCTGGGGGGTTGACGGCAGTGAGCGGGTGCAGAAAGATTGAGGAGTACTGCTGTGGCACACGGCACAGTTCACTCGACCCTCTTGTGCGAAGAGGACGGACGGCATTTGGAGAGACCAAATGCACGAACAACAACCACAACCCTTGAAGGTTGTCTATTCTCTCTCTCTCTCTCTTCATCGGCCACTGAGTAGGCGTTCATTAATTCGCTTACGGGTTTGGCATGTCCAGAGTCCTGACTTCGGGACAGTGTCCAACAAATTACGGGAGACACTGCCACACGCCAGCAGCTGTGCCTCATTCATTCTGGGCCCTGGGTGTGCCCGCCTGTTCCATTCCTCATTGCCCCTTCGCGCAGGGATCATGTGACAGCTGTTCAGCAAACAAGTACAAACATAGCCTGTGCCGTGTGCGAATAATTTGTTCGCCGACTCAAAAGGTCGGCGCATATTCTGAGGGCACAGTGGGCTGTGTGAATTCTCCACTCGAGAATAAGACGCCTTTCATCGTTGCTCAACTCTGAACCAATTGCCCCATATGCTCCGGCAAAATACTGCGAGTGCTTTTGGAAAGCTAAAACTTGAAAATGAAGAGCAACATGCCGACGTCTGTGAAGAAGCGTAAAATAGCTGCTTTGAAACACGTGGATTGGCAATGTGAAATTACACTGAGAAACATAAAGAAAAACACGTGGATGTGAGGACGTATGCAGACACATTGCCGCTGGGCGAGAAAATTTAAAGCGTTGCACCCAATGAAGGGAATGTGCTGGAGAGCACGTCCAGCTTGGAGATGGAGTGATAAAATCAGCCCACATGTAGCTGCCTGGTGGATTCTTCAGATCGCAGGGCCGTGAGAGATTTCCCGGCAGATTAGGGGAAGTCTTCGTCCAGCAGCGGACTGACCACAGCTTGCTTATGATTGCGATGATGAAGAAATATAACCGATTCTCGTCATGTGTTTTATTTGGTCATTTATGTATTTAACAAAAAAACATGAATAGGAAATCTTAAACCGACCTATATTTAATGCTGGGTTCCCTACTCCACACGACTTGGCTCGAGTAGAAAGGAAGGAAGCAATATAGTTGTGAAAATATTCTCACCTAGCCTTGGGTCGAGGGGAAGCTTCGCCAGGAAAGGCACGTTCATGCTGCGGCACATTTCCACGGCGCCTCCCGTGCTGGGCGGGAAAATCTGCGACTCGTTCTGAAGAAGGCGGCAAGATAACGCTCATATAAACTGCTTGTGTTTAGTTTAGTTTGTCGTCCTTCTCCCATACCTCCCGATTAGCACAGTTGGCTATGTAAAGTGCGGGAGAAGTTCAACGTACATAGGTACGTACATAAACCGTCCCCCGTGTTACTCGTACGTCCATACCCAAATTCAACAGGATATCACGAAGTGTTGCCGAGCGATGTTTTACGCAGTTATACCTTGCACTTTGGGCAGATGAAGCCACTCATGTTCTCTACGACGCCGATGATTGGGAGGTTCACTTTCCTGCAGAAGTTGATCTCCTTGCGCACATCTTGCAAAGACACCTCCTGAATCAGAATCAGAATCTGGATTTAGCCTGGAGAAGTCCGACGGGCCATGAAGCTCTTTTTCACATATGTCCAGTAAGGGGGGGCGGGACATAAAGTTACAACAACAAAAATGCAACAAAAACGATAGGAGTGCAAATTATTGGAAAGTTAAGCACATAGCAATAAATAAATAAGTTAAAATTGTGTAAGTACATCAATTTCCAAGCTTGGGCAAGGCAGCAAAACAACAGCAAAAAAAACTGTCCCAGACTACATCAAGACAACAACAAATAGTCCCTCAATAAAATTTTACATTAAAATTGAACATGAAGAGTGAAGGACACAGTTCAGCACGAGTCCGCCGTCTCCGTGACGTCCTGGTACATTTCTTGGTCAGAAATAAATTGAGAATGCAAATCTAGTATTCTTTATTTAACTAAGAGATGAAACATAGGCCCATCGGGACACATGATACTCTTAGCCTCTGTGTGTTATATCAAGTTGTTAAGAAACCAAAATAATATCTATTTTTTACGTAACAAATTTAGATGAGTTTCACGATTATCTGTAAGAGATGTTGAGGCAATGCTGCACCAACATATACCAAGTGCTCTTGTTGTAAACATACTGTATTCTCTGGATTATAAGATACTTGTGTAAAGTGTAAAATGCAAAATATAAGTAATTATCATATTTTAATAACAATGCTGGTAACATAATGTACACGCCTCGATGGTCTCTTGCACCAGAATCTACGGCAAGGTCATCCACGGATAAGAGCAGCATCTCCCAAACCCAGCACACCAGGCAGCCTCCTCCATCTTGCTTCACCAGAGTACAGGGTGTCCATCTTGTTTCATGATTCAACGCCCCCAACCATTTTGTGTGGGGGTGACGCCCGACCGTTATGTAATCGGCCATAATCAAATCAAGATCACAACAAGACTCGATAGTAAACCGAACACAACTGTCGACAATGTTGTGTAATCTGGATCAGTTTTACGAGAAAGCAGTGGCATGGCGATAGCGCAACACAACGCGGATGCATGAAGTCGCCAATGTGCGGCTTTATCTGTCGACACAACGATCAGCAACGAGAGCGAGGTTTTCACTCAAAGCGGTAAACAGACAGATTTTTTTGCGGAGGATGAACTGCAATTCCTATAATGGCTTAAGTGTCACGAGTGGCCAATTGACCCCTTGTCAAATGTCAATTGCTGCAACCATGCCATAAGTAGGGCAATGAACGCAAGGAATGTTCCTCGCAAACTCCAGGGGTGTTCAACTCAACGCAAGTAACGGCAAAGGAAAAGTACACAATTATGATTTAATTGAAAATTTGAGACTATAACTGGATATGTGGATTAAAACCCGTGCTAATTGTGCAGCCAAGTGGAATTAAAGTTTACAATCGGTGAAAATTACCTGCTATGACTTACAAAAAAAATGGAAAAAGAGCTGAAAAGTGCACACGTAAGGTATGGAGACATTCATGTTTGGAATTACACCGACACAGAAAGAGGAACACTTAGAGCAGGGAACAAATGCAAGTCAGGGACATCACACTGACCATCAAGGCGAGTAAGAGGGCTTGGGAAGAATATGTCGTGAGAAGGGACGATGAAAAATAAGAATAGGTTTTACCCTTTCTGGCAATAAATAGTTGTGTTAAGATGTTCAAACACCAAATAGACACCTTTTGCAAGGAATCAAGTCTGCAATAGCCACACGTACTTGTGGTGAACATGCAAACAAACATGCTCTGATAATATCTGCATTGTCTTTGAAACTGATTGGCCTACACTAATCTTACCAGTGGCAGACCAGAGAACAACGCCAAAAGGAAAACAGTCACATGGTTGATGGATGTGACTGATGACGGAATGGTAGAGAACATTGCCCTGAGAGGACAACCCCACAGCAGAGACGGAGCGATGAGATCTGTCCATATGCAGGAGTGAGATGCGTTGTGGCATCGCAGGACGGTAGGGGATGGTGAAGACGTGGAAAGGCCTTCCTCCAGCAGTGGACAGACAATTGTTGATGATGATGGTGGTGATGGAAGGTTAGGAAAATTACACTATTTACATGGTGAGATAGAGCAGTGTTTTGTTTGAAAATATTGTTACCTTGAATTCTGTTTTAACTTTATTTAGCAAAACAAGACGGGGCGGGGACATGCCAACACGGCAAAGCCTTTGGGTTCATTGATTATCTGCGATCGCAGATTCCAATTTGAGAGAACTGGGCACGGGGATATGTGGGGCTGAAGAGTGCTGGAGAGTGGAATGTCTGCTCTGCTGATTTATCGTGAGGTGCGGCGGTGGGGGAGATGTAGGTATTTGCGTGGGAAAGGGGGAACGAGGGGAGGGCACAGGGGGAGGGTGGAGGAGGAGGACGGAGAGGACAGGATGGTGGGAATAGGGGATGGAGGAGTGGGGAGTTCTAATGCTCACCACTCCGAACAGTGTGGTTTGGTGATTAATTGGTATGGATAGGAATGGGGGGGTGTGTGGGGCAAATAGCTTTCAAGGCGTGTGATTTACATGGTTTCGTTCTGTGTTAAGAATTTCCAGAAATTATGCCCCCCCCACCCCCCCCCCCTTCCTGTTCTGTAACTGGTGCTGTGCACCGGGGCTCGTGTTGAGTTGAAATGAAATTTAAAAAAAAAAATAGTTGACTGAATTTCACGAGCCCTAAAAAGCTCTTAAAGGTTTAATCACTGTGAATTAACATAACACACATTGTGTATGCCTACGGCTGAAAAATATCACATCCTAAAAATATCTGGGCATTTGGTTGCATAATCATCTATACCTTAAGACATATAGACAAAACGTTACCAAGGTGTTTAAAATCTCTTTTTTTATATCCAGCTCTAATCAACGTATTCTCATTTCCTTCCCGATGATAATTGACTCTGGTCATGTGGGATAAAAATACACTGAAGCCACAGCCTGAAATGAGCTAGACCATGTCGGTCTTCCACCCAGCCCTGGAATTTCACCTCTCGTAAGAGTTACGTTGTCCATCATGGCCAACTCTATATATCTTCAAGAGAGAGTCCTTGCCTGTAACATCTGGCAGTTCACCAGCATTGAATCAAGCAAGCCCGCTGATAAGACGACATATGTCAAAACCGGCCCAGTTTGCTTGTATTGAATTTACTCCATGGAGGCTGCGAGAGCCAATGGATTATAGGGACAGTACTTTACATTTGATGTTTAAAGAGACAAATGTATGGTGAGAGGGAGACATTACCTGCTAATCTATTTTGTTAATATAATGTACCCGAATATCTTACCATCTCAAAAATATAATACAATGGTCAAAGTTTGAATGTAAATACTCTCTCTAAGACGTAACCCTTGCAGATAGGTAACGTATTAACTCAACAGACAAAAATAACAATGATAACCCCGGAGAGTCAGGCTGAGTCTGGAGGCTCCTGCTGTATTTGATGGGATGTTTGTCCAACAGCGATGGCACCAGCGTTTCCGCATGACACTTCACGTTCGCGAAGATTTACATTTACTCGCAAATACAACATTTGGTGAGTTTATTTGTGTCATTTAAGCGTTGATTTAATTTAGATTTGCCACACAGATGGTCCCGTTTAGCCAGCTGGCCGGCTATATCGTAAGGGAGTTCCGTGGTGTGTTAGTGCAGCAACAACAACAAAAACATCTACATTGCAGAGAACGAATACAGGATTCTGAACCATTTCCCGCTCCGATGACGCACGTGTAGCTGTACGTCATCATTTTTTTCTTCAGATTCCGTTCCCATGACGTACGTGTACATAATGAAAACGAAACAAATTTCGATTTAAAGCTTCGGACGCTGTCTTTCCGACAGCCCTGTTCTTCACCTGAGGACGGCTGCTTGCGTTGTGGCCGAAACGTCGTGAGAATTTTATTTTATTATTGTTTTATTTTTATTATTTTATTATTTCCGTTCTACGTGACTTTACCGAAAGAACCAAGAAGATGAAAACGAAACAGGAAGGAAAACTAAAATAAAATAACTTCATCTGTACCAAGGCTCCCACAAGGCTGTGTATGAGGGCGTGTGGCACAGTTTGGCACCAGCTATCACAGAGTGCCGTCCTGTCACTATGGTTATCTGCGGTGGGTAACAATGTCTTTAAAACAGCGGAGGCTACGCCTCTCTAAATAAAATGAACGCTAACCGCTGGCACGTTCCGGAATTCGGCGGTGAACGGGACCCACCACCCTGCAACTTGTAGAAGTCTCGGAACATGAAAGGGTTAAGGAATCTTGCGCACAACATTGCGCTCAGCAACAATGCCGACCATGTCAGCTTTCAACAGGTAGGAGGTTTTGCATTGCCCTTGACAAAGGTGTCACCTGGGGATTAACATTTCATGCAAACTAACAATACCTCATTAGTGTCACGCACCATGACCACCTTTGTCTTCTCTCTAGTCTCTCGTGTTGAACACTGGAATTGTACTTTCAGTTGAATTTCATCTTGTTTTCTGTTAATTTAATATCGTTTGCTACTTTGGTGTTCCAAGGTTAACCGTGTACATTATGTGATGTACTACATAACTTGGTGTGCTTTTGAGTAAATGTGATTTATAATTGCTGTACTCTTTGGTTCTTTTAGTAAAGGCACGTAGGTAGAAAAATAATAGATCACGACGTTTCTATTGCCAAACAAGCAATCGTCTTCAGGTGGGAGAGAAGAAGATTGATACTCTTAGGTTTTTTCGGTATAGTCACGTAGGTAAAAAATAAAATTAAAATTAATAAAAGTAAAATAACAATAAAAAATCACGACGTTTCGGAGGCAACACAAGCTTCCGTCTTCAGGTGGAACCGTCACAGCACGATTTCTGTATCAAGTAAAGAGAAATTCCAAGAGACCTGACCTTGTATATATACTGGTTGAGGGGGGAAGAGCCAGGGTAGGCCCCTGGATCGGAGTTTTTTATTATGGTAAGGTTGGTGCGGCTGAGGCTGCTGCTAGGAATGAGCCTTTGTTATGTAGACTGGTTGAGCTGGGAGGTGCCAGAGTTGTTAAGGTGCAGCTGCTGCTAATGGGACTGAGCCTTTGTTATGTAAATGGTAGAAGCAGAAAAGCAGGTAATTTTATTTTTTACCTACGTGACTTTACCGAAAAAACCTAAGAGTATGAATCCTTGCAGTCATGAAAGCTTCAAATCTAGAATTAAGAAGAAGATTGCTTGTGTGGCGATCGAAACGTCGTGATCGATTATTTCTCTATCTACGTGACTTTACCGAAAGAACCAAAGAGTATAGATTCCTGCAGTCACGAAAGCTTCAAATCAAGATTATAATTGCTGCTTTGATCTTTGTTTAAAGCAGGGCTGCCATTAAAGAGAATGTGCTGTGAAAGGAAACGTTTAATGTCAATGGGCTATCGCCTAGGTATAAATACATTTTTTTACATTACTTAACATTCAGTGTATATAAATACCATGTCTTTTGTTGAAACGTGTCACTGTGAAAATAATAGTGTAACCCTTAGCGTAATTACAGTTGAATAAAACTTTGATACGAAGATCTTACAAAAAAAACTGCATTTAACACGTTTAACGTAAACTTTACAATAAAAAAAAGAGTTGGCTGCGAATTCTGAAGCAACACCACAGCTGGTACATTTTAGGAAATAAAAGATATATAAAGTACACAGAGTTGTGCACGAGTGTACGTTCACGACTAGCACGGTCGGCTACGTACGGTGCGAAGGAGCTCAACACCACGCGCGTAACGTACGCACGAACCTGTGGCGTGGTGATGATCACTGCCCCGTCGAGGTTCGTTTCACTCAGATACTGGACGATGGACAGGTGCTCATCCGAGGTGCCCGGCGGAGTGTCCACCACGAGGTAGTCTACGGTGCCCCAGTTCACGTCCCGCAGGAACTGCTTGATGAGGCCTATCAGCAGAGCAGAAGATAACAACAGAGATAACACAAGGGTAGGGGAGGGGTCGCCTGAAAGCCAACTTCACCTCCGATTAGTACGGTTGGCTATGTAGGGTATATGTATGTACGTACATACATACATATACGTACGCACATACCGAAGGAGCGAGCCGTCTCATTGGCCCGTGGGCCAGAGCGGAATTTAGTCACCATCTAAGGGGGCCAATATTTAATGAAACCAGTTTCTGTATATGGCTATTAAAAGCGGATTCTGTGATAAAATACTTCATTAAACATGGTGAATGCACAATTCACTTTAATTGGCAACTTAAACCTGTTGGTACAACTCAAGTGTTTCCATCCCAGCTGGTACCAACAAGTAATATATTTGGTCTGGGCCAATGGACTACATTGATAACACTTTGTGAACACCACCCACAGACTGAACGAAGTTAAGCCGGGAACCACTGCTGCTTTCATTGAGCGTATATTTGTTAAAAGAGCCAACAGAGTTAATGGGAAAAGCACTGCTGAGAAATCGCTAACAGTTTTCACGGGAGAAGTGCAACACATAGCACACGTAGGGAGGATGCTTGCGGCCCAGCGGGGAATTTGTGGCGCCCGCCCGGGATAACGTGCCGACTACTGCGGGCACATCCGTCCCTTGGGTACGGGCGAAGGGGGGCGACCGCCCCAGGCCCCGCGCTTCGACATCACGGTGTCAGATGTATGGACGGCCCTGCCTGTGGCCACGGACTGTATGTATGTTGAACTTCTTTCGCACCCTACGTAGCCAACCGTGCCAACCGGGAGGTGAAGGTCTGGTGCAAGCGGGTGGCCGGCACAGAAACGCAGCACCCGCCCTTCTCCCTGCCTCCCTCCAAGCCAGCACCACCGGCCGAGCCTTAGCATGCTGCCTGCAAACCTTTAGAGTTGGCTGAAGTGAACCATGACTCCAATAGCTCAATCACCTGGCCAAGCAGCTTATCCGCTTGTCAAACAAATGAGAGACTCCAGGGCTCACAGTGAGTAAAGTCGGCTAAATTCTTGCCACGTCTCCTCATTAGATGTATGTCCCAACTGTTTAAAGCTACTCGTGCCCACAATTGTTGTGTGTATCACGAATGCGCTTTTTTCTTCTTTCAACGCATTGAGAACTCGGCGATCTGGAATGGAGGGGGGGGAAGCCAATCACGGTTGAATTCCTTTGTACTTTTAATTCTATTCCACGGAAGCCTTCTTCCGCGTAATCAGAAACAAGCTGATTTCTTATCCGGGACAACGTAGCAGATGCCAACTGGAACAGGTCCAAAAAGAGGACTCTCTCACCAACATATTTCAATTATCTTCCGTTACCGTTTTAAACGCCTAGTTATTACTCCATAAGAAGATTAATTGGAAATGTTTACAGCATGCGATTATGAATACGTGTACAATGGAACAGTGATGGTGCAGTGGGGTTAAATTATGAACCCGAGGACCTGAATTTGATTCCTCGTCACGGCTAAACATCAGTAGCAAGTGACATCTGAACCAGTCCTGAGCCGCCGAAATTTACAAGCACACACTGACCAGCATGGTGAAGTATGGTCAACCTCCCCCCACTCCTCCATGACCAACATTGCATGGGGATGCCTTCATCCAGTGGTAGGTTTAACACAGGGCTGATGATTATGACATGCATTTCTTTATTAACATGATAATTGTGTATCATTAATATCGCTATTTAACCACTCAATCAGGGAGCGATTCTACCTTAAAGGCCTGCATTGATATTATGGGTGTACTGTAATGATTCACTCGCCTCGCAAGGTCACGATTCAGAGTCGCGATTCTATTCAATAATTGATTATATTTTTAACATTGCAGTGAATGTAGCAGCACCTAGTGGCTAGGACGGAGTCACGTGAAACCATTATATACGTCTATGATTTGAAATAACATCGATTCTCATGATACACGCGATTTGAACGGGTGTATCGTGAGCTTACGAATGGAAATGAACCGGTGAGTCGTCATGTTGTTACACCCCTAACTGTCCTGACACCTGATACATTTCGTTAGTACCAACAGGTCTCTCTCTCGTCCTCACTTTTGAGATGTTCAGTTCTTGTCTGCGGTAATCTCATTAAAAACACGGGCGTTCTAAACACTGGGCTCGGAAAGGCATGCGGTAGGCATTGTAGCGATCTGCGATTGTAGGCTCAAGTATTTTAGTACTCCTCAGTATGCATTGGCTGCACACGCCCACAAGACACACATTTGGTGACCGCAATGCATCGCCTTCTACGGAGACGTGAAAGCAGCAATCGTTTAAATTGTATCGCAAAAAAGACGGCACCATACCTATTGGTGTACGTACAGAAGCCTCCTGTATATAGACTTCACGCATACGTACATATAAATGTGTCACCTTCAGGAGGGTATTTCATATTCTCTGAATAGATTGACTGTCATGGCCAAGGCTGAAACGTGCACGACAACGCTCTTAACAAAGTCGCGCGACAAAACGTTCAAATGCAAACTTCGGTTGATCAGCGTGGAGAATCCCAACAGGTTTAAAATAAGTTTCACGCAACGCCTAGCGTTGCGATGTGGCATGCTATTTATACGCGTACGGTGCCATTAGCGCGGTGCGTTATTTGAAGTGCTGTTCCCTTTATTATAGGTAGGGAGCAGACTTGCAGCATGCGTGGCGTTTCCGCTATTTTCAGATCGGGCACATTTAGCTGGCAAGGCAGCACGCATTGCTTTCGTTCCTGGCATTATTCTGGGACACCGTGCCTGGCTGCCTGGACTGTCTCGCATACTTGTTAGATAATACTACGCTCCCCCTCCCACATGTGCAAGAGCTGCTACCAAAAATGAAGTGTGCTCATCTTCGGGCTCACTAACATCCACTGCGGGGAGTAGATCACTTTCCAAGATGGGGACACTTTATCTACGGGGGTAAATATAGTGTTTAATCTTGATGGCTATGCACGCAGATGTACTCGAACGCGGATGTACTTGTACTTGCGATATTTACTTTTCGCGCGACAAGAAATAAATCCACATTCTGACTCCATCATCCTCCTCCTTACCGACCACAGCCGGCCAGCCTACCGTGCCGTGCAATATAAACCAATGAAAAAAAAAAGAGCCGGGATAAAACGTGCCTTTAATGTGCAGACTATCACCACTGATACAATTAATTTGGAAGAATTCACAGCTCACGGTAAATTACTTACAAAACGCACCGTGACCTTTTTAACGTGCGATCAAATCGGCTCAAGCACCTCTGGGAATTTGAATCTGAAAAAGAAAATCCTGCCGATGTGGATGGAAACTCGTGCGGTGCTCGTAACCCAACACGCTTCTCATGCGTGCCTCCCACCCAAATAGTACGTCGGCCGAAGAGAGCAGGGGCCGGGAAAAAAATCAAATGAATAACTATTGCTGCAAATCGCTCACGGTGTACAGTATGCGCTTGCAAATAGATTTGTACATACCATTCTTTTTTGGTCCGCGCCATATCACAGCATCATTGGGGCTGCTGAGCAGGAACCCCACCGACATGACACCTAAATTCTCCTGAACATACTGCGAATGGAAAAACACATTATGAAGTTTGTAAATAAATAAATATATTTCCTTAAATAAGAATTTCAATTACTTCTCTACAGCCGTTGTGTCGTATGTTTATGCTTGCAACAGCTTTCCATCAGCGTCAGTATCACACTATTTCAAAAAGAAAAAAGCATTGTCGAATAACTAATGTCGAGTGAGGATTCAGTGCCCTTCAAAACCTCCAGATGCAAACCTCCCTAAACCCAGGTTCTAAAACAACGCCGTTAAAATTGTGGGGATTTCTGTCGTTGTAAGCATAGACTTGACTTGACGTACGAGCCAAATTTTGACTTGAAGCCCTTCTAGAACAGCGTTAGCATTTACATAACTCACTCGTGACCTTTGATACAAGGTACGAAATCTATACTCTAATTATTTTTAATAGTACATTATCAGCACGAGTAAATTATCGCATGTCATACCAATAAAACACAATTAGTGGAAACAACCAAATGTATTATTTGGAAGAGGTCAGAGACCATTGCAATGCCCCTTTTTTTAATAAACATATCTCCTCCACCACCACCACCACAGTATTGAGGGGGGAAAAAACAAATGAAGGTATCATGAATCCATTTAAAAGTTGAAAGTGAATGCAAGTTATTTTCATTACCAGACAAATTAAATCCGCACTGCACCACTGCACAAACGTCCAATGGACACAAAGCCAAAGGATTCCAGCCAAGGTTACAAATAATGTCTTCAGGATGAGAACAACTCCTTTTCCGCTTCCCGCGTGTGTTTATGCCGCTGTCGCTCAGAACGGAACGGCCGTGAAGGACTCCTGATTTTATCACCTCACACGGAGATTTCAATATCGGTCTTTGGAAGAAAAAAAAGGCTTCAGGATATATTTTGCCTCAACTGGTTTGCTAATATATTTTTTTAAATGCACTGGATTTTTAATTTTACCAAAGACGGCCCCAGAGCAAGTGATCCATCGTGCAATGACGCTGCCGGGTTTCAAACGATGGCTCAACAAGTCTGTCATAATATCAGGTTAGCAGACTGCGATAAAATTGGTTTAATTACAATTCACTATGTACATATGCATCAATAGATCGTTTTATTCAATTCGTGAATGTAATTTTACATTTAATAATTATCTTTAATGAATTCAATGTTGAAACTATAAGGAATCAAGTTATCAATTAGAGTCAATTATTTTTTTAACGTGCATTTCCATAGTTGGGGGAACGGCAACATTTTGCAGCACATTACATAACTCATCTAAATGTCAGAGTGCATACATATAAGATTAAACGTGAGAGTTTGCAGGACGTGTTGATATTTGCAAGAACAAAAAATTAGCATTTCGCTGGTAACCTCAAAATAGAAAATGCCTGTCGACCTCAAAGCGGAGGGGCTGAGTGAGATAGCCACTGCGTATGTCTGCCCACTCTCCCCGCCTCCCTGCCTCTACCGGTCATCGCTTCACCCGCATGCGATGGCGGTTCAACCACAATTTGTGAATGCTAGGAGGGTTATGGTTACTACCTCTGGGGGGGGGGGGGCGGCAGGGAGGAAATCCGCGGCATATCATGGTAAAAAGAATAATGATTTCCGGTAATACCGGAAGAAAGGAGAACTACATGTGGTGCATTCATAATTACACAACTAACAAAAACAACGGGACCTTTAATCGTGCCCGGGAAGACTTGCAGATTTCCCAGGACAGCTACTTCAAAAAGAGGACGATTCAGTGAAAACAGGATGGGTGGCAACCCTAGCGGGGGGTTTTCGTGGTTCCTTTGCTCCAGTGTTGTCCTACGTTTGTTGATTCTTGTTCGTTCGTTTGGTTGTTTACCCCTCTCACAACTGTTTTTCCACGCGGTGTTTCTGCAGTTCTTATTTGTTTAGAGACACCGTTATTTAAGCCCACAATATATAAGAATCGGTATCCCTAACCTGTGTTTATTCTGGTTGCGTAATCATAGTCTGCAAATTAAGTCCAAAGTAACAAAACATTTTTTTACAAACCAGCCTGCGGACAGATTTAACGGCTGATTACTCTATTCGCAGTCCAGTGATGAGTCACTGCGGTGAGCATTGCGTATATGAAGCTGCACATGGAGACCCAGAAATCCATTATAGGGTTGAGGTATTTAGTCCATTATGATTAGCATAGGCGACATGGGGAGGTTTGAGAGGGCAGTGGCGCGTTGGATCGAGCACTGCGCTGATGCCGCCTTATCTGAACTCGATCGCTGGCCACGGGCAAACATCGGCGGCCAAATCGGCAGCCAGTGACAAATGAAATGGCCCCTTGGACTTCACCAACTCGCAGTGGCCAGCGTGTTCAAGTACGGTCAACCAATCCCCATGACTATAACACAGTTGGTGGAGTTAGGCCTTCATCCAGCAGTGGATTGACAAAACGGCTGAAAAATCGGTATTTTATATAATTTTTTAAATATTTTTTTTTTATGTCATTATTAGAATTATTGCGGTAGGAATTCAAATGCATGCTATCAGCCATTTAATTTTCTCAACAGTTACAAATGTTTTACTTGAAATCTCATGGAAAATCTGAATTTAAAAATGTGAAAATGAAGTTGGGGACTTTGTATCGAAAACGAATTCCTGCTTCTCATCTTCGGCGTAGAAACCTTTGGAAGCTGCTGCTTTTATGTCTGTCCAAGGCCATGCTCACATCAAATACAAATTAACCTCGAAAATCACCTAGGATTCGCTCAATTTTATCTTTCATTCCACCTCATGCTTTATCTCACAAACGAGCTAATCCACTCATCACTGCCATCTCTACTTCAAGACTGGCTATCACCTCGCTCTTTTCAACTCCAGAGTGAGATTCACTGGACGAAGTTCATCTTAAATGCATACACCCATAACTCAGTCTCTTATCGACACAAGGTGATTATTCAGGACCAAAACCCTCAAAGTCGTTGATGCCCCCCAGAGCACTGAAGTGGACTGTACCCGGGACAAAACAAATACTCTATTAATGGCCCAAACACCTGGAGTGTCATTGCTTCCAAAATATCCTGGTTTACTTTCCCATATAATTCAGAATTTGATGCGAAGCTGTCGATTCCGTGTGATGACTTCACTTGCAGCCGTATTTGACGTCACATACCAGTGCAATAAACGTATAGTCAGTATAAATGTGTTTCTAAAACTTAATTTTAATTGGAATGGTTTTCAAAAGTTATTTGTCCAAGCCAACCTGTGTTATAGGGCAATTTATTTTATTTAATATCGTTTGCATTTGTACAAGATTTTGATTTCTTCCGTGTATTGCAGCTGTTTTTTGTTCCAATTTCTATTTGGTTATTTTTGCTCCGATTTCTGTTAGCTTCATCTCTGTACTTGTATTTACGTTATTGCTTTTACCATGTTGGTGACCAAGGGCACCCTTTGCAATTGAGACTATCCTTGTCTCTTGAGTTCTCACCGATTGAAAATATACTTTAAATTGTCCTGTTGTTGTCTCTCAATGTAATTCCAAACATCCACCTATCTACGCTCCTTTGAACTTTGCACACTTTCCATCATTTGCACTTTCCACTTCCATTGTTAATGTCCATGTTTCTGTATGCTGATTCTAAATGTGGAGGGAAAAACCGGAGGGCCCGGAGAAAAATCCACACGACCACGGGGAGAACATGCAAACTTCAAATGTACAGGCATCAGGGTCGGAATCGAACCCACGACCACCTGTATACCGTTAACATTTCGCCACCCTGGGGCCATATATACACCTTCTTTAAACAAAATTCAATATTTCCAAGGACAAATACTTTGGAAAGTGTTACAGAAGCCATGCATATGCATGGGGTTTCCTTGTTGTTATGTGAAGGACGATATAGAAGACTGGAAAGGGAAAAGTAGGAGAGGAAGGCCAAGGATTTGGACGGTGGAGGAGGAGCTGGCGGAATGGGGCATTCGTGGAAATGAAGAGGAGGGCAAGGAGCGGAGGAGGATGGAGAAGTTGACAACCAAGGACCCTGCTGTCAAGGCAGAGCACCAAAGAGGATATCAGACATTGAATTTTGTATTTTTGTTGTTCGCATGCTACAAAGCCAGGAGCAACCAACGCAGAAGCTTATGGATGACTTCGCGTGCCACTTTTGTATTGCGGGGGGAGTGAACTCATAAACACCGCCCATTTGTTGTGTTATCGGGGGGGGGCCCGGAGATTATCTGTGAGTGCTGTGTCACCCTCTGGGTGCGAAGCTGGGCTAATCCTCAGTTTGGAGGAGGCTGTGAGGCGACGGCGAACATTCACCGTGCCCACGTTACGACGGCTCTCTCTCCAGAATCTACAACGCCACGCGCCGCGGTTTTCTGTAGGCTGCAGCATGACAATGCAGAGTTGGCACAGCAGCGCTGGATTGTAATTGCGTTGGTTAGCCGAGATTTGCGCACAGCGAGTCATGACTTTCTTTTTATAGACATGATCAATGCATGAGAAATCCAATTACTGAAGGTAAATAAAAAATACTGTATCGTCAAACGACAATAAAAAAATAACCATGACCCATCACAACAAGTTTAATAGTCAACCAATACAGGTAATGTATTATAACATTTTGAAACATTCTAGTTAAGTTAAAGAACATTTTTCTGGCATAACAATTATAAAACCATGAAAAAACCCTCACACGAAAATAACTGTGTCTTTTGTACATTTCTTCCGATTGTTCCTCGAGACCATGAACACTGGTTATACCATGGTCTCGTGAAAACTGCCCAGAAAAAAATGATAACGGACAGAAAATGTTGGGTTAGTGCCTTCAACATACATTTTGTTGTTTAAATAAATAAGCCAAACATGTGGTCATACAGACTTTAGACAATCTGTGGCCATACAGACTTTAGGAAAGCACAGAGTATTTTTGGAATATGCTAGATTGGAAATTTCACAGATTGACATGGGCACGGAAGCACAAATTGGATCCTGCCTACCACTGTGACAGTCAGCCATTGAATCGACCAATTCCATAATCTGGTACAAGGGCTGCAGCAGAGGCAGTCGTGTGGCAATGGACACGGTACCGTCAATCACACCACCCCCTTCTGCTGGGCCCAGGAAGGGAAGCGTTTAAATAATAAAGTCTGAAATATCTGTGCCCTAACAGCTTAGAGACGACACATAAGCGGATCAAGCGATAAAGGGTGGAATAACAAATAGTGTCCTAATTTACAACAAATTCTACATTGCATATAACATTGCAATAACTTCCAGCCCTTTGTCAATCTACTTTCTGGAGAAAAGACTCCCCATGCCGTGTCCGTCATGGGGGTAGTTTGGTCAATTGGTGAATGGGGTGCACCCAGGATCGGTTTGGATGAAGCTCACTCCTGATGCTAGCCATGGGTGGGAATCAAAACTCAGCTCGCAGGGTTCAGAGCAATGCGTCCCCCACTGCTCCCAACATGTCATGCACTGCTCTTTATTTAAGCGTGCGTTGATTTATACGTGTACTGTGAAGTAGCGACCAATGATCTGTTGCATGTTGTTTTGTGGTGGATTGTCAAGTCGCTTACCACAAGAGACCAGCCCGCGCCACTCTGATGAACCTAAAAAGAGAGAAAAACAAAACCATCAATAATTTAAAACATATCAACAAACAAAATAATGTTGGTTTGTATAAATATTATATTTATGTTTGGGCCTGGTATGAAGCTGCTACTATATGTGATGACACCGGAGGATGGGATATCAGAGAATAACACTGGTTTACAAAAACAATTGCAGAATTGCAAGAATCACATTTGGGGATGACATAATTAAACTTGTCTTCATTTAACCTCTGAAATGAGATATAATGGAGGACAAACATAACATTTGCGATAAGAAAAACAACCCAGGCAGGGCTTCAGTCGTGTACTACAATATAATCCTATAGCACTCGGTCCTTTGGTCTTTTTGAACCGCTTCAAACGATTAAAATGAAGTTGGTACCGTGCAAAAACTGACACCGCAGAGAATTTGGAGAATGCCCTACGCACCGTTTTGTGCAGCTGCTTCTACTGCTGCTACAGAGACTTCATTTCCCCTGCAGTATACACAGCTCCATTACTCATGTCCACTAATACAAGCACAGTTAGGACACTTGGAATTTGAATTTGACGTGCCTGATTTTATATATGTATACATATATAAAGTAAACCTACAAGCAGCCATGCTGCAAAAGTATGCAGAATACTGACTCAAAGACGATGAAATAATCTATCCGATTTATATTTTGCCAACGAGTAAAATGAATGATTCAAAGCAGTCTCACGTAATGTATGTTTACATTGGATGCTCTTTTCGGCATGCCAGAGAAGCTACGCCCTATCAACAAAGAGTGACTTTCATGCACTTTGCTACATCAATGCATTGATTTGAACCCATGTACAACAATTCCTTTGTACTGCGAATGCCGCCAGAAGACACACACACACGGACAGAGAGCGCTCGTGCAACTTCTACTCGAAGCAGTTCCGCTGATAAACACGGCCACTTTGCTTGTGCGTGACAAGAATACTCGCGAGCAACAGTGGCATCTTGTACTGTGGCCGTGCTTCTGTGCGGGGCCCGTGGGCAAGCACAATCGGTTCATTTAGGACCATTACAGAAGCTGTCATGCTGCTGAATGAAAATGCAAAAGGAGTACGTTATCACACAACTTCGAGATTTACCGGCTTTGAAATTATTCAAAGTAATGAACTGCTCAAATAGGTTTACGCCGTGAAAACTGTCAAGGGAAAATGCTTTTGTCATTCAGGTGGACGGGCGCCTACAAAGGGTAACGCCACACGCACGGCTGAGCACTGAGGCAGCAACCGCACGGAGGGCCTCATTTCAAGGCCCAACCCTCAAAGTCAGGTTTTCACCTTGGCAGCTGTGAGGCATTCATTCATTCCACTCGCACAGAGTGAACACTCACCCGTTCATTTGCAGGCGGCGAAGCATCCATAACAGAGATGCCGTAGAAATATCGAAATTTGGCATAGGCCTGCTATGCGGTATAACTTCCAGGTCATTTCCAAACTGGATGCTTGCCGGGATTGCTTAAAGGGGTTTTGAAATAAAAAAAAATCCTTGTTATGCGGCTCATATGTATGTACCGTACGTAGCCAACCGTGCTAATCGGAGGTGCACATGATAAAGATGCACATGATAAGGTTTTGTGGGTTAGATCGCGAAAATGTAAACGTGTCGTACACCCACCTCCACACGACACAGCCAATTGGTAAAGTTTGTCACGTGACACATTGCATTGGTTGCGAAAGCCCACGTGTTAAATTGACTCATAACATAACTGTTAAATAACTACATTTCGTAGAGGGGAAAATGGCAACAACAAAAAATTGTTAATGACTTTTAATTAAAAATGTTTGTTTTAAAAAATATACAAGGCTAACAACTGGATAAAAAAAGTAACGAAGAGCACACATAAACCATGGTATAATAATGTATATATGGCAGTATTACATTAGGTACCATATATATAGTACAGTACTATACAGTACGTCATGTATCCGACCATCACATATCCACCCTGGCCAATTACCTCCTCACCCAGTGTAACATCTGCACATGGAGTAACTTTGGCTTTGTACAGATGTTCACAAATCCAACCATTTCACACACGGCCGCGCATTCTTAATCTGGAGTATGTTCTCTCACGTGTAAAGCAGTAAATAATTTCCACATGTATCAAAAAACACTTTTTTACTGTGCATGTGTCTCAGAAACTTGTCTTTGCAGCGTTTAACTGTCATTTAGTTTTTTTTCATAGATGTTCACATTTTTTCACCCTTTCACAGCGTATTCATAACCACTAGCACGGTGTTGTTTGCATGGAAAAACACCAAATAGCACCTCAATGGACCAAAACATAATGCAGAAAACAGAAGCATAAATCGGGGAACAATCCTTGGGGTTGTTTTAAATTTGCCTACATTATACAAAACAAAATCATCCGAGTTTAACATGTTTCGCAAAATGCACTTCTATGTATGTTTTTTTTACTTCTTTTGCACCATACGTAGCCAACCATGCTAAAAAAAACGTGTACAAAGAAGCAGAGAGAGATACATGCCTGGAATGACACTCCTAAAAAATATAGTAAGAGCAAAAACTCGGATCACAGAACAAATGCAAATTAGTCTGCTAATTGACTGGGAAGCAAGTGGGTGTACATGGGCAGGACACATCACGGAGAGAGAATGGGCACTGGGGGAGTACACACCCCAGGGGATGAGCACCACGGATGTGGAGGGATGAGATCAGCTCATGTGCAGAAGCGAGATTGGTGCATTGTGGGACCGTGAGGCCTTATCACTAAACATGCCTAATAAAAAACACAACTGCAACCCAAAACATGAGTCAGTCACCCAAGTGTGTCGAGAAGGTGGCTCCCAACTGATTCGGGAAGTCACATGGTCTATTCTGTTAAAATGGAAATGGGGACGAGTGTCTCCATTTCTCCAGTAGCCATGTTTGTAGCCATGGCGGTACTGGGTGCCGTCACCAGACAGAAGGACAGGAAGTGGCAACCCAGCGCATCTTCTCTGTCTTTAAGGTGCAGTATAAGCACTCGCACTTACCTTTACGTTACAGAGTAATTCAACACATATATATTCGACATCGCCTTCATCATCCACAGCAATATCATTACCAACACCATCATCACAAGCACAGTAATATCACATAAAAACAATGAAAGTTCTACAAAACAATTAGATAGTGTTCAGTTCAAATCATCCCTCAGGGAAACGTCTCTTGTCGTATATGAGGGAGCACGAGTTACTTCAGAAAAGCGAAGTTTTAATTCATGAATCTAAGATGACACAGATGGCCCCTTTGCCTGAAATCAACAGAATGTATCCAGGCCCCAGTGGCAGCCATCACGCCCTGGGTAGTAATTGTAAAATATTCCCTCTTTCAGTTTCTAAGCCAGACCCATCAAGTCTGTTGACACCCCGTCACGTTTGGAAAGCTTCTCATTCTAGTCGGCATCGCTCCGCATTCAAGTCTCCAGACCCCCGGCACTTTTCTCCAACGCCTCCCAAGTCGTCTCAGGGTTTTTTTTGTCTCAGACCTCACTGCGGTGAGAGTAAAACATTGCCGGCCCTTGCCGTTCACTGCAATTACTTGCTTTCCAACGGTGCCTCTGTTGATGTGCGCTCGGAATCATTCATGATCCCTCTCCGTTGTCCACAACAATGTTCTTTCTCATACAGTGAAGGCAGGAGAGAACTTCTCACCTGATGGCCTTGCAGCCCCATGATTCTTGGAATAGATGGACCGCAGATGTCAATGTCCAACAGAGCAACCTGAAAACACATTTTTTAAATATTTTGAATGGATATACTGTACTGTTTATCAGTGAACAAATGAAAACTTATATTCACATTCAAATTTCGCCCCTTTATAAAAAAAATACTCTGGAAAAAAAAAGTGAAAACTTAGAACTACAAATGTTTCACTGTCATGTGTGAAGATAGAAAGATTTAGAACGCATCATGCTGCGTTGTATAGCATAATGACATCAATCAAAATTAGATCATGAATTCACTAACCCTAATATCACGATAAACCTTTGAAGCATCTGTAAATAACAGCACTATAAACACAACGTTTTAAAAGACACACACACACTAGGAATGTGCAAAACCACCCGTGTATTGATTCAAACGCTCATGATAAACGCAGCAAATTGAACGTGTGAGAACGGATTGAGATATATATGTAAATTGCACGCTAAATACACCTGGAGGCTAATGGAGTGAACAAGACAGGGCAAACGAAACATAACATATAAACGAGGAAATAAAAACCGACAATAATAACTGATTCCTCAATCAAATTGAGACACCCTGAATCACAACCAGCTCTTCAAATGGCCACGAGAGTGAATCATTATGTGCCTAATATGTAATGTGATAATATTTTAAGATTGAAATGTGAAGTAATTCAAATTAAATTGACATTGTACTCAAATGGCCCCTTACGGGTTATTTGCATCATTAACCTCCAAAGTACTGACTTCACACACTGCGATGCCAACCAGTGAGTCAAGCCCAGAGGTACGCTACGGTTAATTGGAAATAGCTCGGAACGAAAACCATTAACGAACACTGAAATTAGTGCAACCTGATAACAACATAAAAAAGATAGAAAATGTCATGCTGGATGCCAATAGAGAAAAGCTTTAAAAGCAGTCCAGATTCCCTTGGGAGCTACAACTCCTAATTTGCAGAGGACGTTGAGAACAGGGTTCTACAGAAGATATGTTAAAGCGATCACATCCACCAGTGAACATCCTTTAATGGGGCCAACAGCACTCACTGCCATTACAGAAGGTGTTCCCAAAACGCACAAAAAGTTGCCAATTCATCACGGAGTTAACAGCATACGATGACAGCGTTGGGAGTTGAACACTGCATTGGCGCAGTGGTTAGCACACTGCACTATGCACCCAAACACCCGAGTTTGATCACTGGCCATGTCTAACGTGACATCTGAACTGCATTGAACTGGTAATGGACCTACCCCCGCACCCCTTTACAACCCACAATGACCTGTGTGGTGAAGTATGGTCAAACAGCCTCCAAATGTCCATGACTGACACAGCATGGGAAAGCCTTCAGCCAGCAGTGGATTGGCGTTTAGATAAATGTTTGCCTCCAAATGAATTTAATTTCCAATACGATAGAACGGTATGGGAGTTTCAATATGGTCGATACGGACAATGTATTGCAATGGGGAAGCCAGTTTAAATGTGGAGCTTCTCCAGGCCAAAGGCCGTAATGTCATCAAGACATGGGGGATTTATTTATTGAGATTTTCGAAGCACTGGCAAAGAAAAAGAGTGGCTATAACAATTAACAGAGAAGACGGTTTCACAAGGTAACGTTGGCAATGGGTGGATTTACATATTTGAAGCACCAAATTGCACAAGACAAATTTGCAAATTAGAGGAGATACTGTCAGCTTTTTTGATGTACGATCGCGGTAAAAGAATCAAGGGAAGAATGCTCAGGGAAAATGAGTTGCGGTCACTTTGTGCAGATTGTTCAAATGACTAGAATGGGCAAAAGAATAGATTTACACTTTGCTTTTCGAAATTGTTATGAGATGTTGCATTTACAGATTATGCAATAAGTTACCTGAAGAGTACATGTTTCAACAGAACGGTTACTATGGAAATCATGAAACACGTGGCTCTGGTTTCGAGTTTATACGAATTTATATGATATATATAGAGCCAATACACCTTCACTTCCATTAGCAGCTCTTCCAACATAAAGAACAGACGAGCATACTTGCATACATAACTAATTCCAGGACTTTCATTAGAGTGTACGAGTCAAATGAAATAAAGGAATTCCATTCCCTTCAGTAATGCTTACACGCATTTTTAAATAGACTTGAAACATTTCACAATTGGGTGTAATAAACTGTCATGGCTAAGGAGAGTAAATAGCTTGAGTGAGTGACACTGGGATTATAGAGGCGCATATGCAATATAAGCCTATTATCCGCATTGATCTCTGGGAAACCTAATGTCGCAAGGCGATCGACCTACTCATCAACAACTCATCAACAACTCCAATTAATAAAAAAAATTCCATCCCGCTCACGAGAGAGTGTGGAGCAATGCCCATCTTTGTTGGCAAGTGGTGGAAAATCCACATTACGATGGCAGAGATAAGCCCGTCTTTCGTATGGCTACTGTGGACGGCTCACAGGGGTGCTGCTCGTAATATTGCCCCTGAGGAGCCGATGGGCTGAGTCAAACCAGCAAGTAGCCATTTAACGCAAGGCCGTGGAATTGTTAATCGCTCTGCCACAGTGCCATCTGGCATTCGGCCTTCAACTTGGCAGCAGGCTTCTGGGTGCCAACAACGAACAACAACCAACGCCCATCATTAGCAACTTGCCGTTCCTCAGCCCTGCACATATACCAGGGATGACACATTTCACCTTACTGGGATAAAAAAGAGCTTCACAACTCATCCGGATTCCCCCAGTATAAATAAGGATTCTGAGTCTGATATTCCATTACAGTCAGCCAATACTGCCTGCACAATATGAAAATGCCACACCCTAGCCACCCGTGCCATATATTCCCTGCCCCTGTTCCAAGTCCAGGCTCAATGACATTCCTAAACTCTTCAGCCTATAACCACGTCTTCTCCTGCCACTGCTGGTGGAAGCCCCACCACTCAAGGGAGCTCTCGAGTATTTACACTCCTTTTCTCGAGTATGTTCGCATATACACTCTACATATCACTGTCTACATGATGCACATGTCACACTCTTTTTTGGCCAATGTCTTGAGATGTGGTTGTACTGTACTGTGTTCCATTTCATACGTCCCGCACCTCCGATTAGCTACGTACGGCGCGAAAGAAGTTCGACATACATACACATCGTGTACCTTTCACGGCAAAGGAATGGTTACCCTTCATGTGCCTACATCTACAGACGTAGAGTCTCAAAGTATATTTTCTATTTACTTTGCTAGGGCCGAACTCGTTGACGAAAACAGTATTATAAACGACTCCCGCTACAAAACAAAATTCGTTTTAGCCAACGGAGGCTTTTTGAGAGGTGATTAAGATAAACATGCCACGGCAAGCGCCGCAAGGCTTGCCATAGCAAAAAGCTTCAGCGCCCGTTTTGTTTTTAAAAGCTCGTGAAAAGTCCATTAGCACAACGAGATGTTGCCCACCTGTTTGGTTTTGTCCTCCGCAATGCCACGAGCCAGCTGAGTGCTGAAGGTGCTCTTTCCCACGCCGCCTTTTCCCGACAGCACCAGCACCTTGTACTTCACAGAAGCCAACCTCTCCTTTATTTCTTTAATCGCTGCAACAACAACACACAATCAACCCATTAGTGGAGCTCAAAGGAGTACCGATCGCAGCGCGGCGAAAAACCCGTGGTCTGGGCAACACCCTGAGCCAGTGTGCAGCATACTAATGCAACGTTACCGCAAATCAATTTCGCTTTAAACAAAAACATATCTCATCGCTGCACAAATGTTACAGCATTAAACATTGAAAGGACGAAGCCGCCCGACAGAAGGTCAAGTCGGAGGTTGTGTGTACTTAGTGTGTAGAGCTATTCTGTCAATCCACTGCTGAATGAGGGCCTCCCCACTTCACGTGGGTTCATGGGGGTTATTTGCCCATACTTCACCATGCTGGTCAATGGGGGTGGTGGTGAAGACAGCGAGCATAGACATTGCCATGTAGTACAGTACAACTATGCATTTGCAACATTGTCCTTTCCTGCTGTCCACAATAATCCAGGTGTAACGACGTTAAAACGCTGGACAGGACTGATCTCGAGTGGCAGTCAACAGCGGGAAGTGGAAATTGCACATTCCTATGATGGAACTGAGCTTTTCCACACTGCTCTGTGGATTTATCAAACATCATCACTTGGGGAAATTGTCGCGCGGGTAACAAATGTTTGATGTAACTTAGACCTGTAATGATCCCGCCTCTCCCCACCTCACGATTCAATACATCTACTCGGTTCAGTGTTATGATTCGATTCCAGGATCGAAAACAATTTTACATTATGGCAAACGTAGCGCCTCGAGTGGCTGCAGGGATCATTATCATCATCATCATCAGCCATGAACTACAACCTTCTGGAAGAAAGCCTCATGCCCGAGTCGTCGCGTTCCTCGCGGTCTCGGGAAGCGACGGTCCAATCTAGTTCCTGCACCCGAGCCAATTTCATTGCTCCATCTCCACAGCAGACCACCGAGAGATGAAGTCGATGTGTTCCCTCCTTGCGCTGTCCTTCCATTCCCCAGCTTCATCCGTTCGCCACGCATCTTTCCAGGGATGTGTCCTGCCCAAGCATTTTTTTTTCCTGACAGTGAGGCGTCGCTCACTTGTGATCGTTCTCTGATCAACGTGTTTCTCTTGATGTCTCTTGTATTCGTGTTGAACTTCTTTTTCGCACCGCTCTTAGCCAACCGTGCTAATCGCCGGTGCTAATCTCGAGTGTCATCCCAAGCATGAATCTCTCTGTGCTTCCTCGTACACCACTTCTTGGGTTTTACTCCATTTGCTTAGTAAGTGTCCATGTTTGCAAGAGGTGCCATGGCAGGTCACATTGCACTCATTAAAACCGTTCTAATTCAAGCACTGTGGTACGTAGCTTTTCATTTTCAAATGATTGAATACATCAAAAGCGCTTCCTCATGTTCTTGCTCACCTATTTAATTAATTTTTCTGATCCAGATTCGCCTTCCAACAATTTCCCTCGGTGTCATTCCCTCCAACGTATATTTAGTAACCTTGTTGTACGTGACTTTTGTTATTTTTTTATACAATAAACCTCGTTATTTCGGTATTTGATCATTCGTAATTGGGGATAATTCGGCATATACTGGATATTGGTAATTCGCCATGAGCCGAATTGCCATGCCGAATGGTCCAATTTCGGCATGGCGCGTGGAGCGATACCGCGCGTCACGACCAAAACAATGACTTGGTCTCATGGCGGCGCGCGTGGTGAGCATTTGTGCAGACCTGTTGCTTTGGACTTTACCTTGTTGATATGCACTCTGTGCAAGCTAACCCTCTCAGAAATGTCGTCTTCACCTACATCAAGAATAGAAAGGGACTGAAGTATACATCCCTTAGCCTGCGAGACGAATCCAAAGTTTAGGATAGAATTGGTGCAGGCGTATCAATGCGTATTTTCTTATCTGGTTACTGTTGGTAAGTGTTACTTTTTTTGGAGAATAATTATTGGAAAGCAAATTTTTATTTTTATATTAGGGCAGGAGGCATTGTACATAATTCGGAATATTGGCTAATTCGGCAAGGCCAGAGCTCCATGTGTCTCGAATTAACAAGGGTTCACTGAATTTATCTTAGAGCTCAATCTTGCAGCCTTCATTTCTGAAGTTCTCCAATCACTTTCCATCATTCATTTCCAATCGTTGCCACAACAACTGTCATCGGCAAATCTGAGACGGTTCGTATTTTTCTCCACTTATATTGATTTCTCCAATCCCAATTTTCACAAAATGTTTTCTAACATTGCTGTCAACACCTTTTTGAGGGAGCACATCTCCTTGCCCGACACCTCTTCCGCTTTGCATCTTGTTACTTTCTTCATCAGCCGTCATAAATTGCTTTGCTCATTTATATCAATGCCCTTATTCGCGTAAAAAAGCATTAAAATGGCAAAACAAAATCAAATCGACGATTGGTCATTGACAACTGATAGGCAGCGTGAGGTAGGATTACAGCGCGCATGTGAAGAGAGAACCATGAAGCGACCAGAGATGGGGGGGTGCCAGGAGAAGACTTGGGAGGATACAATGGCACCAGGTGATCCGGGCCGATAGCCCCTCACCATTGTCACCGTCTTCAATGGTTAAAGCATTTAACGTGGAAAAATCCCGTAAGACGGAGCATCATGTTTGCAAGGGTGTTTCATCACTGCTCATTTTAATAAGTGTGACAATTACACCACTTTGTAGGCCACTTTGGAGGCCTACCTCAGCTTTCTGAGCCTCTTCGCCAGCTTGTAGGGGCCCCTGTATAAAACTGCAGGGTCTCCCAACCAGCCCGCTATACCCCTTAACCTGGGGGGGCCCAAGTTAGCACACTAAGTTCAGTATCCCTGCTAGACAAGTTGCTTCGCCTACTTCAGACCATCCAACCCTTAGACATGCTCGAGGAGGCCCAATTGGCAGGGAGAGAGGAAGCAAGGACTTTGGTGAGTTCTGTTACAGATGCCCGTGTCAATCATCAATGCATGAGTCCTCCCCACACCCCTCAGTCAAAAATAGATTAACCAGTGCGCGTACGCAATTGAGCACGTGCGGTTCATTGAAGCACAGTTAATCAAGTCTACTGAACTGACAGTGAGGTGAAGGTCAAAGGAGACCAGAAGACGGAAGAGGAGGACAAATGACCTATCGTTGTGAGAAGAGGACAGACGAGAGACAGAGGACGTGGAGGGTAATGAGGTCACAATAATGGTAAGAGAAAAGCCATACATTATTTCTGTATATTTACAGAGATCATGTAGCTGATATGCAATTCAATAGGAAGCCGGGAAATGCACTTAATGACAGGTTTAATATGGTCCCATTTGTGATTTGGAGTGATTACGTTGGCAGCAGCCTTCTAGACAACATTATCTCCTGGGCGAAGGTGCCACAGGGGGTTATGGCAAACCTGGTACATTGGCAGGGAGAGGGGTGGCACACAATACACAACAAAACCCCCACGAAACATCCCCTTGGCTACGATGGATGGCAGGCAGGGTAGTGAGAGCCAAACGGCCAATTCTGACCATTAAAAAAAAATGTAATAATACATTAAAAATAAAGGTCTTCTGTATTTGTCAGGTTAAAAAGAGTGTGGCTATGTGGAGATACAATGTAGATGACAGGTAGGACACAACAAATCCTTGACGATTGCTTGTGTTGCGATCGAAACGTCGTAGTTTTTTGTAAATTATTTTGTTCTACGTGACTTTACCGAAAGAACCAAAGAATACGAATACAATGTTTGCACGAGCCGCTGCTCAAACCCTCATCCATGCTTTCATCACAGCTCAACTAATGACTGCAACGCTCTCGTATGTATGGATAACTTCTTTCCCATCATACGTAGCCAACGGTGCTAATCGGAAGTGAAGTACTATTAGATTTGTTTAAACAGTCCAGATGGTCCAAAATGCCACAACCAGACTTCTCTTCCACGTCCGTGAAGGAGACCACACCGCCGACTCCACCAATCCCTCCATTGGCTCCAAATTCCAGAGAGTACATTGTAATCCGAGGCAGCGAATTGAACCCATGTCCTTTGTGTATCAGGCAAAGTCTCCACCCCGCCCGCCTCTGTACGGTCACCCCATGGTGCTGTGATTAGGAATTTAAAGAGTTCAGTAAAGTTGTTTCAACCTAAGCAGGGATACATGAACAACTGAGCTTTTTGGCACTAGTCAGGCTAAATACTGATGGAGGATAAAGATATTATGTTTAGGCAGACTGGAGTTATTACAAAATATGAAGCAGTTTTATCTTTGGACAGATACCTTCGTGATGTAAACTTGTTTTCTTACAGTTCTAAACTTGAATTCTTATAATGCTTATCATGGCTTGAGTCTGTTAACCATAGGGAATTAGGTTTTGCTGTCACTCTGTTGGCATATTGAATTTCCTGTGCATGCTTCTATTACCAAACATGCCTCTCCTTCGTGAAAGAAATAATCCGGTCTTTGTGTTTGCTTCACATTACATTCACAAATATAAAGAAACAGCATTATAAGGAAACACTGCACAACCATGAAGGACTCACACCTTTTGAGACCTCCTTTGCCAGTATTTAATTATGATAGGGTTTTCCCCTTTCTGGCAATACAACAGGTTAAATTTTGATTTAAAGCTTTCGTGACTGCAGGGATTCATATTCTTGGTTCTTTCGGTAAAGTCACGTAGAAGTGAAATAATAAAATAATCTAAATATAAAACAATCAAAATTCTCACGACGTTTCGACTGCAACACAAGCAATCATCATCAGGTGTGATTTCACACCTGATGATGATTGCTGATGATGATTGCTTGTGTTGCAGTCGAAACGTCGTGAGAATTTTTATTGTTTAATATTTTAATTATTTTATTATTTCACTTCTACGTGACTTTACCGAAAGAACCAAGAATATAATACAACAAGTGTTAAGATGTTAAAACACCAAACTGAAACCTTTGCAAGGAATCATGTCTGCATTTACCACATATACTTGTGGTGAACATGCAAACAAAAAACATGCTCTGACAGTATATGGTGCATTGTCTTTGAAACTGATTGGTCCACACTAGAGACAGCTTTCTTTAGAGCCGAGTCTCAAACAGTGTTAGACCAGAGGACGCTCACCCCGAGCTCTCAATGTCCTGATAGTGGCATTGTCTTTGTGCTGTTCACCTTTTGGCGTCCTCTGGTCTAACACTGTTTGAGACTAGGATCTAAAGAAAGACTAGGATCTAAAGAAAACCCCATTATCATGACTCACACCTTCATTAAAAACCCATCTTCTCATCTCCATCCATACAAACATCACACATTATATCTTTCACCATTACATTTTTGCCCAAGATATCCACCAAATGCATATTGTATATATTTAAACGTATTGGCGCTATTAAGTTAGTTAAAAAAGTGTTAAAATACACAGTATTATTCTTAAAATGATGAAATCCAATGGGAAAAAAGCTTCAGATTCAGTATAATACCTTCAAATACATATTGTCCAAAAGACGTGTATAAATTAATTCCGGGTACCTGGATCTGGAGCCTTCGTCACGCCAGATGCACACAGTGTCTGGTTGGGGCATCCTTGGCAGGCCGACACCTTCCCGGCCTGCTCGCTGCTTGTTCCAGGGCAGTCTGTGTATAACAAATACAAAGACACCCCATTTAGCAAGTGCTGTTAGAGAGCACCCTATGAATGCCGGCACGGCACACGAGAGGGCGGGTGGCCAGCACCACGCCAGGTTGCCTTTGTCTCCCTGGTGGCGGATGTTTACACACCGCACCAGGTACTCGTTTAAGTCTGAGCCAACCTAGGTGAGGCCCAAGACCAGTTCAGATAATTGTCACTGGTTTTGGTCGTGAGCGGGAATCGAACTGCGTATAACACGTACACGCACACACCAATGTCCACTGTGTATATACCTCTACAAACTGTCCTGGAAAAATGCTTTTTTCCCTGTGGCTGCTCCAATCATTTGGAAATGCATCCCGCTACACAAACGCAGCAGCAGCATCATCATCATGAAATCCACCGCCACTTCTGAGCGACAGTGGAAGGCTCATATTAGGGGCCGTCCATAAATGACGTCACACACCTAGAGGGGGGGGAGGGGGTCAGACATTTGTGACGATGTGTGAAGAGGGGGGGAGGGGGGGTTTGAGAAATTGGACGTCACGTAAAAATGTGAAACTTTAAATAAATATAAACAATAGAATTGTTATAACACTAATTTTGATAAATTTTCATTATTAACTATTTGATTATTTAAATTTACTAAGGTCACCTTTTATTTATTCAATAAAAGAGCATTTTATTTCTCCATGGGAGAGTGGAGGAGCATACATTTTGTAATTTTTTTAATGATTGTTATTAAACATTTTTATTTTAATTATTCTACCAGGGCTTTTATTCTGTGGAATGAATGTGATTGATATAATTACTTTGTTCTACTACAAAGTTTCAAGTATTTTTTATAGTTATAATTACTTTTAATATTTTATTATTATAAGAGAATTTCAATATAATATTCTGAACATCTGCAGTTTTAGTTAGACGGTGAATATTTTCAAGTGAATTGTATGCTAAATGTCAGCTTTCCAGCGCCACATTAAATACGCACTACAATGACAATAGTTTAAAGTGATTTGAAGCATGTTTTATTTTCAAAATTGAATTATGTTTGGGGGGGGGGCAGAGCTTTGTGACGTCATATTTGAGGGGGGGTCGGACTTTTTGTGACGCCGTGTGACGAGGGGGTCAAAAATCGGCCAAAATCGCGTGACGTCATTTATGGACGGCCCCTTTGTGTCGTCGGGCAGATGAAGCATGGCTTCTCGCCTCCAAATCGCAACGGGGAAATTAGCGTTTGCATGAAAATGTGCCCGTTATGAATGGTTTCAATGTTGTTGAGGTTTTGCCCTTTAATGCGACTATAATTGGTGATGTTTTGGGCAACGGCCCTTCTTCATGCCACATAGAGGCCAGACAGAGTGAATGGATAAGAGTTGGAGACTTGCACTTAAAGTAAAATTTTTTTTTAAATGTTTTGGCAGTTTCTATTTTCACAATTGTGGGCACTGTTGTCAAATGACAGATGTAATAACACCTTCCAATTAAGCCAACCACACATAAACGTCAACTGCACAGCCCTTTATCAATCCACTGCTGCATGACCGAATCCCCACACACTTTGGTCATGGGAGTTGTTTGGCTCATTCGACGATACTTCACTACGCTGGTCAGCACAGGCTGGTGATCGGAGGGACCTTGGGAAGATTAACATATCAATCGTCCTTCATGTTAGCAATGGCCAGGAATCAAACTTAGGTTGTGGAGTGTTTTGTTTGTAGTCCCCCCCGCACCTCGAATTAGCATGGTTAGGTACGTACGGTGCGAAAGTTCAACATACAGTGTACTGACCGCCGTAGCCACCGTTCCATGCCCCAAATACATATACAAAGTTCTACTGTGGTTTGTAATAATATGTACACCCAGGATGTGCTAACCACAAGTCTGCACATTATGAACCAAGGTCACGGGTCAAGATCACAAGCTGCCAGTCACCTCCACAGCAATGGCTGACACTGCGCCTGCATCCATTCATTGTCTCCAGCGTATTCGCTTTAATCTCATCACACACAGCACAGCAACGTAGCCGGTGTCTCCCGACAGCCCAATCTTGACGCTGTCTTCACGCAGTTACGTGTCACTATCCGTCAAGGCTATAACTATGTTTGGACGTACAAACAACAAATTACGTTTTCGAACCCCGGTTGGAAATGGACTCCGACCCATCATCCTTCTGGGGTCAATTAAAGTGAGTGCCACTTTGCGAGCTGACTTAAAAGTGGGATCCGACTCTCCCCCTGCTGTAAACTAACAAAAAATAAATTTCTACTCGTTCCTCTGAACTATAAAGAGCAGGGGAATAAAATCCCCACTTGTACTTTTGGTGAACGCTGAATTCAGGTGCAAGTCTATGCACTAGGAGCAAAAAATGTACAAGCTACGCGCTGCACAATTCAATGACTCGCAGTGCTATTTATCCACACGTTTCCGTTCTCAAATATATTAAGAGATGTGCCCATTCACGTTATGATGTTCTAATTTCTCAAATATATTAAGAGATGTGCCCATTCACGTTATTGTGTTCTAATTTGGAACGCTGAGACAGCGGTGCATCTTCTCCACAATGTAGACACTCAACGTCATGAAATGAGACATGTAAACTGTTGAGAGAGCTATAGACACAATTTTATGTTATGTTAATTGACGCGTTTATGTTCAGCAGCATCTGACTTCTAGACGGTAAGTGGTGCATCCACGTTTTCATGAATCTGGAGCTTATTCAGCCTCTTGGGGCCCTAATCATTTGCCAAGTGTGCTTAGCGAGATGGCGAGGTGTTAACTACCTCGCCTGGCGTACACAAAGTGGTGGGGGTTCCATCTGGACCTTGACGCCTGCTGTATATTTGGAGTTTGCGTCTCTCTCCCCATTGTCGTGTCGATTTTCCTCCGGGTCCTCCGGATTTTCCCTCCACATTGCGCGTTTAGAGTATGTGTCTGCTATAAATGTCCAAATGATAAGGGGCCGTCCATAAATGACGTCACGCGATTTTGGACGATTTTTGACCACCCCCCCCCCCTTCGTCACAAAAAGTCAGACCCCCCCCCTCAAATATGACGTCACAAAGCTCTGTCCCCCCAAAAAACATGCTTCAAATCGCTTTAAACTATTGTCATTGTAGTGCGTATTTAACGTGGCGCTGCACTGATGTTGGAGAAAACATTTATTAAAAAGTCCAATTAATTAAGTAGAACGTGTTGTCTATATGTATTTAAAGTTGCGCATTTTGATGTGACGTCCAAGTTCTCACCCCCCCGCCCCTCGTCACACATCGTCACAAATGTCTGACCCCCCCCCCCCACCTAGGTGCGTGACGTCATTTATGGACGGTCCTAAGCTATCATTTGTTGCAAAGTCGCTTTTGAAAAAAAGCTGTTTCGCTCGGTGGCCCTTAGCTGGTAAAATAATAAGAAAAAAAGGTTTGTTTGAGCCATTCCTAGCCCTGGCCTCGTTAAATACCAGCCTCTGGAAGGCGTTAATTCTAGATTTGAAGTTTTCGTGACTGCAAGGATTCATACTCTTTGTTTTTTCGGTAATTAAAATAAATTAAATCACAGTCATTTAATTTACTTATTTTACCTACGTGACTTTACCGAAAAAACCAGAGTCTGTAAGGCGTGATCACACAAAACAACTGCTGTCTGCTGCTGCTGCCTACAGCTTGACACGGGCTTGGGTTTCGTGACGTCGAGCCCCCTTGGGTGGTTATCTTCATGAATGACGCGGCATCAAAGCGATGTTGTCGACACGATGACAGTACTCGCTCCTGTTCACATCACGTTTGCCGATGTCAGAGGATCGCGATGTTGACTGTCACCACACCCGACCTCGTGTTGTGTTTACTTGGGTCGGTGTCTCGCGTCTGGCTTGGTGGTCTCTCTCGTGTCACGTTTGACGTCTAAAGTGCGGTTCGCTGATGTTCAGCGTTTTGAGATGTTCCATCGTGAATGGCACGATATAAAATAAATAAACACCGCTTCTGAGGGCCTCTTATCCACACTTTATACTCTGATGCGACCATTAAAAACCCCATGAGCGACACCCATACCGAGGGCTTCGAGCCAGCAAATTCAAACCGAGTTTTGCTGGGTCGATTGAATGTAATGTAACGGCGAAATAATTGGCACTTACTAGCAACACGTGAAAAAAGTTGGGACTAAATTTTAAACGAACCGTACCAGTCTCGTGAATTCGTAACTCTCACGCATCTCCAGCGTCGCTACCGATTGTTGCCATCTCAGTCCAAATCAATGTTTGTGTCACACGACCATTGGTGTGAGCCCGTCACCCACGCAGTGACCCATGGCCTGAACCCATGGAGACCTCGTGAGTGATGGCCTCAAGTGGTTTCTGACAAAGCCATCATCACGAACCCTCTCTCTGTGTCTCTCTCTCAAGACAGAGAGAGAGCAAAGCGACACAGCCTGACCCAGGACTCACAACCCCAGCCACGGGCATCTCAGGAGCTGCTCCCGCTCTGTCCATTGGGACATTTCGAGGCGAGATTAAAAGACAACCCCAGCCAGTCCCCGTGGAAGGGACTCGAGCCCAGGTTGACGGCGGTGCCGACTCAGCGCGTTGAAGCCCTCTCCCCCCCCCTCCTCCTCTCGCCCCTCCCCGAGGCACCGGGTCTACTTAACGACGGCGCGACATCGCCTGGACGAGGGGGACGAGGGAGGCTCGAGAGCTGAGGCGGACTCACGCTCGGGAGCGTCTTGCGGGCGATCGGCCATCAGGGTCCCTGTCGGAGTGGCCTCACGCTCACTGTACCCGCAGCGCCACTCCCACGTGGTGCTTGCAGGGGCGCGCCGCCCTCGCTCAGCCCGCCTTGCCAACTCAGAGGGGTTTTCCCTCCATATCCACCCACTCATCAACATGTCCACCCAGTTTCAGTTTTCAGTTTCATGTATTTGGTATAGCCCTCTTGAATCGGGTGCAACCGCAACAAACAAAAAACAAAAACATGAACAAGAAAACATTTTAAAGTGACTATGCACAAACAAAAAAATCCAGGAAAAAACTGCACCACTTACCCACCCACCTACCTACCCACCTACCCACCCACCTACCCACCCACCCACCTACCGACCCACCACATACCCACCCACCCACCGTATTAATTTTAACAATTCTATGTTTACGTTTTGATTGTGTAGCCAGGCGACAACTCTAGAGACCAGCATACTGCATGTCAGAATATTTATTTATACTGGAGGAGGAATCCGATGAGCTATAAAGCTCTTTGCACAGATGTCCAGTATGTAAGTGTGTTGAACTTCTTTCACACCGTACGTAGCCAACCGTGCTAGTCGCAGGTGCGGGGGAAGGACAACAAACTAAACACAACAACAAGCAGTTCTAAATAAATCCGTTTTCAATCTAGATTTAAAAGTGCATAGCTCCAGTGTCTTCTTTGTGTCACTGCATTGCGCGCTTTCAGATGCGCAACCGAATGCGCGCGATGCAGTGACGGCCTTTGTTCGATGGCCAGCCAGAAGCCGCTGCGATTGATGCATTTAATTTGGGGGGAATTATCCGAACATGGCAAATTTGGACCGTGACGCGGGCACACGGTGGCCGAGCTCTTGCAAATGAGGCCAGGGGATCCGGAACGTCCATTGCGAAGCAGACGCCTCGTGCTGCCTCCGGTTATTACAGCCACAGTATTAATCAGGGCGGCCGCTGGATTTGAACCGTGAACCTCTACGACAAGCGGCAAAACGCGCGATGGATGGGCCACGTCACCGCCTCGAACTAGGAGCCATATCTTAAATGAGAGCACCCTAGCCTGTCATGTCTGATCGTTCACCAGCATTGATTCAAACAAGCCTGACTTTGCGCATGAGACAATGTTTGTCGGTACCAAGCCAGAGTTTTGCTTGCGTTGAATGATTTCTGCTGCAATTATGCATTCCCAGAAGGCGTTAGGGCTAATGGGTTGTATAAAAAAAAACTATTTTACTTTACGTCTAGATATTTTTTTTATGTCGAGACAAGGTGAATGTTTTGTGGTTTTGGTTGCCTGGTTCTCTTCAGCAAATAAATACTGCTTGGACAAATGCTGTTGGAAATCGTGTTGCTTTGGAAGGCTCAAAGGGCGATGGAGCTAAATATGACTTATGTTTTAGTGGTGGGACAGGCCATTGTCAATTATGTATGACCATTCACCCACAATACGCTCCCAGATCAGCACGTAACACATTTTGTGGAGATATTTCATTGTTAGTACCAGGTGCATGATGTGGATAATCTTTAGTGGCTCCAATCTTTGCTGTATGATCACTCGTCAAAAATTAATTGGCTATCACATCGAGCAATTCACATTTAATATACCACATCATAATACGCTCTCCAAACTTGTGCCCAGTGTCAATATAGTAATATAAAGGCAGTCGCACACACAGGCACACCAGACTCTATTGTTTTGAAAATGTAGGGGGGGAAATGCGTCTTACAATATGCTAATAATATACGAGCCTCTGTCAGTTTAAGATGTAGGCTTTCGCGACCAGTATTATCCATAATACAGAGTTTTTTTGGGTTAGATCGCGTAAATATAAAAGTGTCGTTAAACCCGCCACCACCCGACATAGCCAATAATTAAGGGTTGTCACGTAAAAAAAACACGCGACATCAATAGCTACCGGTTGTCTAAAAAAGAAAATACCAATCGGTAATTTGCTGAGTATGGTTTAGATATGGGTTTTAGTTCAGGTATATATATATGGTTTTGCACCTTGTTAGCTTGAACGAGGGTTATTGAACCATAACAAAATTGTGCAAAATTCTGTTCTTGCCTGGCGAATTGCGGATAATAAAATATACAATGCCTACAGGACTTCATTTCTAAGATGATGCTGAAATATGTTGCACCGAGTACCCTAAAACACATACTTGCGTTTTTTTTTATTAATGACATATCCTACATGTAATGCCACAAGAACACTACTCGGTCTCTGAATCGAAGTAAGACGGTTTATTTGGAGTAGAGATGTTGACCACGCCTGCTACGCGTAAAACGCAACTAAATCAAAGCCGACGCTTCACCACGCTCGAGGCTGTGTGCTCATGCATGGGGGTAGCAGCCTCTGCCCTATCTTCTGCGCTTCTCTGTAAAGATGAATGAGATGTTAAGGAAATAAATTATCTCCTTTCACCACCTGGATGCACGGTTGGATGGGCAGTGAGTGCTTCCTGGGTGTGCCGTCTTCACCTTGGATGGAGATGACATAATTGTAAATCATATCTTTACACTCATATAAACAACCGTAGAGGTTGATGTCGTGGTGTTGTCCAGCATCATGGCACACGTGTGGGTGTGCCACAGATCAAGCTAAGAAATGCAATAATCTGTTATTTACCCACTCTCTCAGCTGTGACCCTGTCTAACCACTTCATCACGGATAAGAGGCATCTAATGACATTTATGATGTCAGCTTATGCAGAACCACCCATATATTCAGGAATGTAAACATCTGATTTTGTTTTTCAAATGATGAGGAGAAAGCCCACTGAACATCCAAGGTTGGCATGTGGTTGGAACCGTTCGACCAACGTTGGTCCACCATTCTGTGTTTACTGGAAAACTAAAACTGAAGAATTCAATGTAATTTCTTTCAATTACTCAATTTATATTTCCTAAGCTTGTTAAGGGCACTGAGTTCTACTTTCAATGTATTGGATTCAGGGATGAGATTGAGACATTAATAAGGGTAAACCTGTGTAGATGTTTCTGTATTGATGCTTGTGGCTAACATTACGTGAATCTCGAAAAAATATATATTCTTGAAATCTGCCGCGAAGCAGGGTGATAAACGGTGTAATGTTGTTGCCGTAGGGTCAGCCTCCTTTACCAGTTGATTTGTTTCTATAAACTGTTTTATGAGTGGGTTTTTTAGATGCTAGTCGAGAAGCCGTTGCTATGCAACACATAAACAGGAGCACACATTTTAAAATTAGATAATTTTTCCGAAACGTGCCAGTCTTCTGAATTTATTACTCCCACCTCTTCCAGTGTCGTTATCCACGATATGTCCTCCAAACTTCATCTTCCGCCATCTCAGTTCAAATCAATGTTTGTTACACGAAAAATCCCGTTCATCCAGTTACCCAGTTGGTTTCAGTTGCAACGTCCCGGCAGCCACTAACAACAACATAATTATTGTTGGGTTTGAGAGGAGCCCAGCCAGCAGCCAGTCAGGATACTCGATGAATATATTATTTGTAATAGTAGCATAATAGATTGGAATATAATTGCGTTTAAAAACTATTGTGAGAAAAAACGCCAATGCTCTCAAGATTTTTTTTTTATAACACAACATATACGCACCTAGAATATTGGGTTCTGTTTTGTGAGAAGCTATGGTTGGGACGTGATCGTATGTCTCTAATTGGCATAAACAGGAAGACCAAGACCCCAGCTCTGCTCAGCCATCATGGCCCAGATAAGGAGCTGTCCATCAGAATGTATCCATCGGACTTCACAAGATAAACACAACGTTAAGGTGCCGTGACAAACCCCTTAACTCCAAGCCACAGAACGGAGCTTGGACTGCTTCACCTCATCTCAGTCATCCAAATCCAGGAGAGAGGAGGTCAAATTGTTAAGCTCTTATTAGAGGCAGGCAATGTTTTACCGCTGGGATAACTCCGTGGTCATGATTGATTCACCGTAGACTCTTAAACAGTACGGTTGGTGGGACGCTGTCCTTCAGCAAAAGCAGCTTCATCTTGCAGCCACGATGTCACGGTCACCAGTGACATTTTTTCTTATTCGTCATCCTCTGAGATCCATGCAAAATGGCAAGAAACTCGGTTCCACAGGTCACTATGAATAATCGGATTTGCAAGTATAAAGAGCCATTTCAATGCACTGTCGTGACTCGTGTTTTAGCGTTTTTATGCATCACATTCATACATTTTATTTTAACAGTGCACGCGATTTGATTATCGTATAGACAAGCACACGACGTGCCAAACATATCAGCAGTTATCGCGCGCCACGTCTCGTTACAATGTCAAAGGCGAACATTTAACTATTATTGAGATTACGCTGCCAATGATTACAATGACGCCCTTTAGTGACCCTCCCCCAACTTCCCCGAATTCTCCGTACCGAGTCACGCGCCAAGAAATTAAACAGCCTGCAAGGCGCTGGTGTTGTAGCCTTGCGGTGAGAACGCGACTCCGTCTCTCGGTATGTGTTGCACCGTGGGCAGTTGTGGCGCTAAGAACCCAGACATCTGAGCTTGGCCATGGCTAAACATAAGGGGCGAGTGATACGTGAACCTTCCCTAGGCCCCTGCTATCACCAACTCGCACTGACCAATGTGGTAAAGTGTGGTGGAAAGTGGGAGAAAAACAATATGCGTGACCAACACGGTGCGAGGAGATTGTCATTCAGTAGCGGATCGACAAAAAACTGTAAACAATTTTGTGTGATTTATATATAGATCGCACTGACTGTGCTGACTTCACAATAAACAGGGACCTCAATGTTTTTAAAGGCTTGTGGTGGTGGAGCCTCCGTTTTATTCCTGAAAATCTATCCCTGGCTGATGAAAATCGCCACCATCTTGAGAGCAAATGCCAGCCGCAATATCGCAGAGTGTGTCGTTTGGCTTCAGAACGAGCGCACTTTGGTTAATTCCCTGCAGAAATTATGATAAGAACGGTGATTCCGAGGAGAATTCTCATCTTAATGAGAAACGGCAGCTCTCGGATGCAAAGCTGCCACCGCTGGAGGCTTGCGCAGATGCCAAACTCTGCCCCACCCTTTCACATTTCCTATTTACCCATTGCCCAAACTTGTCCTGTCCGTGGCAGGGACGTTACGTCTAAATGTACCGCAGCCCACCGTGGGCGCTCATACCTTTCATTTAAAGCTCACGTCGCTATTTGGCAGGGCGCTAGTTAAGACAAAGGAGGTGGAGTTTCTATGTATACACGAAGAAGAAAACAACTAAAATCATTACAGCCGAATAATAAATAACGGATCCGCCAAGTTGCAAATGTATTTTCCGTTTGACGTGCCAATGTTTAACCACACATTTGTGTCTGTCACACCCGTTTGATTGTTTGACTCATGATGTCAACTTGGTAATGCTCGTTTTTTTTGGCCAAATGCAGCATTGCGGCCAACGCCCACCAAATTCTAGAGATGCAAAAAAAACCAACCCACCCACACGCACGGAGCCACGAGGAGGGAGTGACCGCCCCAGTGCTACCACCACCACGCATCCAATCCCCTAACACCGAGCCTGGCGGGGGGGGTGAGGGAAGGGGCCCTTTGTAAACAAGTGCGATGGGTCTCCTCCTCCTCCCATCCTACTCCCCCCCATCATCATCACCATCACCCAATTCCTGCTGTGCCGGACAGGACCCTGCTGCCGTTGCTGCCGCTGCAGTCCTGGAGTGTGCGGCGATGCGCAGTCGTCACGCCCCGCCGTGACGCATGAAGCCCTCCCGATCCCATCCCCTCCCCATCTCATCTCTCTGCCGCAAGCCGTGAGCTTTGGGCGTTGGTCTCGCTCCATCTCCACTTGCGAAGTGACTCCTCACGTCTCAGTCTTCTCTCTCTCTCTCAGTGCCGGTCCCGTCCGGCTCTCTGCTCGTTCGACCCGCCGGGAGAAAGCGGTTTCACATCTAATTCTTCTTAAGAATTCGCCGTAGCTTCATCTTCTCTTTCTCCCCAACATCTCTTGCTCTGCCGTGAGCGTGCAAGTAAGTGCGCAATTGTCACACATACTCACAACGGAGGTGGCCGCTGACCTGTGTTGGAGAGAGAGATAGCGAGGATGGGGGGTGGGTGGGGGATGAGAGGAAAACTAATTCAACAAATAAACTTTGAAAGTGTTGGGATTTTTGTTGTCGTCCTGGGAGAGAATAATTCAGCCTCCTCCTCGCCTGCATCAGCGACGGGGCAGTGCCCGTTAGCTGCCGCAGTCGGAGCAGCAGAGAGAGACACGGGGAACGCGTCCTGGCAACCCGGGCAGACAGAATCCGATACTTTTACACAACACAGAAATAGAACCGCGTTTATTCGTTAATCTACCGGGCAGAATATTCGGTGTGACGCTTTGTATAAAAGTGTAAGCTCTTCTTCGTTGTTGTTGCTTTGAGAAACGAAAACGAGCGGTTTGTTTTTTGTTGTTGTTTGCTCGTTACAAACATTCTTTCAACTGCAGATGCGCTGTCATATACGCAAAGAGAACAAATAGCAAGGCTCGGGAGGAGAGAGAGGAAAAAACTCTGTTTGCAGCGTTCCGATATGTTTGTTCGCACAGTACAATTGAACTAGAACGGCATCGGTGCCAAATGTGTTCGGTGTGGGTCAGAGCGAGAGTTTCAGTTTCATTTTTTCAGTTTCATCTATTTGGTAGAGCCCTGTGAGCCATTCGGCTCTTGAGTCGGTGGCAACCGCAACAAACAAAAAAGCTAAACATGAACAAGAAAACATCTTAAAGTGATTCTGCGCAAACAGAGAGTGGTGTTAGGGGTGGTGGTGTTGGGGGTGTTGGTGTTGTTGACCACCAGGAGTGACTACTGCGAGTGGTCAACCCTGGCGGGCTCTCACCTCCTGGCCTGGTTGTTGAGTGAATCCGCGATTTCGGCTGCCAATTTTCAAACGTTACATTCCATGCATAGACATTCGGCCGCGTATTGCATTGGAGTGTTGGCTGTTTTGTTGTTGTTGTGTGTGTTTTTGTTTGTTGTCCTTCCAACTACCCCCCCTCTCGGCACCTCCGATGAGCACGGCTGTACGGTGTGTATGTTGAACTTCTTTCGCACCGCACGTAGCCAACCGTGCTAAATCGGAGGTGCCGGGGGAAGGCCAATAAACTAAACACACAAAAAAGCTATTGACCTCGATGTTGGCTACGTGCGGTGCGAACTAAGTTCAACATACATTACACGTGTTGGACGGGGGCGTGCGTGTGCGTGATGCGTGTGTGTAAGTAAAAAGAAAGTGAAAAATGTTTGTTCCGCTCATAACATGCACGTTCGGTTGTGTAAAGGTCCTTCATATGTCACGGGAAGTGAATGGCAAATTGTGTTCGCGAATTGCGTTGGCAGCAAGGACGCTCACCGCAACAACAACAACAATAACAACAAAAGCCCTCGAGTGTGCGAAAGACACTGACCCACGGACACACGCCACCTATTCAAACAGAATGACCCAGATGGCGGTGAGGTTGCATGGGTGGGTCCTTGTGCGTGGTGGAGCAATGCGAAACGTGCGGCTGGATAGTTGGGCAGATGCTGCTGCTGCTTGCTGCTACTGCTCTTCGGGTGGTATTTATAAACGCCCGCTTGGGGCATCGCCTTTTCAGGGACGTGACATCATTGTTGGGCCGGTCGAGAATCGTGTTACCTCTATGTTTAAGCAATGGGGGGGAGGGGGGTGTTACAACAAACAGAAATTGCTGCTATAGTGACCGAGCCAAATCAACTGTTAGAATAATAATCATCATCACAATATGAATGTGCTGGGGGGTGGTGGAAATGACGCACTTTGGCGCCGTGAGACGCGACGAATGAGATGGCGAAAATAGATAAACAAACAACGTCGCTGTATAACGTGGCGCGTCGGTTGACACGGCAGGAGAGAAGTTAGTGAGGCCCCCCTCCCCACCCCCCCGCGTTTGTAAATGAACACATTCCAGCGACGGCACGACTCGTTGAAGCTTCGCGTGCGGTAAGTTGTTGTCGGCTCCCCGCTGCGGAATCAAGCGAGATGCTCTCTTTGCAGGTGACCGTCGGGCAACTATGTTCCTGCTACTTTTGTTCGTGATCTTCCTGCACATCGTGCCCATTGTGTTGCTCTTCGTCTCAACCATCGACAGCGTGAGCACATTTTGCTGATCGTCGCTTTTGTTCCCCCGCCTCCTCACCCCCCGTTCTCCTGAACAAGTGGAATGGGCATTATTTTTTTGTCTTGCAGTGTGATATTTTGAATATTTGCAGTCGGTTCGGTTGTGGTGGTGGTGGTGGTGTTTTGATTCACAACTGCATTTGTATCTGTGTGTATGTGTTTGTTTTAGTCATGGTGGGTTGCGGAGAGCAACGTCACAGATCTGTGGTATTCTTGCCACATTTATAAAGAAGAATGGAAGTGCAATGATATCAATTACAAGAACGAAGATGCAGGTAAACCATTATTTATTACCATCGCTAAGGCATCGTCAAAGATGCACAGCAGGATTAGCATTTGTAATATTACATTCCGCCATGCTATGCTAATTTAATACTCTATCTGTGTTGATCCATATAGTGAGATTAAAATGTGTCAATTGATATCATGTACAATATTGCATATATTATCTTCAGGATATATTTCAAGACTAGCCATGTGGTTAAACCGATTACGTTGTTTGACCCTCTGGGGTTGACATTCCTAATTCATTTAGAGGCCCTCAGATCTCTGGCCTTCGCGATAAAAATAGAATTGGTTTGAACGAGAAAAATATATCTGAATGAATAAATAACGGCAGGATGTGCATGGGTTGAACCATTGTCAACATTTTGGTATTGAACTGGGTGATGGGTGAGTGAAGGGGTGTGTTTCTGAATGTGTAGCTGGTCGTGTGATTTTAAAATAGCCAAACTATATTTGGGAACTACCAGAGTCAGCTAAATACCACCACGCTCTTTTGCGCTACGTTCATGTCAGCACTAACTTAGCCATTGCTTGTGATTTTGTGATGTGCTTTTGTAATATTTGAGGAAACATTTTAACGATAAATTGTGTACATCATTAGACCTCCTTTGTCAGTATCAAAATATAATAATAGGGTTTTTCCCTTTTTTTCTGGCAACAAAACTGAAACCTTTTTACGAGGAATCATGTGTGCATTAACCACAATACTTGTGGTCAAAATGCACCAATTGAGACGAGGCACAAAAGAAAGCCGTCTCTGGTGTGGACCAATTAGTTTCAAGGACAATGCATATATTATAAGTGTGTTTTTTGTTTGCATTTTGACCACAAGTATTGTGGTTAATGCACACATGATTCATCGTCAAAAGGTTTCAGTTTTGTTGCCAGAAAAAAGGGGAAACACCCTATTATAAGTTGTGTGATTTATGCATTGCGTAACACCACAACCGTAAAGGTCAGGAGAGGGCCGGCGATGAGTCCACTCGGTGCTGTATAAGCTGCACGTGGTTGTAGTTCTTTGTGTAGGCGTGTCCTAAAGGGATTTGCTAAGTGTTGCGATAATGATAATACGCATAATGAGCCAGATACACGTGGTTGCCAAAATAAACTTTCCGAATTATAGAACAATAAAACAAAATAATGATTTGGGCCGTTTTAGAAGGAATAAAGGTGACTTAAGTACACATCTATTGTTTTTTTATTACGAGAATAAACGTGAACTTTTGCCAGAGAACAGATTCACATCAGAGATGGGCGAGTACAAGCTAATAATGGAACAAACTAAGGATCCCAGGTCCCTTGAGTTTCATTTAAAATCTGACGGCCATTTTATCCTTGTGATGGGAATCAGTTACCAAGTGCATACACATTGCGTTGTATTTAACTTGTGTTTCGCTTTTGAATCAGTAGAGCAAGCCAACTCTACTGGCCAAACCGAAGTGCCTGAGCAATGAGACAACGTTGTATAGGGGGAATGAGGCAGTGTCATGTAACAAGACCAGTAGCACCCTTGCCATTTTATTTGTAAATTAATATCAACTGCGGAAATACAAGTCCAAGAATACTTTATGATTCTACTTAAAATAATATATTTAAAATTATTACTCATGCTCGACATGAGTGATGCATCTATGAAAATCACGAACACAAAATTGCGTGAATAACAAAATTTTCTCTTGTTGACAAGATATATATCATTTGTTGGTAAATGTATTTAATTTATTCCCAATTGTCATATCAGCACCACATGTCACGTGACAAATAATTCGTTGGAAAATCTCAGGATGTTGCATGTGTCGGAGAATAGCTGCAGAAAAGTTTTCAGAAGTGACCTCTTTTTTATCCACAATAGGGGTCACAATTCCTCTACACTTTTTTGTAAGATTTGTTCGTCTTCTAACAGTTAAACGAATACATTTGTAATAGTCAGAGCTGGATTTTAAGTTCAAAAGCAAATGTTACGTGATGGGTTATTAAAAAATAAATATGAGAAAAAAAATGTTGACACTGTTCATAGAAAGATCACAAAGCGCTGTACACGTTTAAAATTGCAACGCTCAATACAAGAAAAAAAGTGCCACACAAGACAAAACAGATTGCACCAAGTTCCTTGGCATTTGTTTAGCCATCGTTGACTGAGCTGGCTCCATCAACACCGCTAGACTTGAGAACCTGGTTGATTCACAGGCGGCTAAAACTCAGATTCGAACCCAACATCTCAGCGTTGCTGGCTCAGCGCTCTATCCTCGGAGCCGTTTGGCCGACCTCTTATTTACCAACTTTAAAAATAATACTTCAAAGGGCTTTTCTCAATGCCAAAAAATGCGACATTAAAAATGAAATTCAATATTGACAGAATACTCATCTATTAAACATGATGCTTTGTATATTCAGATAATTGTGAATAATGGATGTTGTTAAAACATTTATTAGTTCTCTTTTTATATAAATAACCTACATTTTTACAACCTAAGTATAAGAAATTGTGTTGACTCGGGGAAAATATTGCCTTTTGATGTGTGACTATAATAATTATGGTTTGCCAAACTGAGGTTGCCAAAGGTGGGTGTGAACATGATCCGCATTGTAACAACAGCCTATCACTGCCCTTGTCCATGTTAAACACACGTGTGGCACCACTTATGGGCTATGAACCTCATGACACTGCTATGTTACCATTGATTTATTGTTATTTTGTGATTGTAACATTAATTTACACCACTGCATTTGTGTAACCATCAGATGGCTACAACAACAACAAATATATCTCAAAACGTTTTGCAAATTCCACATGCTGCAATGCAGCCTCTTCATAGGACAGTGAAGAGGCTGCGTTCAGGACAGATGGGTGACCATCATGCATAATGTATTGTGTGGTAGGCTGCTACTGCTGTGAGGCTACATTATAGGCAAGCCAAGGTTAGTGCATAAAAATCCATTGTTGTACTGTACTACGTTACGTTCCTACAGCTGCCATTCCCCACCATCGCCAACCTCTCTGATCGGTGCGGTGAAGTACGGTCAAATAGTCCTGCGACCCACGTAAAGTGGGGAGGCCCTCGTTCAACGGTTGATTGACATTAGTACCAAAAAAATTATAAACCAGCGGTGTAGCTATTGAGTCAGGAGGAATCCGATGAGCTATGAAGATCTTTTTCACAGATGGGCGGTGTGGCTGCACCAAGGCCCATAGGCCTCAGGTGCCTCAGTAACGAGCTACGAGGCATGGGGAAGGCGGCTGGGAGGCCCTGTTTCATTCCTCGCTGACCACGGCGCCGCGTCATACCCAACAAATAAACCGAAAAATCTCAGAGGCCCGACTCAAAGCCATGATGCCGAGACACAGTAAAAGGCCCTTATCCTGATCGCCCTCACAACCATCTTCAGGAAAACGGGGCCCAAATCATGCTATGTATCCAGTCTGACCTCGGCTACACGCAGATAAACAACATGAGAGCATTTCCTGATGTGACATTGACGCCAGTGTCGTGGGACCGTGCCGCGGTATTGCTTATCTCGCTGCTTGCAGAGGCGTTTTGTTGATATGAATGAAACAAATTCGAGTCCCTGCATGTTGCAGCATTAATGTGACACGGTGTGCAGCAATCTAGAGATGCATGCAACTGGTGGACCATTGAAGATGATCAGAGGGCAACTTCTGTTATCTTCTAACGTTGTTTTCTGTGGCCTCGTTCCTCCACTTCAGCAAGGCCAAAAGGAGTAGTGCTGTACTGAAAACACTCTTTGGTTACGTGATTTAGCACCTTATGAATGAAAGATATTTTCAAAAAATTACAAAAGGGATGACAAAACGACTTTGGAAGACACTGCGACAGGCCTCTTATCAACATCATTAGCCACAAGAATCCACTTCTGGATTTAAGACCTCACCAACCATTTCAGTCAATGCATACGCATCAGGAATGTGGACATTGACAGAGATGGAACAAAAGCTCAGACGTGTAAATACTTGGGATTACACTGAGGGACAGAGGGTGGACGATGTGTGTTAGAGAAAAAAAGACAATTCAGCGACATCAATTTGACTCGAGAAAAGTAAGTGGGCTTGCGTAGGACATATTGCTAGAATGGATGATGGCACATCGACGGTAGTGGCTACCAAAAGGAGGGAACACACCTGAGAAGACAATCTCCTTGGAGATTGAGCGATGGGAGCAGCTCACGCTTCGGAACGAGCTACTTTGTAGCATCGTTGGATCTGGAGGGATATCGTAGACATGCGAAGACCTAATGATGATTAATTATTCCAGGAGCAACAGGGTTAAAGAAGTGATGGATCTGAGATATACACAGTATATGTATTATAATTGGTTTTTTACCCTTCTATCTGGCAACAAAACTGACACCTTTTTACAAGGAGTCATGTTTGCATAGACCGCAATACCTGCAGTCATAATACAAACAAAAGACATAACTCTGATAATGTGCACTGTCCTTGAAGTTGATTGGTCCACACCCGAGACAGCTTTCCTTAGAGCCTAGTCTCACATGGGTTGGACCAGATGACGCCAAAAGGCGCACAACTCAAAGACAATACACCATCAGAGTATGAGAGCTCGGGGCAAGCATCTACAATATGGGAACCTCATTTGCCAGTAAAAATATGATAATTGGTTTTTTACCCTTCTATCTGGCAACAAAACTGACACCTTTTTACAAGGAGTCATGTTTGCATAGACCGCAATACCTGCAGTCATAATACAAACAAAAGACATAACTCTGATAATGTGCACTGTCCTTGAAGTTGATTGGTCCACACCCAAGACAGCTTTCCTTAGAGCCTAGTCTCACATGGGTTGGACCAGATGACGCCAAAAGGCGCACAACTCAAAGACCAATCAACTTCAAGGACAGTGCACATTATCAGAGTTATGTCTTTTGTTTGTATTATGACTGCAGGTATTGCGGTCTATGCAAACATGACTCCTTGTAAAAAGGTGTCAGTTTTGTTGCCAGATAGAAGGGTAAAAAACCAATTATCATATTTTTACTGGCAAATGAGGTTCCCATATTGTATATGTATTGTTCAGGTGTGAAAATTTGCGTGATGTAAAGGAAGAATAGCTCACGGGCAAGTTTTTAGGTTGTAAATTAACTTTAAGAAATGTTGAGAGTTCGTGAGTGGAATCTTCACTGGGGACAGACTTTTCACGAATACAGAAGACTTCAGTTTTTGGAATGTTGCGATGGACGAAATTGGGGACTAAGCCAAGAGGAGGGAGCACCGAAATGGGGAGAGAGAGTGAGGTGGGGTCAGCGGAGTCGAAGACCACGGAGTGCCAATCACTTTGGTGTGGTGGTCAATAACGAAGCCGTGCATTCAGGGTCACCAAGCAAGAAGATGGAAATTGTGAAAAGCGGAGAGCCGAGGTGTGTGACCGTTACGGAACACTTCAAAAACAACAACAAAAACAGTTTTTGAAGGAGTTGCAGACGTTGATTGGGTCACAGGGAAAGGAGTTGGTTGTGAAATCGCGCAGAGGATAGGTACGAAACGGGTTTGTTGAGGACACACGGTTGAGCTGAGGAGAGCCGCAGCTGAACCAGCCGAGCTCGGCGGCCGAGCCAGTCAGCTGCTGAGTTAGGGAAGTGAGCCAATCAGGTCAGGTGGGCCCAAAGTCTTCACCCAAATGGGCCAAAAACAAAGGCCAAGCAGGCTATGGATGTGAGCCGACTTGTCCACGGGTGTCAGCAAAACGGCCTGAGGGTGACGTTTGGGCTGAAGGCAAAACCAAGTGTTGTAGTGAAGCCAGTGGTAGTGTGGTAGAGTCAGTGGTAGTGTGATAGAGCCAGTGGTAGTGTGGTAGAGCCAGTGGTAGTGTGGTAGAGCCAGTGGTATGGTAAAGAAATCTATAGTGTGATAAAGCCAGTGGTGGTGTGGTAAAGCTAAACGTCAGAGATGCCACAGGCTAGGTGCTTGGCACATGTCCGTCTGGTTTAATCTATGACTACACCAGGGTGAGACAAAGTTGTGAATTGCATCAAAGTCAGAGATCCACGTAGGAGCGGATTAGGGGAAGAAAAACACCGATGGATGAGCTCGCCACTAAAGTCACCTTGATTGCACAATTTCCATGAGTTAACTTGATCAAGAATGGGAACAGAACTGCGGTTGGCTGACAAAGGCAACACAATGCCGAGACTGTGACCAGCAGGACACTGGCGGTGTTTTCCACTCTACGTGAAACTCGTGATCGCCATCATTTTCCAACGTGGATATGAATTTTTTTTACAAAATCACACACACAAAAATCTCAGGTTCGTGTTACCGCTTGAACGAAGAATAAAGAATGCAGGATACGTACCTTTAAACAAATGATCAATAATTTGTGAAAGGGAAGCATTTGGAGTTTGGGGTTTACGTTTGCAATGGGAGAAGGCAACTCTCTGGGGCGCGCACGGCTGCGTGCGTGGACTCAGGAAGCTCCGCGCAACTGCTCACACGGGTTGCAATTATGCAAAGTGCACTTTTCGCTAATTGATCCTACACAATTGATTTTTGGGGCCAGGCATCAATCACGAGCGCCTTTGCCGACCAATCGAAGCATGAGACGGTTTTGTGTGCAGCCAGGTACGTTCCGTGTACCGTGCATCCTTGCAGATTGGACGGTTTAAATACAATGGGCAACCGGATTGTCTGTTGGAGGCATTGGAGAGTAGATTCACCACGTTCTACATCATTTCCAGTGGACGAGAGAAGTGTGGGTGGAATGGAGCAGTGGTGCAATTGTGAGTGCGCTATGAAGCCCTTGACCTAAGTTAAATTCCCAGCCACAGCGAGCATCGGTGATGAGAGATTATTTGAATTGGTCCTCCTGGGCCCCACCGTTACCAACCAGCACTGAGTTGCGTGATGAAGTATTTTGGTCAAACAACGCCTTATGACCATCGTAGTTTTGGGAGGCCTTCATCAGGCAGTGGATTGATGGAGGGCTCTAAATTAATAATTAATATTTGCCAAGAGCAGTTAGTCGCGTATTTTAGGCTTCACAAGAAGCAAAAGACTTCAAGATGTGCCTGGCCCTACTGCACAAATCCAATTTCCTGTGACTCTGCCATCTCTGAGTATGCCATAAAATAAAATTTAAATGATAAAATAAAGTGTAATAAAAAAAGAGGGGAAACGTGAAATTGTGCACATATATTTGTCTGATAGTGGGGTTTGTGGTGAAATGTAGAATGGGTGACTGTTAAGTGCACATTCATCACAAGAGTTGGGTGTTTCATAGAGAGGCCCATGCTGGCATTGCAAAAATGTGACGTTTTGCAATGCCCCAAAAAAATTCTGGAAATGTGCCGCCCCGACCCAGTGTGCAATGTGTGCAAAACGGCAGCTGCACCCATTGCAGAGCTATTACTAGGACACTGGATAGGAGTAATATCCATTTGACCTGCCGCACCACCCATCATTGATGCCTTAGGCCTCAACTTATGAGGTCTGACATGGCACGAGGACGGATCTGACCCTCCGCAGATAGACGTGCCGTAATGCCCGCCACTTTCTGCAGCGTGTTTGCTGGCAGCAAAACGTCCGACGGATGCACCTATTAAAAAAACGACGGCAACTCCTTTATCGCCAGCTCCGACAGCAGCGCACCTTGATGAACTGGGTGGAGCAGCGAAAGGGGCGACCGTGTGGCAGGAACAGGGCTATACAAGGCCACACGATTCGTCGCCACCATCAGATGAACAACCAGTGTACACCAGACGAAAAAACTCCTGCCTGGCATCGACCTGTCATAGGAGATGACCGTAACTCGGACCGCGTGATTTTGCCAACTCCACTGACCCAATATAGCTATGGCAGCTGGTGGAAAGCGCTCGACACCACCACCGTCACGCCCTTCGATCACACCAGTTTATGATAGACCCTGCTGCTCAGCCCAGAGGGCAGCGGAACCCTGACGACGCAGCTCACTTTTCGTACCGTTTGGTTCAGTTGGAAAATAAAGACTACATTTTGCACGTCTCTTTGTCTGAGAGGCGATCAAATGTATGTTGAACTTCTTTCGCACCCTACGTAGCCAGCCGTGCAAATTGGAGGTGCGGGGGAAGGACAACAAACTACACACAAAAGGCACTTCTCAAGAATGAGTTTCCTAATATCGGAAGGAAGAGAGTTCCAGACGACCGCAGAAGCGCATCTGAAAGCGTGCGATGTGGTGACCATCTTTGTTCAATAGGCAGCCAAAAACCACTGCTTCTGCGAGAGGATACGTGATGGTTTACGCTCCTCAGCAAGGTAACTGTGGTTCATTGGTGGCAAGCACCTTGTGTGTAATGAGTGCCACCTTATATGAATGGGTGTGACCTTATATGAGACGCAGAAAAGGGTGAACGCCGAGCGATTGAGGTGCCACGACGGGAGGCGATCGTGGTTTTGCAATTCCAGAAATTGCTCTAAATCTGTTAAGCGAGCGTTATTGAAATAACAACATTAAGCAATTTGGGTTTAACATTTCCCAAGTTGCATTCCCCGTTGTAAGAAGAAATTGCAGCAGAGAGCCTTAAACCTGTGTGATATGAGTAGTACGAGTAATGCTCCTTAATAAAAAAAAAAATTTGGGTTACATCACGGAAGTATAAATGTGTCGTTATGCCCGCCACCACCCGACACAGATCATTAGTAAGATTTCTCACGTAAACAAAACATGCCAATTCGTTACGAGTTCAGCACACCGGTGTGTGTTCGAGAGCAAACCCACAACATTTACAATTACGAGTAATGGTATTTGAGCTGGCTTTTAGGGTATCAATTTGAGAACTTTGCATGTACACTGTCATGATACTCATCCTGACCTTTGCCCTCTATCCCCCATCGTCATCTGTTCTGTGCGTACCCTCAACAGTACGCTCTTGCTCATCTGTACAGCCCTCTGTCTCCTGTGGGGCATCTTGGGTATTGGAGCTATTTGCGATCGGTCGCCATGTCCCCATTAAAATATATATACGGTGCCCGTAAATGGTACACGAGACTATTCTGGAAATGAGATCCGCCTGGGCTCTCGCGTTCTCACTTGCTCCAACAAAGTAAACTCGAATGCTTGATATATAACGATGTCCTTCAGACTGAAGATTATCCTGCTGTGAGATGATATCGCCAAACACCGACAATTTCCAACGGATATAGGCTGACGTACTTACAATGTTGTCACGGATAATTTAACGCCTTGCCACCGTACTTGCATTTAATAGTAAATCATAATTTACAACATTGTATGTCAAGCCAATCCTTAGATGTGAGGGTTGTTTGACCCATACTTCACCACACTAGTTCGGCATGGGTTGGTGAAGCGGGAAGCCCAGCAATCACTCCACTGATGTTCGCCATCGATCACTGTGGATCTAACGCCAGTAGCTGGACTGCTAGCGCAGCACACTAACCACCTCAATAATCAAAATATATATTTAATCCTATAATTTTTTCTTTGTGTAAATGATGGAAACATTTTTTTTTTACAGGAAAGTATCTTCGTATCGTTGCTTGCAGAAATAGAATGTGCCTTATTCCCATAGTGTCCAGACCTATCGCGCCATGGTACACAACAATGGCTGCATTGTTGTGTTGATTGACGCAAGGGCTGCGGTGCGCATCTCGCAAGTAAGGGTGGTTTACGGGCAAAGTTAAGCCTCCAGATTCCCATCTTTCTGGGAATTATAGAGCGGTTCGGAGTGAGACGGGGGGTGGCCTCGGGCGATGCGGAGCCCCGGCCCACTCCAGTGTGAGAATGCCGGTAACAGAGGAGACTTCGCATCATTGCCAACTCCACGTTTTTGTCGCTAAATTGAGCAACTTTTTTGTGGGTTTCCCTACAAGTGACAAGATTTTGTCACAGCTACCCACGATGAATTGAACAAGGAACCGCAACACCTATGTCTCGATGCTTGTGCACACCAATGGTGACGCAGTTTAGCAAATAATCTGTTTGATTTTGAGGGATACATTTTGAGACATTCTTCGATTAGAACGTTATGCAGATGCATGAGCGATTCCATGTGTATATTGAGGATTAATGTACTGCGTTTGATACTTGGTGAATTCTCTAGTGACATTTTTGACTTTAGACGGTCTATCTGGTGACATCTAGTGCCTCTTTGAGGTTCGTTAGTAAAATTTCGGCTTTGAACAGTTGGCAACACTGGGCGAGAATCTGGTTTTTGGTACCGCAGCCACGAAGTCATGGTTCTTTGGTGTTTTCATTTGAAGAAAAATAAAAACATCTTGATTTCACAAACTTGGAAATCAGAGTTGATATCTGGCAGCCACATGGTGATTGCAATGTATCTGGCCCTCCCTGCCTCCTGGCTTGGAAATAACGACTGTTTGTTTTCCCGCAGTATGGTACAGTGCCCCCCGGTAAAATACACGCAGTTATTATCCATTGAAAGCCCATTCGGAAAAAGAAAAAAAAAACTTCTATTTGGCAAGTGAATGTTTTGCAAAAACTGTAAGGACAATATCACTTTTTGTAATCAAAAATGACAAACGTGGTTATCTCATAATATGCTATATGTTCTGGTGGGGAAACCACTGATGATGTAATACACATACACAATTGGTTTTCCTTGAAAGGAATGCGTGCATGAAAAGGTTTTGGTTTAAAAATCAGTAGTCTGAAACCGCACGCCAGTGATGGAAAAGGAATGCCTGATAAAATGCAAGGTTGCAACTACACTGGTCTAAAGTGCACATAAGGCATTTAAATAAATTACTCCAATAATGATTTTAGAATTCTATGAACCCTCTTGTTCCCTACAATTATGTCTACATAAGCAGCGGCGAAAATGTTTAAGAGCAGAACTTTAAATCACCCACACGGACTTGTCCTCATCATAGTATCGTTCAAAACGATTCCCCTTCAGTGCAGTGCTCATATTTACGAAGATGATCTGATGAATATTATTCTGCATGCATGAAGCGGCCTCTCCCGTCGGTATGCACAGTGCAAACATGCTGCAGAAAAAAAGCCATGTGCACAAACGATGCATGCAAAAAGCATTGCATGTATGTGCGTATATATACATACACACATCCGTCTAGCGACGTGCAGCATACAAACAGCAAGACGGCGGTGACGCCCCTGCACAGAAAGGGGGATAGAAAAATCCCTGAAGCAAGACATTCAGGAGTCTACCACATTGACAGTGGTGTCCACCAGTGGTGCAGTGTGGTTGGCATGGGTCCTGGTGCAGGGAATCAAATGCCGCACCCCAGCACGCCCCACCATCTAATTTCCCTCTCCTCCAGCTCACATACCCCAGTGCAGTTGCACAGCCTGCACACTTGATTAGCGGCGATGTCACTGGTGTCAATCTTTCCAGCCGAGGACGACTGCACGCGTGGTTTTTCTAATTGCGATCGTTGTGGTGTCATTTGTGCACCGCAACGTGAATATTCGGAGGGTTTTGTGCATCTCCCCCCCCCCGTGCATCTCCCCCCCCCCCCCCGTGCATCTCCCCCCCCCCCCCCTTCTTAGTGGGCGTGAACAGTGCAGCAGCAAAGCTATGCCCCGTGAATCTAAACATTCCCTCTTTTGTTTTCAGTAGAATACAGGCATGTGTCTAAAGCAGGAGGGTTTGTTTTTTATAATCGGTTCACATTACCTGCTGCGACCATATGGATCAGACACATACACAAGGGCAAATTGAAATAACACAAAAGATGACAATGTGATTTGTACAGAACCATGCGGAGATGCACGCAGGCAATTGCACAGAGCGGTAGAGAGAGGTGCACATGGACGACAGGACGCATGCAAATGAAAGACATCGCATTGACTGTTAAGAAACGTAAAGTGCGCTTGTCGCATGGAGGGTTGATGGCAGATGAAGAAGAGCGGTGACGGAATGGCAGCCAAAAGGAGAGAACACGATCAAAAGGATGCCCACAGCAGAGGTGGAGTGACGAGAGCAGCTGATGTGAAGGAGTGCGAGATGGCATCCACAAACGGAAGGTTCTAATTCTGCAGTAGATAAATGACAGGGCTGTTGACGACGACGTCGAAACTGAGGTTGTTATTTAGCAGTATTGCTTTGAAACATAATTATCGGCAATTCCACCGATGAAAAGCGTCTAAATGTGCGCCCCCCCCCCCCGTACATTTTCGTTGAAATGTTGAGACGTTGCCCGCCGCGGTCATTCCCCTTCGTCGACCGCGGCGTGTTCTTTAGGCCACGTCGTACTACGGGCCCCTCTATGAAACACCCAACTCTTGTGATGAATGTGCCGCATCTCACGCTCTGCACTGCAGGCGGCAACACAAATATCATGGAGGGGAGGTGGGGTTGGGAGAGGTGCGCAGAATTTCAAGGAAAGGGAGTATAGAGAGAGAGAGCACTACCACCGAGGGGAGGGGGGCTTGATCGTGAAGAATGGTGCGGTGAGAAATGTAATTAATAGTCCCATTTAGGACACGGCCCTTCGCTCGCTGTGTGGCTGCATTCGCTGGGGCGCAAGAATGGTTTGGCACACACACGCGCACATCCCCCCCCCCCCACCAACAGATTTGCGGCTGAACGCTGAGGTCGTATATGTTAAATATGTTATTCCGGTGGCCCAAAAACGGTGACGACAACAAGCCGGGCCCGATCTGCCCGTGCCCACCTCCTGTAGGATCAGACGCAATTATTGGGCGTTATTGTACACGGGGCGTACACGTTCGGGACGATTGAGGCCAGTGTCCTTGGCTCGCACTCCCTAACGGTTCCGAGGCATCCGCTCTTATGAAGGCGTATTTATTGACAGCGCAGTGGCTCGCCGCAGACGGATATGCACGGGACTTAATTTTATCCGGAGCTGCGGCCCTGGAAAATATTTGATGGGAAATGAAGCCGTTGGATATGCTTGAAGGCTCACTGCTGATGATGATGGATGACATAATAGCCCAGAATGAGCCCAATTTCGTCAGATCTTTCAAGCTAAGCAGACTTGAACCCGAAGATTGTATGGATACTCGGGGCTGTGCTACATTTTGGTCAGCAGAGGTCGGTCCGACAAAATCCATTGTTGTACCGTACATTACTGTAATACTATGCTCCCAGGACTATGCTCCCCGCCTTCGCCAAGCCACACCAACCAGCGTGGTGAAGTATGGTCAAACAATCCCCATGACTAACACGGCACGAGAGCGGCCTTCACGTAGCAGTCGATGGACGAAGGGCTAAAAAGTAAATGCCGCAGTCTTATTTTATTGCACAAACTGTATGTAATAAAACCCAAATGTTAGAAATGCCACTGTGCACCCATTGTGATTTGCCCTTAGCTGACATGAAGCTTGCTGGTGGGTAAGGCTGAGAGTGGTTAAGTGACCCGCTTCATGTTTGCAGATCACACGCAAACACATTTCCAACGCTGTCTGACACGTTTATCTCTGTGCCACGGCGAGTGAGTGTAACATCCTCGTCCTGACTGCACTCTGGATTTGTGTTGGCCATGCAAGCCGTTCGTCGCTGTCTTCGTTACTTCTACAAAATGCACTTGTGCGAGATTCATAGCCTGCTGCTGCTATTTTTCTGCTTGAGGCTTGGTATTTGTTGCAGTTTATGGGTGTTTATCCATTTTGTATTATATGTATCCGTTTTATTAGTGTTTTCTCAGCAGCTAAAGCAGCTAAAGCTGCCGAGAAAATATGCCAAAATTACTATCATTCCCACAAAGTACGGTAAAAACGAGAGAGAAAGAAAAAAAACGTTCCGCCATAATACAAAACGGATAAGTGCCCAGAAACAGCAACAAATATCAATGCCTGAAGCAGAAAAATGTGGCGTGTTTACGACCGTTTTAAGGTTTAGCTGTGGGAGGGGGTGAGGGTTGGGGGGGGGGAACTTGCGGTGTGACCGCCATTTTTTACCCAGTAGTTGACCCCAATAACGACCAAACTTCCTGATTGACATCTGGTCCGGGAGTCAGTGACCGCTGGTGCTGAGCACAGATGAGGATCTGGTTCTCAGCGGCGACCGTTAACCGAGAGTCGCTCATGGGGGGAGGTGGAGCGGGGAGGGGGGGTCTTAGTGTTTTCGCAGCAACAGGAGAGTGGAGGAAAATCGTGCGCCCTGCAATGTCTTTACTGAAAGCTTGAATTGCGACGCTCGCAATAACATTTGCAACCGCGCTGGTTGCCGATAAAGGGCGCATTGTGCATGTACCAGAAGTGTGCACAATGCTTTCTCCATTCACGTGTTCGACTGCGGTGTAAATACATGTTGACATTGCACAAACATACACTCTATATATACGTTGTACATTTGAACACGGCTGTCACGTATTTGCTGTGTGTCACTTGACACTCTGAATAGTTATTTTACGGTTACTATTTTAATTTTATTTTTAATACCCTTGCAAACGAGGTATTCTGTCTCAACGGACCATCCAGGTGAAATATTTTAATTAAAAAAATACATGGAATACGAGAGACAAGGGGAGTGTGTTTATAGCCTTCTCTGGTATCCACTGGTACCTGCGCACGCGTGTGATTCTGCAATGCTATCGGTGACTTCATCTTTGCTGTGTATTCGCCCCGAGCTTGTTGAGCATATTCAAAAAAGGTAAAGGCACAGCCCTGCGATTGCTTGCCCACATCCCTCGCAGGCAGATGGGCCCTCCGCTAGAGGGAGTTCTGGAGAGGCCTCTCCTTGGGATACTTTTGCCTCCTCGTCGAGGCTGATTTCGTACGCAGCCTCGCGCGCGCTCTCGACACGCCGGCCCGTCGCAAACGTTCGTGACGTTCGCCACGATTGCTTCCCGTTCGCAGAGTGGATTCAGGCGGTGCAAGCCCTGATGATCCTGTCGGTGATCTTCTGCTGCTGCGCATTCTTCGCCTTCGTCTGCCAACTGTTCACGCTGAAGAAGGGCGGCCGATTCTTCATTACCGGAGTGCTGCAGCTTCTGGCGTGTGAGTGAGACGCACGTGTGGCGGTTGCGACAAGACGCAGATGCCTTGATTCCGAGTGGTAATGTAATGGTGAATCTACATACGGTTTGTTCAACGTAGGTAGAAAGGTCATTAGATTCAGAATCTTGATTTATCCTTGAGAAATCCGATGAGCTGCGAAGCTCCTTTTCACAGAGGCCCAGGAAGGGGGTGGGTCAGAAAGTTACAACAACAAAGGATACAAACAATGATTGGAGTGCAGAGTATAGGAAAGGAAAGAAAATCACAAGAAATAAATACTTAAAATAGATAAAGTATATAAGTTGCGTCTTTAAAACCGCCAGATTGCCCCCTCCATACAACTCAACTTTGCTCGCCAGGAAGCCTAAGAGCTGCGTGCTTAGGCCAAACAAGCGAGCTGCAGGTACAAGGAGGGACATTCTATTTGAGGATGTTTTAAGAACACGAGCCGTTAAAAAGCTTCGTCAAACCAAACTTTACCAAGTCTTTTTATAGTATTGACGTTTTAGCGCAATGTTACGCGAGCTCATTATCGTTATTTTTGATGGGCCATTCTCGAACAAACCCCATGATTGATGTGGTATTGGGAGGCCTTCATCTATCAGTGGATTTATAAAGGGCTGTAAATTAGTATTTATTTAAGATCTGCCTTATCTTTGGGCTGGATGTGTATCTCCTTGTACAATTGTACTGAGCGCAGTACAGAACGCAGAGTAGCGTTAGTAATGCCACATGCCACCCATTCAAAGATCGTGCACGTGTCCACAATGAGGTATGGGGTAGACGCAGCCCTGGACTCACGGTGAGCACGATGGACTTGCAATCCAGAGGTCGCCTCTGACCTCCCCGTGAGGAGTTTGAAACAATTAGCAAGTAAAATTTTGATTTAAAGCTTTCGTGACTGCAGGGATTCATATTCTTGGTTCTATCAGCAAAGTCACGTAGAAGGGAAATTATTCAATAATATAAAACAATCAAAATTCTCACGACATTTCGACTGCAATACAAGCAACCATCATCATGATTTCACACCTGATGATGATTGCTTGTGTTGCAGTCGAAACGTCGTGAGAATTTGTATTGTTTCATATTTATATTATTGTATTATTTCCCTTCTACGTGACTTTACCGAAAGAACCAAGAATAATTAGCAAGTTACTTCACCTCCACCTCCAGCTCCCCCCCCCCCTCACTACTGAAAGCAACCCTACACAGATAGATTAAAGAATCCAATACTCTACTGCCTTACGCTTGGCACCGGTTACATATTTTAGCATGTGATACTTGTATAATAAATCGTAATCTCGTTTATTAGTGCCAAATTTAATTCATTACACATCAAAATCGTCAACAGTATGAGGAAATGCACTCCACTTGGGCATGCTGCAGAAACAATCCAGCAAAAACAAAAGACCACCCCATGTTGTTTCAGGCAGCAATATAAAATGAATTTCTTCCCGGTTAGCAATAAATTATTGACCAAAACATTCTAGAGATGCAAGATGAACGAATGTAGCCTGCAACGTTGTATGCGAACTTAAACGATGAAAGATACATATTGTAGGTGGTTTCTAGAAACCATGTGGCATTCGCTTAGGACATTGCACATTTCCATTTCATGAGTCATTACTCATTGGAATATATGACCAAAAATGTAATATTGTCAATGAAGCTTCACAGATGTGCTTGCAAAAACTGTATAAAGGAAAATGTGGCTTGGTAGGACAATTAAGAGTTTTAGGGTTGAGAATATGTGGATAAGGGGTTTCAATATAATAATTTAAATAAACAGCCCTATAAACACAAAGATTTGAGTGTTGGCAGAAGGCATTTCCACAGCATTGGCTATTATCCTCCAAATATCTTTGGTGCTAAACACGTACCTTGGGACCAAGGTACCACATGTAAAGTTAGACCTGATATTGTTTGTAGAATGAGAGCGAGCTTTACAAAAAATGGCAGCTGTATTCATCTTCATTTAGAGTGGCATGTATTGCTTTGGAGTTTACAAATGTTATACATACAATGGAAAGAGACCTCCCTGAGGCCTTAGACATTCAAAATTGCATTGGTTATCTTGTGAGTAGGAACATACATTTGAGATAAGATACATTATTGCCGCTTCAGCAGTTTTACACGATTTCATCAAATAAAATGTAAAAATGCTAGGTTGAGTTCGATTTATGAACATAATTAAACATTAACGGTTACCTTTTGCTAAATCCCTGATATCGTACAATGATTGCCGAGTGAATAGCTGTCATTACAAAGGACATTCGAATAGGGGCCCTATTTTGTTTCAGCTCGAGGGCGATGTAAAACATTTGCTTACATTTGGTCTGCTCAGCACTTGCGCAAAGCCGTCGTATAGGCACACGCATTTGTTCAAATTTCCCTACCGCATTCTTCCGTTGTGTGGGCAGAGGCATTCTTACATGGAGGCACCTTTGGGTACATGTCAGCAATTGTTGCCAATGCTAAGGAGGGGGTGAATGCGTTTGCCCACGTGGGCTCAAATAGGCCCACGAGTGCAGTCCAACGTGGAAAGCCCCTCACTTCCAACTTTGATTTGTAACTTTTATTTCCAACGTGGTCTTCTCTGCAGCAGCAACTGACTTGCAGGAGGCTTGCCTTACCTTTTCTCTCTTTGGGGAAATATTTCGGCATCCTGTTTAAATATTTTTACGCCTCCGTTTGCATGATGAATCCCACCTCGCCGTCACGGCTAAGAAACGGAGCGCGCCAGGAGAAACTCGTAAATTCCCAGCAAAATGCTGAGTTCACACAGAGGACCTCGTCAAAAAAAACTGACCACCACCCGCAAGGCCTCCCTTGAAGCTGCGGCAGTTACTTTTGACAAAAGTATAAAACCAGCTGTTGTAATTAATTGATAGTATTAATACACAGTTATTTGAAGTTATCATTAAGCAATAAAGCGATATGTTGTTTATTCACACTGTGGGCATATACGGGATATTTTTTTATGGTTAGGAACATTGGTTTCTTGTTCCTTCCACATTCACACATTCGCATCGCATATTCATTGGATGCATTAATACGTGCACACGTGATTCAAAATGCAAGACTTCTCATGGCAGCCACAAAAAAAGCCCCCACTCGTGCATGCTGGCTATGGAGAGCACAAATGTTCCTGGCAGGTGAAAATTTATTCCGTTGTTTAAAATGTGAAGGAGAGGTGAGATGGCTCTTTGGTGCAAACATCTGTTTCTCCACGAGGAAGTAAAATGTGTCATTGTGGTAACAGTGTAACAGTCCCTGAAAACATCGAATATTTTTGGGTCCGAGGAAAACCATATTTCCGTAAACAACCCTGCAATTAGCCAATTAGTCTGTAATTGAAGGGTGTAGTTACACAGAAACATTTATGACTATTTCCGCAACTTCTATGAACTTGTATTTTAACAACAAACACACCCACCCAACCTACGCCAACCCACCCACCTAACAAGTTTGTTTTCTGCATTCACATTTGCGTGATGAAAGTCCAGCGTAACGTGACGGTGCCGCGTTCGTGTGCCCCCCGCCCCTCTCTCTCTGTTACAGGTGCCTGCGTTTTGACCGCTGCATCCATTTACGTCGGCTGGTTCCAGCCTCAGCACCTGCCCTCCAGCGGCCCCGGCTACTCCTATATCCTAGCGTGGGTCGCCTTTCCCCTCACTTTCCTCAGCGGCATCATATACTGCTTTTTGCGAAAGAAGGAATAGTTTGAGCGGGCACGTGTTTCCCGGGTGGGGTCAAGGGTGCTTTTCCTGGTTGGAGTACTTTTTTGTTTTTTGTCATAATCACTGTACTCCCTTTGCAGACGATGCCACAAGTCCTCAAAAACTTACAATGCTTTCATTTTGTACATGTTTGTAAATAGACGAGTTCATTGTTCAAGAATGCAATAGGAGTCATAGACGTAACATTTGATTTTATGATTTCACGTGTTACTTAACCGAGGCATCATAAGAAGTGAAACTGCATAAATATTAATGTATTTTCATCTGTGAAGTATGCAATCGATAGTACTTAACAATAATGATAGTGAGCATGTTTTCTGCATAACATTTTTACATTTTAAATGTTTCATGTTCTAACATTGATTACGTGAATCTTTTAAGAGCTAAAGTCTATGCCCAAAAGACTTCCATTGCTTGCTGAAATCTATGCAAAAAAATAACAGCATGTAAAGTTTTAAGAAGTATCTTCATTGTATTTGTTAATTTAAAATCACGAGATTATGATGGGGCATCCCTCAAGGACTAGTCTTCACGTAAAAAGCCTTGACTACAATGCTTACAGTACAGTGTATTAATAGTGGCAAAAAAAAAACTGCTTTATGAAATATGCAAGGTATTATTATCAGGTATTTTCTTTATTTTAGCTTTCTATGAAATATAATATCTGGACAAAGTTACATTTATAAACATATTTAATTTAAGACACTAATACCATAATATTGTGCTTCAGAAAAGTAATGTGCAACATCTTAATGATAATTAGCTATTTTTCTTCAGCAGTATTTTACATTTTTCCCCTAGATTATTTCAATTTATTCCCATGAGAAATAAAACTAGACTTCTTAAATTGAACTTTGTTTAGGTATGATGATTTTTTTAATGGGTAATGTATTGAATAGGGAATCCAATGTGTTGATACGTAAGCTTAAGTTGAACCGTTTTGTGTTAGCGTTATGCGAACGCTAAAAGACAATAGTATCACAAAACATGCAATGCACATTCTAAACAAAAATTTGCTTGCAATCGCGTTCATTAGGGTCTGCAAAAAATAACCAGATTCCTTGCACATTTCATTGCCAAGCGACTTCTGGGGTAGTGCAGAGAGGTCTGTCTTTGTCTCCCCTTTGCGTGATCATTTACTTTGCAATCGGAAAGTTGTTGGAAATGTTGACTTAAGTGCAAAATTACGAGAAATTACGTGAATGACCTGAGACCAAGCGGTACATCCACACGATCGTCTACTCGAGAATTTATGACTGCATTTTATCAAAGTTGACAACACTGGGAACGGCTTGCTCACTAATTTCGTCGACGAGTAGGATCTGTCGCTGGGAAATGCATAAGTTTCGTATTTACACCCGGGTTGATGCCCTTAGCGAAGTTGACCGTGTAAACTTATGAGTTGATTGGAAAAAAAAACAATATTGTCCATTCCAAGCACATTCAGATTTCAATGGTGCAGAGGAAAGAGTGGACCGTGTGATACTTGTGATCTGTGTGATTACCATAAACAGCAGTAACCACCCTGGGGCTCTCCACTAGTAACCTACCGTTACATCTGCGTTGCATATTGTAAACACTTGTACTGTAATGTTAACCCTCTTAGTGCTATTATTATTTTTAACAATATAGACGCGTCGAAAAAGAACACCCTACTAAATCCAGCGCACCTACGATCCGAGTAATATTTTGTACGTGTGTTGTGCGTTCACGCTATATATCAGGATTCTGTGGGGGCTCTTGGACGTGGCACGTTTAAATGTTGGTGGGCATCACACCAGCTACAAGTGTTTATCCAATCCAAGGCAGTCACGGAAGGAGGTGCAAGTCGTACGGTTGCAACTGTGACCGAATGCTATCCAAGGATTCACTGGGTGGTCCTCAATGAGTAGCCAAAGAGACCAATCAAATTTTATGGGATTTATTTTTTCAATAATGGACAATTGAAAGTCAATAATAATCCAATACACTGTACTCGAAATGCAGTCATGCCGTGTCTACGATGACATTCTGTTGCTCAGCCTGAAATAAAACTCTTGTTTTAAATATTTCAATGGTTGTGTTTTGTTTACCTTCGTGTACTGTACACAAATAAATACGGCCATTGATACTTCCACACGGCAGAAGTCACGCGTTGGCAGCAACAAATTCAGAAGAGGCCTGACTTTGCTGATGAGACCCTGCAAGTCAAACACGGTACATGGCTTGCCCGCTTGAAATCACGCTGATGAGATACATTTGTCCAAAAGGCCGAGGCATACAGCATGTATTTTATGCAAAGAAACTGACTGCCCTATCCATCCATTGCTTGTAAACCGTGATCCTCTTACTACAGCGTACAGTGAGTTTGATCTCAATGTACATCTCTTAAACGAGTCTTGTCACAGTGATGCAACGTTGGTCAGTTTTGAACCCTAACTCAAGGTTGTGCAGTGGTAACAATTTGCCTAGCGGCAAAAATAAAAGCCCTGGGTTTGATTCCTGGCCCAGATGCCTTTCCGTGTGGATGGTGTATGTTCTCCCCTTATTTTACACCGGTTTCCTCCGGCTTCTCCGCTTTCCTCCCAAAGCTTTCAAAAAAACACACACACAGTAACCAAACATCGCGATGCTGAATAATTACCTGCAGATTACTCGCTTGGGATTACACAGCAGCAGCAGCAACAACAACATCGCCCCCCTACTGCGAAAACGAGGAAGGACCCTCCTGAGAGCGGCTTGAGGCTCAGGTGAGGACCTCGTGTGTAAAGCAAGTGGAATAAATAAATAGTTATTAACCACCACGATATTTTAAATATACCGTAAAGTGTACCTACTGTACCTCATTAGCCTACTCCATCATTCTAAAAGATTCCAGGAGCGCAAAGACATACATTTCAACAATAGAGGGTTTTTTTAGGAGGGGGGGGGGGCTAGATCGCATAAATATGAATGTGTCGTTAAACCCGCCACCACCCGACACAGCCAATTAGTGAGGGTTGTCACGTAAACAGAACGTGCCAATAAGTTGCTAGTTCAGCAAACCGGTGTGTTGGAGAGCAAACCCCACAACATTTACAATTCGAGTGCCGTGACGTTTCGCCGGTAATTACAACAACCAGCATCATCAGGCGACAGCCACAGGGTTGTGGAGAAATCCTCCTGTGTGTGTCTTAAATCGACGGGGGATACATGTGATGTGGTCACTTGTGAGGTCAGGCGCGAAGGCCAGGGTGGGCGGGGAGGGTTAATGTATATGCATATAAATGATGTACATTTCAAATCCCTCTCGCGCCGAACCTCAGCATAGCTCGCCGAGCAGAGTGCGAGAGAGAGGAGGAACACATTTTTCAAAGTCAAATCCACGTAAGGAAGTCACGAATCCAGCTCGCATACAACAGTGGTAACCTCACCACCCTTTGCTCACGTCTTACCCTGGAGATCCTTGATCACAAGCTTGCCTCGCGCGTGGCAAAAGCTACAAAGCTAAGTGCAGGATAACAAAACGGTAGGCGTCTGACCCCCCCCCCACACACCACACCAACTTAAACAGTCAGGTAACGTAACTCTCCTTCACCCATCGCTGCTGCCACCAACACACGATTGGGTGTGCTGAGCGGTAGAGCGAGCCTCTCGCGGCCGGAAGGTCTTCATAGTTCAAATCCTGATTGAGGGTTGACTCGGCTGATCATCCCTCCGAGGTGGATACAATGGTTTATCACTTCTGTGGGGGAGTCAATAGTGGTTTTCCCTATGGACAGACCTGCCCCCGCCACCGCAATGTGGAATCTCCACGAGTGGCTGAAGGCTGTAAACTGGAGAGGAGCACTAATTGACTCAATGTTCATTTGAGGAGGAACTCACTTTGACAGAATTCAGTGAATAAACTATTGAACAAAAATTAGTTTACCAGGTAAGACTCACTGAGCTATTTAGCTCTTTTTAAGAAGCGACCTGGCCACAAATGATAGCTCAACGAAGTGGCTTATCGCGCGCAAATTTATCGCAGCCAAATACTCTAAACACGCGATGTCGATTCTAAACGTGGAGGGCACAACCGGAGGTCCCGGGTAAAAATCCACACGGCCACTGGGAGAGAGAGAGAGAGAGGCATGCAAACTCCACATATACCAGCGACAGAGTCGGGATCTCCTGTATACCAGGCGAGGTAGTTAACATCTGCTAGCCACCGTGCACGTGTCCCACACAGTACGCGGGAGTTCCCGGGAGACTCAAGTGCCCATTCCCCGTGTCGCACTCTCGCTCGCAACTGGGCGACTGCCAAAATAATTAGCGGGTGCCAACTTCACTCACTGAGCTGGTCTTGTTTAAATACCTTTGGTTATCGTCTCACATTATCAGGCAACCCAACACTTTAGTAACCTCCAAAAGAGGGTTTGTGCGGAGGCCACAGTGTGGTTAGGGGCCGGCCATAAATGACGTCACGCACCTAGGGGGAGGGGGGGGGTCAGACATTTGTGACGATGTGTGACGAGAGGGGGGGGGGGTTGAGAAATGTGACGTCACATCAAAATGCGTAACTTTAAATGAATATAGAAAACACGTTCTACTTCATTAAATATACTTTTTAATCAATGTTTTCTCCTACAACATCAGAGTGCAGCGCCACATTAAATACGCACTACAATGACAATAGTTTAAAGCGATTTAAAACGGTTTTTTGGGGGGGGGGAGGGGGGCAGAGCTTTGTGACGTCATATTTGAGGAGGGGGTCTGACTTTTTGTGACGCCGTGTGACGTAGGGGGTTGGGGTCAAACATCGTCCAAAATCGCGTGACGTCATTTTGGACGGCCCCTTATCATCGCACTCCAAGTACGGACCCCGTCACATGGGTTCGATTCCCGGCCATGGCTGACATCAGCAGCGAGTGATGTCGGAACCCGTCGTGCGTCTCCACCCCTTCAGCAAACCCACACTGAGCAGTCTGGTGAATTTATGGTCAAACTGACCAGTCTGGTGAAGTATGGTCAAACAATGCTCGTGATCGACACGGCGTAGCATTGGGGGGAGACCTTCTTCACAGCAGCACGCGATTACCAAAGGTCTATAAATGAAAGCTCTAATTGGCGTGGCCTTTGATACGAGGCAAAAGGAGGGCGACGGGAGGTTGTGATCACCCTCCTCGCATTCAAATATCGGGGATATTGTGATGCATACAATAGATTGCCAAGAGAGACGGAGAGGTGACAATCATTGATTTGTTTTATCAATAGGCAGGGTTTTGTGATCGATGCTCTGCTACACGCCTGTTGGGAGGATGTCCCCCAAAGGGAGTTTCCTATTTTGACTTCCCCTGGCAGAGCTGCTGCTGCTTGATTTCTAACCAACAATTGATTATATTTGCGACTGACTCTTGGTTAGCATCGGAGCTGCCAATACGAGTGATTGGAGCTGCCAATTACACAAAGCCCTGCTCAACGAAGCCAGTCCACTCGGTGAGCCTCCATTTGTTTTGCTGTGAGAATTCACCGTTGGGGGTTGGATGCTCGTTTATCCGTGCGCGTGCAGTCCGTGCTGCCGAAAAACTAAAAAAACCGGCACGGGTAGCATAGATTCCGGAGCCAGGCCACTAAAAGATGTGCACAATTTATGGCGTGGGACACAAAGGCGGCCGGGCGTGGTGTTGGCCACCCACCCCCTTGTGTGCCGTGCCAGCCTTCATAGGTGCTCGCTAACAGCAAGCACTTGCCTCAATAGTCTCTTAAGGCTATACGGGCGATTTTTGTCTTTGTGTGTGTGCTCGGGCCAACATGCGGAACGGAGTACACAGGTAAAATCCGGAGCCAGCAGACAGACGGGAAACATGGAATTATCTCTCCGCCTTTTACAAACACCCTGACTGCTTGGCAAAGCTGTGATGTCACTGAACACAGGAGTTGCCAGATGGTGCCACTCCCACTTCGTAGGGTGACAGCAGTGCATCATAGATTAATAGTGGTTCGTGCAGTGGTTTGTAAAACAAATATATACAGTTTTGGAGCACATTTAATTGCCACTCTTGTTTAAAAAAAACTATGCAGATTTGGGAAATGTTATTTTTATGCTGGGTGTGAAGTTTCGAAGTCATTGGTGTTGGTGAGTTATAGGTTTTGTGAGAACGTGTAAATTATGATCAGACGGACAAACGCACAGCATAGCAGTAAAGCGGCGCTATGCTCCTTAAACAAATAAACTTGCATTTAAACAAATGGACTAGAAGCAGCCGCAGCGGTGTTTGTAAAAAAAAAACACAATTAATTAGTAATTATGGACAAGGCTATAAAATCAATGGGGTGAAGAGAATTAAGTCAGTTGTGGAATTAGAGGTGGGTAACATAGGCGATTACCTAGGGTGGAAAATGTAATAGTGATTTAGAGAAATTGGTCAATCCACTGCTAGATGTAGGCTTCCCCTAGACGGATCGTTCGTCGGGGGTTTGCTTGACCACCGTACCTCAACATGTTGTTGCCTCGTGTAGGTTCATGAAGGGCGGGAGTAAGGGTTGGTGTGGATGGCACTCGCCACAAACGTTCGCCGTGGCCAGGAATCAAACACGAAATGCGGCAAGAGTTCAAAATTGCAGCGCGCCATCGTAATCCGCCCTAAAGATCGGGCAGAAAATTTCCTCCCCCTCCAACGACATTTTCGGGGTCACCCATGACGCGAGTGGGCGTAGCGCTGAAGCTGCGTCGGTGGCTGCACGAATAATCCCACTGCATGCCCAGTTTGCTCAGGTCTTCATTCCCTTCTTAACCCCGTTAAAAGGTTACACCGCTACTCGTAACGGTAAATGATGCAGAAAAACCAAATCCTAAATGTGAGAGAACGTTTATCGTTTTCTCATCCCCGTATTGCATCGCGGAGCAATGTTGGCTGATGTTTTTATGTGACCAGCTTGCCAATGGGTCGTATCCCACGTTCATTTGTGAGCAGCTTGTTATCGTCGTCAGGTTATTATTAATTGCATTCCCGGTGCGCCACGTATGTCTCGTGACAAAGAGTCGATTTGTGAAATCTCGCAGAATAGTACGAACCCGTGCGGTCTGAGAATTCGTGTCAAATAACTTGTGAAAAAACTCTTCAAGTGATTTTTCTTGTATCTTCATACAACTGCCCCCACACACTCCTCCTTTGAAATTGGTATTTGGAGCATGACAACCCTCAGAGCTGTAATATATATAGATAATATAGTACGATGGAGGCTTAGACCATCGACTGGCAAACCCTTTTGAATCGAGTTTATTTGGGAATGGCTGCCCGGAATTTCCAACCCAGTAGCTCAGTGGTGGAAGCTCAACAACACTCAGACCTCTGAGTCACCTGGCCACCTCGGCAGGTTTATTTCTTTTAATTTGACAGTTGCTTTGTACATTTGATATTCCCTTTGTCAGATAAAACTCCTATTTGACATTTGAAGCAGGTCCTTGATATTATTACATATCAGAGTAAATTACATTGGCCACATTTGTGTGAGCAGAACAAAAAAATATCCCTTGGTTTAGAATTTCCCGAGCCTTGATATTGAAATGCAAGGTGTCATCTGTTGTGTGACACATTGTACTGTGTTAGGGCATGTGGCTATGGAGTAGAGGTTTTTTTTTTTAATGCGCATTGCATATAGAGGTATAGCACATCCAGTGGTATTTCCCTGTAGGAGGGAATAAAAATAGCTTGTGAATGACGACAATGATGGCGTAAGAAATTCTGATTTTTTTTTGTTCTATCAATGAACCACTACACTCTCAGTATTATTCCAGAACGACGCTGCTCTGTGATGTTGGCAATTTCCTTTATTTTTTGTTGTCTTCCAGTGACACCTCTCTAAGCTGGATTACAGGTATCCACCGCCACACACCAGATTACACAGCAGTGTTGCGAGGGATACGTTTTTTGTAGCAGTGGCATGGCAGACAGGCCTCAGCTCGAGCTAACTCTCGCGTGAACTTGGTCTATTCTTCCACGTTGACTCGAGGTCTTAGAGTGGGTTGGTGCTCCCCATACTTCAACCCCACCGCATTGCGACATGCCGATCGACTAACGTTGGGCGCAACCATTTCATGTTTGCCGGGTGGACAGAGGCGGGACGATTTGAGAAACGTGCTCCATTGTTTTTAAGCTGCCGTGCCAGAAGATGGACTCTTGAACCGACGACCTCTGGGTTGACAAGTGAGGGTGTGCGAGCCATTACACTAAGGCAATTCTTCCGAAGTAAATTAGACCATTAGTCATCCGGAGCAAATACTGCAGTACCTTTAAGCTGACTCCCGATGAATCTGACATCCGTGGAATCCCTGTTTACCCATTTCGCAGTGCGTGGATTCAATTCTCAGTGCAGCATGCAACTTGTCTGCTGGAGCTCTATCAATCCTTCTGCCACCAAAGGAGGGAATCTGGCCACACTGTTGCCAACGGCAGAGAGCCGCTCATCTCACGTTGTGTTTCCCCACTTTTGCTTCGCTGCAGCCACACACACACAATACACGGTTGTTGTTGTTGTTGTTTTCAGGCGTTTTCGGAAAATGTGAAAATACATTCGGGTTTGGCACCACCTATAAAAAAAAACCCTGCACGAATTCATAGATTATGGAGGCACAGTGCAGCTGATGTGCACAATGCGAGTAATGGGAATTTATGTCACGAGCTTTGACTGTGGTGAGTTACCACTGGCAGTGAAAACTGGAGGGTGCCTCGTGCTTTTTAGGTTTCATGATCTTGCTTGGCTCAATGTAAGCATACAATCCATAGCGTTGTGTACACGTACAACATATATATTGGTAGATTCCTACAAAGCCTTTTAAACAGCGGTGTGATAAACAGCTCGAATGCAAATTTCTGCCGTTCATTTTGCCTGCTTGTGGTATAAATAGATTGCAGTTTGTACGGCGATGGATTCTTCTTGAAAGTTAAAGCACCCACGTTGTGAATTTTGTATTCAAAACATTCACCGGCGTTTGCGTATTGCACCTCTTGATGCACAGTGTGATATGCAAGCCAAGGGCCTGCGAGGCAGCGTAACCTTGACAGCACAGAAACATCTCCGATATGCCCTCACTTTGGAAGATGTGATTAAAAAACTGCCGAGACTTAGATTCATTCCAATGTTGGACCCTGAAAATCAAAGTGCGGAATTTGCGGGGTTGACAATTTCTTGGCAATTTGGGTGCGTTTATTTATTTTTACCTAATTATATACTGCGCGCGTGTGTGTGTATATATAAAAGCAGGCTTGCTGATATGGGTGTAATGGTTAGTACACTGGATAATTCAGAGGTCGCTGCTTCAATCTCCCGGGCACGGCAGTTGAAACAAAGAGAATGATTCTTAAAGATCCCCTCCCGCCAGCAGTATAAACGGCGACAATCACAGTCCATCGGCAGATGGCAGCTTGCGTGTAATGGAGTAATGTGTGGGTACCCCTTCACCGCCCCCACCATCTTCCAAGGCACCTGGCCAGCATGTAAAAGAGTAGGCCAGATACCATCTCGAGGGGTTCACATGAGCTCCCTCTATTGGAAGCACGTCCACCAGCAGTGGTGGAAAGAGAGACATTTCAGGATATTCCGTTTGAGCGAGGTCATATTTAACCAAACATATCCACATTCATCTATTTTACCACCCGATATCATTTTATTTGACCTCTGGGTCCCAGCTCTGTCAGACGAATATGATTTTATCCACATTTGATGAATCTCCGGAAGAAACATGTGCAGATTGAAGTTTTACATTTGAAAAATAAATGCCTGTCGCGGAATTTACTTTGTTCTGAAAAACAATCATCCTGGCCTGTTCTTGCTGCGCGAAACTAAGACAAGTAACGGCGAGATGATGTTGTCATTGAACATCACACATCATAATTTACACTCCAGTTATAGTCACCCTGCAAACTAAAAATATGATTCCGTTCCTTTGTCTTTGACGTAAAGCTTGACCTTTTCGAGGCACATATTGTGCGTGTCATTTCTGTTCGCTGGCTTAAAGCCCTTGTACATTGTGGGATGTTGAAATGCTTCGGTAAGCCTGAACATTAATGGGATGATCTCCTTTTGTCCACTGCATCTGGACATGGCAATTGAAATGAATGTGATGCAAGGAACAATGCGTAAAAAGTGATGGCGCCCAAGTGGCTCGATCGTCCTTGCTCTAAGCTTTGTGAGGTCTTTATTGAACAAGATCAAGCAGGGTTGAGCAAAGACAAAAAAGGTTGGACATCTCTAAGTGGGTGGAATCCACCTCAGGCACGAACGCAGGGACCAGCGTGACATGAATAGCGTTCACGTGTATCTAGACATGCTTAACATTCAGAATCAATATAAATGATTTATATAAAATAAGTTTTACGGTAGCATTGCTACGAGGTGTCGTGTGCAAGCGACACCGCCGTTATTTTGTTAATGAGCGCTGAATAATTAATGTTGTAACGGACGGTGCGATGGCCTGCGTCGTGAGTGACCGTGTACACGCCACAACCGCTTTCGTTTGGAACCACAATTTGGTTCTTTGCGGTGCGCCACAGAAGAATGGAGCGTTCGGAAACCAGCGTAAAAAAAAACGCGTTTAGTTTTTTTTTAAACGATAAATTAGCTGTTTTAACCGATGAAATTTGCTCTTTCAACAGAAGAGATTAAAGTGCAATTTGAACATATGACGAAAAACGAATCACACGCAATGATGATAGCAGATTAATGAGTTTGACCAGCGTGAAATGGTTTCATTGAGGAAGAAAGATGATATAATCAGGGAGAGAGAAAAGGAGCCAGCTGTATCGCCCGTTCGGACGCAGAGGAGATATCCGTGGTTTGGCTGAAACCGCTCCAGTGTCCTTCTCGACTTCGCTAGCCGCCATCAAACAACGGTATTATACAATTGCCTTTACACAGCTCCACATTTAATTAGTTTCTAGCCACATTGTACGTGTCGTGGATTTATTCTCCAACACATGTGTTTTGGAGTACTCTTTGGTTTTTTGTCGGTAAAATCACGTAGGTAAAAAATAAAATTAAAATAAATCACGACGTTTCGAAGGCAACACAAGCTTACCTACGTGACTTTACCGAAAAAACCCAAAAGAGTATGAACCCTTGTAGTCACGAAAACTTCAAATCTAGAATGTGTTGGAGTAGTAACACATTTGGACGTTTTGTTTACGTGACAGCCCTTACTAATCGCTGTGTCGGGTGGTGGTGGGTTAACGACACATTTATATTTACGCGATCTAACCCCCCCCCCCCCCCGTAGAAAAAAGCCCTCTATTACGACGTACAAAATCCATGATTGCACCCTACCACGCTCCTCTGTCTGCTCGCTGCTATCACCAAGGGGCGCTGACCAGCGTTGTTGAAGCATGGTCGACAAGGCCCCCCCCCCGCCCCGCGTGGACGAGACGTCGTGGGGAGGTCTCCGTGCGCGGGGGGCACGCGCTGTGCACGCGCACGGTCACGTGACTAAGGAATGCGTCCACGAGTCTCGTCGCACTTCGCCAGTACCTCCACCAGTACCGTAAAAAACACAACTCACTCACTCCACATTCCTAAGGTTGCGGGACTGATGAGCAGCGCATCTTCCCGAAAGCGACGCTCGTTTTATATTACAGTGGGGGGTGGGGGGGGTACAACAGGGCAATGGCGATGATGGATCGGGTGATAGAATCTGGGTCATGAGAGATGGGGGGGGGGGTGCGCTGCGGTGATGAATGCTCCAGTGGCACGTGCGTGGTTCTGATGCCCGGGAGACGAACAATCTCGTGCGGTTTGCATCACTATAATAAACTAAGGACTACCCGGGTCAAATGTTCTTCACTTCAAGGGTTTTATTTCACGCAATGCGAGATTTATTTTTCTCTTCCTCTCTCTCTCTCAGGGTGGGCCTCAAGTTTTGTCTTCGATTTGTCTTCGGTAAGTGTTTGATATTTCTCGATATTTGATTATGGGGCGAGTAACCGTGGCAGTAGGCAATGTGGACGATTGAATAGCAATAGTTTGTAACACTATGCAACTGTAAGAGGTACAGTAACACTAATGCCAGTCGTTTGTCAATCTGCTGCTGGATAAAAGTGTCCCACCCCACACCGTGTCGGTCATGAGGATTTTTTGACCATACTTCACCAGGCTGGTCAGTGTGGGTTCATGACAGAGGCTCCCAGAAGTTCCACCACCAGCCAGCTCAGTATCTTGGAAGCTTCCCTTATGATGTGGTTGGCCCTGCTCAGAGGGTTTTGTGTTCATTACAAGTCCTCTCCATCTCTAGTGTACGTTATATATATTAAATGTATGGGATGTGTTGCAGATAATCATATTAACACATTTTTTAAAATCTGGGCGAGACATTTTATTGCAGTGAACCTGCATTCAGACGCATTCAGACGCTGTCTTTCCGACAGACCGGTTCTTCACCTGAGGACGGCTGCTTGCGTTGTGGCCGAAACGTCGTGAGAATTGTATTTTATTATGTTTTATTTTTATTATTTTATTATTTCCCTTCTACGTGACTTTACCGAAATAGCCAAGAAGAATATACGCGTGATTTTTAAAAATAATACCTTATTATTTTTATATTGACGTGACTTTACCGAAAGACCTAAAGAGTATGAATTCCTTGCAATCACGAAAGCTTTATGTCAAGATTTTAACCTAAAAAAGTCCCATTGGTTCATGTTCTTCAATTGTTTCGTTTTATATTCAAAATTAAACACCCTTTATTTATTTACATTTCATTATTCCGTGTCAGCTGGAGTTCGCCGTATCTAGCTCGGGTAACTTCGTTGTGACAATTGCAGACAAATAAGTATTCGATCAAAATTCGAAGTCGAGGCAAAATAATTGTTATTCATGAGCTATTAATTTTAACAGAAAGAAGTTAAGGGAAAGTCCTCGGGGTTTGTGATTTGCAGTTGCACAGTAATTGCCATGGGAGCCACACTGCACGTGAGTGTGACAACAAGACTGACCATGCATACATAGCACCTCCAATGAGCACGGTTGGCTACGTACGGTGCGAAAGAGGTTCAAGATACGCACACACGAAGCCAATATGTAACGTGGGAAAACTCACGTTCATATCAACTCGTTACCGCCACACCCTTCTGATGGCACGGGTCCTCGTTTGCCCACCGTGAGTTGGAGCAAGGCAGCTGGTACATCTGCCTCTGATGGCCCTTGTTGGATGAGATTTATGAAGTGCTTTGTATTCGCCCGATAAGCACCGATATTCCGCTCACGACGATGGTGCACCGTGAATTCGTTCACATTTGTACTGCGCCACTAATGCCCCACGGGTGGTGTGCAGATTACGATGACCGATTTAAAGTCAATTTAGACCGACACCCATTAGGGGAAACTGGCGAATAATAAAATAACTTTATTAAATTATAAAAAACAAACATGGCTTTTTTTTATTACATTTATGTGCAATTACAAACTCGAATAAGTTAATTTAACGTTTAAATATTAACACTATTTGCAACTTTACAACACGAAAATTACGACCTTGCAGTTTAACCCCGAGTCGCTTACCATCATCACCAGCACCAGGTTCACAGAGACGTGTGGAGAAACGCCGGTGGACAGAGAGCCTCCGGAGGAGCACGTGGATCAGAGAAAGACACGAACACACACACGCACGAGGGACGACGCCTTGCCGTGACCGTGAAGGAATACAAATGGGCTTGCTTGGTCTGGACCAGGGGTTGGCAACCTGCAGCCCCATTGAGGCTCTTTGGCTGCCCCCTTGTGACTCTTTGGCTGCCCCCTTGCGGCTCTTTGGCTGCCCCCTTGTGACTCTTTGGCTGCCCTCTTGCGGCTCTTTGGCTGCCCCCTTGTAACTCTTTGGCTGCCCTCTTGCGGCTCTTTGGCTGCCCCCTTGAGACTCTTTGGCTGCCTCCTTGCGGCTCCTTGGCTGCCCCCTTGTGACTCTTTGGCTGCCCCCTTGAGGCTCTTTAGCTGCCCCCTTGTGACTCTTTGGCTGCCCCCTTGTGACTCTTTGGCTGCCCCCTTGAGACTCTTTGGCTGCCCCCTTGTGGCTCTTTGGCTGCCCCCTTGAGACTCTTTGACTGCCCCCTTGTGACTCTTTGGCTGCCTCCTTGTGACTCTTTGGCTGCCCCCTTGTGACTCTTTGGCTGCCCCCTTGTGACTCTTTGACTGCCCCCTTGAGGCTCTTTGGCTGCCCCCTTGTGACTCTTTGGCTGCCCCCTTGAGACTCTTTGACTGCCCCCTTGTGACTCTTTGGCTGCCCCCTTGTGACTCTTTGGCTGCCCCCTTGAGACTCTTTGGCTGCCCCCTTGTGACTCTTTGGCTGCCTCCTTGTGACTCTTTGGCTGCCCCCTTGTGACTCTTTGGCTGCCCCCTTGAGACTCTTTGGCTGCCCCCTTGTGACTCTTTGGCTGCCCCCTTGTGACTCTTTGGCTGCCCTCTTACGGCTCTTTGGCTGCCCTCTTGCGGCTCTTTGGCTGCCTCCTTGCGGCTCCTTGGCTGCCCTCTTGTGGGCAAACTTTTATTTAACTGAATTTACTTCATTCGGTTATTTTACTCTCTAAAGTGATGGGTCGGCAACCCGCGTCTCCGGAGCGTCACGCGGCTCTTTCAGGAATGCTTCGTGACGTCATCTTATTAAGGACCACCACCGCCGTCTCAGATTCAACGCGCAATGCACTGCGGCTCATGAAATATTGAGATTTAAATTTATAAAAAAAAATTACCGAATTTAAAAAAAGTATCTTCTTTTAATTTTGGTGGCCGACCCCCCCCCCCCTGGTCTGGACACATGGCTACAGGGGATGGATGGCCACTGATTTGTTATCACCTAACGCAGTATGGGTTAGCACGCCGTGGCTATGAGCTTGGAAGAAAAAAATGCGTTCAGTTAACGCGCCACGGATAACATCGGTGGCTAGTGATCTCTGAATCGGTCCTAGCCAGCTCGACATTCAACAACCCGCATTGACCAGCGTGGTGAAATATGGTCTAACACCCCCCCCCACCCCCTCCCACGAATGACAGAACATCGGGAGGTCCAATTCCATCCAGCAGTGCAATGGCAAAAGGGCTCAAATAAAATTGGCGGCATTATTAAATTATTATTATTAACGTTGCAAACAAACTATAAAAATCAATGCCTTGATTAAGGGTAACGCATTAAACGAGTAATTTCCCAAAGTTGTCTTAGATTTTGTGTTTTTAAAATTTAAATAAAACTACTCCGACGGTGCGGAACCCACAACAGGTGCTCGTGTATCCACAGAGCCACGGAAGGCGCTCGACGACACAGCCCCGGGCCCGCCGAGGGGAGATGGAGCGATGTAAATGAGCTCGAGTGCGTGTGCCGGGCGGATCATTGACACCGCAAGACGGCGAGAGATGACAGCTTGTGGAGACCTTCATCCAGCGGTCGATCGATCATGGCTGCTGCTGCTGCTGCTGGGTAGCCGGTAGAGCCTGCCGTGGCTGAAGCCGCCGTTGCGCCTGTGGCTCTCAGAGCCCACGCGCGCGGATCTGTTGCCGATGATTGCCGGAGGGAATTCAGATGAGCATCAGCACGAGCCTCCTTATTTAATGGCTTCTCTAAGGAAGTGATTTTTTTTTCGTAAGGTCGGCATCTTGCGGTGACGCAGCCTTGTCAGGTGCTTTGTAGCGAGCGGCATAAATGCGATGTTCAGCCGCGACTCTTCTCAGAGAAGAGATTTGCGGGGATTATATCACGGTTTGGTGACGTACGGTGCGAAAGAAGTTCAACATACTGTACGTACATACGTAGAGTCTTCTTGGGCAACGATGGGATCTGGCCTGCACTGTTAGCGTCCGCCAGGCTGACATGTGATGGGGGAGAAGGGGGAGATCTCCCCTGGATCTGCTCTATTATTATTCTGGTGATTGTACTTTACTTGCCAGCTCCGTGGGGGTATACATTTATAGACCCCCCCCCCCTCTCCCAATAACAGATGTTGACTCGACAACGTCAGGGATGAGACTGGTTCGTGCGTGAGTTGGATACTGGCTGCCGGGTGGCCAGGAGATGGAAGCACAGCAATGGATCGATGATTGTCTTTGCGGAATGATTGTCACCCCCGTGGATGTTATGCGCGTTGGTTTTCTCCCGTTTCCTCCCACATTGAGCCAATGACTCATTATTGGAATATCCCAATCGAGCATGGCCCTCCCGAAAAAAAGGGTCTTGAGACTTAATGAAGCTTCCCAATATAGAATGCATCACTATTATGATTATTTCAAAGTGTAAAAAAAACGTGAAGGCAATGTCAACCGCGACGTTCAGTTTTTTTCTGTAATGTTTTTTTTTGGGTTAGATCGCGTACATATAAATGTGTTGTTAAAATCACCACCACCCGACACAGCCAATTAGTAACGTTTGTCACGTAAACAGAACATGCCAAGGCATTACTAGTACAGCACACCGGTGTGTTGCAGAGCAAATCCTGTGTTTGTGTAATTGGATGTCGGGTGGTGGCGGGCTTAACGGCACATTTATATTTACTCGATCTAACCCAAAAAAAAACCGGCATTATGGATGATATTGGTCGCGAAAGCCTACTACGTGTTAAACTTTTTTGTATTTTATTATTTGTCAATCATGGGATCAATGTCTCATTAAGCCGCGTCGGCCACGGAGGGGTTGTTTGACCATACTTCACCATGCTGGTCAGTGGGAATTGAAAGGCGAAAGCCAATGGGCAGAGGCCACGGTGCGTGCCTGTGCGATTGTCATCAGGCGCACGTTTGTCTCCGATGAACTTCACCCATGCGCGTGCGCTCGCTTGAAAGCTGCGCATGATGAGCGTCGCTCCGTCGCTGCCGCCGCCGAATTGCGTTGCAGGGCAGGGACCGGGGTTTGTGTGTGCGCGTCGTGAACGCCGCGTGTTGCGTGATGCGCTCGCCTCTCTTGCAACGAGGAGTCCGTTCCGCGTGGAATATTCACAGTGGCGAGGAATATTCCGAAAGAGAAAGAGAGGGGCGGGGTGTGGGAGGAGCGCGTAGAAACGACCTGGCAAAAAAAGAAATCGGACGGGGATTTCACGAATTTGCACTGCGATATATAATGATTCGCGTTTCAAGAGTACATATTTGTTCTCAATTGCACCAAGTCCCCCATAGGTGTTGCATTCAAGCCAGCCCGCTAATTAATACACCGGGACTGCTCCCTGCTAATTTGGCACGCTTCAAACAACAGATGAACAGGCACGCGCGCGCGCAAAATGATCGCTCGTAAACAAAGAAACAGGGACTTCTCTTCTCGACACGGCAGAGTTGACGGAAAGGAGGGACGAAAGGTGAGACGAGGTTTTTGTGGTGAGAGAGGAGGGATGGATGGATGGAGGGAGAGAGAGAGAGGAGGAGGAAGAGGAGGAGGCTCATTAACTATGCTGCAAAGTGGGACACGCAGCTGGGCTGAGCGAGAACGCGAAGGGCTTCCGAGCCTCTGCCGACGCTCCCCCTCCCACCCCCGTCGCTCTCACTCCTCACTCGGCACACTCAGGGCACGCCACGCGGGCTGGGCTCTCTCACTCGCAACGCTCGAAGATTACTCCGTTTTAGCTCCCCCAGCGCCCCCCGGGGAGAAGCAGGGAGGGAAGGAGGGGGGAGAGACCCACATCGTCTGGGAGCTTCCCCGAGCCGAAGCCGACTGGAGCGCTGCTGGTGCCGCTGCTGGTGCTGCCCGCTTGGCTCACACCGCACTCACGCAGAGCCAAGGAGCCCCCCCCCTCTCCCGATACCGTCTCGTCGGCTCCGTGATGTCATCCGCGAAGGAGAAACGCGCGCGTCTCCACGACCATGTTTAAGGTGGAAGGGAATAGTGTAGCGGCACAACGAGGAGGATTCGTTACCGGCGCGAAGGAGAGCGTGGCGAGCCCACATAGGCGACCCTGGTGCAGTAATTGCTGAATTGATTAGCGTGCGTGTCGTGTGGAGGGGGGGGGGGCACGAGGGGGGGTGGGGGGTGAGAATGTTAAGATGTACGCGGTTCGGAGCTCGCAGCTGGAGGAGGAGAGACGATTGGATGTAGGTCTCTGATCAAGGAGGACAGCTCCAGCACCTGATTCATTGTGATGCTATTCTTCTCTCCAATATCATTCTTCTGAAAGGTAAAGAAAGCTTCTGCGCGATTTCAAATGTGAAATGGTGCGAAACGAGACGTTCAGCCGCCGCTCCTCGTGCTTTAAGCGTGGCGAGCGCAAGGGATGAGAATTGAAACAAAAAAACCTTATCTGAACTGCAAATCGCAGCTCGTAAATGATCATTTATTAGAATAAAACGCTGATAGTACGTCGTGACTGCTCTGATATGTCAATGTGCGTGTGTGTGTTACAAGATCGTATTATTTAGCCTCTGTGCCATCTGGTTGTGTGGGTAAAAAACAATGTAATGTGGTGATCACAATTAACGTGGATAGGAAATGACCACGAACGCGTCTTTTGTAGACTCAGTGTAAAAATAAATAAATCATGGAATGTTTTATATATATTTAAAAAAAAATTACGGAGCCTTGCTGTGATCTTGTATATGCTGCCATCGTTTCGCGGAATTTGTATTGGTACATATTTCGTCGAAAGGTGCAAAACCATCAAATTCTACCACGGTGTAGAGAAATACCAGCAGCTCATAACACGGGGAGACAACGCAGCAATATCATTAAGCAGATCACATAGTGGACGTTACGTGCGTGCTATGTGTAAACGTTCACGTTGGAATTTATTTTTTTAAATATAATAAATTGCCATATATCGACGTAAATCCATTTCGCATCACTGTACCGCTGCTTGCTGGCGTACACGTCGCATGAATACTGATAAGGCGAGACCTCACAAAGCCGCCACCGTCTTCATTTCATACGCATTTTAATTGTGGAGCGTTCAACTACCCACACACAAAGGAGATTGCTACTCTCGATACGCGGCGAGAAGGCGATGCCCGCAATTGCGTCGTCGAGTTCGTCGGTGGCTCGTGGTTTTAAGTTGATCACTCTATTAAAATAGTTCACCCGCATGATGCCCACCAACAACAGCAAAAAAATAAATCACAGTCATCATTCGCGTGCTTATATTTTTAGACTTGCCTTGGCGAAAGCTCACGTTGGTCGCTCGGCCAATTCGTTTACCGAATGTAAACGTTTCATGATCGAGATTCGCGAATTCGACGGATCTCGTGCAAATGAGGGGCGCGTCGTGACGTCTCCGGCGCGCGCGCACGGCGCGCTTTGGGTTCGTGAAGTAGTCCACTCGAGTGGTGGTGGCGTGCCGTGTGGCGATGTCCTGGGGTGATGGACATTGCTGGGGATGCCAGCCACTCGAAATCATTGCAGCCACGGACACCTACCGGCAGTTGGCACTCGCATCACATCCTCTTGTCTCACCAGATGTTGTTATACTCGTCGTCGTCGTTATTATTGTTGTCATGGGAAATAATATAACGCGTGCCATTGATACATTATTGTTCAGATGGAATTCGTTGTTGAATGTGACACCCATTAATTGTACACCGTTGAAAGGTGTGGGAAACTAGGTCTGAATGAATGAACATTGCCTGCATTAGATTGTCTAAAATGTGTAGTGTAGGTTGGATGTGCGCCTACGCAATGTATGTTTCCTCTGTATATGTTTGTGTGATACAGGTTACACAGTGTGTGGCGTAACCAACATGAGCGGTATTGCTAATCGTGAGTGCAGTACACAATGAGGATACGTGGCTCTTCGGCAAAACGTCACAGTAATAAGTGTATGTGGGCGTTCATCCCCACCTTGCGTGCAGTACCCTCAGTGGGGTTTAATACGACATATGGGGTTTTAGAAATGTGTAATCTTACCTCATAATTTCCTAAAGAGACATGTGTAGTGGAGAATGGTGAATGGCACATTTGATATGCGTGTCGCTTTAGCATATAAAACGCAAGGTACGGTATATACGATTTTCAGCACAAACGGAAAATAAATACAACCATTAGTCTCCCTTATCTACGGTTCCTAAAAACGTTTATTTAAAATGGCCACCTTGAAGTGGTTTCAATATGCAGCGAGTCTCATCCACTTGAGGTGCAGCCGACTGATGGAGCAGCCACCGAACAGCCCCTCCTGATGGTGTGTGTGGGCAAACGGCATCCACGGCTTCACAGCATCCCCGACGCATTCACGAATGCCGTGTTCACGAAAAAGGGGCACGTTGCTTAACAATATTCTGCAGCTTCAGTTAAAGCAATACACAAATTATCGTAATGTGTAGTTGAGTTAAAATCAATTGAAACAGATATCAGCCTGTTGGGGCCTTTGACATCGAATGTTTCTTGGTGGCCTAGATGGTACTCCAGGCTCATTAAAGCGCTGACTTTTTACTTGAGATGATACAAACTACACTTTTTGAGATTCTAATTTTGATCTCGTGTTCATCTTCATTGGGTTTCTTATAAGCCATTCTCAAATGATGTGAACAACTATACACGTTCATGTTCTTCCACGTCTTCTGAATTTGATTGAATTTCAGTTGTCGACCTGTAGAGTCGGCTTCACAGGCAGCTGATTGTGGTGCCAGATCACGTGTCAATCATGTGTCAACCATGTCGGGTTCCTGTGCAATATTCCAGTTTATTTTTGCACTGATTATCTTAATTCATTAACCCACGTCCACACGGACTATTATTGATGCAATACATCAACAATAATCAACTATGACATGTGGAATAGAGCGTGGCATGATGGCATTGTAAAGGCAACGAGGAGGAGGAGGGGGCATTTGTGATGGAAGGGACACGTGTGTAGGCTTGGATGAGAGGCAGGTTAACTGAGAAAGGCGTAGAGCCACATGGTGGTCAGACCGCGGAGGTCGGGTGTAGGCTATTCAACAGTTGTGGTATGTGGCAGAAGGAAGCAATGCCGAGATGTGGCGGCGGCATTGGAATAGCGCTCGCCATGACGACCTCGTGATCTCCACGTGTGCGCGTAACTTTACCAACGTGATTATTGCTGGCATTGGCCTCGGTCATGTGATGAAACATTTCTGTTACGACGCAAATTAAATTCAGGGACAAAGGAATGAACTTGGGAGTTTCCCTGGGGTGGGTTTGCTGGGGGGGGGAGGAGGAGGGGGTCGGGCACGTGGTCGGGGGTGGAGGGCAAATATCCATGTGGGACCACGTCAAGTGGCCAAAGGGGCCCCATGAACGCTCGTAATTATGATGGCACGGCACCAGCGTAGCGTACCCTTCCTGTCTCCTTTGTTCCCACACGCGTGCCCTTAATTTTTCAGACGTGGAAGGATGTTCACTTCACCAGCTGCACGGTCTTACAGGGTAAGGCAATTCACGCCGCCTATGGATAATGTAACATATTCATGGTGTACGTTTTACACTCGACGTTACAAGTGCAGCCCTTTTGTCAATCCACTGTTCGTTGAGTCCCTCCCCCACACCGTGCGGGACATATGGGTTTATTTGACCTACTTCGTCACGCCGATCAGTAAGGGTTGGTGAAGGAAGGGCGCATAGACACTGGAGAATAGTACAGTACAATAAAAAAAATTCGTCACTGCCCTCTGCGGACAATGCAAGCCCTGCAGCGACCTCCAACACCTGTTCGTTGCGGTCATCCATCCAATGCATATCCAGGCTCAACTTTGCTTAGCTTCAGAGAGACCAGGTGCATTCTGGGCAGCTAAACATGATGCGTATGCATGCGGTGTGCTGTATATGCCGTACGAATAATGTACAAAGACTGAACCCCCCCCCCCCTCACAATTAACATCGTTTGATGCCCACCATTAAATAACCTGCCGTACCCGAGTTGGCTAATGTTTTGGGAAATGGCCGCCTATTCGGTGCAGAGAGAGATTGGGGGCAGCCTAAATGTTTTGACTGACATTTGGAGGAAGACTGTGGTGGTGCCTTGAGAACACTGACATTTGGACGTACAATACCCCCTTGGATGACATTTAGCGATAGTTGGCATAAACGATTTTCATAACGACCAGATAACTGGATCGCAAACCAAAACCTATAAATCTGCAGCAGCAAAAACAAAAAAAACACACTTAAATCGTTTCGTGTAAAGCAAAAAAAAATTAGCACGTGATGTAAATAAAATAAAAACGAAATCAATATGTGTACGTGCATTGATCTAAATTAAGCAACGACAAAAAAATGACCAGGTTGAATCCGCCGCAGCCCACTGCAAGTCAATAGATTAACGTTTCGTTGTGAGTGCAGCAGTTGAAGACATTGTTATGTTAAGTAGGTCAACCATTTTTAGGTGTGACCATTCATGCACTGTTCGTTTGCTAATGTATTCCCACGGGGAGATACGAGAACAATGCTCTCCAGCAATTAGCCACATCATTACACTCCTTACACGACTGCGCTATATGTCGACTTTGTCCATCAAATATTACACACGTTCTGTCCATCGATAAAATACACGCACACAAGACCGTGCACCGAGCGTTAAACAGTTTTACTGTGTATAATGTTTACACGTACAAATGAATGTATGCAGTCCAGAGGATGGTCGGTGTGTTTTGACGTTGCAGGCTTCTCTGTTTATACCAGGTCGTGTCTAACTGGAATTCACAAGCGATGGCTGGTTTTAAGGAAAGCCGAGCTGAGCTCTTTAACCCTGCCGAGTGAAAAATGTCCCATCTTTAAAATATAGCAAAATCCTGCCCTCCTTTGAGCCTCATTCCCATCAGAGGCCAGCATGACATCGCCTACAGCCGTGCGCACATTTAGGGTCCCTCGAACCGACGCCAGCGAGGTGATAAACCGCTGGGCTCGTGTCACCAAGGTGGGCCGACCAGGCACATCCAAGGAATCTTTATCCTCCTGCTCTTCAGACGAGTGCAGCACATGCAAATCGCGTCTACGTACATACCTGAAGTTAGATGTTTTTAATTTAGCAAGAACAACAAAAATGCTGGTTATATAGATGTGTGGCCTCTTGTCTCAGCGTTCGAAGCAACAGATTGTCAAACGCTTTCTCTGCCTCGCTCGCCGTGTATGTCAGTAAAAACGTCACGGCTGCCATTTTTGTCTTCCTTTCCAAAAGGGCCATTTTATAAAATCTTCCACTGTGCCCTCTACTAAGGCTGTGTTGACGACGACGGTGGTGATGTCTCCTTCCTTGCTTGTAGACAATTGCCCAAGAAAATTCACTTCGCTTTTTAAACATTATATTGCATGCATAAACGACTTCTGTATACAGTGTACTACTGAATTCATCCGTATACTGGAATGCATGCATACATTACATTAGTATACATTATGTACTGTGTAGATATTTTTTTCCTATACAACCCCAGTATGGGGTAAATGTGCTGCACAGACATCTCAAGTAGGATGATGGGTACTTGCTAGGGAGTGGCGTTAAGATCAGCAGGGGGGAACGTGGGGGGGCATTGCTATGTTTAGGAGTCTGGTCCTGGGCTGCTTTATTGTAAGAACACCCAGTTTAATGTCATTCTGTGATCACGTTTTTTTTGTTTTTTTTTTTACTATAACAGCATTTTTATCCGCAGCACTTGCCCACAATGCTACCACGTTTCCGGGAGGCACAACCGAGACACGTTGTGAGCTGGTGGGAGAAACAATTGTAACCAGAACAAAATGTAGAATTATTCAAATGTTTCCAAACACCAGGAGAGCCTTTCTAAAACCGGAACTGTCCCAGCCAAAGCCTTTACCTTTCCAACAAATTGTTCTGGCCAGGAATGGGATGAATCGATCATTGGCGAATTCAATCAAAATTTAAGCTGAGCTTCCATATTGAGTTTAAAAAGCACAAATATAATGCAATCACGTTTAACTTGCCGGGTCCACTGCTAACCGTAAGAACAGCAACAACTGGCTACTCAGTTGCATCTGCATCAACATAGCAGCGGCCCTGGCGTGTTTCATATAAAATATGCCACTTATGAGCAAGAGTGGAAATTGAACCCAGGATGCTGCTGACATCATAGACTACTGCACTACTAACCACTCTTACTCCGTGGTAACCAACTTTTACCTCTCACACCATGGTAAATGTTTTTAACTCTCAGACCAAGTGCAGTGCTTTAACCTTCATCATCATAGTAGCACGAGAGAGCTCCTCAAGCTGTCGGCATATTTATCCCAAAGATGCAGCAATTCGTTTAGCTCATGCACATGAGCTGATCTCATTTTCTCCGACTCAGAATCAGAATATTTATACTGGAGGAGGAATCCGATTAGCTTTAAAGCTCTTTTTCACATATGTCCAGTAGGGGCATAGGATAAGAACGTTACATCAACAAACAGTACAAAAATACACTAGGAGTGCAAAGTACAACAAAATTAAACAAATCGCCCAAACACAGACAAATACAACTAAACCATCCCCATCCTACAAGGCAAATCCCACTGAGCTATTAACTTATTTTTCAGAAGCAACCTGGCCACAAATAATAGCTGAAGAAAGTGGCCCATCATTTGGACATTTATAGCACCAAAATAATAATTCTCGATCTTCAGCTGTCATCCATTCTCATGGACATGTCCTGGCTAAACCCAACTATCTTAAGAATTCATATTTATATATGTAGTTTGTATATGTTATTTAATCCACGTGTTGCTGTTTTATGTCTCTAATTATATTTTCTAGCATTCAACTATCCACGTATATAAATTGTTGACAAATATCAATGAAACAGAATAAAAAAAAACGTTAGGATTCAATTAACTACGTGAGAAATGTGAGATTTAGGAAAGGTTTTTCTACCACTGTCTGAATACATCGCATTAATCAGAGTCTGGGAAATACTAATGAATATCAAATATCATCCAACCAAGCCTCTGTAGACTATGACATGGCATTGCAATTAGTGGAAAGTAATGCTGTCATCCAAGTGCTCACAGGCCAATGCATAAATAAATGTATGGTATTCAAGTGCATTTCAAATACATTGTACTATTGTATATCACCCCGTTAATTAATGATTTTATATCCATAATACACGACGTAACTTTACTTAGAGCATTTTAAATGCATTATACACGGCATAACATTATATACTATTTTGAAGATATTCTACACCGCAATGGCATACTTAGAGCATTTTTAAGGTACAGTAAATTAAATTAAGTACAGTCAGAATCAGAATATTTATTTATACTGGAGGAGGAATCCGATGAGCTATGCCCAGTAGGGGCACGGGATAAGAATGTTACATCAACAACAAACATCCTAGTATGAGAGGATCTGCTGCCACAGGTTTCAAGTTTCGTATTTCTCTTTTTACCAGGTGAGAGCTCACGAGGCCCAGAATAGTTCCGTTTATTAAGTTCTTGAGCCAGCTGGCCAGAATTGTGAGGAAGAACAAAAAACTTAGCCCACTATTCACTCAGGGCAACTGCAGAGCACAGACAAAGTGTTTCTCACCTGACATAAAAACTAACAATAGAGTCTCGATTGTTGGAGTGACCTGGATCAACACCGTGGTGAAAGCAATATCGTTAAATAAAATACAACACGTGTGTGTGTGTGCGCGCGTGTTACTCGGCCTATAAATGTATAATTGTCAAATCTTATAGATGATTGAATATAAATTCCGAATCCTCCAATTCCTAGGTCCTCCGTATGAACAATCTATAAATGATCAGCTTCACATTTAACAACATACATACAGTGCACGTAATTATTGTACTTTAATATGAGATTGTTTTTCCAATTACGTCTATATTCGGGAAATTTTGTCAGATAAGTGGTTCCACTGCTAATTGAACTAGGGCTGGCTAGCTTAAAAATATATACCTACCTAATAATGCAATGTCTGCTCACTAATACGCCCACCAATTTACATTCAGCGTTATAATAATGAGCCTGCATAGAAATGTAGCACTGTGCAGTAGGTCACTTTCACGAACCATGTAAGATTTTCCCTTACAGACAACTTGATCATTCAGACACACACACACGATGTTGTGTGAGGGCAGGTATTCTCTCACCTGAAACACTGCCAACAGAGTGTGCCCAGACAGATCATAACCGTACACTACTCGGAACGACAAGCACCACTCGAATGCACTGCAATGTCTCTATGTATATATTAAAATAAATCCATTACATTTCTGTCGATGCTTGACGACCAAGAGGGCCCCTCCAGCTGAACTCGATAGCAGCAGCGCCTTTCCTGGCCCCTCAAGCTGCCAGCTCTCCTCCCCCATCTCAATTTTTTGTATGATTTTTGTTTTTAAATAGACGTGTGCAGCTTATTGGTCCGCCCGTCATGTGCCCATGGCTACAAGTGTCCATTTTACTGGACTGACAAAAACCTCAGCATCTAAGGTCGTGTCAGTCTGCTAAGAATTCACCATTAAGGGGGAGGGAGGGAAACAAAGGAGCACAGCTTTCTGAAATCCTAAAATTTAACTTCAGTGGAATGACAGGCCCTGAGCCGTGAATAAAACAACCGGCCCCGCACTCCGATGGAAGTAGATAACTCGATGAAAATAAAGACGGGCACGATTCCCCACTTGTAAAGCAAACGAAAATCCCACGTGTTCCGGTGTAAACAAATATGACAATAGTTCCACACAACTGCCAGCATTCCAGTGAGATAACCAAAGGTTAAGGGAGAAAGTGACATTAAAATAACAAACGCATCACAAAGCAAGTTACACGTGTACCTCTTGCACGGGGTTTTGTTATCAGCCGCCTTGGCTTAGACCCCTGCACACCATAGTCCTGGCATCACCGAGTCTTTGGCTGTAGCCACTGCTGGTGACACTGAGACAATCAACCTCCCACAGTCCGCCGAGAGATGCACGCCAACTCTCATGAGCCCCCTAATACCACGGCCCCTGGCTACCGATGAATCTGGCGGACACGTGGCTTTGTGTGGTCATATCCTTTGGTAGGACACAGTTCCCAGCCGGTTGCCTGCAACATCCCAATGGGACAAAAAAAACTATATATTTTTTTTGATAGGGGTCAGAGTTGCCTACAGGTGCAATCACGGGCTCGCTAAGCGGGAGGGATGGCGATACTCTGGGAGGAGCACGTGGATTGTCCAAGGCCTGACCATGACATACCTGGCACCTGCTGCAGGAGGCTAACAGCGACTAAAAACTGAGCATACGAGCTGAGAGTACAATGACGCTGGCTCGCGTGATGACGAGCCGCAGCCAACGGTGGTGCGCGCACATAATCAAGGGCTCTTTGGGAGGCACGGATTTGGTTGTGGGGTCAAATAAAATGTGTGAATCTCCCCCATACTTGCTGGGCTGTTAGGCAGTCAGGAGGTGGCAGTATCGCAAAATGGATTCAAGGCATTTGTGCAGCGGTCTCTTCACAAGGATGGGGGTGTGCGCGTTATTGAGGCGCCTTTCGGTTTGATTTCGCGTGCAGACATTTATTTCCTTGGGAGAGGATTGGACGCGCGTTTCTATAGCCGAACCCCCTGCGGAAAGCAGACTTTGTGAATTAACGAAGGACCCATTATTGACTGTGCACTATAACAGCACGTATTTCTATTTGTTGCCAGTGAGATGTGTGTTATTCATACTTGGTTCAGTTATTGTGATTTTGGATCCAATGGGCTTGTAGCTCGGCCATCCCATTATTGTCAATCATATAAAGTACACAGTGTAATTGTCACGCATCTGTTAATGATGCTCATTTCAGTACTGCACTTAATGAAAATGAATGTAAGCTAATACATGAATGCAAGCGATAAGCAATTAATGGGATTTTTTACAGTTAAATTAACACGAAACTAATTGCTGAAGAGCCACTCCAGTTATGGGGTTATGTGGGATGTCCAACGCGTCGCAAACGATTAAACGTGTAAATATGACATTTTATTCACATTGACACGTAATTAAACCCTATCCCATTTAATTAACACGTAATAACGTACCAACAATAAACGAAATATTGACCATTTCAAATGCACAATTAAATAGCGCTTAGAATCCACATCTGGACTTTACTGTGCGGTTAAATCCCGGTCGTTGGGCATCAGCATGCGAGCACAGGTGCAATGCTTGGGGTTGGTTTGATGAGAGGATGCCTGATGACATTTTGTTGTTGTTGACGGGCCTGAAGAATGTGTAAGTTGTTTATTTATAAATGTAATGTCAAATTAAAGTGACAAGCCAGAGCATAAAGGGACCCCTGGACACAGCACGTGGGTCGCCTTGGCCACCCAAGGGCACGGGTTCGCTGAATTCCATGCAACCGTTAAGTACGTATAGTTGATAATTGGTGTCAGTTTTGTTGCCAGATAAAAGGGTAAAAATCCAATTATCATATTTTGCTACTGGCAAAGGAGGTTCCAATGGTGTAAATTCTTACCCCGAGCTCTCATACTCTGATGGTGCATTGTCTTTGAGTTGTGCGCCTTTTGGCGTCATCTGGTCCAACACCATGTGAGACTAGGCTCTAAGAAAAGCTGTCTCGGGTGTGGACCAATCAATTTCAAGGACAGTGCATACATTATTAGAGTTGTGTTTTTGTTTGCATTCCGACCGCAGGTATTGTGGTCAATGCAAACATGACTCCTTGTAAAAAAAAGTGTTAGTTTTGTTGCCAGATAAAAGGGTAAAAAACCAATTATCATATTTTGCTACTGGCAAAGGAGGTTCCAATGGTGTAAATTCTTACCCCGAGCTCTCATACTCTGATGGTGCATTGTCTTTGAGTTGTGCGCCTTTTGGCGTCATCTGGTCCAACACCATGTGAGACTAGGCTCTAAGAAAAGCTGTACGTATAGCTTTATAATTGCCAGTGCACAAATGCAGGTCAAATGTATGTGGGGTTTTTTTTTTAAACAACGGTTAAAAATAGCATTTTACACTTCCTAGAACTGTATTGCTAAGCACATCTCAAATTCCCCGCACGAGATAAACACAAAGCATGACTGCGTGCAGCACAAGCAGTGGGTGAACGGAGTTGCAGTGGGGTTTTTGGTTTGTTTTTGCAATCGTTATTTATTGATTTATTTTAGAAGCTCATCTGCTTTCAAGAGGATTCACTGTATTCTCCAATGGCAATTCTTCGTCGGCCATTGCCTATCTACTGCTGGATGAAGGCCTCCCCACACTCTCGCCAGCCCACACAGGTCTCCGATGCCACAATCCATATCGCTGCGGTGCATCACCTGATCTCATCGCTCCGTCTCCACCGCCTTCGCCTGTCATTCTGTCACCAGTCTTGCCCATCATCCACTATCCATCCCTTCCAGCAACGGTCTCCGGGCCTGACCCCAACTCCGTTCAGCACTGTTGGCAACGTACGGTGCTAAAGAAGTTCAGCACACATGCATACTTGCCTTAGTCATGGGAATGACAGCACGTGTAATAATTAAGTCACGTAACTGAACACATAATTTTCAGGTATTCTCTGTGCAATGCTTGATTGATACTTAACCCCTTGGTGTGTGTTGCTGGGTACGTTGCTGGTCACACGACCGCCTCGGTCTTTATTCGTGTTCTTTAAAAGCACTTGCCCCAACAGCCTACATGGGCTAAACAGGTGATCTTTGTCACACTGTGACATCGTTGATTCATGCGCTACGATCACAGGAACTCAGCTTTGCTTCCTGACCAATGCACAGCATCGGTGGCAACACGTGTCTGGACTGGACCTGTCCCGAGTGAGGGCCCCTTGGTCTGGAGTGTGAACATCAGCACCGGGAGGGGGGGGGGGGTAGGTGTGGTGAAGCCCAAACCTCCACCATGCCAGTCCGAGTTGATAACCCACCCCAACACTTGCCCCTGCAGTCTGTAAGGCTCAATTGGCTTGTTACAACCACACACCCATTTAGCACACGATGTTACGGGAAGCGAGATTCAAAACTAAAATCAGCTGAGGCTTAAATTTTTAAGAAGCGCTCAATGTGCAGAAAAATGCCCGTGTGTACCGTGGGTATGTAAACAGTAAACATTGACGTGTGCTAATTGCTGCTAATTAGCGCGTGTCATTTAGCTCCTAGCCCTTGGGATTCGTGAGTTTCCACATTATCGAGTCTCCGAGTCTCATATACACACTGTTGGCTCCAGGAGCACGGCTAGCTTGCCTTTTTTTTATTATTTTTACGGTTCATTGTTAATTCCTGATGCTCAGAAAGCCACCCTTGGGATTTTAAGTTGATGAGTTGCTGCCTAAGGCACGGAGCCATTCTAAGACAACCTTGTGTCACTATGAGTTAACTTCTTAATGTCCGTTGCTTAGGAGGACGACATTCTCGTCATTCTTAGCTTGCATTAATAATTTTTGAGGCGCACAGGTACAGGATAAGGCACCTTAGAATCCTCCGAATGGATTGGCTGAGAACATTGTTAAGTGACTATTCATCATTTGGTGCATTTGGTATTCGCTCAATTCATATAGCCCAGGGCTATCACGAAGGAGCTCTGGTTCACAGACAGTCTGAGGTAGTTTCACAGTCGGGGGCGATGTTGCTATGTTTAATCCCATTCCATTATTTTGCGGGTAAATATTTTCAAACGTGGCATATGTGGAACATGACACTGACACACGATGGCTTATTAATTTCAAATGACGTCAGGATATTCTTTTTATCGGTCACTGAGAAACAGACTGCGAAATATTTTACGCATAATACACATTAACCAGGGCGGCCATGCAGATTCAAACCACGAACCTCTCCAACAAGCAGCGAGCACGATATCGCTGCGCGACGTCACCGCGCCGATGTCTCCGCTCGAGCGTAAAACATTGTACATACCAAGCGTTGGTATCTTCATGCACACTTGTTTTGTTTTGTCAAACAAGAGTATGCTCAAGCATATGCCACTGCTGGTTGCACAGATTTAAGGGACAACAACAACAACAGCAGCAGCAACATCATCATCACGCGAGCGCACTTGTTCAGATACGGTATATCACAACGTCTTCTGGGCAATCCTGCAGATTAGAACGATATCCAATTTAAAAACAGGGAAGATGTGGGGGAATGTTGATGACATCACACCACCTATGCAAGTCCCAAGACTGGAGGAGATGTTCACACTTCCCGGCAATCGTCCTCGCGATGCTGCTCGTAGCTGCAGGGCGAAACGTCGTGTGAATGGTGTTGGTTCGCTCGCTCCCACACGGCCGCTGTGCTGGAGCAGCGATTCGTTGGGGCGTTTGTTCACGCGGCAACTGTGATTGGCTGCGTCAGGTGGCGGAGGGTGTACGACACAGCACTGGCATTTTACTCGCCCAGCGATCTGATGCAAAAAATTTATTATGAATCACGACAGTTCCTGTTACATTATTTACGGGTTCGTTGAACGATTTAGGCGTCAATTGCATGTGAACATTATTTAACTTTAAACACAATGTAGTCCTGTACTTAATGCTTTGCTTTAGAGAATCAACTGGTAGATGCTTCCCAAAAATACACGTCAGTATAAAACGTCTCTTTGAACCGTTATTAATATTACACGTTAATATTAATTAATAATAAATAATTCATAATTATTATAACCAATAATAATTAATTATTAATAACGATGCTGCACGTAAAATGTATATTTGGACAGTTATTGAGAAGAACGCGGCTATCTTCCTTTCCGAAACTAAGAGTGGCATTTTTATGTTCCATAAGCAACAAGCGTACAGGGGGGGGGGGTGGGGGTTGCATTGCTACTCAAACCTATGGGATTAATGAGCTATTTTCGGCTTGAAACGGTTTCGGGAGAGAAGGTTTTAAAGTGTGTGGCGGGGGGGGCACAGGGGATGGGATTAGTCAGGCTGCCCCGCTTCCTACAATCAGCAGTAAGACGTTCCTCGTTTGTTGTCACTCCAGATCGCATTGAGCGAGGTGCATGGGCAGCTCACGGCAAGCGTCGTGGAGGCAGCGTCCAGAGAGAGATAGCCGGGAGGCGGCGGTGGCCCAGTGGACAGCGCACAAACTCGGGCCCCCCCTGAGTTTGATTCCTGGCCGTGGGTGACATCGGTGGCGAGTGGCATCGCACCGACTCACGCTGGCATTTCCGTCGTACGGCTGATCTTGACGCAGACCAACGGCCGTAACGTTTACATTGAGGTGGTTGTGCCAGGTGATTGCGTCAGGAGTAGCGGCGTGTGCCGCTGTGATGCCACCTCCTTCGTTTAGATCTCTGTGCGAGTGTAAATCGGTGTCTAGATGGGTCGTTGGGTCTCGATGTGAATCGATGGATCTCTGTATGAGTCTATGGGTCTCTGTGCGAGTCTATTGACCCCACAATGGCGCTGTGGAAGTTGCACCACTGGCTTGGAACTGACAGGGCAGATGAACGCGGACATCGTGTTGGGCTCCCTGAGAGACCCTTTGACTCCCTGAGAGACCCTTGGACTCCCTGAGATACCCTTGGACTCCCTGAGAGACCCTTGGACTCTCTGAGAGACCCTTGGACTCTCTGAGAGACCCTTGGACTCTCTGAGAGACCCTTGGACTCTCTGAGAGACCCTTGGACTCCCTCAGAGACCCTTGGACTCCATGAGAGACCCTTGGACTCCCTGAGAGACGCTTGGACTCCCTGAGAGACCCTTGGACTCTCTGAGAGACCCTTCGACTCCCTGAGAGACCCTTGGACTCTCTGAGAGACCCTTGGACTCTCTGAGAGACTCTTGGACTCTCTGAGAGACGTTTGGACTCCCTGAGAGACCCTTGGACTCTCTGAGAGACCCTTGGACTCTCTGAGAGACCCTTGAACTCTCTGAGAGACCCTTGGACTCCCTGAGAGACCCTTGGACTCCCTGAGAGACCCTTGGACTCTCTGAGAGACCATTGGACTCCCTGAGAGACCCTTGGACTCTCTGAGAGACTCTTGGACTCCCTGAGAGACCCTTGGACTCCCTGAGAGACCCTTGGACTCTCTGAGAGACCCTTGGACTCCCTCAGAGACCCTTGGACTCCCTGAGAGACCCTTGGACTCTCTGAGAGACCCTTGGACTCCCTGAGAGACCCTTGGACTCCCTGAGAGACCCTTGGACTCTCTGAGAGACCCTTGGACTCCCTGAGAGACCCTTGGACTCCCTGAGAGACCCTTGGACTCCCTGAGAGACCCTTGGACTCTCTGAGAGACCCTTGGACTCTCTGAGAGACCCTTGGACTCTCTGAGAGACCCTTGGACTCCCTGAGAGACCCTTGGACTCCCTGAGAGACTCTTGTACTCTCTGAGAGACCCTTGAACTCTCTGAGAGAAGCTTTGACTCTGCGGTGTTCCCAGGAACTTCTCTAGGTGCCAACTCACCGTCGAGACTTCACTTTTCCCGGGTCCAAGCTGACCACGTAAAAATAATCGTTGCTCAGAATCGTCGGTATGGAACGCTTCATTGGTAGAAATATCACAAGAGATTTCCATTTGAGGGGCAAAAAAAAACCGTAGAAGTAAAATATATATAATGTAAATGATTCATATTATGGTTTTTATACGATTCCGCTTGCACCTTTTAGTCAAAGTAAGACCACATTATGTAAACATCATTAACCCCTGGTTGGTTTCCTCTCCTCCTCCTCCCTGTTTGACTCCCCCCTCTCACCCCCCACCGCATCTCACCCCCCACTGCCCCCCTGCCCCCCCCTGCCCCCCCCTGCCCCACTCTACTCACAGAGACTCTTCTCTTGCTACTTGTTCACATCGCAATTATTATTACGAAGGGCGCGTGAGATGCGCCATGCCCAGCCCAATCGCGTGTGAACATCAGGCCACGGGAATCTGCCGCCGTGGCCAATGAGTTACGGGCCCGCACGGGGGCTAATGGTTACAAAGAGGCAGAGCCTCTAATAAATTAAAACTCCACCGGCCATGGACTCGGAAACCCTCCGAGAACATAAGGCAATCGAGTGTTTGGATCGACCTCTGTATTCTCGTGTGAAACACCGATATGCACGGGGGGGGGGGATTAAAATGAGATAGGAACTGTGACGTGAAGACTTAGTAGGCATGGATTCTGTGGCACCAATCCAGGCCGGGGTTGTGGGGACGGTTTATTGGGCACTGCAAATACATCCATGTACACGCAGAAGCACCTCGTTCTTAACACACATTCATACTCGAGTCATCAGACGATTCACCCTCTCTGCAGTGTGATGAATCGTCACCACGTTGTGGTCACGCATTGATTCAAACGTCGATTATGATTGTGTGTTTTTTGTCTCGTTTATGTTTCATTCGCATTGTCTGTTTCCACGTGCGTGCTTCATCTTGATTGCTGTCCGAGGCCAGTCCATTAGCCTTCGGGATAACATTTGAGCACGTCATTTACATAAATCATGAATAATTGATTGCAGTGGGCACCAATATGAACACGAATTGCCATCGTAAGACTCTGTGGGAACCCGTGAGTCGTTGAATAGTTAGTTGCCTGATTGAAATTAATAAAAAAATTCCTGCAGAAATTCCAGAGTAATTTGTGCAACTCCGAGTTTGTGTACGGTTTGGCTTTTTTGCATTGAACGGGGGCCCCAGATTGTATACGGAGTGCTCTTACCAATAAGATCTGGCAATCTAGCAGCATTTGTTGAACAAGCCTGATGGCTGATGAGACCTAAAAAGTTGAAACCAGAACTGGAGTTTGCTCGCTTAAACAAATTCCAGTTGTTAACGTTGGCCTGGAAAACCAAGATGTTGATGGACTAAACATTTTAATACATTTTATTTATATTGTGGCGACAAGAGAATGTAATTCTGCTTATCCTGTACATGTGAATATTAACTTTCCTGGAGACACGTCCTGGTAGGGCACATACATCGGACCAAGGAGTGGTTTATTATCTTTGCATAGGGGATAATAAAAAGCACACTCTTTTAACAACATGATAGAGTTTTATTTAATAATAATACTGCAGTGCTATTCCTGTAGTGCGCTGGTCTTGAGACTCAATACCGTACCGCTTGAGACTTACTGTCAGACCGGCCTTGCTGTGCACGTCTGCTGAATGCTCTATGTCAGTAAAGCACTTTGATTGCGATTCGAATTGAATGCAACTTGGGAAACAAAATGTGGCAATCAAAAGTGACAGCGTGATATTCATTTACGCAAACACGTATCATTGCTGTGACATGCCACGAGCACACACAGCTACAAATGGGCTACAAAGACACAGCGTTGACTAAGCCATTATAAACTCATCTTTGGAACATTCCTCCTCGAATGTCACACTTCCACGCAGTAACGACGTCTCTCCACCAGCTTACGGACATTTTTAGCATTTGACCGTGGCGGCTGATGAAAACAAACCATCTGCAAAAGTCGATGTGGCACTTTCCGACTGACAAATATTACCACAATTTGTTGGCAAGCAATTACCTGTCACAGGGACTCATCATGGGATAATTAAGATATCGGCGGAAGGGATAAATTGTACGGCGTGCGTGAAGCGTGGCTACTTTAACACATCTTTCGCGCAGCATAAAGCTCACTCGTTTGCGTGTGGATCTCGAACATTTTGCGTAGTTTCTTTAATCCTACCCATTTTCGCCCACATCACAAAATGCTAGCGCGTGTGTTTCCGCTTAACGCCAATGCTGCTTGGGAGAACGCTGTCTTGAACGTTGCGAGTGCCTCTCTTCAATGTTCTCTCTCTCTTTCTCGTTGTTCGCCCCCTCCCCCCGCCCGCCTGCAGGAATTCACAATACGGTTGAGTATGGGGAATGCTGTTGTGGCTGTTTTAATGCTACTTGAAATCTTAGCACGAAACTGGGATACGGTCTGTGAAGCGAAGAGTACACGCCCAACTGTGAACATAACTGTGATCTTCGGCTGGAGCGCGCTGGGCATTCCGGACATACTCAATACGGACGACCTCTCCGGCATCCCGGTGGCGATCAACCTGAAGAACAAAGTGCTGAACGAGACGAGTCCCACCGGCATCATCAACCAGCTATGCAGCCTCGTGTCCTCGGAGAGAATGAACGGAATTGTGTACGGTGACGACACTAGCCAAGAAGCCATCGCTCAGATTTTGGATTTTATATCGTCGCAGACGTTGCTGCCCATCGTTGGCATTAATGGTGGCGCTTCCATGGTCATGAGCGGAAAGGTAAGCGCGCCCGGTTTGACCGGTCACAAAATAATAATCTGTACGTTGACACGACGGTTCGTACGCGCATGTGCAGCGGAACTTTAACAATCTCAGACAGTCGTCGCGAATGTCGGTGTTGTGATGAGAATGGGCAGAGCAGTAAGTGACCTGGTTTCGGCATGCTTAGTGCAGATAGTGACAGTTAAGATACTATCCATAATAGAGGTTGTTTGGGTTAAATGGCGTAAATGTAAATGTGTCGTTAAACCTGCCACCAGCCGACGCAGCCAATTAGGAAGGTTTGTCACGTAAATAATACGTGCCAATTATTTGCTACTCTTTGGTTCTTTCGGTAAAGTCACGTAGGTATAAAATAAACACAAGCAATCATCATCAGGTGGGAAAAACCCTACAGCAAAACAACATTACTGCTGTGGTTTTCTCACCTGATGATGATTGCTTGTGTTACAATCGAAACGTGGTGATTTAATTCATTTTATTTTATACCTACGTGACTTTACCGAAAGAACCAAAGAGTATGGATCCCTGCAGTCACGAAAACTTCAAATCAAGATTGAATTCTTTACTAGTAGAGCACGCCGCCGTTGTGTGTGGAAGAGTAAACCCACAACATGTACAATTCGAGTACAATGTTTTGCCAGTAATCACAACTAGCATCATCAGAAGACAGCCAGAATTGTGGAAAAATCCTCCCGTTAAAAAAACCGTTGAATACGCACACTCACTCGCAAGAAATATAGACACGAATGGATTGCATTGCACAAGCCGGGCGGTGCAACAGCGATGGCGGTTGTTATCTCACTGCACTATGAACCTAGTTATTCCCAATTCCCAGCCAATGGCTAACATCAGTCATGAGTGGCGGGTCGTATCTGATTCTGCAGTGTGGTCTCACATTCACCAACCCGCACAGAACGTCCGAACAACCCCCATATAATTCTAGATTTGAAGCTTTCGTGACTGCAAGGATTCATACTCTTTCGTTTTTTCGGTAAAGTCACGTCGGTAAAAAATTTAAATAAGTAAATGAAAACAACTAAATTGAATCACGACGTTTCAGGCGCAACACAAGCGTCCTTCTTCAGGTGGGGACAACGTAGCGAAAGCACAACCGCTTAAGTGTGTCTGTATGTGATTTAATGTAGTTGTTTTGATTTTTTTTACCCCTATATAATTGGCATGGCTTGGTGAGGTTTTCATCCAGCAGCAGATTGGCAAGGGGCTGTAAGTGATCATTTTTAATACGGACTGAATAACTTAAAATGTCAGTTCGTGATGTCGTATGAGGGATATACGAGGGATATGTTTGTTTTAAGTGCGTGGCTTGGGGGGTACAACATTTTGGAGAGAAAACAAAACTGGTGTAATTAGTTTTTCGCACTTGCAGACATACACACGCAATTACCGAGATCACATCGAGAGAAAACTTAAGAAATACTGTACACGGCGTGGTAAATCAACGCCTGCACGTCACACGTGTCGCCTACACTCGGAGCCGTTTAAAGAACGAAACATTTGATTGTATTCCAGCGATGCAAGCAACCAAAACACGCTAATTGTATCGAGTGCTGACATCGCCATGCTGTGACCGACTGCCCACAGAGTGGGCAAAGAGGTGTGAAGGAGCGAGAGAGGGGCGTTAGGGATAATTCGATATTAGCTACATTTATCACGGAGTGTACGAAGCCTACACTCGGGGCAACGGTTTTAAAATCACTCGCATATTGATAAGAGCTCGTTCTCTGGGAACATTACATTTTGATTTGCTCTTTCTTGAGGGTAAATTGGGGTGAGGAGAGACTCACGACAACACTTTTGGGGTGCACCGGCCTCTCACGTAACACGCGAGACATTTCCCCAACACTGCCAGGAGATCCGGCGTCGTCATCAGCCTGAAATTTTCCTCCACCAACGATGACTTTGACTTCAGGCAGGCACAGAACCCCATAGAGGGAGAGGAGGGAATGTAGGCAGCGGTTATTTATACAGCTCAATCTACTCCCTAACCCAGGGACAGGGCCATCCCAGATGCCGGGCTGCAGATAAGCGTGCGAGTTAGCAATTATACAGCTCAGACAGGGGAGGCGAGATGGGGAGGGGATAGATCCAGCGTAGAATTTGCTAAGCATCGGATTTGCGATTGATCAACTTGACAATTGATCATTTTCGTTTGATTTTGTTGTTGTTAAAACGTGGTTGGAGATGTTTCCATTGGCAACAGTGGTGAAATTGGCGAAACAATTTGTTTTGACAATTCGATTCCTACTTACGTCTTATGGCTAATGCCAGCGATATATTGGAAACCTGTCCTGTGCCTCTCTTAGGTCGACTAGGCCTTAAATGAGTTGTGTGATAGCATCAACACTGTGGAGACAAAGGTGGCCAGGAATGGTGCTCACCACACCACCCGCTCGTCAACTGTGTGGGCCTTAATAGGTGCTCGCTAATAGCACTTGACCCAACAGTATATGTAGACCATATAGGCAAAAATTGGATTCGGTGTTAATAACCAATTGTGTTGCAGGAAAGAATAAACTTATTACTCTTGGAAATCTTGAAAACGCCGAATGAATGAGGAAACAATATGTATTTGTACTGGACTGAGAGTACCTCGAAACGCAATGTTCACTGCTAACCTCTTATTCGTCCAGTCTCTGGGACCCACCCTGGTTTTCTAGGTATTTTTCTCTCTTTCGGCAGCAAATCATGTTTTCTGCAGAGCTAGTCGTATCCAACTAACGTTTTCAATGGGCCCTTTTTTTGTTCCTACCAAACTGCAAAAGTAGAATTTGCTTTTGTTGAAAGAAGCTAATTTAAAATAAAAAATTGCTTTAGTCAACAAGCCTTCGAGATTCACATATAGATTCTGGGCATGTCCCCCTGACTTCACATTTTCCTGCGATGCCAGCACTGCCACTTTTTCAAACGATACCATTACATAACCGCGACACGTAGCCACAAACAAAACAAACCAAAAAAAATCACCTTCCACAACGAGATTGGATTAAGAAAGAAATGACAAGAAACTGTATCAGTGGATTAGGTTTTTGCTATAAATAACATTCCGGCCGAGAGCTATGCACAACACACGACCTCATAATTCATTCCTCTTTGCAAAGTACACGCTGCCTCTCCTATGGTAGATACTATAAATTATCTTGAAAGCTGCCAGTAGTTCGGCTGATTCAATCACATCTCGCTTTCTTAGATAAGTGATCTTTGGCTGACTGCAAATGCGATAAGACTAGTTTTATACGCAAACAAATTGACAGCCGCAAGTTCATTCTCAGTTTTAACATTTAGGACCTTACCCTCTGGTTAAATGGACTTGCAGATTGAATCCCTTGGGTTTCAGAGGCGTTTGGCATTGGCAGAAGTTTGACTCAGCACTGGTAGTCAGCACAAATGGAGTTTTCTGCCTGCAATGTGAGCAAATGTTTTTTTTTTATTAATGTGCCGATTTTTTCTTTTTTTTCCCCAGAGTGCTTTCTATGCACGATTTCATTCTGTCACTGGCCCCAAACCTCGTCACACCCCTTGTGCAACGTAAAGGGGAAATGCTCGTCATTGCCTGTGACGTGCGTCCCAAGATCTGTCGTGCAGAAAAATTTGGCTGAACCCCCACAATCCCAAAACCGTTCGTGATTCCATGCAACAAAAAATCTCCTCGACTCATTTGCCCTGTGAACATGGCCTGGCGCAAATGGCTTTTTACCCTGAGTACACGGTTGCACGCTCCCCCTAGAAACAATTTGTCTCAATAAGAACTGCAAAGTCTAAACGTAGCTTTCCTTATCTGCAATTTATTTTATAACGCTGCTGGCATAGGCAGCGGTGCACGAAGCACGATTGACAAAACAAAAAAACTCAACAGATTCATCAGTAACGATGCCTTAAAAGAAAAATGTATAATAGACGATGTTTCGGGCTATTGCCCGTCTTCATGCTATGGACAAGGGCAGTGGTATTGATGAATGTGTTGAGCGTTTTTTTCTCTCTATCTCTTATCTGCAAGAAATTGCAAATTGCAGAAGGAGTCTGTTATCACCTTTCTCTTAAGGAAAGATGTAATCTCAAAGAGAAACAGCTGTTGTCTTGTAGATACAAGATACAGGGCTGGTCGAGTTCATCATCATGGCACTCCCGTGATTGCACTCCCATCCATATTCATACAAAGTTTCAAGTTTATTTTTGTGTATTGTTTAACTAGGTGAGAACTCAAGAGACTGGGATCATAGTCTAATTTGCGAAAGTGACCTGGGGCACTCAATGTGAGAGAAGCAATGACGTAACATAAAGTTTTCTAACGCAGCAAGGAGAAGTGAGTGGAAAAGAACCATAACAGAACTTGTCACGGTTTTTGTCTCCTTAACAAAGCCTAACACTCACAAGACACACAGCCAGCTCTGCAAGATCTCCTTGTGTTTAGAACTTAGTTTTTTTTCCTCTTAAACTCTGATAAGCTGGAGTGCAGCAGTGGCGCAGTGGTGAGCGTACCTCTATGAATCCGGCGACCTGAATTGTTCAATTCCCAGCCTTGCACGGCACACACGCGCCCGTACCACGCAAGTCAGAACTTCATTCCCGATTGAATGAGGACTTGCGTGATTCCTGCACCGCATGTGTGCGGCGCAGCTTTGCACCGCATCGCAGCGGAGCTCTCAGCTCTCGAGAACGATTTGCTCGATAAGCGTGAGCGGCAGGACGTGCGCGACTTGTCGATTTCCACGGCAGAGTCGGCTCAACAGGAGCCGGCAGAGGGAAGGGGCCACTGGCTATAGCTGCGGCAGCGAGTTGGCCGATCAATCGCCACCACCGACTTTCCACTGCTCTCAATGCTTGAGGGTTTCATCCTGCACTCGGAGGAGTCGCCGTAAATCAGGACGCACACTGCACAGAGACGCGACGTACGTGGCACGGTCGTCCACGTGCGGTGCGAAAGAAGATCAACGTACATCATCCACACGTACGGCCCAAAGCGTGCACGGTGCAAATCGCAGAAGCCACGTGCATGACGCAGGCAGCTTCCAGGTGCGCTACCCCCACGCAGTGGTGCCCACAGCCACGGTCAGAGTCCAACTCCAGGCAGCCGGGCGTACGGCAGCTACTGGGGTAAGCTCACCGATGGTGCCCGCTGCTCACGTCAGGTTACCCAGATGGGGGGGGATGGGGGGGTGGAGGGGATTCGTGGCGAAGCCGTTCGGTTCTCGCCTGCAGATCGGCTGCCAATGCGTGGCGCAGTGCACGTGGTGCTTGCCATGCATTAAAACAAAGAATCATATTTTGCCGATTATATATATATCTGCATCGCCAGTTTAGGCAAGCAACCACAATTGAGTGGCGTTATCTTTCCATGATGGCAATAACACGACATCGCGCAGTTCTTTCACATATTGGTGAGGCGTATATTTATTCCTGACGTTCCACCCAACTCCCAGCTCTGTTCACTACACAGCGTAATAACTCTCCAATGGCTCTTAACGCTTGGCTTTAGTCGCGCGTACATCAGTTTAGTCCTCGCAGTCACCCATGCTTTCTGTAGCTGGCAGGCTTCCCTGGCCTGGGCAGCATTGTTTCTGAGTCCCACAGCACACACAGGTGCTCAATACTGGACCAGCTGAGTCAGCTTAAAGTGACCCTCCTTGTTCCTCGACCACAAGGGCCTTTACGGCAAGGAAAGATGCCAGTCAAAGGCCTCAGCTCCATTGCTGTGTTCCCACGACCACCGGCGTGGCAAGCCGGACCCTGTTCGTGAAGCCGAATCCCCAGGGCGACGTTACCGGGTCGAGCGAACTAGAACATAGCCTGCGTGGGCCGCCTACGCTGCGCTGAGCACATCGCTCTCCATAGGACGCCAATGTCAGCCGCACCGCCCTCAGAGAACAGTCGTGGTGTCACGGGGAGCAACGCAGAACAGACGACCGCGCCAGTATTTCCCTCCATCGGCGGAGGGGAGCGGGGACAGGGAACAGACAAATGAAGGAGAGGGGTTGAGCCCACGGAGTTGCGAATTAGAACGAGGCCGGAGCCGTTCCCTGAACGTCCCCAGACTGGCCCGGCACGGTTCAGGTCTGGTATTTCAGTGGCTGCTGGAACGTAGACAATATCCGCTCCATTCTACACAGCATCTCCCTTGGACCAGTTGCAACTCAGAGACTTAAGAAGCACAATGTCCCATGCGCAAAACCACTGGAGGCTTGTGTGCACAGCGCACCATTCCAATACATTTCCACGTAATATTAGCCCAACACCAAAGACATTAATTACTTTGTGGTTCTGTGGCCTCGCATTTGACGGCTGCAGTGCTGCATCGGCAGGCCAACAACCTCTTCTGCTGCCGGTGCCATGTCGAACGGACCGGGCCACTGCTGATGCCTTCGCAAGCCCCTACACTGCTCACATGACCCCCCACCACGCCTCTCCCCAATAAGGATTTGCATTTAAATGACACTTAGCCGCCCGCAGTATCTCAAAGCGCTTTACAAACACGCTTTGGGAATTTCACAAAACAAAAGAACGCGGAGAGATAAGTTAAGCTAAAACACAATAAAATAACGTAATTGAAAAAATAACAGGCAAGAGAGGAGGGGGATGGGGGGAGAAAGTCATCCCCACTCGACAATTCGAACGGTCCACGAAGGCCGGGCAGGGGACGCGTGGCTGTGGGAAAGTGAAGAGAACCCGACGCATTTCGATTCAACGCTTCAAGCTCAGCTCCCCCCGGACCCCTTCCACGCCGCTGATAGGAAAGCCCGCGCTGAACGATGCTAGGGGCCGTCTCTGCCGAGTGTGATTTAGTGCAATCACACTAAGTGACGCGGCAAGTCGTCATTCACGAAATGCAATCTACATGGGGTAAAGAAAAAAAACGCATGGCACGAGGTCTCGTGACCCGCAGGCCCCCCCCCCTCTCACCCAAGGCGGCTCTTCCTCGCGTTGCTGTGAACGAACGCTACCTGATGCGCAAATGGGAAAATGTAAAACTGTTGGTCGTCCAGAACAGACCGTACAACGTATCACGGCGCAATGCCCCGATGCACAAATACGAAGGAGACGTCACGGCGATGATGACACACCCATGATGCGGTTATCTGGCTTAACCACCTGAATGTGAAATTGTCGCTGTTGTTATTGTTGTTCTGCATCGACATCAATCGTACGAAAGAAACAAAGGAAGAAAAACGTTACCCGGTGCATAGAATCACGCGAATGTGTGAGGTCACCACCTCCCACACGCTTGGGCCCCGAAGTAGGCCGTGTGGCAATTACATTGCAGTGGATTTTTTTTGTTTTATCAAAACATACTTTGAGAAACATACAATTTTCTAAACGGGATTTTATGAACCGCGTTCTAATCGCGTGGCGGGTGGGAACAACGGAAACGGTGAGAAAATAACAAGATAAGCGAATAAATTATGCACGACAGACCTCCCATTGTACAATGGGCTACAGCGACCATCAAAAGCCCCCCAAAGGGCTCCAGGCCATTTTTTTCACATCCACCGCATTGCGATAGCTTTCCTCGCCATTTAATTAACGCCACTAATAATTCACGGGGTGGGGGGGAGGGGGGAGCGGTGGCGCAGCGGTTAGCGCACGGTTGCTCTGAACTCGGCGACCCGAGATTTCACTGCTCCGCGCGTCGGGTGCCGGTCGGATCGGTTCAGATATCGCTCGCCACAGACGTCAGCTGTGGCCAGGCATCAAACTCTGGTCGCCAGGTTCACGGGGGAAGTGCTCTCCCCACAGCGCCACCAGCTCCTAATTATGAGTGATTTTAATGTTTGAAATATGTTTGGATATGACATGCTTGACTCAACCGTCGAGACTCACAGCTCATCCGCAAGGGTGCCTTGGCAAGATGGCAACCATACGTCAGTTCCACATAGAATTTACACAATATAAAAACACACAGCACATTAACATTGCATGCCAGCGTAATGTATCATCCTAGGCATTGTCCATACTCTGCGATGCGTTCCGTGCAACGGACACTCACAAACGAGCTGTCCACCACCCTCAATGGAAATTTTTTTATCAGGTTGAAATATTTTAACGGTTAAAAATATCTCATTTTCAGAAATACACATTTGTAAGTGGAAAGAATGGCGTGAAAGGGCTTTAAAAATGTGTACGTCTTTACATTTAAAAATGAGCGCACCGGCAAGACGTGAAGTAGCATAATGGACACATCTGTGAAAAGGAGCTGTATAGCTCATTGGATTCCTCCAGAATATATAAATATTCTGATTCTGTTTACTCCTCAGGGAAGTCGACTGCAGTTTGCTTGTGCTCTGCATTAACAACAACAACATGCTGCCATATTGATAAGTGTGTGTGTGTGATTGTCATCGTGACAATTTCTCCCCCACCCCCAAATTCTTTTATCTACCTCTCAATTGTTGAAATAAATAATCATCATTACACACGTATGGTCGCGTAGGTCAGGTCGCAAGCAATGCGCCAGTCGGCTCTAAAATAGTGAAATAATGAGCACACATCGATACGCTGCGTAGAAAATCCAATCCTTGGTGCTTCAATAATCATGCAATGTGCCATTAAGAATTGTTTTTTAATTGGTTATTTCTTCTTCTAGGTAGGAGGCGGATATTCCCCTCTAGGTTCGAGAGAAAATTCTACTTCCTCTCGCCAAACAAAGCGACACATTTTGTTTGCATGCGGGGAGTCACTCGGCAGGCCCCAGGGTGCAGAAGGGGTTCGTGGGTGGTATCGGGATGGGAGTGCGGGATGGCGGAGGAGAAGGGGGGGGGAGCCGCCGGGTATGGAGGAGATGTAAGAACATGAATCTATAGAGACTGCGATTGACGAGTGTCGTCTGCGAATCGAGGGGCAGCCGTGGGCTCCGAGTGGTGAGCGTTGGTGGTTGAGTGTAATTGACGTCGGTGGTAGGTTTTTAGGCTACGCGTTGGCGCGATGTTAACTCCCTCGCCTGGCATGCAGGTCGTGGGTTCGATCCTGACCTTGACACCTGTACATTTGGAGTTTGCGTGTCTCTCTCCCCATGGTCGCGTGGATTTTTCAGCTGGTCCTCCGGTTTTTCCCTCCACATTTAGAATCGACATCACATTATTTGGCTGCTATACATTTCCACGTGATAAGCCACTTCGTTGAGCTGTCATATGTGGCCAGGTAGCTTCTGAAAAAGAGATGTGTAGCTCAGTGGAGCCTTACATGGTGAAATACAACTTTACAAAATAGTTTAGTTTAGCGGTTGGAGTAAGTGATGAGCGTGATTGGTGAGTGCAAGTGGAGAGTTGCGCGTGTGCAGTCGCGATTATTACCAGCGGTGAGTTACCGAGTCGAATGGCCCCATTCGTGCGTCAGTGCAGCGTCTTAAGTGCCCAATAAGTGGCGAGCGCTAATTCTTCCTGATTGATATAATAACAACGAATAATTGATTTTATTTACGAAAATTTCTAACTGCTGAGATTTCATCTGTTCAAATTATGTTTTTTTTTATATATATTAAACAAGGCTAACAAGCGTAGATTTTTTTTTAAAACCACAAATTGCGTTTATTTGCTAACACGGAGCCAAACCAACTGTGCTCTCGTGGTATTGCCATCGCGACGTGAAGAGCGGAGAGGCCAGACTCATGGACAGGATGGAAGTTGCCACGCAAATGGAGTTGTCCACTTTGCCGAAAGGAATGATTTCGTGCCTTGCCAAACTCCGTCTTTAAAGAGCCAAGGAGTCGCTTTAACTCAGCAACACAGGAGCACGATTGCTCCCCTCTCGTGCGCGCGTGTCCCTGTGTGCGTATCCACACTGCGCTATGAACCTGGAGACCTGGGCTCGACTCCCGCTCACGGCCAACACCAGTGACGATTATCTGAACCGGTCCTGGGCCTCCCCTAGGTCGACTCAGCCCGAAATGAGTACCTGGTGCGGTGTGTAAACATCGCCACTGGGGAGACAAAGGCGGTCGGGCGTGGTGCTGGCCACCCACCCCCTCGTGTGCCGTTCCGGCCTTCGTAGGTGCTCGCTAACAGCACTTGCCCCTACAGTCTGTTAAGGCTATACGGGGGATCTTTATCTTTATCCACATTGTTCGCTCCACCCAACCGTTCGCCATCACCTTCATCCCTCTGCCAGATTCCCCTAGTCGACACACGACCGCGGGCGTGTGTGCTCACGATATCCCTGCATTTGGCTTCAGGTCATCTTCTGCGATGTCAACAGCTAGACTCCATTGGCGGCCCCCCGACCCAGTGTTGGAAATTTCACGTTCCCATGGCGGTGACCAGCCTCTCGTAGTTAATATTTACGTCACGTAATCTGCAGTGTTGTATAGATGCAATTGATTATTGACACACAAATTCAACCGTGATAATATAGTGCATTCATAGTAATAATAAAAATAATACTGTGGGTGAAGCAGTGCCACAGTGGTTAGCACTATGAGCTGAGGGACCTGGTTTCATTGCCAGTCACGGGCAACGTCGGTGACGAGTGATATCTGAGCAAATCTAGGGACCATTTGCGTCTCCAACCCCCATGACCGACAGGGTGTGAGGAGGCCTTCATCCAGTAACGGATTGGCAAGGAGCTATAAATGATCACTCATTTATTTGTATATTTATACGGCCTAGTACCAGATTTTCACGCTCATGAAATGGACAGAACACATCGCCTTGGTGATTCGCCCCATTGTTGTTGACTTTACAAAAGCCTGGCTGGAAAGGAGCATTCATCAACACAAACACAAGGGCAGGCTTATAAGAACAAAATGCAACATTGCAGAAATTAAAATGTACTTTCGGGACTTTTCGGTGGAAAGCATTCAAACGAAATCCGTTCTGACGTTTTATATTTGCAGGAGATGCGGTCGATGTTTTTGCAGTTCGGAGCTTCGGTGCAGCAGCATTCGAACATCCTGATGCGCATTCTGGAGGAGTATGACTGGAACAGCTTTTCCATCATCACCAGTTTCTACCCCGGCTACCACGACTTTGTCAACCACATTAAGCACATCACAATCAACAGCTACTTCGGCTGGGAAATTCAGACCATCGTCTCCATTGACGTGAAGAAGGACGACGACATCGCCATCCGCATGCAACTGAAGAAGGTGCACACGCAGGTCATCGTGCTGTACTGCTCGAGGGACGAGGCCGAGTTCCTCTTCCACATGGCCAACAGCGTCGGCCTCATGGGGCCTGGCTTCGTGTGGCTGGCCGCTGGCTTGTCGGTGGAGGACGGCGAAATCATTCCCCTCGGCTTCCCCATCGGTCTCATCACGGTCGCGTTCAACGACCTGGACTACAGTTTCTCGCAGCGCATGGCGGATTCGGTCGCCATCATCGCCTCGGCTGCCCAGCGCACCTACCAGGATTACGGTCACATTCCCGAGGCGAAAACGGGCTGCGACTCGCAGCCCGACGAGGTGCCAGAAGAAAACAATATATTTTACGAGTAAGTGAGCGGAGAGCGTGCACGCTGCCACGGCCTCGTAAGCCGTTGATCACCGCCCGCGTGTCGTTCCCTCGAAACGTGAGAGAATCAGTGCTTTAAAATCCCACGTAAATGTACACGTCGTTTATGATTAATGACACACGTGTGAAAACCACTGCGGCGCAGCACCTCCGGAGTACGTGCACAGGGAATGTAAAATTGCTATATACCCGTGTGTACAGGTTTAGACTTGCACGCGCACCGGCTCATTTGTGTCCTCATAGACCGCCAAGTGTGCACCCGGATTCATGAGACAGACCTTGACGATTGGCCACAAGCTGGGCTTCCACAGTCAAACAATCATTACCCCCCTTCCTGTCGCGCTCTTGCACTGATTGTGTCATTAATCAGGTAAGTATTAATGAGACATTAGCTCACGCGACGTGTTATTTTTGATCGAAATACAGATGTAGCCATAGTGTTGATAAGAGTAAATGACGGTGGGATTTCCGCTATTTCGATCGGTTTGAGTGTCACTTGATTTCATATATATATTTGAAAATACCGATGTCATATTTGGATTCTGCACACCTCAACAATAATAATAATTTAATTTTATGTTGCGTCATTCATGCAATTGCATCCCACAACGCTGCACATCAATTAGCCAGTCCTTTATACAGATAATACAAAAAGAAAACCCCCACTACTTAGCAAATAAAAAAAAATGCATACATAAATAATGAGTAAATAACTACACATCACGAGAAAATGATCATCACCGAGAAAACAAATGTAATACATCCGTATGCTTAGACAAACCTTCATCAGCCTGGGTAGAAATTATTTTAAAACGTTACATGGTTTGCTTCCTACATTTGGGAGGCCCCGAATTTGACAATTTTGCTTTTCTGATTTTTGTAACGTAAAAAATAAACAAAAAATGTTCCAGATTTCAGCTACCTACCCATTTTAGAAGAGCGTGATTGTTACTATCATACACTCACTCACAATCGTATATATATATTCGATTTTTTTTCTATGACTGTCCAATACAACACCGCTGATATTTCCATAGAGGAAGTCAGTCATTTGCAGAGGAAAACAGGAAAGCCTTGAGCCTGGAAACGAAAAATAAACTATTTTTATTTTACCAGGTAAGGCCCACTGAGCTATATAGCTCTTTTTCAGAAGTAATTTGGCCTCAAATGATAGCTCAACGAAGTGGCTTATCACGTGGACATTTATAGCAGCCAAATACGTTAAACTCATGTTTCTAAATGTGGAGAGAAAAACCGGAGGACCTCCTGAAAAGCAGGCGAGGTAGGTAACATCTCGTGGCGGCGCCCCTGGACTTGAACAGCTTAGAGGATTAAGCACAAATAATATAATCAGAGGCGTCGTACGGTAGAGTGTCGTAGTGATTACTAACACAAGCCGCGATGGTCATTGATGCAGAATAATGATTTGTACCGCCGTTGAGTGTAAAGCGACGGTCACTGACGCAGCCCGGGATTCATTCGTTCCTTGTGAAGTTTAGCGGCGGTGACGTTGGCGTCTGAAGGTGCTGGCGAAACGGGCTCCACTCTGGTTGCATTGAGTTTTCGTGTCATCTTCTTGGTTCTTTCGGTAAAGTTACGTAGAAGGGAAATAATAAAATAATAAATATATAAAATAATATGATATAATTTTATTATGTTTTATTTCTTGGTTCTTTCGGTAAAGTCACGTAGAAGGGAAATAATCAAATAATAAAAGAACCAAGAAGATGAATCCCTGCAGTCACGAAAGCTTTAAATCGAAATTTTTCGTGTCATGGCAAAGAGCCAGCCACTCAACGGCCGATGACATCCACACCAAGGGAATGGGACCCTGGGTAATCGTGGCCTTGCCGAAGGCTGATGAGCTTCCAGTTTTCCATTAAAGGGATCCTAAAATATACATTAACTTATAAAATACTTTCTAAATAAATAATTTGCGTAAAAGATTTAAGCGGACTCACCCCATCTTGTGTGTCGTCTCTTAACCTGTCAATCGCTTGGTATCATGGGAAGAATTGTGGAATCCATTGTAATTGTGTTGTACTGTAGTATAAATAGAACGATTCACAGATTACAGAGGGATGGGCAAGAGGAGTTTGACCATCGTAAATTCCATCAGAAAGACAATCATCCGCAGAGAGATGCACATCCAAACGGGAAACAAAATCAATAATTTGACTTTCAAGTGGTCAGACAGCAACAGCATGCCTGATCTACACCACTTGAGGCAGCGCTGTTTGAACACAAGGTTGAAACAACGCTTTCCAACTTAGAATGAAGGAATTGCCTACCATGAAAAAATGTTAACGGTCCTGTTGATTTAGTTCACTTTGTTTAATCAGGCAAGAACTCAAAGAGGCCAGGATAGAATCTCATTCGTAAGAGTGACCCCGGGTCAGCAGAGTGACAAAAATAAATAAATAAAAACTGAACACAGCAAGGATAATAAAGCAAGGTCAGAGAAGAACCACCGCACTGCAGGAGAAATAAAAATGACCGCGAAAATGGCCATTAATATTCATGACAATAAATGCTTTCCTGTCAGATAAGTTGTTGGCTCGGTCGTATCGCATGTATTTTTAAAACCTTCATTGTAAGAATAAGTTTGAAAAAAACATGAAGTTAGGGAAATCATTATTGCGGTAACATACCACGTGTGTGAAAAATGACCCAAAGAGCCCCAGAGGCAAGTCAAGTGGTGTTGCATGTAGGGGAAGTATGGACAATTAAACCACTTACATAGGTGTCAACCCCTTATCAGTGCCCTACCTTATTACAGACCAATTCAGACCTTATTGGTCGCCCTTATAAATCTCAACGTTTATCCTACAAAGTCCCATCACAAATAGACAAAACATTTTTTTGCCCATATTGAAACGGCTGTACGCCCTGAAAACTCAATTTCCCTGGCCACGAAAACGGGTAAATCATATGGGTTGACACGGTATGCGCTTAACTGGCACCGTGTGAAGAGGATTTCATCCAGCAGTGGATTTACAAAGGATTTGTAATTTAAGAGAATAATACGATTTTTTTCTCTCAGTGTGGCGCTATTGAGGATGGCTACTGTTGTTTTTGTCTGGCACCGGCCAAGTCCGGAAGTGACCACGTGGCAGGCTCCAAACGTGGAGTGGAATTGTTCCCATCCAAAAGCACGTGGCACTTGACTCGTGAAGCTCCATTCGTGCGTCACGAGGCAATTAAATCAGATTTTGAGACGCGGCAGTTGACATTGATTCCAATTTTTTTGTGTATACGGGAGGTAGTTTTTATTATTATTTAACGATTCAAATATAATGCACGGATTAATATAGTCAAATTCCAAGGTGATACTGTTTTGCAAATGTGTTAAAGATGGTATGGTACTATATGTATGTAGTGGTCGGATGGCTTCTGAAAAATAAGCTAATAGCTCAGTGGGCTTTACCTGCTAAGATAAAAAAAAATTGTTTAGTTTCAAAGTATTTCAATATTGTTTTTTAAGTGATTTGTTTACCTTTTCGAAACTTTGCACTCCTATCGTGTTTTTGTTTTTATTGGTTGTTGTTTATCTTCTTTGGGTCTTTCGATAAAGCCACGTAGATAGAAAAAATAATAACAATGCAATGATAAAATAAATACAAATGAAAAGAAAGTAATTATTTGGGTGTATCGGTAAAGTCACGTAGATAGAATTATTTTTTCTATCTACGAATATGAATTCCTGCAGTCACAAAAGCTTTAAGTCAAGAGATTGTTGTAACGTTTTGACCCCGTGCCCCTACTAGGACGTCTGTGAGCTTTATAGCTCATCGGATTCCTCCTCCAGGAGAAATAAATATTGTAAATTCTGTATTTATTTTTTATTATGACGACAATGATGATGATGATGTTATGACGCATGCATTCTCACCATTGCAGGTATTTGATGAATGTAAGCATCTTAATGTATTTTATGATGTTGACGATGATGATGATGATGTGAATTCTCACCGTTGCAGGTATTTGATGAATGTAAGCTGGCACGATAAAGACCTCTCGTTTAAACGCGACGGCTACCTCGCCAATCCTCCCATGGTGGTGAAAGTTCTCAACAAAAAACGCACGTGGGAAAAGGTGAGCCGCTCCTCCACCTTGTCGCGTCCATCCGCACGAACTGGATACACGGTTCTAAACAACATCTCCGATAAAAAAAACAAGAATAGCTTCTACCCTTTCTGGCGATAAAACAGGAGGCGTTAAGATGTTGAAACACCAAATAGAAACATTTTTCAAGGAATCAAGTCTTCTCTCTCTCTCACTCTCTGTGAGCGACGTCAATTCCTCTAAGACGTTGCTGATTATTCATTCTCGAGGAATCCGGTGAGCTGTAGCGTTCCTTTTCATGGACGTCCAGTGGTTCCAATTCACCTCTCTTCCTGTGATATTTACTCAAGAGATTTGAATCAGATACTCCTCTAAGTCTGCCTCCAATCGTTCAAGTAGCTTTTTGGTGTAACGCAATTCGCCACGGATTCAATAAACGCACAGGCGTATGAAACGGTTGAGTGAATCGCAGCTGACGTTGGCTGACTATGATATACCGCTAATACTTGCTAATTCTACAAGTAATGGCTGTTGTGCACCAGTTGTTAATGATTATGATGATGATACAATCACGGTAGTTGTGAAAAATGCTCAACTCATTAAAACCTCCTCATGGTGATTACACCTGTCAAACGTGGGTGTACGACTGGAGCCACACCAGTCTTGTGCTGCCACAAAGCTTCTGTGATGCATATCTTGGTAGAATAAAACAAATAGTTTAGTTTAGAGTGATTTGCAGGTCATTTCTCAGCATTGGGGGGGGGGGGGGACGTTTTGGCCAAAAGCAGTTTCCATTTTGTGTTGTGGGTTTAGCTGTGGGAGGAAGCCTGAGGACCCGGAGAAAGCCCCATGCCAAACTTGGGAGAGGAGAGAGAGATCTTCCACACAGGGACGCACCCGAGTTGGGAATCGAACCCAGCCCTGTCTAGCTGCGAGGCGCGAGCGTTACCACTGCCGCCACCTTGTGCAGTTATGATTTATATAAGTACATACTCACCTGTACGTACGTATTTAAATGGCCATCAGCTTCTTTCCCGGTTGTTCTCTCAAATGTCCAGCTCTTTTGACCCCCGTACCATGGCAGGCGTTGTTACTCTCGCCTCAAACGCCCGTCTCTTAAACATCTCAGCTCTACCTTCTTGCACTCTTCCGGAAATGATTTACGCGGTCCATAAACCCCCACCGATGCTGCTACGCAATGCCCCGCACGACTACGAAGATCCCCCTTCGTTCAGCAATAAAACACGGTTCAGGGTTCAGGAGGTAGAGCGATGCCTCACAGCGTAATGATTTACACACTCGGGTGTTGTAGCATTAATTCGCAATCAATAATGCACTGCCCTTTGATGAATCGCTGCTGATTGAGGCCTAATCACGTCGAGTTGGTAGGCCATGGTGGTTGTTTGACCATACTTCACCTCGCTCGTCGGTGCATCTTGGTGGCGCCCGGGAGGGAGGAGTCTAGGGCCAGTTCAGGTTATCGCTGGATTCATAGCGAAGTGCAGTTGCTCCTCCCCATTGGCATATTCTGTTTAATTCGTGCATTGTTGTTTGCGTGAGTTTAATTCCCTTTCAGAAGCCACATCATGCAGAATTCATAAAATGTACACATGGAACAATGATAACGATATGATATGCAAATGTGGTAATTTCACCAAGCCGCACCGACCAGTGTTGTGAAGTATGGTCACATAATCCTCCCCCACCCCTCCATGTACGTTAATTGATGATGTAGTGGATAGATACATTGTGCATGTTGACGATTGACGATGATATTGCGGTTAGCTACGTACGGTGCGAAAGAAGTTCAAGATACATACATATTGTTTTCAAGTTATAGTATTTCCATATTCATATTAATGTGTCGAATTTAACTAAATGTCATTCTAAATAGTAGAATGTTAACAACGTGTGTGTGTGGCCTGCAGTAATGTACGATTACCATACCTGTGGAACGCTTTCACAATTAGAACTTTCAATATCCAATCACAATGCAAAATTATTTCCAGTTGATTACGGCACTGCCAAAAAACTGCTCCAGGCACGTGCAGTTTAGTTATAATATTTCAATAGCATTTTCCGCGTGCAAATCTCTACATCAATACAAATCAACGCAAGCCTCCCGTACGTCACGTGACTTCTGTGTGGCCACGCCCGCCCCCTGTGAAAACAGACGCCGCTCTGTGCAGATCACTCCTGCTTGCTCCTTCCTTCTCTCTCTCTCTCCCTCTCATCATCACCCTCCTCTTATCTCCCTCCCCCCCTTCCTGCCCGGCTCTCCTTCCCTCTTCCTGCTGCTCATCTTGAGCTGCGCCCTCTTTGTTCTGTCTTGAGGACTTACATCCTGTTATCCCTTCCCTTTTACATTCCCCTATTCTCTATCCATTCGTTATATATCATTGACTCCCCTTGCTGTGGTGACGTGCCACGGGTAAACGGTGTTCACACACTGTTATGTGGGTACCGTATAAGCGTTCTGACCATGGCTTTGGCTCGCAACAATGGTTTTCGTTGACACGGTCGTTCCAGGTCGGGATGTGGGAAAAGGACCGGCTGTCGCTGAAATACCCTCTATGGCCACGCTACGAGCTGTCCGAGACGACGGTGATGGACGACCGCCACCTGAGCGTGGTGACACTGGAGGAGAAGCCCTTCGTCATCGTGGAGGACGTGGACCCCCAGACACGCATGTGCATGCGCAACACCGTTCCCTGTCGCCAGAAGATCAAGCTGTTCAGGTCAGTCCACGGGCCTACGAAGGAGGGCCCACTGCCCACCCCCCCCCTCCACCAAGAACGTCACCTCACGCAAAACGCGCGATGTCGGTGCTAATGTTTGGACGTGCGGTTGGGGAACGTTTGCCCCAACGTTGGCTGGACGTTAGCCCAACGTTCCGTGTATACTGGGCTGTTATATATATTCTTCCCATTTAAGGCGACAATGTTATTGCCGAATGTGTTGGGATTTTTTTGTTGGGTTATTTATGGCCGTGCACTGCTGCTGTCGCAGCCAACATCACCAAATAATTTGCTCCGGTAGGAAGTGATTTATCTGCAGGCGTTTATTTTGCTAGAACGGTCGTCCAAGCGTGGGTGTTGGTTGCTGTGGTACATTCACCGCGTGACTGCCTTCACCGGATACATTTGTGGGTGTTTCTATATTTGGGCAGGCAGAGCAAATGTTATTTTGTTACGTGAGGTGAATAGCAAGGGGAGGCCTCGCCACGCCGCTAGCCTCCTCCACGCAGGTGGCCACGACGCCGTAGGGGGAAGAACAAAAACAATCCGCGGATTTTTGTTGTTGTTGTTGCTTGCTGCCTCAGTGGAGATGAGCAAAGTGGATCCTACAGACGCTTTGCTACACTTGAATCATGGCTTCATCTCCTCCGTAGCTCGTAGATTCAATGATGGAACGCAACACATTATTTTTTTACAAGTGTCCTGCTAGACGGTGCCTTTAATTGGCCATTTACTTTCTGACAAATATCTACAGAGAGTGGCTTTCTGACTCGCTCCGTTTTGGGCTCATTGCTCTTCACCCTAGTGAATTACTTGGGCACTATTTTCTTTACCGGCAGAGAGGTGGTGCCGCGGTTTGTAAACTGCACTCAGAACCCTGCCAACCTGAGTTTGATTCCCAGCTACGGCCAACATCAGTGACATTGGAACCAGTCCTGGAAATTCCCCCCCCCACCGCCACCACACCCCCCCCCCAACCTTTCATAAATGCACACTGAACATGATGAAGTATGGCCAATCAACCCCCACGAATGATACGGCATGCATGGGAGAGGCCTTCATAGAGTAGTGAATTAACAAAGGACTGTAAATTCTTATTATTTAATATTTTTACCACTGTATTCCAATACTATTGCGTAAATAGTTTAATAATAACTTGTATATGTGCGCGTGTACGCACGTGTGTGTTTGCCCCCCCCCCCCCCCCCCCCCAGTAATATGACCAATCCATCTTCGAGTCCATACGTGAAGAAGTGCTGCAAGGGGTTCTGCATCGACATTTTGAAGAAGCTCTCCAAAACCGTGAAATTCACTTACGACCTTTACCTGGTCACCAACGGCAAGCACGGCAGCAAGATCAACGGCGTGTGGAACGGAATGATTGGCGAGGTAAGGAGCGTTCGTTTCAATCGGTAAATATCCCTTCTGGTTCTCCGATAATACTTTTATCCCAGCGGTGCTAATGCAGTGCGCGAGGCCTCGTGCTGTGTAAACTATTCGGGATTGAACGCGCAACGCGACGAGAGCGCGCTAAATAATTAGGCGGCGTTTTTGTAGTTACGTTATCAAGTCAATATCATCGACGCCAAAGAGACAGGTGAGAAATTGAAATGAAACCGCCGATTTCGCGTCTCGGATCTCCGCGTGGACATTACCAACGATCAATCCCAACGCCGGCGGCGGCGCTCCACTGCTCAGCGCCGTTGGCGTGAGATCCGGCAACCTCCACCCTGCCGCTCTGCCCTCTAAAGCAGCGGCTGGAACAAGCAAGTGGGCAGTGTGCAGCCAGAATGGTCAGCGTTAGGTCAATTTCGGTCATTGATGAAAGAGCTCTGCAACTTTGTAACAGTGGCAAAAAATGTTTTTTAATTCATCTTCTTGGTTCTTTCGGTAAAGTCATGTAGAAGGGAAATAATAAAATAATAAAGATAAAAGATAATAAAATAATTCTCACGACGTTTCGGCCACAACGCAAGCAGCCGTCCTCAGGTGAAGAACAGGTCTGTCGGAAAGAACAGGTCTGTCGGAGTCACGAAAGCTTTAAATCGAAATGTTTTTGAATTGTTATCATCGTGATGTTCATCATATTGCCGCTATTCAAGAAAATGTTTGGTTTACATGAGGCCCTGAGATAGGGCGCCATGTGTTGTGCCAATTAAACAGCAGTCGATTTGTTTTGGACTGCGTCTTCAGTGACAAGGCCCCCCCCTTCCCCCCACCCCGTTGGCTCGGAAGCTTCTTCATAAAAGAGTTCTCTCTCTCTTTTATCTATCCACAGTAGCAAGTAGCGTGTAAGGCAAACAGTCAAACAGCTTAAACATTCTGTCTTTTTTTTTTATAAAAAAAAAAAATTACGTCTTCACGAAATGCAATAATTAGCAACAGCATTAAACACGAGACATCGCTTCGTTTCCATGCGATTTAATTCCAAATTACAAGAAGTCGTGAGAGTGCGTGGCTCGTGCTTGTCAGTGCACGGGGCACAGGAGCGCGCGAGGCAATCACGTGAGTGCACTCGCAGCATCACACGTCACGAAGCTGGCAAGTCGTCTAAGTTGCACTGCCAAATGTTTTCGCTTGATAGGCCGTTGTGCATCATCACTCGCAGTGTTTCTACGAGTTGAATGTCCTACTTTCCTACCAGCTCACCACCCCTCTCACTCTCACAACCCACTGCCCCCTCTCACATCTGCACACTCCTTCACCTGCGCGTCGTACATTTTTGCTTCGTTCATTCGCCGCAACAAGCCCCCTCGCTTGGTGTGTCCCACCTCTTGCCGCAGGCTGCCACCTCGACTCCGTAACGTGGCCCTCCTTCTGTCCTACCATCGCTCTCGACACCTCCTCACGCCACTGCCCCCCCCCCCCCCTCTTCACTCACCACGACCCCCCCCTCTCTCTGGCTGTCCCTTCCTTCCTCTGCTTCTATCATAGCTCCGGTACCCCCCTCGCCCACCCCGCCATCATCTCCCTCCCCCCCCCGTCTAGCCTTATCGTTTCTCTCATCACAATCTCGGCTACCTTAATCTCTTCTACTACGACAGACTTCCTATATCGTCTCTTCCCTTCCACCCCGCTCTGGACACCATGATGCATGATGCACCACTCTGTTGGAATGAGGCCAAGAAGTAACCTGACAATGGGCACCTTCACGACCACATAAACAATGCAACAGGCTCGGCAGCCAGTAGGCCTTCCACGGCAACGCTTTCCAGCATTTAAAGTTGAACATTTAGGCTTTCCGACCAATATTATCCAAAATATATTTTTTGTTTTACGTGATCTAACCCGAAAACCTCTATTATCTTTCCAGCATTGTCTGTTTAATGTGTCCCATCTGCTCTTTCGTGGATGGATGGAATTTCGTGTTGAGCGATACATTGTCGGGCCACCAACGTGTCCGTTCTTTGAATCGTGAACACGTCAATCCCGCGGAGCAATGAGGTCCAGCGAAAGGGGCGGCCCACGCGGCGAGATTACATTTGTAAGTCTCTCGTGCGTGCGTGCGCGTGCTTGTGCGTGCTCGTGCGTGTATCGCGATGTGACGTTCCACCAGGTGGTGAACATGCGGGCTCACATGGCTGTGGGATCCCTCACGATCAACGAGGAGCGCTCGGAAGTGGTGGACTTCTCGGTTCCGTTCGTGGAGACGGGCATCAGCGTCATGGTGCCTCGGAGCAACGGGACCGTATCGCCGTCCGCGTTTCTTGGTAAATCGCCGCTAGGGCTGCCGTGACATCTCGAGGCTCGGACGCCGCAGCCTGCCGCGCGGGAGGTGCCCGCCCGCTGGCGTCGATCGCCCCGGCGGTAAACGCGGTGTAAATATTGCGGCGGCGAATTAATATGCATCAGATGGGAAGAGATGACAGGCCATAAACTTTATATGCTTGAATTATGTCTCGTTTATGAATGACACTTTTTCGTCAAACGGTGCGAATCAGTGTGTAATGAGGTGATCCTCCTGTGGGTTTTGTTTGTAATTCCAGAGCCGTTCAGTGCCGACGTCTGGGTCATGATGTTCATCCTATGCTTACTCGTGTCCGGAATAGCCGTCTTCATCTTTGAATACTTCAGTCCCGTTGGCTACAATCGACAGCTGTCAGCCGGAAAGGGTGAGTCCCACTCCTATATATGTGTGTGTACATTCAACTTTTTTTGCACCGTACGAAGCCAATCGTGATAATCGCCATAGCCTGCAGATGCACCGGGTTTATTTTACGCTGGATTTATGTCTGCAGTGATTTTCCGCATCGATTTTTTAACGGTGGATTTATGTCTGCAGTTATTTTCTGCATCGATAAATCATCACGTTTCTTTATTAGTGTCATCGTCACAATAATCGTCATCGTCATCAATTTTCAAGGGGTGTTCGTGCACTGCTGTACATTTCATCAAATTAATTTCAACTTTGAATCTTTCTTATTTGTAATATGTCACTTTGAATGCATACGGCGAAATTAAATTAGCAAAAAAAAGTGACTGCATAGAAAAGAATAAACAAAAATGTTCATCACCCCACGATGACCAGCATGGCCAAACAACTCCCATGACAGTGGATTGACAGAGTGCTGTACAATACTTATTATATTTAGAATCTTTCACTCACCCGAGTGATTTGAATTCATCTTGTCAGCCCTGAGGGGTGAGAGTCTGGGTTGTCCGTCAGCCAGCAGGCGCATCTCCTGTCTCCCTATTGTGCATTAAGCCCTCTAACCATAGTACCTCCTGCCTCGATGAAAGGAATATTTTTCCCAATACGTTTCCCAGCCATTTAAGACATTGCAATTAAAACAATGTAATTTCATGGACGTATAATTACGCTTTCAGCTGTAAAACTTCGTGGCATATACCGTCTGCTTTAATCTTCCCAATGTTACATCACCAAATTAATGACACCTTTTTATATAATCACATTTTACAACTTGAAATCAATATGCTTAAAATTCACCATCATTCCTGCATTTACACGGGCAAGATGACCAGTGCATCATCATCATCATCATTATCCAGATCACGTGCGTGAGATTTAAAATCCATGGAACGTTGCAAAGAAGCCGTTGTGCTCAACGAGTGAATTGCACATGTCATAGACAAGAGCCATCGATTGATCAGCGGACCATTTCTCGTGGTTATGGAGTAGCGCCCAATGCATGGAAATAAGGACAAGACGAGCCAAGGAAGCCGTGGGATTGAATCAAGGACTCGGCACGTTCGTCACAGACGCTGTGGCCTTAAAAGAAAAAAAAGTACATAATAGGTGACATTTTGTGCAGTGGCCATTTTTTTTCACAGCGCATGAAAAATGGGCCATGGCCTGAAACTTCAATCGTTTATTTTATTTGTTAAAGGCCACAGTGTTATTTCTGAATGCGTTGAGTCGTTTTTTGTTACTGCCGCTTGTTGCACCACTGCCAATACAGCAGCAGCCGCAGCTGCATCACCAAATAATGTGTTTATATTGATTCAGTCAGCCTGCATGGGCACATTTGAGGCGTAGAGATAGTTTCGTGTGACCGCAGTACCTACCTACGTTTGTTGTCAACAGCTCTTGATGAGTCCGATAAATTCCGGGAGAATCACAAATTGTTTATCTAGCCAGCATGAAGACTTAACATCGCAATTCCAGACAAGATGCACAAATCCTGCCAAACGTTTACAAAAAGTGGCAAAGGTACCATATTGATAACTCACACCAAAGCAATATACATTTCAGACAATAGAAATATCAATGAATAAATACATAAGATATCACTGAAATTCATTTTTAGATGTCATTTTAAGCATTGCTGATCATCAACAGTTTTATATATACATATTTCTTCTCAGAAAAAAACGTGATGATTCGAGAAAGTGCACTGCATCACATCTGGAAAGATGTAGACGAAAACCGGTTAAAACTAGATTTAAAACATAAAAGAAAAATATATTAGAATAGAATCTTCAGTGAATAACGTCCCGTGGGGTGGTGGTGGTGGGGGGAGGGGCGGGAAACCCTCGTGGATTGATTCTGACGCGTGTGGTGCCGTGCGCGCGTTTGTAACGCGTTCACCTTTGCCTGTTGTTCTTTGCCTCTCCGCAAGAATTCGGAGGGCCGGCGTTCACCATTGGCAAGTCCATCTGGCTTCTCTGGGCCATCGTGTTCAACAACTCGGTGCCAGTGGAGAACCCGCGGGGAACCACCAGCAAGTTCATGGTCTCCGTTTGGGCTTTCTTCGCCGTCATCTTCCTCGCCAGCTACACTGCCAATTTGGCGGCCTTCATGATCCAGGAGGACTACATTGACCAGGTCTCCGGTCTCAGCGACAAAAAGGTAAAACGATCTTCCCCTCGCCCTCTTGCAATGCTTCTGGATTCTCTTACTCGGAAAGAAAGAAAAGAAAACCGAGATAACACGGCCCCATTCTGAAAACTACTCGTGTACGATTAAAAGCTATTTGGAAATTACGTAATTTGGAATGTGCAGCATGCACGTGTCTATTCATGCAATCCTTTTAAAGCATTGGTCTACATGTATAAGTCGATGTGGCATTTCACGTTTTTCACTGAATTAAAATGGAACTTTTTTTAAAATCCATAACGACAATGATAAGGGAATTCACAGACACCGGGATATTTTATTTTAAAAAATTGTTGTTGTTGTTTTGCGGTTAGGTTATGTTAATGGCTCCCTCCCCACCCCCCGATTCATATTTAAATAAAATCGCCACGGCGTTCCCTGAGCTTAACGCCGTGTGACGTTCGCGATGTGAGACACATTAGGGAGACAATGGACGGGATCGCAGTTCTCGGGCCGTCTCTCGCGCTATCGCTGCTCACCGAGAGGCAGCAGCGGGGAGCGATGGCAACACGCCGCTGTAATAACGCCCGTGTCATGCGGCACTCCGCAAATCACCTTATCGCGCCAGGAAGTATGGTGGGATTCATCTGGTCCTTTAATGGACTTTAAGAGAACATGGAATGGATGGAGATAACAGAAGATATCTTCCAGGGGAGAAATTTTAAGTGCCCTACGCTTTCTCATTCGCCGTCTTCGCTTTTCAAACGATTCTTTCACCAGCATGGCCCATTTGTGTTTTGGGTGGGGGGGAGGGGGTAGAGAGAGTCGGGAGGGGGGGTAGGCAAAACAAATCTGTGGGTATAAACATCTCTCAACTCCAGAGGGGCTGTAGTTCCAAAAATATCAAAAGCACATTCCACACACAATTGGTTGCCACTGATGCACCTGCAGCTGTTATTCCTCTGTCCGAAAATGGAACTGTCAAATTTGTTATAAATATCCACCAAAAATAGACTGAATAAAACACAACAATACATTTAGTAATATTTACGTGTGTATATTTGACACGAACGTTATTTAAGTACTTAAATCAAGCGAACGCAACTGTGTGAGAAGTCTGCATTATTGCGCAAATATAAATCAACGTTAAATTATACATTATTAGGAGAACAACTCGGCTCAGGAAGATTATTTTAGGCTGATCATTGTGCAATTACTAATCAAGGAACAGAAAAAAATGAACGGGTGTTGGGTGACTATTGGACTAATATGTAAGCAGACAAGCATACAATCAGTAGCAATTGAAATGTAGAATGCGCGTTCCACACCAGGATCCCAATGCGCAATGCACGAAAAGCAGAAAACAAAAACAGAACCAGGGCAACCGAGCAAACTAGAGAGGGAGGGCCACTTTAAACGAGATGGGGGTTCTAAGCAGACTTGAATCTATCTACCGACTCTGATTTCCTGACTTCAAGTGGCGAGGCATTCGAAACGCAATTGCAAGTGAAGTTACCAGAAATAATGTCTTCACTCGTCGGTACATTTCACTTGTCGCTCCTTTCACCCTCAAAGGACAAGAAGACTGAAAGCAGAGTTAGAGACACAGAGATACAGAGAGACACAGAGACACAGATAGACAGAGTGAGACAGAGAGAGAGACACACAGATGGAGACAGAGTTAGAGACACAGAGAGACACAGAGTTAGAGACACACACAGAGACACAGAGAGACAGAGTGAGACAGAGTGAGACACACAGAGACACACAGAGACAGAGTGAGACAGAATGAGAGACACAGAGACACACAGAGAGACAGAGTGAGAGACACAGAGACAGAATGAGACAGAATGAGAGACACAGAGACAGAGTGAGAGACACAGAGACAGAGTGAGACAGAGTGAGAGACACAGAGACAGAGTGAGACAGAGTGAGAGACACAGAGAGACACAGAGCGACACAGAGAGACACAAAGACACAGAGTTAGAGACACACAGAGAGACAGAGTGAGACACAGAGAAACACAGAGAGACAGAGTGAGACAGAGTTAGAGAAACACAGAGAGACAGAGTGAGACAGAGTGAGAGACACAGAGTGAGACAGTGAGACAGAGAGACACAGAGTTAGAGACACACAGAGACAGAGTGAGAGACACAGAGTGAGACAGAGTGAGACACAGAGAGACAGAGTGAGACAGAGTCAGAGACACAGAGAGACACAGAGAGAGAGAGGGAGACAGAGAGAAAAAACACTTGCCAGTTTATGGAAATAAATCAATTTAATGCATTAATATCTAAATTTGAATTCACATGTCTAGATGCGGAGTTGGGTTTCCCAGCTGGCGAGTGTAAAAATGGCTCCTCTGATTGTTCTGATTATTGTTCGCTTAATCCATGTCACTTTATTTTGCTTTTATAATTTTAGTCACCCAGATCTCTCTTGAAAAATGAGACTCATCCTGGTCTGTGGCGTTACCATCACCTGGTTGAAAAAACGCAAAACTGAAACTAAACCAATGGGTTGAGAGTAAATCTTTGCACATGAAGCTCATCTCGTCCCTCCACCTCCGTGATGGTCACACTCTGAGATGCGTTCGCTCCTTGAGCTGCCATTCCTTCACCAGTCCCGTCCTCTTGCTCCGTCTTCTCGCCTGGCGATACGTCTCACCGAAATCCACCTGCTTACTTGAACGATCAATCTAATGTCTCTAGTTTTGTGATAGCTCATTGATCCACGTCTTCCTTTTTACGTCTTATCAGTGCAATTGCATGTTTTTTCTCCTCACATAGTTCAATAAAAAAATGTCATTGAGAGATAAAAATAGGCGTCCATGTATTTGAGAATGTTCACGTACGCGTATCAGGCAGGACACTTTGATGAAAGAATGATAGCCGGTGGGGCAAAAATAATAACAGTGGCAACCAAGGGAGGGGAATGCACCAGAGGTGACGTCTTCCGCGGAGATGGAGCTATGAAATCGGCAGCTGCTGGGTGGATTGTGACATTGCAGGGCCATGAGAGATTGCTGCAGATCGGGGAGGCCTTCATCCAGCAGTGGATTGATCTCGGCTGGTGATGATGATGACGATGATGAATACGATTGCGCAAAATGGCTGCCTACAGCATATTGATTGATGTCCGCCTATTGACGGATGCCCATGCATTTACATGCATACTTACAGAAGTCATGCCACCGTCATGAAATATTCATTCGCAGTTGCATTCCACATTCCATTTAAGAGGCACATAAATAGCAGAGTCTCTCTGCTCCCACCACTGTCGTTCGGACGGCTCCTAACCTCCCCAGGTTTGCGAGTGCGAGCCTGTCCCTTTTTGTGAAATCGAATTTTTTTTTGTGAATTTCACCCAGTAGCCTCTTTAAAACGCTAAATTGTACACTCAATCCCGATCATCAATTGGAAGGCTACTTCATGCGGCGGTTTGGCGATGGTGGGACACCGCGGCCACGGTGTAACGGTCAGCACGCACGCGGATATTGAAACCTCGAGGTCGCCGCTCTGAGCTCCCGGCAGGGCGGAGAGAAACAAAGGGACATGTTCATGAGATTTACACGCTGCCTCTGCCCGCCCAGCAGTGCAAACGGGTAACAGCAGAGCGAGGGGCCGCAGTGGCGAGATGTTAGCTGACTCTCCTGGTATACAGGAGGTCGTGGGTTCGATCACGACCCTGACGCCTGCTGTATATTTGGAGTTTGCATGTTCTCCCCGTGGTCGCGTGGATTTTTCTCCGGGCCCTCAGGTTGTTTCCTCCAGATTTAGAAACATTCCCTTCAAGTATATGGCTGCTATACATTTCCGCATGATAAGCCACTGTGTCAAGCTACATTTTGTGGCCAGATGGCTTCTTAAAAAGTGCTACGTATCTCAGTGGGACTTACCCGGTAAAATAAAAATAGGTTGGGTTTAAGTACAATCGATCTTATTACCTTGCCGATCACTTTGCCACTCATTACAGAGTTACCCTGCGGACTGCCAGCATGAGTGATACGTTTTCATTAGTGTGCACATGTCTTATGGCCCCTAACTTTTTTCAGAGTGGAATAAGCCTGGGGCGCAGGGTTTCGACATTATCTTTGGTAGCGTCAGAAAGATGATTTTTGTAAAACCCTTGAAAAATGTGGGAACTTTGGGTAATCCATTAGCGGTGACCTCGGGGTACCTCTTGAGAGGTTTTTTTGGTTTTTCTGCATTATTAATAGGGCTGTAAGATGTAAATAAATATATATACATGTATGCGCATTGCTGGCGAAAGGGAGCTCTAGATAGCCCCTCTAGTTGGCATTTGGCCTACTCGTTCACACTCTTGCCAGACATCTTGGAGAAGGTAGGAGCACTCACACTTTACCCCACCGCATGCGAACCGCCGATCGACGAACTGCGGTAAGGCCATTTACGGTGCTGGGTGGACAATTTGAAGCGAGGGGACATTGCGGAAACTTTCCCCATTGTCTCAACTGCCATGCCGGGAGATTGAACTGATGACCCCTGAATTACAAGTCCAGCGTGCTATCCATTATAGAGGTTCATTTGAGTTCGGTTGCCTAAATATAAATGTGTCGTTAAACAAGCCACCACCCGACACAGGCAATCACGTAAACAAAACATGCCAATTCGTTATTAGTTCAGCACACTGGTGTGCTGGAGAGTAAACCCAGCGCACTGACCATGACACCACTGTGGCAGCATGCCATATGTAACCTCGACTTAACATTCACCTCATGAAGTATTTAAAGAACATTTCTTAAGAAATTAGAGGGTTGGTAGCACAACGTATGAAGACCTCTGTGGGTTGAAGTTTCATTCTTGGCCACGGCTAACCTCAGCAGCACATGATTTCTGACCTCACCCCGTTCACCAACCCTCACGAGCCTGCCTGGTGAAGTATGGTCAAACATCCCCCATAACCGACACGGCATGGGGAGGCTTTCATCCAGCAATGGATTTAAAAAATGGTATAACTTAAAGCTTAATTGTCTCCTGTTATTCAGAAGCATTCTTGAAACGCATGTCAAGTAAATTGTGTACGCGACCAATGTGTGTGGGTATGTTCGTTACAAATTATTGTCTCGTAATAAAGAACTGAGGTTTGTTTTTAACAAATTGCATTATTTCCCCCCCCCCCCCCCTTAGTTCCAAAGCCCGCTGGAACATTCACCGCCGTTCCGCTTTGGAACTGTTCCAAACGGGAGCACGGAGCGTAACATTCGAAATAATTACCTGCAAATGCACGGCTACATGTCAAAGTTCCACCAAAAGTCCGTCGAAGATGCTTTAATGAGCCTGAAAGCAGGGTAAGTTATCTGTTTTTATTATCATATCAAAGCAAGCGCACGCATGCCTTCTCGCAACACGGTGGAGGACTCATCCCCGAGCGAAATGTTCCCGGTACCTCGCGGCATCTTGCTCTGCCGTGGTGTACACGTTGAAAACTAGGGCAGACAGCAGGTATAAACACCAACACGTAAACAGCGTCTTCTAGCCTCCAGCCACAGTGACACTGCCAAGAACATTGTACGCGCACAACTCTGCGCCATGCCTTGCCCGTTTGCCTGCGGTAAAACATCTTAACACCTTCACACCCCCTCAGCGGTTCTTACAGCAGCCACTCAACTTCCTCCGCTCCTCCGGCGGCCCCAGTGTTTGCAGTTGCGTGGTTTTCAACCAGATCTGAATCAAGGACCACTCCATTCATTAATGGCTCTAACGCATTACTGCGTAGTAGAGCATTTAAAGTTGGGTGTCTTCCGTGAATATGCGGAGATGTCTCGTTCCGGTACCGTGTACCCCGGACCCATTTACCACCACCAGATTGCCTGAGGCCACAATGAGGGGAAAGTGAGTTGGACAATCATTCAAAAGATTAATCGCTTTTATTTTAACAAAACTGGAGTCTGCGTGGGCTTTGTATTCATATGATGAAAAGTAGGACTTCACATTCCAGGATGAAACGCAGGCCGGCCGGCCGGTCCAATCCTCCCGTTGCGACGACGCGTGGCGTGCAAGCCAGAATTGCGTTAATCAAGGCCGGGCTGCTACCCCGCGGCCGCGTTGCCCCGCTGTGTTCAACTCCAGCTCCTTGCCCACCACAATCACCCCCCACTCCTTGTTCCAAAGTCCCAGTCCCCTGTGGTCTAAGCGTCCTGCACAAGAACAAACCATTCAGTGGGCAAGCATCAATGCAAGGGCTGGTCGTGGTGATGGTTGAGAATTTACATGAAAATGAAACGTGTCTAGACAAAAGTGTCTTTTTTGTGATGAAAACAAAAAAGGAAATTTTCTGTCGTAATGAAATAAATTATTTGGCAGTGGTGCACAAGTACAGACAACAACAAAATAACCTCAACACATTCATCATCCCTGTATTTCTTCATGCCTCTGCCAGTCTCTCTCCATCTCTTCATCTTTCTGTGTCTCTCAATAAATCGTGTCTCTGTCTCTTCGTTCGTCTCAGTGCCTATTCATGTCTCGGTATCTCAGTCTCTCTCTCTCTCTTCATCTCAATGTCTCTCCGTGCCTGTGTGTGTGTCTCTCTCTCTCTGTGTCTTATCACTATCTGCACAGGACTGACCTCATTCTTGAGACAGCTTAGAGCCCAGAGGCTGTACACAACTTCTCCAGGGGCAGTAATCTCAGCGCAAGCCCCACACGGATTGAGTGTTCCGTGGAAATGAGCCCGAATGAAGAAATGTTTAAAGCCATCGCAGGTGTTCCTATCAGTGGATCACTACATTAATTACTTGCTGTACTACCCAGCTTCGCCTGGGACTTGGATCCATCACGCCCGGCCGCCTTTGTATCCCCAGTGGCAATGTTCACACACCACAGCAGTTACTTGTTTGAGGCTGAGTCGACCTAGGGGAGGCCCAGGACCGGTTCAAATAATCGTCACTGGTGGTGGCCGTGAGCGGGAATCGAACTCGGGTCGCCGGGTTCGTAGCGCGGCGCGCTAACCACGACACTACAATGCGTTACGCTTCCACATGCGCGAGTCACATGACAGATGTGACGTCACAGCTCACTTGCCGTGCAGAAAATATCTGCATTATTGAGCTCCCCCCCCCCCCCCAAAAAAAAAAGTGTATTTTTATCGTTTTTGCATGGTGTACAGTCTGGAAAGTACCCACATGGCAAATTTGCAGTTTGTTGCAAGTCGGGAAGTACGCTAAACATTTTTAACAGACACACATATTCACAACTTTGCCTTTTACATATATATGGAGATACATTGTCAAAAGATACAGCTGCAACATTAAATGCGTTTACATAGAACCTAACGGCCATATGTTATCGCAAATCAACTGTTGTTTGACTTCAAGCAAAGATCTCATCATATCAAGCTCGTTAATACCATTCGACACTTAATCTAAAGTTTAATGTATTAGGAAATGAACAATATAATTTACACTTATTAATACCTGACATTTGTGAGAAAAAACTCTTGTCATTATTCAGTTACGGTCCCCTCTCAGATAATAGAGCTGAGCCCTGTATATTTGGAGTTTGCGTGTTCTTCCCCTGGTCGCGTGGATTTTTCTCCGGGTCCTCCACATTTAGAAACATGTGCTTAGAGTAATTGTCTGCTATAAATTTTCACATGATAAGCCACTTCATTAAGCTATCACTTGTGGCCAGGTCGCTTCTGAAAAAGAGCAATATCGCTCAGGGGGCCTTAACTCGAAAAATAAAACATTGTTAAGTTTGAGTTTAACCTCCATAGCCCTTCTAGTTGCATCCTCTTTGTATCTCTTGTCAACGCGTGCGCAACCCATCTAAATAGCCCTTATCTTCCCGGCAATAATTAGTAACTAGCTTCTAATGCTCCGGCTTCTTCAAGCAATGGTGGTGTGCCTATCGGTGAACTCGCTCTTCTACTCTCTCAGGAAGCTCGATGCGTTCATCTACGACGCAGCGGTGCTGAACTACATGGCGGGGAAGGACGAGGGCTGTCGCCTGGTCACCATTGGGAGTGGAAAAGTATTCGTGGCTACGGGATATGGCATTGCCCTGCAGAAGAGTTCCCGTTGGAAAAGAGCCATAGATTTGGCTCTGCTGCAGTTTATCGGTGACGGTAAGACACGTCTTATTCTTGTTTAATAAAATACCTTGAGATGCATTATAATAAATGTCACTATCTAAACAGAGTGATCCATTTGCCATGTGAATATCTAAATTAATGTTACTACATTGACACACGTATATCCCCAACGTTTTGGTTTCGGCTGACACCTAACAATAAAATAAGCACAGAGGCATGGGGAGGTGCGTACTTGGAATTACACCGGGACGACAGAGGGACACTCGGGTTAGAGACATTCTAGCCACGTCGCGTATCGACTGTTGAAAGGGTCGGCGGGCTTGGGCAGGGCTCGTCACAAGCAGGAGCGATAGCCGGTGGGAGAGAATGATTACGGAGTGGCAACCAAAGGAGAGAACGCGCCCAAAGAGGAAACACACCCGCCAGTGGATAAAGGAGCGATTGAATCAGCTCATGTGCAGGTGCCGGGTGGATTTATATATCGTAAGCGCCATGAAAGATTATGATGATAACTTGAGAATGCCTTCATCCAGCAGTGGATGGATCATGGCTGATGATGACGATGGAATGTATGAAAATTGCTCAAGGTAACCTTTGGTAGGTGCTTTGCGGGGGACCATTTTGAGGAGCTATATTTGATGCCAGGGTCAAAGGCCAACACAACTATGGTGTGACTACAAAGATCACCTAACACGAAAGTGTAATCGTGACATTTGGGAAATGTTCTCTGCATAATTGAGTGCAGCGTTGAGGTCACATTTCAAAAGTCCTACGATTGTTTCACTCGATCACTCGGAGATCCCCCGCTCACGAAGTTCATCGCTCGTTCGTTGATATGAATGACCTGACACTGAGTCTGGCCCTGCCCGCCAAGTGGTGCAGCGGTTAGCGTGGGGCAGGGACCTGAGTTTAACACCTGAGTTCACATCCCAGCCACAGCCACATTAACGCCATGATGTGGGGGGGAGGCATCTACTTACCCAGCAGTGAATTGACAGAGGGATTACAATGATGTATTTATGATGATTATTATTACTGTCTGCCATTAATTTCAGGAGGTTGTTGATGTTGGTATTGATGGTGGTGAACGGACTGCGGATTGGGAGTAATCTGGCAGGATCCATGATGAGCAGTCTTGCTCCATGGGTCACTATGATCATAGTTGGTGCGATGGACATGAAATGAATGGATCTGCCATTGATGCTAAGATCAAATGGTTAATGAGCCTAAACTTGCTCTCTCTCAAATTATATAAATAAACACCATGCATATGTTTAACACAGTGCAGAAAAATGTGGAACAGTGTTGTCAATATGTAAAATGATAGGGGTCACACCTAAGAAAAGCTATGGACATATTTTAAAAAGGGGCCGTCCATAAATGACGTCACACACCTGTGGGGGGGGGGGGTCAGACATTTGTGACGATGTGTGACGAGGGGGGGGGGGTTTGAGAAATGTGACGTCACATCAAAATGCGCAACTTAAAATAAATATAGACAACACGTTCTACTTCATTAAATAGACTTTTTAATAAATGTTTTCTCCTACAACATCAGAGTGCAGCGCCACATTAAATACGCACTACAATGACAATAGTTTAAAGCGATTTGAAGCATGTTTTATGGTTTTGGGGTGGGGGGGACAGAGCTTTGTGGCGTCATATTTGAGGGGGGGTCTGACTTTTTATGACGCCGTGTGACGAGGGGGGGGGGTCAAAAATCGTCCAAAATCGTGTGACGTCATTTATGGACGGCCCCAAAGCACGATTTATTTTAGTGCTGCGTCGCGACACAGCAACGCGTGATTCCAACGGTTTGAGCGATCGCTTGAAAAGAGACGAATTACCAGAATAACTGCATCGTCAAACTGGTGACAGGGGGGAAACAACGCTTATTGATTGAACACGGTACTGATAAATGTAAACAAATGTACCTGTAATATCAAGGTTGTGCACGCTCATACATTTTTAATGACTCCTATTAGGCGCACGTGTAAATTTGGCGAGACGCATAAATCCAGGGGGTCACCGCGTCATTAATCAAAAGCGTCACTTTGGCGCCTGAAGTTTGCCTCCTGTTTGGCGAATGACCAGACTTGGCTGTTTTGTCCAGAGCGACATTCCTGTGCTTCAATGTGGACAAAGACAACAACAACAACAAAGACAGGCTCTGGGTGGGGAACACGGCAACATTTGTATTTTAAGGCCGTCAAGCCGAGCATCTCGATTGATGTAAAATTCTAGAACTGTAATGGCGAGGCTTTGACGAGTAGAGTGATGATCCATGATGAGGGTGGCCAACCACGAGAGATGACATTCACCATAATTCACACGGGTGAAGAACATAGCGTATTATCTAGATCATGAGGCGCATTATCCCCCAGCCCCCAGTAATTTTAAGCAAAGGTTGGGGGTAACGTCTGATAATCTGGAAGGCTGATTCTCCATCGCAATACTGTGCAGTGTATGTAGCAGGAGCAAAAACAAACGCAAATGAGATGGTAAGAATAAAAAATACAATCAATAAACCTGGTGACCCAGTTTAACACGGCTTTAGCGACCAATGTTATTCAACGTAAATGTTTTTGCATTGCATCGCATAAATGTGTCGTTAATCCACCACCACCCGACACAGCCAATGAGCAAGGTTTGCCACGTGAACAAAACGTGCCAATTCGTTACCACTTCAGCACGCCGATTGTGTGTTGGAGAGTAAACCCACAACGTTAACAATGTTCAATCTTGATTTGAAGCTTTCGTGACTGCAGGAATCCATACTCTTTGGTCCTTTCGAAACGTCGTGATTGGTTTTATTTTATTTTATTTCTACCTACGTGACTTTACCGAAAGAACCAAAGAGTATGTTTACGATGTGAATACGACGTTTCGTTTGGTGATGACAACGACCAGCTTCGTTACAACCAGCTTGCGCCCCAAGGTTCAATCCTGGTAAATTCGTCTATCCTGATCTCTTAAGTTCTCTCGCGGTGACAAAAAAATTAACCTCAATGGAATCATGACCCAAACTTGTGACAATGCGTCGTATTTCATGGGACCTCCTTTGCCAGTACCAAAATATACTAATAGGGTTTTTCCCCTTTTTTCTGGAAACAAAACTGACACCTTTTGCAAGGAATCATGCTTACATTAACCACAATACTTGCAGTCAAATGCAAACAAAAAACAATACTCTGATAATTTATGCATTGTCTTTGAAACTGATTGGTCACGTGCGCCTTTTGGCGTCATCTGGTCGAACACCATATGAGACTAGGCTCTAAAGAAAGCTGTCTCTGGTGTGGACCAATCAGTTTCAAAGACAATGCATAAATTATCAGAGTATTGTTTTTTGTTTGCATTTGACCGCAAGTATTGTGGTTAATGTAAGCATGATTCCTTGCAAAAGGTGTCAGTTTTGTTGCCAGAAAAAAGGGGAAAGCCCCTATTAGAATGCGTCGTATTGTTAGCATACCAGTGAAGCGTACGGCAGATTATCCGCCCCCACCGACATCATCATCATCGATGTCGTCTTTTGAACGAATAACCCAACACGCGCGCATTGCGGGGTTTTGTTTTTGTTCTCAGCGATTCCCGATGCTGTTCCTCTCTCTCTCTCTCTCTCGTCCCCCGTGTTGTTGCCACGCAGGCGAAATGGACGAACTGGAGATGATCTGGCTGACGGGCATCTGCCACGGCGAGAGGAACGACGTGATGAGCAGCCAGCTGGACATCGACAACATGGCGGGAGTGTTCTACATGCTGCTCGTGGCCATGGGCCTGAGCTTCATCGTCTTCGTGTGCGAACATTTCTTCTACCACGTGGGACGCCACTGCGTGAAGAATAAAGAGAATGACGAGCCGGGCCTCCTCTATTCCATAAGCAGGGTGAGTTTGGGTTTGTTGGTGGGAAGGGTACGAGCCACGCGGAACGTCAGCTGTTGCTGCCCTGCTATCATCGTCATTGTCCAGTTGTTGTCGATTTTCTTTCTTTCTTCTCGCGAAGATGCATAAGTGAATAAGCCATAAACTAATCTTTATCAAACAATTTTAAGTCTTTAGTGTTCAACAACTTTCGGGAGCAAACAACAAAGGCGACCCTTCAATCACCGTGGCAACCGCGGTTCCCTACTGCACGTCACCTGTCCCTGCTGTCCTTTCACAGTGTGCGCTACGACGAGGCACGTTCGCTACGCGCTGTTCCAAATCGGAGTGGTGAGGGGCAAGACGTGAGAGTGTTTAATGCTGAAATATGGTGAAATGTTTTAATATTAAAACCAGCACTGCCAGCGCATTTTCGCGGGGTACACGGCCGGGGTGGAGGGTGGGGGGCAGTGGGGGGGAGGTGACGTCACCACGAGGCTTCACGCTGCACCACCACAAACAACAGCTCAAGGACAATGCACACACACACACACATTTTCTTAAGCATGTTTAAAATAAAGAATAGGTTTTACCCTTTCTGGCAATAACACAGGAGGTGTTAAGATGTCCAAACACCAAACCTTTTGCAAGGCATCAAGTCTGCATTCATCGCACATACTTGCGGCAAAACATGCAAACAAAACATCCTCTGATAATTCACTGTGTAACAAAAAAAATATATATTTTTTTGTTCCTGGGTAGTAAGTGTTATTTCCTAATTGCTAATGCCTCAAAAGTACAGAAAATGGCTATTATTCCCTACAACCTTTGCGTTTGTGACCAGGACAGGGAGATTTCGAAATGTACCTATTTTCAATATGAAAAGGTGTGCATTTGTGTCATTCCTTCACGTAAAATCCTGGTCACAAAAGCAAAGTTTGTGGGGAATAATAGCCATTTTCTCTACTCTTGTGGCATAACCAATTAAAAAATAACACTTACTTTCCAGGAACAAAAATCGTGTTACATAGTCATATAATATATGCATTTGTCTTTGAATCTGGCCTATACCAGAGACATCTTAACACCTGTTTTATTGCCAGAAAGGGGGAAATCTATTAATCTATTTCCATCATTTTCATCCTGGCGAAAAGGTCTCATGGACACGAAGCATGTTTGTTCGAATGTTTTCTCACACGCATGTCTGGTTAATGCAGACTAGATGCTGCCTTTAGATGGGTGTCTATTTAGCGTTTGAACATCATAACACCTCCTGCAGTGTTCTTACCAGAAAGGATGAAGCCTATACTTTGTCGTCATCTTGATACTACCCCCTTAAGCTGGTGACGTCGGGTGACAAGCAGGCATAAAGAATTATGAATTGTCACGATTAGGGTCACAAATGCGATTCAAGGATAGGTTGGGGGTTTGTTTTTCTTTCGTCTCGAGCTTAAGAATCCATTTGATCTTCTAAATATGTTATTTTTACTCCCCACTATTTTATTTCCAGCGCGCTTATCGATATCATGGCAACGCGTAACAAGACGGGAAAATCCATTCAAAGATTTGCTTGGGGAAAGCGACCCAACACTGCTGATGGCCCTGCGAGAGATTTGTTTTACAGAAATGATTTCGTGGCCTCTTTATCTTCCTACAATAAGGGTCATCACTTCCCACTGCTGTTAGCTCAGTGTTTGCCACATAGAAGTCCCACCGATGGTTTACTTCTCAGAGACCTCCAGTTTAGCCATATGAACCGGAAACATACTATGTAATGCTAGTTTTTGTGTGTGTGTGTTTATGCATGTTGAACTTATTTCGCACCGTACGTAGCCAACTGTGCTAATTGGAGGTGCGGGGGAAGGACAACAAACTCAACACAAAAAGCAGCGCAAATCAATTATTTAAAAGTGTGCAGCCCCAGTGGCTCCCTAATATTGGCAGGAAGAGCGTTCCAGGCAGCCGCAGAAGCGCATCTGTTTGCACGTGATGCAGCGGCCGTCTTTGTTCGAGGGCTAGCGAGGATGGTTTATGGGTTGAGACTATCAACTCACTGCACCTGAGATCACGGTTTAATCACGGGTAACTGACACCCGGGGTTCAAACCCAGAGTCTCAGTCGTGTCGGCTCAGCAACCCAGTGAGACTCTCGTGACAACATCCAAAATATATGTCCCTTCTCTATTCCATGAAACCCATGTTTACTGTATATGGAATGGAAAGCTACTAAAAAAATTAGCTCGCTCACAAAAGGTGTTTCTCCGAATGCCACTGAGGAATCTACAGAAAGCCACCTGGGTAGCAGCACAATCAGGGATCTCACGTCGCTGAGTGTTGGCGTGAGACCAGGCAAAACAAACAATCCTCCAGCGCTACTGAAGACGCGTGCCACCGGATCTATTGCAGGAAAAGTGAGACTTCCAGACGAGGCAACAGCTCTGGAGCATCGTGTGATGTGCAAACATTCGACGGTGCAAGGAAACTAACGGGCGGCAATATCCGATTGGATTTCTGCTATCGATTCCACCGATCCACAGCCTCCTTCGTCGCCGCCTGGCAATTAGCGGTGTCATGAGTGATTCTGCTGAGGACGGCAGTAGGGGTGGCAGTGGCATTCTTATTGGCTCTGTTACGGTGCCATGTAGCAATGCATTCTCAAACCAGCGATTTTGATTAATTATTACAATTCAGCATCGCAATTCAAATCAAGAATATTTTTTTGTTCTCTTATATTTTTTATTCTTTCCAATTGTTCTGCCTCGTACAGTCAGGTATTTGTGCCATTAACATGTAAACTATTTAAATTAAACTATTTTTTTTATTTTACCAGGTAAGGCCCTCTGAGCTATTTAGCTCTTTTTCAGAAGCGATCTGGCCACAAATGATATCTTAATGCAGTGGCTTATCATGTGGAAATGTATAGCAACCAAATACTCTAAATGCATGTTTATAAATATGGAGGGAAAAACTGAAGGACCCCGACAAAAATCCACGTGACCACGAGGAAAACATGAAAACTCAAAATATACAGGTGTCAAAGGTCGGGATCTAACCCACGACCTCCTGTATATATAATTTGTGTTACATCTGTGTCCATTGTAAATAATTGATACTCACGTACGCGCACACACACACACACACATCCGTAATTCGATGGCTACGTCGGAACAGTGTGAATACATTGTAATTGTGCGGATCAATGCATCGTCACGCGTTGACCGCGCACGGTGATGGAAGAGAGACGGCTGAAAATGCACGCTTCCTCAAACCTCCTCGCGTTGGCCTCAGATGGGGGAACGAGCGAGCGCGCGAACAGGGCGAGCCTCTGGCAGAGGAGAACGAGCGAAAAAAAACGAAGCTTTTATTATCCCAGCAGGGAGCCACGTTAGTTCCGCGTGAGAGATCACAATCGGAGGAGGGGAAACGTGTAGAGATTATCGCAGGTTTGTCAAGATACGGGCGGCCGCAACAAAACAGGACCGCCGCTCGCCAATGTTGGATGCTCGCACGGCACAATGAACCGTGGCTCGTGATCCGCGGTGAATTTAAATTTTTATGACTTCTGCAGGGGCAGCTAGGGGGTTGCGCACGTTTTGATGCATTAACTCTTTTGAGTCGAGAATTAATTTGGGGGTCAGCGCATTGCGCGTAGGGCCAAGCATCCTGACCGAAATCCCGACAATTGTTTCCTAGGCCAAGGATGCGAATATAAAACAAGCTGATACATGCTCTCAAATTGGGTTCAATTACTGCCCACGCAGCTCAGTTTATTTAGTCGTATTTAGGCATGCTGTTCACAGTGCAGCAGAGTGGAGTGTGACTGGATGATTCAATATTGATATACTTGAGGGCAGGCCGTCCTACAGACAAGGTGATGCAACACATACGTGTCTCTCACCTGACCCTCACTCCACTCCACTCACCATTAACCAGATATTGACACGAAGTAGACACTAACCACTCAGTAGGAGATCAAATACTCATATACGACTCACCAGACAGTCACCAGCCACTCTCCACTCACCCAATAACCGCTCACCTATTACCATCCATAGTATATACCGTACGCTGTGTAATAAGAACCTGGAGTCCATCAATGATGATCATGTGGTCATGGTTTTTAGATCTAGATCAAAGGTCATAGGTCACACAGAGCTCATCTTCAATACCAGAAGTTCCTGGATTATTAAGATTCACTGTAAGGGGCCATCCCAAATGCGTAGCTTGCATATGGGCGGTCTACTGACAATGTTTGCATAGGAAACGGGGGGGGGAGGGGTGAAGCCTGATAATAATGTGTCTACATTGGCCTTCGAATGAGTTAGATCGTCCGGCGGTGGACCATCTGTTTGCTTAAACACGTTAATATTAATAATCATTGATCGTTTCTGCGTGGATTAAATATCGGCCGTTCTATAGGATTGGGGGGGGGGGGGTGCATCGAGTGAACGTACGCAGGTGGCGGGGGGGCATAAAAAGTCCGCGTGCGTACAGAGAGGGGGGGAGGGCTCAAGTTTTGACAGATTTTTGCGTACCTACTAAATGGATGGCCCCTTATTGCTAAGGGCTCCAACAACCAAACGTGAAGGAACTTATCAAAGATTTCAATCAAGTTGGAGAAAGATTCCAAGCGGACCTGTGTGACCCCCCAGCTTTTGAACTAGCGCAAAGGTCATAGGTCGCACATATTTCATCTTCAAAATCGTAGTTCCCTATTCCAGTGTGGTGAGAATGAGGCCTCACTGCACTTCGATAATCACTCAAGTAAATGCTGTGACTGACACTGACGAATGAATGAAGCTATTTGAGAACAAAATGGGAGGGTTTATCCACAAATCTGGCTATCGCCTTATGAAGCTAGCTGTAATTACTGGCAAAACGTTTATTCTCCAACACACCGGTGTGCTGCACTAGTAACGAATTGGCATGTTCTGTTTACGTGACAAATTTTACTAATTGGCTGTGTCGGGTAGTGGCGGGTTTAACGACACATTTATATTTAGGCGATCTAACCCAAAAAAAACTAACATGATTTAAGCTGTTCACCATGCATATAGATTGGTGACAAACTGTGACTGCCGATTTTTATGAAAATCATTTCTATGACTTCTGCCTATAGCCACGGGAATACAAACCGCGCAGTGGGTGGAAACTTGATCAGCACTTTCACGGTTTTTACATTCTGCATGGGCAGAATTAAATGTGCAAATGAAATTTTGCATAAAGTGTTAATTCGCTAAAATAACAGGTCTAAAGAGGCATAACTAAGGTGTACGTGGATGGCACCTCGGTAAATATACAGTAGCATCTGAGGAAACTTACAACAGCACTGATGATAGAAAAAGACTCAACCAACTCGTCATTAACACCGCGGCCTTAAAAAGGAAAAAATATATAAAATAGGCGACATTTTCGGACAATGATCCTTCTTCATAGCACATCTATGTGCTATGAAGAAGGGGCATTTTCCTTTGAAGGCGGATTTATTGATCAATGTGTTGGGTTTTGTTGTTGTTAATTGTGCTTGTGCACAACTGCCAACACAGCAGCATCAGCATCGTAAATTTCGTTTTTCCCGTCGATGGCCTTTTGGCTGGCCATTTTAGAGGTCCTCCAAGCATCCATCAGATAGATCACGTGGAACAGCGGGCAGAATTAAGAGCGGCGGCTTATGTTGTGCTGATAAAGAGGGCAACACCTGGCCGAGCTGGCAACCGCTGAGACCCCCGTGGGTTGAACCTGGGCAGCTGCCCATGAATAAAGTGGATGCTCAAGCGTAGTGAGTGGTTTTTTTTGGGTTTCAGCCTGGTCGCGAGCGGCTTTATGAAACAAAAAAAAACTCGTTGAATGTGATTTAATTTAGATAAATTTCCGCTTTCGCTTTGAGAATACTGTGGTAGAATTTAAATAACATTGAAGGGGCGGAGGGTAGGGAACTAAAATAATAATACAAAGATAAATGGTACTACTGCAATGAACTCAACTAACCTATGGAGCCTGATTATTCCGCAGATCTCTGTGCGAACACGATTGTGGGGCTAGTCGTGCAGTGGAAGCCATGTCACCCCAGCATTCCTGCTAAATTTAGCCCAGTTGGTTATTCCTTGCCTCTACCCACTGAGCTGTGCAACAAGATGGCAAGTGCGGTGCTGCTACAGGGAGAGAGAGAGCGCGTGCGCGCGCCCGGCTAATTGCGGCCATGCGCGCACAATCGGCGAGCTGCTGCTCCTAAACGCTCGGCCGCTTGGCCCTGCCGGGCGTACGACCGCCGGGGCTAACGAAGTGCACGCGGCTCAGATCGGACGCAGCGCGAAAGCCACGGCGATGGGTGGAATGACTCGAAGGAGACAAACGCTCGCCGCTCCTCCACTCTGCCGCCGCCGCCGCCGCTGCCACAGGGCGGTGTTTATCCGGTCACATTCCTCCGGCAAACGGTCGCAAGCGCAAATGCAGACAGCCTTCTTCATTTCGTGCAAACGGTTGCTGTTGTCCGAATCTCCGAAATACGCTTTGACCTCAGTGTATTTTGGAAATTTTTATGCGCGGCCTCTTGTAAAAGGGTGCCATGGTGACGAGGTGTTAACTACCACACTCGGTATACAAGAGGTCGTGGGTTCGATCCCGATCTTGACGCCTGTATATTTGGAGTTAGCATGTTCTCCCCGTGGTCGTGTGGATTCTTGTCCGGGTCCTCCGGTTTTTCGCTCTCCATTTAGAACCTTGTGTCTCGAGTATTTTTCTGCTATACATTTCCACATGATGATAAGCCACTTCGTTGAGCTATCATTTGTGGCCAGGTCGCTTCTATAAAAAGAGCTACATAGCCCAGTGGACCTTACCTGGTAAATAAAAAAAAATGTTGAAATAGTTAATAGTATGGTTCGTCAAGCGCGTACATTTTAATGTAAAAACATCATCCGCAAGCACTGTGCCACTATGGGGGAAAGTGGTGGCGTGGCGATTGGCACGCTGTGCTGTTAATCGGATAACCCGAGTTCGATTCCTGCCCGTCGCTAACATCAGTTTTTTGCCAATATCCACTGACCAACCTGGTGAAGTTTGGTCAAGCAACCCCCATGACCAGCGATGCATAGGAGAGGTCTTCATACAACAGTCGCTTGATGAAGGGCTGTAAATTATATAACACTATGTAACACGATTTTTGTTCCTAGGTAGTAAGTGTTATTTTCTAATTGCTTATGCCTCAAAATAATTTTTAAAATGGCTGTTATTCCCCACAAACTTTGCTTTTGTGACCAGGACTTTACGTGAAGGAATGACACAAATGCACACGTTTTCTCATTGAAAATAGCTACATTTCCAAATATCACAGTCCTGGTCAGAAAAGCAAAGTTTGTGGGGAATAATAGCCATTTTCTGTACTTTTGAGGCATAAGCAATTAGGAAATAACACTTACTCCCCAGGAACAAAAAATAAATGTATTTGTTACAAAGTTAATTATTTTATTATGAACCGCGTGCCATGTCAAAGTTTATAGACGCTTGTAATTGCTAACTTTCATTGGAAACAATGAAATATCAACGGCACTCACAGCAACATAGCCGGTTACCCCATTGCTGTATTGGCATATCATAACGTATGTAAACTGATCACAAAGACACGAACATACCGACCAGATTACTTTTGCCCTTTAAAATACCTGGTAGAAAAGTGTGTGTCTTGTAACCTGGAGAATATGATATCAGTAGGGCCGTCCAAAGTGGGGTGGGGGGCCCCCGACGCTTTCAGACTGAAACCCAACATATTAAATCTGACACCGTGACGTAGATGCGTGAGGCCCCCCAAAGCGTGGGGCCTGGGGCTGTCGCCAAGATTTGCCGTTACCCAAGGGACGGCTTTGGGTAACAGTGGAAGAGGCATCAGGAGACTTGGTTTAGATCTCCCAATTTGCATGGGCAGACGACAGCAGTCTGGGCACAGATTCTGAGGTATTGCTGGCTCTAGCCTGGATGAAGATAAGATTTAGTTTTTTTACTTTTTACAAAAATGATGGCAAGTTTATTTCTCCTGAGACTGAACATTTCCCTGTAATTTTTCGTGAGAGCGATGGGGAAGGTGCCTGTGAAGATGTTCACGTTTACCGATTTTCATCTCCGCTTGTCTCCAGTCTTCGTGCAGCATCAAACAGTCCTTGTGAGATATATATATATATACACCGTGTATGGCGGTGTCGCATATAGCACTGGCATTTTTGACAAGTGCGTCGTGATTTCTTCAACATGTTTTTTTTTCACCGAGCGTTTAAACCGATTGCGCACTCTTACAAATGAATTACGGTAAATTGTTGTGTTCCTTTTCTTCGCGTGTCTCTGCAGGAATTGTACAGCTGCATTTACGGAATTGAAATTTCCAATCGAAAGAAATACATGCAGTCGCCGAAAAAGCGCGTGATGGACACAAACTCGAGCATCGTGAGGTTACTGAAAACCGCGCGAAGCATGGCCAACCTGACTCACATCAACGGGAGCAATTCCACTCCTCACCGCAGCAGCAGCAACAACAACGAACGGGCACCCCAACCGACCCACGGCATGAACGGGCCCTACCACAGAACGTCGATAAATAACTCGGTCCTGTACAACCACAACCCGTCTTCGCACCGCTCCAGCCTGCGGGAGACGAGCTTTCACGAGAGCGACAACACGTCGCAGTACCGCTCCAACGCGAGGCTGTCGTCGCGCGGTTCCTTTTCCCTGAAGGAGCAGGAGCAGGTCCACCCCTCCGTCCGGGCAAACTCGGTCAACACGACGATCCACGAGTTTGGCGAGGCGGAGCGCAACATGGCGAGGTCTCGCCACGCCTCCGAGAGGCCCCGGGACCTGGCCCCGGGGCTGCGGGGCATGCGCAGGAGCGCGTCCCATGCCTACATCGCGTCGCAGAAAATGTACAAAAACGGATCGGAGCTCGGCAGGGGCTACGTGTCGGACCTAGAAGACATACGGGAGCACAGCCCCATCCTGAGGCACGACGCCTACAGGGAGAAGAACGTCCCCTACAGAAAGTTTGATCGGAACCTGCGCGACGGTGGCCGACTCCCGGGACGGTTCTCGCTCAAGGAGAAAGAACTCTACGGAATGCCGCCCCAGCGTATAATGACCAAATATGCATCCATGGACTGGAAAGACCCAAAGATATTCACCCGCGATGCCCCCAACGTCCTGGAACCGGCGGCGGCGAAGAAGAGGTCACTGTTCAAGCGAAGCGACAGCTTCGCCGAGCACGAGGCCACTATGCGTTCTACCTCCTCCATCGGATCGTACTTCCCGCAGCACGAGGAGTGCAGCGGCTGCAGGACGAAATGCCACGAGATCGCGCCGATGAGCGTGCATCAGGGGGAGCCGGCTCACCCGTCCCGGAGCTGCCCGGGCCACTCCAAGTGGTACGGCAACGCGCACGGCGGCGCGCGTCACCAGTGCGTCGGCTGCAAGTGCCCCGGCATCGCAGCCGACAAGAAGGCCGCGGCGGACCACGGGGAGCGCTACATCGCGGAGCGGCAGAAGCGGGCGCGCGGCGACGACGAGTGCTCCTTCAGCTCGTTCTCGTCGCACAACGTGCACAGCGCGCCGCCCAAGGAGTCCCACCACAAGCACGGCTACGCGCCCGAGTACGACAAGCCGGCGGAGATGTACTCCTCCTCCTCGGCCGCCGCGGCCAAGGGCGACTTTGCGGAGGGGAAGTTCGGCGACACCGACGGCGCCGAGTCGGTGCGGACGGTGCACTGCTACCGGCCGGGCAACTCCAGCGACGCGGAGGCGGGGCTGCAGCAGGGCCGCCACCAGCCGCCCGAGTGCCAGCCGCACAAGGCGTTTGCGGATTCGTACCCCGAGTCCCTGAGCTCGTCCTACACCGACCGGGGCTACTTGAACACGACTAACTTCGGTCGACGGGCGGCCGCCGCTGATCAAGCACACAACAGACACTTCCCTCCCATCAATAAATCAGAGGGCATGGCCTGGGTTCAAAAACACAACTCAGCAGAAGAAATTCAACTTTGTAATCAAGACACAGTTGCCAAAATGCCTTATTTTCTAAGCAAGACTGATGGGTGGACAGTGCCACGACCCATCAATAGTACTTGCATTAGAAGGGTCTACAGCAAGCTGCCAAGTGTGGAATCAGAAGTCTGAAACTTGGTGTACATATATAATTTATACAGTGCTGTAATCTGCTGTACAAGAATACCTGTGAATATTTAACATTAATATTGTACATAAATGAAATGTTCAATTTTGCACTTAAATGCTTCCGTCTTGGCACTCTTCTTTATACAATCTGCATGGTTTATTGGTGACTTTTCACTTGAAAAATTAACTGTTCTAGTTTAAAACATTATTATAATTATTTCCTAAAGTAGATTGTCATCGACATATGTATACAATGTGTGGAGTTTGTATAAAATAAAAAGGGTAGATAAAAAAAACGTTCCAAAAAAAGTAATTTGCATGGAAAATACCACATTTTTCTGTGGAAAGCAATAGGAAGCATGAAGTCGACGACTTCTGAGAGGCGGTACAGCAAACTGCTCTCGTGCGACGTGGCAAATTTACAATAAGCCATATAAACCATCGTAACGTTCATTTTCTCATTACTCAAATTATCTTGAAGCGACGTGAGCAAATTTCGGGCTAAAATTTATACACATTTTAAAAAGGCTAAAAAATCCTCGCCGCGCATTTCTATCAAAGTTGACGGCGCTTGGCACAAACCCGTCATTTGGCACCGCGTTCCCACGCGACAAGGGGTAGAGAGGAGAATCGACGGAAGACACGGTGCCGTGCTGACGTCTAACGGAGAACGGTTCCTCGTACAGTATGTACTGCCTTAAAACGTTAACATTCACCTACCCAAGTACATATTATTATTATTATGATTTTAATTATGAAACATATCAAATGAGAGCGACTAATTTGATATTTATTTTGGTAAGGCGTTGTCACGTGTTCAAAAAAAGAAGTATCCGCAGATGAATGTGCAGATTTCCTTGCTCACTGCATCACAGGTTGATCAATTCCAGGGTTCAATGTAAAGTATTGTTTAAAGCCATATAAACCTTTCAGTGCACCTCCAATGAGTTCCCTCCACATTTTGTGTGCTTGTAAATATCTCTCTCTCCATACAAACCCTATACGTACAACCTTTTTGTAAGATAAATACCCTTGTCGTTATATATACACACACACTCACACACCATTTTTAATGTGACAGGGTAAATACAATACAATTCTGTTTAATTGTACCGTAGCAAATCGTTTTACATTCAAATAGGTAAAGAGGGCTAAATATTTAGTAGGAGATTATGCTTTTCCATTTTTCCATACACGGTGTTAGATAGTAGCCATTGTGTTATTTATTTATTTGCAGTTAACACACATACTATGTGCATGCATTTTTACCTTCTACATTTTTGTAGCAAAATAATATAAATTATCGCATTTACCTTTACAATAGTTTGCAGTTCGTAGAGCTACATGTGCTTTGTTTTGTATGGCTGCAACCGAATGGCCCCACAACTTGAGGTCACTTCGTCACTCAAGTCCCGCGGTGTGGGATTTTGGGCGTCATTTCATGGAGGTTTATGGTGCAAGGGATGCATTTCCACGCACGCCACATTCGAAGCCATCAGGTGTAAAATACTGCGTGTGAAACATTCCTTGCTTAGCGTTCGCCAGTGATCTTTTTTCAACGGAAGGCGTGTATAATATATAACTATATCAACAAGTTAGAAGTTTACACTAATTAACGCATTGCTCATTCATCATTTTACTTCTTTTCACTGCCGGTTTGAAGATTTTCATCCATCGTGTCTACACATGGCAATATTATAACCGAAGCTATAAAACCTACAAATCTAACAAATCCTTTCCGATAATAAAAATGGGTTCGTGGTCGTGTGGTTTTAGCCAATATCACAAGTTAGTATATGGAAGATGGATTCAATATTTAGGTGTGACACGGTTTTTATAATAAGAGTAATGTTGTTTTATTATTAATCAACATCTGCAATGTGCTCAAGATCCCTTGTTGTTTAACCTACATGTATTAAAATTTTACCACATTTACTTGAAACTGCTTATTTTGACCGAATAAATTTCATGAATTTAAAATCAACGCTGAGACTCTGCTTGATTTTTCCAACGCATGCTGCTGCTGCACCCGGCAGCCCGGGTTTGACTCCCAGCCATGGTCTATAGGCAGGGGTCAGCATCTCAAAATAACAAGAAGAGCTATCTTTTTTTCCGTGGAATTCGGTAAAATATAACTCAATATTTCAAAAGCCACAATGCACGTGAATAACGTCACGAAGCAGTCGATGAAGAGCCTCATGCAGCTCTGGAGCTGCATGTTAGCCGACCCCTGGGCTAAAGTGTCTCCATAACATCAGTGGCGAGTGATATATGAACCAATTCTGAACCCCTAACCCTTCACAAACCCTCACCGATGGTTATGGTGAAGTATGTAATTGAGATGATTTTAATCCAGCGTTGAAATGCCTGAAGGCTGTAAATTATGAGTACCAGTATCACTCGTAAAGGAACTATTTCTGTAGTTGAGTGCTTTTGACAGACATTTGGATTACTGTATTAATTTTAACTTTCTAATCTGCTTTATTCTGAACCCTTTAATCCAATCTCCTGTGAAATGCATCGCTACTTGACAATTCTTCATTATTATTCAGTGGCTGTGTTAAATAATTTTGTGCTAATAACCACGACTTTCTTTGCCTAATTAATGATCCTCAAGAAAATGAAGCCAAGCATTTCTGCGATTACAAAAACAAAACCTAGAAATGCCTAAAAGTGCACAACGTGTAATGGGTGCTGGACTTCACAAGTTACGCTTGTTTAATAGGACAAATGCATCAGCAGACGCTACTCAAAAGTGATTGTTTTAGTGGAAGCTGCAATGGCAGTGGCGGCTGGTGGTAACGAGGTTTTTTTAAAATATAAAATAAATTTTTTGGTGATGACATTGGAACGGGTGGGGGGTGAGGGAGACAGAAATAGAAAGATGTACATTAGAGAATACACGCACATCAAAGGCATCGTTTCAACCGTTGATAAAAGTGCGTCGTTCTGTGCGCGTACAGCTTCCTGGCGGCTCGATCCCACTCATCACTACACATTGATGAGATGAGAAACTGGGGTCATTAAACCATGGATCCGACGAGACCAGATCCTTGGTGGCAATTCCTACAATCGCTTTCACCCGACAGAGGATGGGAGAGTGCCTGGAAGCTCACCAAATCAACCGTCGCCTCTCTCCTTTTAGCTCAATCATTTGGGCAAACACACCCCTAAAGGTTGGCATTTAAAGGATTAATCTGACACCAATGGATGGAGGCGGAAGTGCGAACGGTCGAGGGGATTACTTGACCCCGATCTGCGGCCACATTCAAAATGTAAAGGCCAAGTATGACATCGCCAGCCATGGGGTTGTTGTTTTCAAAGATATATATTTTACATGAAGGCATGCGATCTTTTCTCCCTCCCCCAAAATCCAGTTGTCAGAGCCCACGCGCTTTAAAAAAAAAACGTAATTCTTCAATAAATCACGAGTCATTCATAAGCCCTTACTTGAATGCAACGGTAATCCTAGAGCGCAGAAATTATCCTCTGCTATCCTCGCCTCCTGACGGCAGATGACGAGTGGTAGAGAGAGGAGCCTCCCCTCGAAGGGATATCATCTGGGTCCCCTTTGTCGCAATTTTTGTTCTTCAAATTTCGAATGCGCACGTGCGGAGCTTGGCAAGAAGCAAGCGTGGCAATGGACGCCCGCCGTGCGAGAATCCGAGGATGTCCCCAATTTTCCCGTCGGAGATTATTCGGTGCCGCTGCGACTGGCAATAACATAAAGTCAACACATTGGTCAATACCACCGTGGCCTTAAAAATGAAAGTATGTATTAATGTGTTTTTTTTACTTACAGTATTGTAATTCCCCTTAAGGCGGTGTTATTGGCGAATGCGTTTATCGATTTCGTTATCTTTGGAATATCGCTCTCCTTTGCCGCAGAAACCTGTCTCCTAAACCTCGTAAGGGGTTGATTAATTGACTAAATCTCACAACAGTCCACGTCATTCGCGAAATCAGTCCGGTATTGTGGTTCATTTGTGGCAAGCACTTTGTGGTTAAAACATAAAACGTAATCTCCATCCCGTGTCAATCATGGCGGTTATTTGACCCTACTTCACCACAGGCCGACTATGTATATATTTTTTAAATAAAACTTGAAGGAGCACCAAACACTGGGTCTTGGCAATTGGTCGCGGCTTATAATGATGCCTCTGGTGTCACCTGTAGTGTGTGACAGGTGAACGTGTCAGGGCCATGGTGTCACCTGTAGTGTGTCTATGGCAGCATATAGTACGGGGTAGACCCGTGTGATGTAAGGGAAAAAAGTTTAGCTGGAAGCATATCATATTTTTTGCGACATAGAATTGTAATGTATTACTTACTGTTAGTAGCTCAGCTTATTGGAGAGTATATTTAGTATACTGATGATACTATGTAGTTTATACTTTAGTTTTTTACGTGGTTTAGTTACTGCAGCTACATACTATTAACATTCCTTACCTTCATTAATGCTACCCCTATCCCCTCCCTTTGATGCTGCTAATCCTGCATAATGTACGGGCATAATGACTTTGAAACCCCCCGCCCACTCCTACGCATTTCACAAGAAGTACTAATCACATACCTGCATTTCCCATAAATATGCTAAATTCCTCTTGATATGCAAATTATTTTGTCAAGGCGCCCTTCCCCCCTTCCAACCCAGCTTAAATATACGCTCCAAGCGTGGTGGTGTTTCATTCAGACGCTGTCTCCCCGAAAGACCTGGTCTTCACCTGACGGCTGCTTGCGTTGTGGCCGAAACGTCGTGAGAATTATTTTATTGGTTTATTTTTATTATTTTATTATTTCCCTTCTACGTGACTTTACCGAAAGAACCAAGAAGATGAATCCCTGCAGTCACGAAAGCTTTAAATCGAAATTTAAGTCAATGTAAATTAACCTTTGACAAAGTTTCAAGTTTATTTTGTTTAACCACGCGAGAACTCAAAGAGACCTGGATAAGTCCAAGTTGCAAGAGCGACCTAATGCCTTAAGTCTGCCAACAGCAGGCGATGCCCACTGTGTACAATCCCAATTTAGTCATGAGTGGATAAATTTCGTATTTGGCGCATTTGAACAGCGATGCCAACACGCAATAGACCCAAGTCTTGCGAATGACGTCAGATGATCTCTCACGTCCAATGCGAAGCAGAGACCTCGTGTTATTACGGATATTACTCCCGCAGTATTAACCAGGGTAAGCCGCTGGAGCCGCACCGTGAAACCTCGACAACAAGCGGGGGAAACTCGGAACCGTTAGGCCATGGCACTAACCAATCAAGTCGGGACATATCAAAAACCACTCAATTCCAGAAGCGTTATCCACAGCGTCTTCTTTTATTACGAAGTTTCGTTTAATAAAAAAAAGCACTTGGAGACGCGCATTCGTTTTTTTTTCCCATCCACCAGAGACCCTTCTCGTGTCAGTCCACAGCGTGCACCCTCATACACCTGTGCCATCGCAACAAAAAAGGTGGCAAGTACACACTTACAGTAAAAGCTATGATCAGCATCGCGTAAAGCAATTGTGAGCAGCAACCTTCCCAGCGTCAGTCTTTATCATCATCATCATAAAAATGCAGTGCCCAAAAAAACCCTTAAAAAAAGAGAGAAAAAGTTGCAATAAAGGACGCAGATGTTTGGGTTGGCGGGTGGCGCCGCAGTCCAGACAATCTCGGCAGCGACTTCTGCCGTGGAGAAGCTCTCGCCGAGGTCACACAAGTCGTGCCGGGGCGGGCGGGCGGACGGCCTCCTCCTGCCACGTCGGCGCATGGCCCTCGGGCTGACGTGCGTAGCTGCCCCCCCGGGGCACCGTCCACGCGCGCGACACCGCAGACAACTCAAACCACCCCCCCCCCGCCGACGCCGGAGACGTCGTCGCGCTTCTTGGAATATCTACTCGGCCGGAGATGCATTGCGGGCTGCCTCCCAGGGTCAACGTCTCACCGCCGCAGGTTTGAACACCGCGGCGTAACGGTGCACAAAAACAAAAAAAGGAATGCGTTTGAGAGGTTCGCAGCGCCGCGCGCTTGCTGGAGGATTCTGTAGCGAAGACGTGCGGCGCACTCCGGAACCCCGCTTGCATTGATTCCGTGAGCAAAATTTGTTTTTAATTGCACAGTTCGATGCACACAACAAACGTGTCGTTATTATTAATTTAAATAATGTAAAAAAAAGCAATAACTGAACGTGGAGGTGCGTTTTACATATGACTCAACCACAAAAGAATGAAGACAATTCGTTGATTACAAAACTGTGATTGACATTCAGGCTAAATGTGCATTACGCGCCAAGATCACGTGCATGACATACATACACCTCCAAAGGCAGTGAAAAAGGATGCCTGTAAGATGCAGTACAGAAAGTAGGTATCTCAACCGAGGATATATTGAGTGTTCTTCTCTTGTGTCGGTTCTATCTCGGAAACCCAGTTTCCTCCCTCATTAAACAATACATGTTATAGAAATAAATTATAAAAGACAATTTAAGCAGGACTCGTGAAAAAAAAGTCTTTGGACTCGACAATGCTTTCTTGGGTCAACACATTACGACATTACGATTATCTGTTATCCTGTACACTGCAATCCCAACATCTGCTGACTTCGGGAGCCACATTTCCACAACTCCATCATTGCGTAAGTCCTCTCTATAGACGTCAAGAAAGCTATATCGAACAATAGGGTTACAAATTAAGCGATTGGTAAATTCAACATATAATACAAGTTTTTATAAGACAGTAAAAATAATGTACAGCCTCTCTACATTCGCTGCCCGATGACCTCTCCACTCTGTGGAAAGGCCGTGTGGTTTACTGACCATACTTCACCAAGTGCGGGTTGACAAAGGGGAGGCCCCAGAACTTGTTCAGATATCGTTCGTCATTGGCGTTAACCATGGCTGGGAATTGAACTCTTTGTCACTGGCTTCATGAGGCACTGCACCACAGCTTCCCCCAGTCACTCGTTATAGTTCTAAAAACCAGAGAAAAGAGAAAGTGTCCTCCAAGCAGAGAAAGCCTCGCTATGACGAGACTTTTTTCCAGGAGGTGTTCTGCATTACGATGTTTGGTCAATTCCTCTTTTTAATAATGAGTGGTTTGCGTGTAGGAGGAAAGCCAGGAGAAAACCTGCACGCATGATGGGATAACACGATAAAATCAACACAGATTGGGCATGGCACCATTTGTACTCCCTCCCATTTCTTGGCCACAGCGTGTGAGTAAACGTGCATTAGCTATTATTGCACTGGTTAACAAGTGTGCGAGTCAATGCACGGGAGGATGTGGAGTTGAGTGGACTTGCCGACGACTGGTACCAGCGGTGTCAAGATCGGCCTCTATGGAGGAGGCTCGTGAAGGCCGCTACTGGGCAGTTGGAGGCAATCGCCCTCCAGCAACAATGGAGGGCGGAGGAGCGATGCTCACAACAATGAGCAGAGCGCCGGGCGGATAAAATACAGCACAAGTTGGCACAGTAGGGGATACAGCTGGTGCATCTACGAGTCATCTCAGCCAACCCATGGCACCTGGGTCTGTCCCGAGACCTCCTGACAGCGAGCCTTCGACACTTCCCGTGGCCTCAAAGTGCACCTGGCCTGGCACACGCACCGTGGTGACGTCACCATCACTTAGTGGCGAATGGCGGGTATTGGTATTGGTGCCAATGCACTCGGCCAGTTGCAAATGAGATTTTAAATTACTGAACATAAGTGCGCTTTACAAAACTGCTTTTAGCCAAATTAGTTTAATCACTGTAGAGGGACGTTTTACAAAAAGACACGTTAAATCAAGTTTTTGCTCCTTAAATATTTTCCCTTAGAAGATTTTCTCAGACGGCCACAACATACATGATGCCTCCGCATATCGTTGACAGATGCGTACATGATATGACAATAAATCAACAGACAGGGCCTATTTGGAAGTGTCAACGTGTCTCTCCAGTCATAGAATGAATTGTCCATTGCCGACTGCATCAGATGAATCGAGCAGAGCGGCGCGGCTTGAATTACAGCCGATTTCTGACTGCATCCCGCCAGTTGGGGGTTTTACACTCTCCAATTGCCAACACTGAATGTGTAGCGTTGGACGAGGGGGGGGGGGATGCAGAACGGGCCACAAAAGATTTTACGGCAACTAATTTTAAACGAGACAGCAGACGAGAAGGGATTCGCTGAATTAGGGGGAGAGGACGTGTACGGGTGAAAACTGAGATGACTATAAAACTAAGATACGAACAAATATATTCAAACACCGTTGGCGTAATGGCCATTGTTCCACCGAATAAGACGAGTAAAATCATTTAAAAATATAACGGCACCGTCGTCATTGCATACCCCCATGTATTTTTTACACGTCACACAGTGTGAGAAAAGCTCGTGCGTTTCTTTGTCAGGAAAGTCCACAGGTTGTAGAACATGGCACAGTTGATCTTGTCCGAATTTTTGCTGTAGAAATTTAGGAAAATCCCCAACACTACCACCGCTCCCGCGAATACGTAGCTGCAAAAACAAAAAGCATCGTTCAAAATGTTTCACAACGGCGTCTGATTCAAACATGGAACAGGCACAGCGATTACTACAAAAACGGCAATTTATTGCCTGCATATGCGTTTAACTAGTTAACATAAACTAGGGACGATGCATGTGAACGCGTAACTGTGAGCAGACTCGGGCCACGTTTAATTAACTTTAGAATCACTCTTCCAAAAGAGGACCCTAAACAAAGGGTTATTGAAAAGCTGATGTCATATTTGGACAAACCACTCTGTAAAATATCCAAATGCAATCTTTCCTGAGTGTAGATTAAAAAACAACAAAAAAAGTCACAATGTGTACCCAGATCGCACTGACATAGTTTACAGACTTATTAAAAGTTTACAGCATTTAACTTGTAGAAATCACCACCACAGTTTTCGTGCCTGCAGTGAACAAGAATTCCCTTGCATCACAAACAATTATGGCTGTAAAGCTTCACAGCTGATGACTCGGTTCCAAATGTTTTTGGCAGCAAAGACGTCAATGTTTTTGGCAGCAAGACGTCAATGTTTTTCTACTATATCAACTCTTGTTCATGTTCAGCGTCCGAGCGCTGCAAAGCGTGAAATAAATCGTCGTGCGTTTTCATTACAGATTTCCAAACATGCAACGCAATCGCACTCCAAAAATATTTGGTGCGGCTTTTCGTAGGCGCCAATGTTCGGTCGCGTAGGTATAATGTAATAAAAAAAAACTATGACCCTCCACCATCTGCCAAAGCCAATCAGATCAGATCAAATTGTCACGTCGTGAGAAAATATGCAGCTGATTTGGGTTTTCAGCTAACCGGAATGTTTGTTGAAAAGCAGGCATAATTTTATAATGTGACACGATGAATTACTGTCGATTACATCCAGCATCATCAGCTGTTAACAAAAGCTCGGCTCTCTCTTGCTTGAAAGAGCTTCTTGATTCTCATCCTTAAGTAGGTGATATCACATCATCAGGACAGCCACCACAGGTGAACCGGTTTAATAATAAGAGTTGATTGCGTGTTAATTGGTTGTGATTGGCAGATTATATTTATTGTAATAAGATTAATCTAGTGAGTGGTTGGTGAAAATAGGCTTTTAATTATATTAACGTTTCCTACGTTAGGTAAATAAATAAAATGAAAACAACTAAATTAAATCACGACGTTTCGGGCGCAACACAAGCGTCTGTCATCAGGTGGGAAAGCAAAAAAAAGTATGAATCCTTGCAGTCACGAAAGCTTCAAATCTAGAATTTCCTACGTTAGTTATAGAGCTGGAGTTTAAACGGTATTGTGATTCTCATCCAGCGTTAATTGGTTCATAGGGTTAATTAAATTAGCATTTTTGGGATTTGCACTGAGGAAATTAGCAATACGAGTTGACTGTAAATTTGACATTAGTGTATATCTATGCAATCCAACGCAAAATAAACCAATTACGAATCGGACGCATGGGACATCACTTGCCATTTATGGTTTCTCACTTTCCGTCCCATTTCTGTTCGTCCACTCACAGAGAAATCGTGACAAATACCCTCACCTTGCTTCTATCGATAACACTGCATTATGATCTGTTTCTTTGTCTGTAAATTCATCACTAATCAATGGCCAAATATCGTCAAATCCATACCTTTGTTAAACATTAGCACAGACGCAAGTCTGCCCAAAGTTACGCAAACTCCGGTCATCCTCGGAGTGGCTTTTGGCTACCATCGAAGACGGCCACTGCATCGCGCGGCGCTTTCAGATGCACTTCTACGGCCGTCTGGAACGCTTTTTCTTCCGATATTGGGAAGCCACTGGAGTTATGCACTTTTAAATCTAAGTTGAAAGTAATTTCTTTAGAACTGTTTTGTGTGTTTAGTTTGATGTCCTTCACCCGCACCTCCGATATGCACGGGTGGCTATGTATGTCGCAAAAGACGTTGAACATACACACAATGCGAACACCGCTGAGCTCAAGTGCGATACTGCATGCATGTATAGATAAAGAAATACAAATTTACCAAACATATTTGTGTATATGTTACATGTATAAATTAATGCATGGGCAAGATCCCTTTGCAATTCTCCTTGTAGTTGCTTTATCTGCCTTCATTCTGAGTGTTCGGCTTCAAATTTAAATTCATAAATACAGTAGATAAGGGGTAACTGTTCTATTTAATACTAATGTTAAATCGTATATCTGTTCAGCTGAACGTAAGTAAATGTCACTTACTGTATAGTAAAGGGTTTTGAGAAAAACATGAAGGACAGCACAATTGTCATGGTCTTTCTCCCAGTTGTAACTGCAACAAAATACAAAAATATATCTCACGTGAAAGAGTCACCAACTGTTTATAGAATACCACTCTGATGGTGAGCAGTCCTGACACCTTGGGTCGATTTGCTCAAAAAAACGTTCATCGGGTCGAATGATAAGCATGCAATGAGGATTACGAATAGCATCAACGCTTCAAACCGACGTGACTTCAGCAGATTAATGAGCACATAAAAGGTGCACTGCTATTTATGGCCCGACTCATGCAAATGATTGGCTACTCGACTCCATTTACTCATAACGTTATCTGCAGGGTATGTAACAGGCAAGAAAAAATGCACTTTGTTCTCAATAAGGTTTTTTGCCAAAGAGACTTTTAACTTTTATTGGGATGAAACCAGAGCACTCGGATAAATCTTTCCAACACAAGGGGATGGGGGGGGGTAACATATTTTCTTAAAACCCAATCCACTGAAATATCTGTGGAATGAACCAAGTTCTGTACTTCTATCTCCTGGCCACCATGCAGCCCTGTGTCTAAAACACCTGGACATGCAATGGATCACTCATCCGAGTAGCAACCAACCGTAAAAAAACAACCCTGCTTAGCTTCTGAGATGCATTGAGGGAGCTTTGATTTTTTTAAACTGGGTGAAAACTCAAGAGGCCAGGAGAGTCTCACTTGCAAGAATCACCCGGGACACCAACATGGCAAAAATTAATAAAACAATATACAGCAAAAGATAATAAAACAATATCAGAGCAGGACAACCACGCTACAGGAGACATCAAGATGACAGCACAAATGTGCATTAATATGAAATAAAATAACAATTCATCTAACATAAGCTGGCTCGGTTAAATGGATTAAAACATTCATAATATAATTATGTTATATTTGGTTATAAACTCAACAACAAAGTGTTACGGGATTGTGGTATATATTTTTGGCTTCCAGAACTTAAATGTTTTGCTGTCAGTTAAACCATAAGAGTGGGGGAAATTATCGGTTGGAGTTTCCATGAGAGAGCAGACTAGGACTTCACATTATCGTATGACCCAGTAGTTCATACCAAAAACCTACGGTACTACATCCTGCAGGCATTTTTCCAGTCCCCATCTATCCAAAACAAGTCTTCCATTAATTTAAAGAATGATTGGAGATGTATCACGTGATACCGCATATTTAAACAGCCTACAAAAATGTAACATTTTGCAGCTGTGATGGAATAACGTAGGCATGTGATAATTAATAAGCACATTGATTAAAATAGACCATTACGCTCATAATACATTCATTGAGCCGCACGTGTTGTATTTGATTGGTTCAAGTAAACCTTGCAGCCGATATAGATTTCCAAGTGCACCACCATTCATCAAGCTGTCAGGCTGGGGGATCATTACATACCTCGTGTATTCATTAGGCCTACATGGCCAAATCACTCGGAATGCGTCCGATATCGTCAGATCTGGGCACCTAAGCAGGACTGAGAGCCCGTATAGTGCTTGGTTAAGTGACCACAGTGGGTAAAAGGTTGTTATGGCCGCTGCTGCTACTGGGTGATGTATTGAACAGAGGGCAATGTAGGAGAGAATCCATTATTGCACTGTACTTGTGCTCACTGCCTTCACCAACCCGCACTGACCAACGTGTTGAAGTATAGCCAAATGACTCGCATGGTACGAGCAGGCCCTCTCCCAGCAGTGGGATTGACAAAAGGGCTGTCCGTACGTGCACGTGCATTCGTTAAGATACCACGCCGAGATCGCAAGACCATTGAACTGAAGATCGTCGTCAAATCAATGTCGCTGAACCTTATTGGAACACTGGATCTCAGTGGTGCAGGTGGCTCAATAAAATTCTGCCACAGAATTTCGGGCCGCTCAGTCACTCAAAGCAACAGTGCATAAATGGCAAGACTAACAAATGTTAGCTGATAAAAGAAGAGTCATTTGCAGAGGATTTAAGCTTTTTTTTTCTGTAGAAAAACATGAATCGTTTCCACGATCATCATTAACTTTAAAATTTTATTCATATTGTACAATATATATTTTTTATCATTATTTAAAAACCGTCAAAATAATTACTTGAGAAGGCATATCAATAGGTTTTTACCCTTTCAACTGGTACAAAAACTGGCACCTTTATACAAGGCATCATGTTTGCAATAACCACAACACAAGCAGTCAAAATACAAACAAAAAGAAACAACTCTGATAATGATATGCACTGTCCTTGAAAGGCGTACGTGTCATCTGGCCCAACACCAATGGAGACTAGGCTCTAAGAAAAGCTGTCTTGGGTGTGGACCAATCAACTTCAAGGACAGTGCATATCATTATCATTATCAGAGTTGTTTCTTTTTGTTTGCATTTTGATTGCTTGTGTTGTGGTTATTGCAAACATGATGCCTTGTATAAAGGTGTCAGTTTTTGTACCAGTTGAAAGTGTAAAAACCTATTACTATATTTTGCCACTGGTAAAGGAGATGTCTCATAGTGTTAAGGCATATCAAACAACGTTCTCGACTGCGTTGAAGCTCTATGGGCTGGGTTTTTCCACTGACGCTGGAATAGAAATGCGCCTCTCATGAGCACGGTTGGCTACTGGCAGGACGAAAGAAGCTCAACATACGTATGTGCATCACGGTCCACATGAAGTATAAATCGGAGCGCAAACACCCGCTCTCGTTGTAGCCTAACAAGGACGAACGGGTTCGACCATTCACTTCTAGAAACTTCTCTAATGGCCTAACACACAAGCTTTGTGCATTAAATAAGTAATAAGTTTATTTTATATCCCTGAATTTCACATTTTTGGGAATTTTCAAGTGATGCTGTGATGTGGAATTGGACTGAATGTATTGGGGGAAATAAAAGTACGACATTTAAAATGCTTTGTTACTTTCAGCGGGGTTTTTTTGTTTCTTAAACTTAAAATGTATTTTTTTTGGCGTGCTTGTGTTTTTTTAATGTTGTTACTCGGGTGCAATGTGTTATTTGGTAAAAATTTGGATATATATACGTGTACTACAGCAAAGCATAATGTTACGTGACAAAAAAATAAAGTTTAAGGAAACGCTATAAACAAAGTAGTAGCTACCCTGCAACAAAACATAAAATGTCATTCCACAAGACAGGAGATAAATTAAAGTTTCATTACCTGTGACTGCTACAAGTGCTCCAAACAGTTTAATCAAAGCCAGTACGAATGAAATTCCCAAGTATCCACTGATAGAGAAGATCAGCGCGTAGCCATATGTCTGAAACGGATGCTGAAACAAACGAAAACGTTAATTCCATGAAAGATAAATATTGCATGATATGCAATAAAGAATAGCAACTATAGGAACAGCATTTGAACAGTCATCCCTGAACGATGTTCAGGCAACACGATATCAATCAGATATGCGTAGGATTCGACACAAAACAGTGAGCGGTGACGTGGCCAAGCGGTAGCACGTTTTCCGCTTGAAGCAGAGGTTTGCAGTTCGTGGACTGGGAGTCAAAATTTTTATTTCTGTGTGATTTATCAACCCGAGCTTTTAGAGTGTTAGATCACAGGCCTGTGCCGCTTTGTTGATGGAAAAAAAATTCCATTCCGAGAATGCGCCTTCTGCTTATCACCACCAAATGAACAACTTTTTTGCATTCATTAACTGACACTAACTGTGTGAATTTGCTGTAATATTCTCTATAACGCATCAAATTGGGGTGATGATTTATAATGCTGTATTGAACTTCAAAACATAATTTTTTTTGTGAACATGAAAGTACAAGCAAAGTCACGTAGAAGGGAAATAATAAAATAATTAAAATAATTTGAACATTTTTTTTGCTGTGGTTTTCACACCTGATGATAATTGCTTGTGTTGCAATCTAAACGTCGTGAGAATTTTATTGTTTAATTTTTATTATTTTATTATTTCCCTTCTACGTGACTTTACCAAAAGAACCAAGAATACAAGCAATGTTCTTTAAGAAATTAATTAGCGCCGAGTCATTTGTTGTGATGCTTGAGTCATGGGCATCGGACTTCACCAAATAGCTATTGGTCAGCTTTATCCTCACACTCTTACAAAGAGCCCCAAAAAATTGGTTGTAAAAAATATTAAGTCATTTTATTCGGATTCAGTGCCCTTCAAAACCTTTGATGAAAGTCTGTAAAACCCTTTGTTTCAAACATGTTTCTAAGTAAGGTATACTCTCGATTATCCTTGCTAATGAAGGGGATGGCTGCAGATCATTCAAAATCATGGATAATCCAAAAGTATCCATTTTCTGAGCATCTCTATGCCAAAAAACACTATTATACGATCGACCAATCGATGTGCGTGCTCAGTGAAAACCCTTTCCTGCTCCCGTGCAGAGGACTCCGCCCACGAGGTGGACAGCAGAGCCACGTCAATCAAAATCCATCAAATTCCGCCCACTGTTGTGTAGATATGCAACTACTGTACTGTAGCGGCGATCACGTAGATTTCGGATTAATCGGACCACATATTTGTTCGGTTTAAGCATGTGAATTGTAATAAATATTATCCAAGCATTACGATGTATAGCTGTTGTTAGGTTATTACTTTGGGCTTTAGGGAAAACCCAGGAGTAATTCATTTGTAAAAATCTCAGGTGCGTGATTAATCCGCAAATCAGATAAATTATAGCCAGGAAAAATGTTATACTAATGCACTACATATACATTATTTATATATATATATATCTTTAAACAAGAGTGCAAATGGATGTGTGTACATTCTCTATCAAGCCAAGATGAATTGTAAACGTGCACTAATTGTCGAGTTTACCTGGTAACAAAATGTAAAGGCTGTACTGAAGCTTCCTGATAGTCCGATTCCAAAAAACAGATACACAAATCCGATGGAATAGGAGTAGAGTACCTGTAAAACACAAAGTGCGACACAAGCTTGTAAACGTACAACTTTCATCAATTACAATAGTTCTCGGTAGTTGACCAGGGACCTAATTGAAGTGTGGAACAAAGCCAGCGTTACGCATTGTGAATTCACACCACACAATATTTAAATGCACGACGACACAGCGGCATAGCCTCTATCAACATGGTCATCTCCAACCGTGCTCAGAGGCGGCATCTGAGCGCAGACTTAATCTCTCATGCTAAGTCTCCTGCAGAGCTGCACGTGACTTCGCGAATTTAAACAAAAAATGTTTTACCCGTTTGTAGGCGATTCATCGTCTAGGGAATGCACCCACACTTGCATGTCATGTCAAATACGCGAGATGCATAGCGGCTGGGACGTATTGTTCGGCTCATATCCGTCAATTAAATATGTGACGGAGATAAAGCGCACAAGTCCCTCTGCTCAGGCAGCATCGTCTCCCGAGCACGGGGCAGAGTTCCTCTTTGTTTGCATCCTTTATTTAGCCACAGTAATACTGCACATCGCGTACACCACATGATGAATACCACATCCTGGAAGCGAACACATCAACCCACCTCCCCCCCCCCGTGGCTTCATATATACCGGCTCAAAACGATCGATTGGTATAATCCAAAAATGAACCGGTCTCACCAATCAGTCTTCTTATCTGCGACAACCCCCTGTTCCACATTATCAGACGCGAGAAATTAAACTGAGAATATTCACCATTTCCGAGTTGGAGCTACTAAATTCTTTCATGGCTTTCTCTTGCACATTGCCAATCGCTGCGTCGGCACAGAGTGCAAGCAGTATCAATGCAACACCTGTAAAGAAGGGAAAACAGAATTAATCAGGAACCGACGCGTTTTGAAATATATTCAATAACGGCAGCAACGGCGTTAAATAATTAGTGCCGATTGTGTTATGATAACCGACAACAATCATTATCTTGCACTAATGAAGTCAATTCATTCAAATCATTGATTCGAATTGAGCAATTATATGACACCGCAGCAACAATATCGACACCTTAATTTATGTTGGTAGGTTTAACAGAACGGTGAAAAGGTTATATTACATAATGAAACATGAGCAAAGCATCTTAATTCACACTACATTACCAAGTTTATAAAACAACTACATTTTACCATCACGGGTGACTTTCAACTTGTGTAACAGTTGTCTTAACAATGTGGATGATGGTATTAAAACAAAAATGCTCACTTCAACTAAGTGCTTTTCCTGCCAACAGCAACACGAACAGAGTAAAGTTTGCATGCAGAGCTGTTCAGGCATTACAAATGACCCGTTACTGGGGAATTTTGATTAAAAGGTTTATGCTAGATCTAATTATCCGGCTGGGTGGCACTGTGATATAGTGCGCGCATTAAAATACTCTTCATAGCCTAGCATCGCGGTCCCCAGGGAAGTGTGCTTGGGTGCAGGCATGATCTCACACTTAATAGCGTGGGATTCGTCTGCTGTTCTGAACACAGGCACAACACACGGGAGCCGGGTCGCCACCCTTACGCAAGCGAAGCCTCGGCCGTTACTTGCTCATCAACCGTTTTGTTGAGTAGCAGTCACTGCCAAAAATGATCGGATGCCATTCAACGAACTGGGGTGGAGCGGTGGCGCTGCGGTTAACGCATCACACTATGAAACCGACGACCAGAGTTCGATTTCCAGACACAGCTGCACCGTCTTGGACACTCTCTCTTCGCCAACCTGCACTGACCATCGTGGTAAAGTATGGTCAAACTGCTATGAATGACCTGGCCTGGGGCAGCCTTTCATTCAGTCGTGGAATGGTATAGAGCTAGGCAATTTTTTATTGTTGAATTTAAGATCCTGTGGAAATTATCTGCACCTCGTGATGTCATGTAGCATATACTGTACAAGGTATCCATTCAGGTATCATATTGTTGATAAATAAACAGCTGATTGGACTGAGTCGATACAACTACACACACTGACACTTGGTAGTTGAACAATTTTTAATCCTGCGAGTCTCCATTCTGTGAATCAAGATTTGAAAGGGTCACAGGTGTTTTCCAACGTCGGGTGTCACCGTTCCAATGGTTATGTTATGTGCTGTTACATGAACACTCAAGCCTTTCAGTTTTTCTTTTGGAATTCACTTTTACCTTTCGCACAAACTGGGCCACACGTGAACGTACGACTCGGTTGCTTTAAAAAAATGTTTCCCCTCTCGTAGCCGATTAGTGGCGCCAAGACGCTCGCAGTGACGGATGAGAAAAAATTATCGTTTGCGCACCTAGGCCTCACCATGGCCACAGGCCGCACGAAAATAATTCCCGAGGGCATGTCAATCCCGCGTGCCCTGAGGCGCAGCATCGGCGAGCCTTACCCGTTACGTTGAAGTTGGGGACGACTTTGCTGTCCGCGAGGGTGAACCATATGAGGCCCAGGCTCATACAGATCACCGCACACACATCCACCAGGGTGTACCTCTTCCCTGGATAAGAGGATTTAACGTTTCCGTTGTCACCGATTCGGTCCAAATTTCAAACGCACATTCAAGTGACTGTTTCATCATACAATGTTTAAAAAAACGCTATAAATAACGGGTTAAACAAAGGGATGTTTTAATTACATTACGGAGTGGAAGATTTCAACATTTTGGCTGACAGGCCTTCTTTGAGAAATGTATGCAGTTCAGCACTGTATTTTTACTTGACCTTTCATTTATTAAGCATATTCCCAAAATCGACATTTTAAACACGTTTAAGGGACACTTCCATGTGATAAGAAAATGTGTTTAAACAGTTTTTCAAGTTTTGATGCAGCAAAGATAATGTAATGCAACAGAATCTCTGTAATTTTCAAATGTTATTCAGAATGGGAAAGGAAACGTAGCAAATTATGAGATCACCTTGGATAAGCACACCTCCAATCATGACTGGAACAAGTTTACAGCACTTAAATATCACTTGTGTTGGGTAATTCAGGTAACCAAGAGATGTGTTTGACAGTCCCATTGTCGCGACAGTCAAAAAGGCAATCAGGAAATAGGTCCGTAGAGGAATCCTGCAATGTGGAACAACGACGGGCAAGAGAATTTGTTTATACAGAAAACAAAAAGTTAAAAATTATAATAGCTAATTACAGTCCGGTAGAACGCCAATAATCACTCCTTGAAAAATTTGCCTTGCCACGAAAAATTGTAATTCTGTGAGATTGTTAATTTTTGGAGGGCGTCTAAAAACAATGAGCAAAAAAATGCATGGATTATATCGGCAAATCCCTCTGCAAAATTCACGAGATACCGCACCAAAAATGATTATTTTTCAAACATGGTGGGGCTCCTTGAATAGCAATAATAATATACAATTTACAGGTGTAACGCGCACATATTTCACGCAACGATGAACTGTTCAATCGAGAACTCAGAAGCACAGAGCCAGAGCTCAAAGTTCCTGCCTGAACAGGTGAGAGCCTTGAGCTCCTCATTGAAAATGGATGGTGATTAGATGCCGCGCTTGCGCAGTGGGAGAGAGTTCCAAACGGCCGCTAGTGTGGCTACGGAGAAACGCCGTTGGTCGCCGATTACAGGATCCGCAAAAGCGCGTCCCCATAACACCACGGATTTTTTTAGTTCTACGGCATTACAAAAAAGTACTTCGAAGTTGTAATTAGTTTTGGAAAATACTTGCAAGAAAATAAAAATGCATCAGACATATCATGCCAACAATGTGTTGTGTAAACATTTCACACTGCTACATTACCAAAGCTGTTACAGACACTAACATACACCCATAATAGAAATGTACAAACACTTTAATAACACCAGCAAAGACACACAAGTAAATACCACACATGCATCATCATATTTTATAAAATGACAACGCAATTACATTACATTACAAATTGGAATGTGGAAGCTTTTTCTAATAATATTATAAATACTGTCGCATTATTATTACTAATATTTGCAAGCAAGGGAGAGATAACGGTTGGGCTGGAGGAAAGTGGCTTTACGCATCGGCATTTAAATAACGATGATGAGAACAGAGGGGGCCTATTGTTCAAGAGCAAGAGGTCACAACAGCCTGCGTTATTTTAATGCCACCACGCTTCCCCCATTGCTGCCTTCATTCGTCATGGAATTTTGCATCTTCAACATTTTTTTTATCATGGTTAAAATCTCAAGTGAGAACAATGCATTCACAAGAGCCAACGGTTTCACAAAAAGATTCAAAATTCATTCGTAATTTTATGGTGGAAATTTGACGATTAAACTGAGGATGAAATGTATAATTTTTGGGACTAAAAGCATAAGCAAATGTTTGTTTTTTGACTCGTGGTTTTACTGAAAAAAACGAAAACATTCATTATACTTTACCTCCTCTGTTTATTGCTTTTTATTTTCAGCTCGACAAGACCAAACAGCGAGTAGTAAGCAAACTGCACAAGGGTCAGGTACCAGCCGAAGGGCTTGAAGCCCTCGACAGAGAAGATGAGTTCCTGCGAAAAAAAACAACAAAGGATGAAACTTCATCCATGTGCATGGTGTCTTCAATGCCTTCCATCGTGCGTTTGTCCTCAAAATTACATACTTTGGGAGAGAAAATAACCAGGCTAACGACATTGTTCACGCTGTTAAAAAAAGTAATTTGACTTGGGAAGGACGCATCGCTGGAATGGATGATGAACAATAAGTCGAGATTTATCGCCAAGTGGTAGCCGAGGTAGGGAGAGTTCACCACTGAGATAGAATTATGAAATTAGCTCGTATGCAGGCGTTTGGATGAAAGGTGGCATCGCAGCAGTATGAGAGATGGTGATGGCTTGAGGGAGGCCATCATCCATCAGCAGATTGATAATGGCCGATGACGATGATAAAATGTAGGACAATACAATTTCAGACGAAGTGATTTGTTCGTAGAAGTCTTTATACTGGGGTTCAGATAATGATTGCAGTGGCAGGTGCAGTAATAAATTCCAGGAAATAAAATTGCATAACCTGTGTTTTATAGCATGCTTAATAAACACAACTTACAAAGCAGACACAAGAGTGGCAATGAGGTTTTTGTTTTTCCTCAAATAACTGCCATGCATACTGTTTTCATATCCTTACGGATGCATAAACATGAGGAATAACCTGGGAAATGAAGCACTGAAGCTTTTGAGCAAGAATGGAAAGTGAGGATGAACAAGTAGCTATACCTTTACACTAAAATATCAAGAGAAAGACTGTGGGAGACCAGTTTAATGCTAGAGGAATGCACTTGCGTAGACAATTTAACATAAACTGTAGCGCTTATAATGAGGTCCACAGTGGCATAAGGCGTGCAAGTTTGGTGGTTGACGCAAGTTGAGCCCTCTGAGACGTGCAGTCAAAGCAGCCATAAATCAAGCAGAGATGGAGAAAATGGCACTACCAATGAAGGCTCTCAAAGGATTGTTCACAATTGCACACGTGGAGGCGGAAGGTTAACACTCGCAGGGCTGTAAAGAGGGAAATTAAAGGCAAGTCTGATTGACATGCAGGCGATTCATCCCCTACGAGGACTTCTCAAATTGTAACAAAATTAGATCCGCAAGAGACAAGCACGGAAGAATGAGATTTTAGCGGAGATCACAGGAGAATGCTGTAAACTTGCAATCAAAAACATCCCTTTCCAACCACTGACATTTCAATAACGTTTTGGTCTTGTTAAAATCGTGAAACGTGGTTTCAATTGTAAGTAAAATAAAAAAAAGTGGAGTTTACTTGTAGCCTGTCTACTGGACAATGTCCACTTTCAACTGCTGATCCTTGCAAAATTAAGACTGGCTGGGCAATGGAGGCAGCGAGAAAGTGCAAATCCTGTTTACAAATGCCAAAATTAGGAAAATTCAACTAGTTATAAAACACCAAAATCCACATACCTATCCATATATATTAGATGGTACATATGTAATACATGTTAGTTTTTCAGTCGCTTTTATTTTTAAAATTCAACATATTTGAATATTCACACTGGCATACAATGGAGTGGAGCGATGGCAAAGTGGCAGGAATACCGCGCTTTGAACCCAGCCCTTCCTGAGTTCGATTCCCGGCCATGGCTAGAATCTGTGATGAGTCGTATTTGGACCACTCACCACCCCTCACCAGACCACAATGACCAGCGTGGTGAAGTATGGTCAAACAACCTCCATAACCATGGCATGGAGAAGCCTTCATCCAGCAGTTGACTGACAAAGAGGCTGAACATTTTTTATCATGCACTACACAATGGATGTGAAGCAGAAGTTTGGTGCTGGATACAACCACATTTGCAAATGTGATTTGTAACTTTGATCCTTACCTGTGTGTCGATAGTTCATTTGAACGTGCAATTTTATTGAGGGACTACTGTGCGTTGTCTTGGTGTGGTCTGGGACTGTTTTTGTTGTCCAAGCTTCCATTTAGTGTTGAAATATCAGCAGGAATTTATGTACTTATGCAATATATACTCATATGCTTCATACATTTTTCATGACTTGCTTACCTTTTCTACATTTTGCACTCTTTTTTTTAGTTTGTTGTAACTTGCTGACCCATCCCAACTGGACATCTATGAGTAAAGAGCTTCATAGCTCATCGGATTCCTCCAGTCTAAATAAAGATTGCGATTCTCATAAATATATACAGTACTACAAACGGAGGTTACAAGATCATGTTCCACATCAGGCCGTGCACTGTGAATGCATACACTGTATAGGGGAGCGGTAGTGTAGCGGTTCGCGTGCTGTGCTACTAACCCGGCGACCCAAGCTCAATTCCCATTCGCGGCCAGCACCAGTGACGATTATCCAAACTGCTCCTGGGTCTCCCATAGGTCGACTCAGCTTCAAAATCGTACTAGGTGCGGTTTTTAAACATCGCCACCTTAGAGACGTGTCTACATGTGCTTCACCACGATACCGTACCTGGAGGTAACCATAGATGAGGTAGAAGACGAAGACTCCTCCCAAGCAGATGAGGAACTGCACGCTGCGTGAAAATTTCCCCAGGTTCAAACCCAGCACGTACAGCTCCTCCGTCGTTCGTATGTGCGGAGAGATCACTTCTTGCTTCGTCGAGATGTTAATGCTCACGAACTTCCTTGTGTTCGGCTCCATTGTGGGTGTTACTTTAAACGCGTCTTCAGCACTTGTGTCCTCAGCGTCATGCTGTGGTTTACTCTCCTGCAACGTAGAAAAAAGAAGCGCATTCACACAACGTTAGTTAGTTTTTAGTTACAACTAATCAGTTACCTTATTCATAACAAGCAAAGGGAGCAAGGCTGTATACTTTTGAAAGGAGGCCAGGTCAAAAGAGCCTCTATAATAGCTTTGGGGTAATAAGAACAATGGTTAAGGACCTATCATGTATGGATATTTCAATCAGCAAGAGGCTTGTAAAATAATTATATTCGTAATTTAGATTTTTAAAAATTAAATTGTCAGATGTTGTAAAGTGATCGAACAGGACGACGGTGCCCTTACACAACCGCACATTAGAAGAGCAGCAATTGGCTATTCGTTTGTCCCCTGAGGGTGGAAGGACAAAATACCTTCAAAATCGTTCAAACTCCACGAATCATGGCAACATTTTACACATTGGTATAACAACTGCATTTCAGACAATAATGCATCACAAACAAGTAAACATATTTTTAATCAGGCCAAAAAAAATGGTAAATCCTGTAAAATGTATTGTCTTTGTTTACATTTTTGGCACAAATTGGACACACATTTGGAAAATCTCACTTGTTGTGGATTACTTAATTAACTGCTCCTGTGCTGGCACCTAACGACGGTACTGCGTACCCAACACGAGCGATGTTGGCCGGAGTTTAAGAATGATCTGGCCTAAAACCTCCGTTTTTCATCACAGGCCTGCTTACGTACTGATTGAAGCCGTTCCACCCATTTGTAAATGTGGCCATGATTCCTACAGTCAGCAGCCATATTGCAGCTTCATTCTTTACGTTACTCTTCTAATGTAGAGCTTCAAAGGGCCAAAACAATAAACGGCTAACCTATTTTAATGTGTTTATTATGCAATGGCACTCTTACCTTTTAACACCTACCAGTAAAATATATTACCAAATATAGTAGAGATTCAAATTGTTAAAATCAGAGCATAATGCGACCATCATCGCAGCCAGCTCCATGTGTTATACTTTATCATGCAATGAGCGGCAACGGAGAGCAGGTTAGTAGTTAGGGGCCATCCATTTAGTAGGTACGCAAAAATCTGTCAAAACATGACCCCTCCCCACTCCCTGTACGCACGCAGACTTTTTACACCCCCCCCCCCCCGCGTATGTACGCTTGACGCATCCCCCCAAATCCTATAGAACGGCCGAAATTTAATCCACGCAGAAACGATCAAGGATTAATAATATTAACGTGTTTAAGCAACCAGATAGTCCACCGCCGGCTGCATTAAATAATTAAGTTGCGTACCTTTAAAAAGTGTGTCAAGTCCGCTAGGTTCAAACGCAGACTGAACCCAGTCGAACAGGTGACGTATTAAAGGGATTTCGTCAACACGCGCAGTGTCAGGCGGACGCACAGCAGCGTTAGCTGCAGTCTGCTGGGTGGCTGACGTCCTCATTATCATCATCATCATCCAGCTTTTGATTGTTCTCACCGTCAGAAGACTCAGGAGTATGAATGCGTTGGTGTTGTTTTACAGTGGCCTGCAGCAGCTAAAATCTTGAGCCAGCGGCAGTCTGCAGTGAGGCCAGATTGAAGGATGTGTAATCATCCATGCGGCAGGCCGACAGACTATGTCAGACTCACTGCTGAGCTGCGTGATAGCTGCAGTCAGGGGTACGGTGGCACACGAGAGACACCTCTCCCACAGTCCCACTTCTCCCGGTAGTACTTGTCTGACAGCTGAAGAAACTGAACTGTGGCTCATTTGAAGGCCAATGTAGACAAATTATTATCGAGGCTTCACCACCTCCCCCCGTTTCCTATGCGCACGTACATTGTCAGTAGACCCCCCCATATGCAAGCGTACGCATTTGGGTTAACTCCCCCTCCATGCGTACGCACTAAATGGATGGCCACTTATGCTGGCATGCATGCTGCGCTGTTGATCACAATTGATATTGCCATTGCAAGCTGGGCTCCCAGAAAGTTAACTAAAATAAAAAATGTATGATTTAGATTTTAAAAATGCATTTGTTTCTCCAGAAAGCATGATGTCTACCAGACACGCTCATCAAATATGAATTAAAATATTCCACTCATTTTTCACGACACTTGTCTATACGAATGCTAAAAAATGTAAAACAACACCGCGAACATCTCATGTTTGCCACTTAATTAATCAAAATAAACAAGGTTGGATTACGATGCATATCGCTCAAAATCAAGATATTTTTAAAAATTCACATTAATGTATAAATGTCATATTTTCTCTGAAGACCGCAGATCTCATACGGTGGCACCTCATCACCAGAAATACATAATTGATGTGCATCAATAATGAAGCTAATTTACGTCAATAATGAAGTTAATTTACGTAAATAATGTGCATGTGTGAAGTTTTATTTAATGTATATGCTTTTGAGCTGTTCCATATTGCAGAAAGTGTGTGTAATGGGAGTGTGGAGTGATATGAGGAAGCAGATTCTCTCATCCGTAACACCGTTTCCCTGCTTTCTTACAAAATAAATCAGTTCTCCTGCATCAGTATTTATGGGTCAGAGCAGAAACTGGTATCACGAGATAGCTATCAGCATGGTGAGGTATGGTCAAATAACCCCCATGACCCACATGTCATGGCAAGGCCATCATGCAGCAGCTGAATGACAAAAGGGCTGTACGTGTGTGCATCCTTTGAAGGGGTTATCAAACATGAACTTTTATTGGCCATAGAAAAATGTATTTTTACCACAAAAACGTGCCAATTTTAGGTGAATCTACCATGGTTGACACTGTGGCTTGGCATGGGATTCTGACCGAGGAAGGCGAGGGTTAGCAAGAAGTTAAACTGCCAATATGGTGAAGCAAAGTTCCCATTACATTCATGTTACAGAGCGGTCGTGAGAGTCAAAGGCCAAATTGACATTTAGACCATGGAAGGATATACAATACAGTCGAACAATAGATTGTGCTGCACTGCCTTCTGCTGCCCACAATTTAGCCTCTACAGTGGGCGTCACTTCCAAACATCATCTCTGGCCACTGTCCTCCTGAAAACTCGCAACACTGCTTCGTGTCACATCAGGATGTGCAGAAAGCCGAAAGATCTGCTGCAGGCCCTCGTCTACACATGCAGTGATTTACGTTTTGTCCGCTCGGATGCATCTCCTGCAGTCACATCAATCAGCTGCTTTAGTGCGGATGGGGCAGATCGAAGAGCGATTGACATGTCTGAGTGATGGTCAAGTCTTTGATTATTTAAAAGACACTGGCATTCCATTGACATTGGTTCCATTACATTTTCAGTAATGTCGACTTCATGCTATGGGCAACACGCGCATCATTTAAATCTGTTTTTTTTCAATTGCATCGGGTAGCCCAAGACGCATAGCGTATTACAGTATTTACAAGACTGTTTTTGATTGTAACTTTCTTTATGGCCGAGTTCACCTAGGGGAAGCCCCGGGAAGGTTCAGGTACCACCTGCAAGTGATGTTAGCCGTGGCCAGGAATCAAACACAAATCGGCCGGTTCAGAGCCGTGCGAAAACGACACCTCCAATACACACACTCACACGCACACCCACATAGGTAATGACAACATTACTCGACACATCTACTTTAGACAGCCGGGTCTATTGCTGTTGTCGAGCACCTATTAAGGTAAGCCTACGGTACACACAAGCAGATGGTGCGGCCAACATCGTGCCCGCTTCTACCCATGGGAGCCACTCTTTGACGTCTGCTGGGTCAACGCAGCAACGGCATCTCTCGCTTCAGGGCCGGGGGTTGGTTGAGAGTAATGAAATGCAACGGAGAAAAGGCCACAAATATTGCCTAGGCTCGTGATAACAGCTATAGCCCGACCCAACCGCTGACCTTGGAGAAATGCTTCATCGATTGATTGCTGCTCTCTGGATTCAGAGGGGCAGGATGTTAGCAGTCGTTCCCGGGCCAACGAGCCCACTGGTGGACACAAACACAAGTCAGGCAGACGCACAGTCACCCACATCGATTCGGAGAGAGACGACAAACATACACATACACACACACAACACTGCCAGCGAGATTCACACACACGCGACACATTACCGCATACACCTGTGCACACACAGACTCAATCGCATACAAAGACACACACTGCCATGCATACACACACACCTATCACAATACTTATGATCACCCACAAACATACAAACTCCTCCTTATAGCCTCCATACATACCACACACACACTGCCACGTATACAGGCACACGCCAACACGAGAGAGGGGGGCCTACCACGCCAAACGAAGCCACCGTTCGACGGGAACTTCTCTCACGCGCACGGAGACCTCAGTGGGCTGCAGCCGCGACAACGTTGGACACTCACAGAGACACACGGACAATGCTGACAAAACCACAGCGATAGCAAATGCATCTCTCCCATGTCCCATCTCCCACCTCTACGGCTCCGGCGGTGGCGGCTTTAGCTTCCTCCTCAGTGGCTGCCGTGGCTCTGAACAACGAAAGCGGAGCGCCCTGTGCGGCACTGAGCACACGGGGGGTGGGCAGCGCCGCTATTTGTCGGGCTCAATGTGACACGGGCCAGCTACACAAGTGAGAGACAGCGCGTGCGCGTGTGTGGAGCTACAGTACCGGCAACTTGACTGCTACTGTAATGACACACGGACGCAGGGGGGCCCGGAACGAAAATTGGCCCCGGAACGAGAATTGAGACACTTGGGGCCCCGGAACGAGAATTGAGACACTTGGGGCCCCGGAACGAGAATTGAGACACTTGGGGGCCCGGAACGAGAATTGAGACACTTGGGGCCCGGAACGAGAATTGAGACACTTGGGGGCCCGGAACGAGAATTGAGACACTTGGGGGCCCGGAACGAGAATTGAGACACTTGGGGCCCCGGAACGAGAATTGAGACACTTGGGGCCCGGAACGAGAATTGAGACACTTGGGGGCCCGGAACGAGAATTGAGACACTTGGGGCCCGGAACGAGAATTGAGACACTTGGGGGCCCGGAACGAGAATTGAGACACTTGGGGCCCCGGAACGAGAATTGAGACACTTGGGGCCCCGGAACGAGAATCGAGACACTTGGGGCCCCGGAACGAGCATCGAGACGCGTGGTGGGTTTGTCTGGGAGTCTCGCGGACAAGTCCGCAACTGATTGCCCCCTCCGTGGCACGGTGTTAAGTGGCGTTGGCTGCGTACGGCGCGAAAGAAGTTAAACATTCATACATATACGCACGGACATTCATTATATATGCACACAATTAGCTACAGAAGTGCCATTGTGGTCATGCATCCCAAACTATGGACCGTATTGTACTCCCAATAGAGACTCGTAGAGATGCATAGAGGACCCATAGATGTGCATTAAAGACAAGCCACAGTAATGTTGTGGGCATGCAACCCACGCTTTGAACCGTATAGTAAACCACTGCCAGTCTACGCAGCTTCAGCAGAGTAGTAGCAGAACCACACGAACTTTCTCTCCTGAAGTCCTCTCGTGTCTCGCAGACCTCGACATTTCGCTCCTGAACGTATTGCTACACACAATAACATAAAAACGTCAACACGTTCGTCAAAAACTGTAGCCTTAAATAGCGACGTTTCAGGCAACGGCTCTTCGTAGCACATTTGTGTTCACATTTTAGGATCCATTGCATGGAACAATGCCCAACTAGTTTGGGTACATGCAGTCAGAGGTGTGGACTCGAGTGATGTGACTTGGACTCGAGTCAGACTCGAGTCATGAATTTGATGACTTGCGACTCGACTTGGACTTGCATAACAATGACTTTGTCCCACCTATGAGATGTGGACTCGAGTCATGTGACTTGGACTCGAGTCAGACTCGAGTCATGAATTTGATGACTTGCGACTCGACTTGGACTTGCATAACAATGACTTTGTCCCACCTCTGCATGCAGTATGCTTTACAAGGCAGGGTTAGTGACGTTGAGCTGTGTTTAGTTATACGTATGCACCACTGAAAATTACGCATACCGTAACTGCTAAAACATTCCAGTTTTTTAAAACGTAAATACTTCTTTTGAAAAAGTCAAGTCATTCTCGTGTACCCATCACACACAGTACGCTCTCTGTACGCCCAAGTTTAGATGAGTAGGTGCCATAACGCACTGATGTTTTCATCGTCAGATGAATTGGGTGACAACGCTTTTACGAATGTTTTATTAACATGCCAATACAGTACTTTAATAGCTGAAATGATAGATCTGAGCCGTTAAAATTGGTACGCAGCGGAGCCGACTTATTTAGCCCCGTGGGCGAGAAAAGAACTCGTTAACACACGAGGTGCTAAAACTTTAGTCTTACCCAAAAAATTATGGCCAATGCAAACTGAGTTATGGGACAACTAAATAATTTCACCAAAATAATCTTCGCTAATTTCAATTCCGCCTGAAATCGACACACCACTTCATTTGCACACATCGAGTGGGAGGGTTGTTGGGTCGTCCTGGCCCTGGGACTCTGGGACTCAGGGTTGGAGATGAGTCCCAGCCCCCCTGTGACTGCCCCCTGACCTGGTGGGACCCCGCTGTGCCTGGTCCACCACTCCCACATCTCTACGGACTGTGACCCGTGCGATACTCGTGATCTCTTATCTCCTGCGTGTCCCTGCATCTTTTAGACTATGGACCATATAGTTATTAACCCGTAGAGACTCACAGAGATGCATACAGACTCCCTTGCATCTTACATACACCCTTGTGTAATGTTGTTGACGGTTAAACCTCGAAATCTGAAACTTTTTATTTATTTGACCAGGTAAGGCCCACTGAGCTATGCAGCTCTTTGTTTAGAAGTGACCTGGCCACAAATGATAGCTCAACGAAGTGGCTTATCAAGTGGAAATGTATTGCAGCCAAAGAAATACTATAAACGCGTGTTCATTATAAATGTGGTGGCAAAAAGCCTGAGGACCCGGATAAAAAAAAATCCACACGACCACGGGGAGAGAGACACCGCACACTCCAAATATACAGCAGCAGGCACTGTCAGGGTCAGGATCGAACTCGACGACCTCCTGTACACCAGGCGAGGTAGTGAACATCTCATAGCCACCGTGATGATGATGAGAGAGAGACGCAAACTCCAAATACACAGCAGCAGGCACTGTCAGGGTCAGGATCGAACTCGACGACCTCCTGTACACCAGGCAGGTAGTGAACATCTCCTAGCCACCGTGATGATGATGATGAGAGAGAGAGACGCAAACTCCAAATACACAGCAGCAGGCACTGTCAGGGTCGGGATAGAACCCACGACACCCCCCCCCCAAAGCCCCCCCACCCCACGCGCATTCTCGCTCAGTCATTGGCCGCTCGTTGCCCTCGCGCGACCGCGGCTTGGTCCAATCAGCCGCTCGCGCCGGCGGCTCGCGCCAGCGCGACAGCCAATCGTGGAGCCGTCATCGCTCACGCCCCACCCCCCCACCTCGTGGCTCCGCCCCCCCGGCCCCCACTCATTCGTTCGTGAAGGAGTCGCCCACGTGCGTCTCTCGTGGTCATCCTCGAGCTTTGCTTTTGACCGCGGGTGGACATCGCTCGCTCGACCTTCACTCGCCGCGTGCATTCCGTTGACACAGAACAGGGTAGGGGGGGGGGTGTTCAATCGCAGATTGCGATAGCCACTACAACTCCACAACACTCGCACGCACACCCCCATAAGTTAACGGCGACATTACCAGACACGTCTGATTTAGGCTGCAGGGACTATCGCTGTTAGCGAGCACCTATTAAGGTAAGCCTACGGCACACGGAAGGCGTCTCTAAAGTGTCGTGGGCGAAGGAGGGTCGCGCACTTCGGGCGAGGAATGAAGGAGGAGGTCGCGTGGAGCGGGAAGGATCAAGGGAAGGATCAATGGAAGGATCCACAGCGCAAGGTGGTGATGGTGACGGGTGCCAACAGGTACTGGACATAGTGCTGAGGAGGGTTGCTGTGGTAACCGCACAGGCCACAACCTCGCCTTAAAAGAAAACAATAGGCGACGTTTCGGGCAATGTACCTGCCCTGTTTTGGTCCTTTTAACGCCAGTGTTAACAATGTGTTGCGTTTTTTAATCGTTTAACATTGGCCATCGATTATTATTACTATGCTTGCATCGATTGTATGTGATGCCTGTGCTATGAAGGGATACTTCCGGAAAGGTCGCCTATTAGATATTTTCCTTGACAAATGCGTTTTTTTTTCTTTCGCTGTATTCTGCCATGGTCATTTAGACAGACACGCGTACAATACACACTCGTGTCCCTTTAAAGACAAGTACCGTAACCCACATGGGTCGTCGTAATCTTGAAACTACTTATCAGTAGTTTGATCAATTTGATGGCTTGTTTATGGAACGAGTCGATGCTTTGACCCGCGCAGGAAACGCAATGCACCCGTCATCCCAGTGTGGATGAAGAGTTGGTCTGGAGTGCATCCAACCTCGTGGCATCTTACCAGAGTGCGTCTCCCGTCATAACGCAATCGGACGAGAATTGCATTTTTCTGAAATACAGGCCTATTTGTTTGACAAACTCTGCCTTTGTAAAAGCCACCTTAAGTATTGATGAGTACCCACATCTTTAAGTGTCTGACATGTACGTCCGGCATAATGGGATTACCCTTAATGTGAAAGAATTTTGATTTAAATAAACTGAGTAAAGAAAATCTAACTTATCTTTTTCGAAAGTTTTAACTTTTAGCCTGGAAGTCATGGCAAATTAACAACAATAATAATATATGATTGCAATTTGCAATGCGCACTCCCATAGAGACAATGACTCAAAAGGTGCGAGAAACTACAGATTAGTAGGAAGGCAGCCACCTTGATCAGCCGGCACCAACAATTCCCCAAGCTCTGAGCTCCTCTGTACATTAAGTTGTTATCGGCCAATTAATAAGTGTTTAAATGTGGGAGGAAACTGAAGCACCCAGAGAAAACCCATACGTGCGAAGGGGAAACACTCTATCCCATACAGATGGAACACACCGATTAGCACGGTTGGCTATGTACTGTGCGAAAGAATTTCGATTTAAAGCTTTCGTGACTGCAGGGATTCATCTTCTTGGTTCTTTCGGTAAAGTCACGTAGAATGGAAATAATAAAATAATAAAAATAAAACATAATAAAATAATTCTCACGACGTTTCGGCCACAACGCAAGCAGCCGTCCTCAGGTGGAGAGCAGGTCTGTCGAGTAGACAGAGTCTGAATGTCTGTCTACTCTGTCTACTCGACAGACCTGCTCTCCACCTGAGGACGGCTGCTTGCGTTGTGGCCGAAACGTCGTGAGAATTATTTTATTATGTTCTATTTTTATTTTATTATTTCCATTCTACGTGACTTTACCGAAAGAACCAAGAAGATGTGCGAAAGAAGTTATACATACAGGTGGAGCCCACATTTTCTTTACTGCCTTCTGGAAAACCAGGGTATGGCACATCGACGCCCACGACAAAGGAGTTTAGCAACATTTGTGTGATCCACCAACCCCCGCCTCCACAGTTCCGGATTATAAGCGCGCACCGCCACTGTGAAAAAAACTTGTCCGATGTCTTCCTTGTGTGTGTATACCAAACTTCTTTGACACCGTACGGAGCCAACCGTGCTAACGGATGATGCGGAATGTGTGCGGATGTGCCGTGTCTCAACAGTGGCATCGGCTTGGCGCTGTGCACGCGTCTCCTGGCTCGGGAGCCCAGCCTGCACCTGTGCCTGGCGTGTCGGAGCACCGTGCGGGCCGAGGGCGCTCGCCGGGAGCTCCTGGCCGCTCACCCCGGTGCCGATGTGGCCCTGCTGCGCGTGGACGTGAGCCACGTGGAGTCTGTGTACCGAGCGGCGCAACAAATCAAGCAACGGTGCGATGTGCACCTTGACCCGGGTTGCGTAGTAAGTGGACAAGAAAGTTGTGATTTCATAGTTTCTGGCTTGAGCTTCACTTCTCATGGGATCTCCCTTGCCAGTATCAAAACCTTTTAGCAAGGATTTAAAAGGTTTAAGTTTGGTGTTTTAACATCTTAACACCTGTTTTATTGCCAGAAAGGGTAACACCTATTCTTATAGCTTCGCTTCTATTTGACCATTACAATCGACGTACCCGCCTTATCAAACTTCACATGGGGGGTGGACGCTAGGGTTGGAAATTCCTCATCATTACTCATATTCTGTCCACTGCTAGATGAAGGTCTCCCCAAGCCTTTGTCGTCTCTTAGAGTCTCTCAATGTAACAGTTCATGCTCGTTCTTGCACAAGAGCTGATTTCATTGCTCCATCCCTGCCAGTGGACATGTTTCTTTGGCCCTCATCAACACAAATGTCTCTCGTTTTAAACGTTGATCAATCTACGGCTCTTATGATGGCCTCCCCAAGCCCTCGCCATCTCTTGTCTACCTGAAGAACACAAGTGCTGTATTTCATACTGAAGTAAAATAAATTCCACGTGAGATCACAATTCTATAACTGAGAGTGTGCGTGTGTCAATTGCACAGGTACAAGCGCTTGGACTACCTTTATCTGAACGCAGGGATTATGCCAAACCCTCGTGTGAACTGGTCGGCCTACTTTTCTGGCCTATTTTCCAGGTACTGTAATTGTATTATGTTTCCACACAGCTCTGCAAAACAAATATTTAATGCTCGTGCTGCATCAGCATAAATGTTTTTATTAAATAAACCAAGAAAATGTAAGTTTATGAGAATATAAAAAAGTATTTGCACACTCTATATAATTCTCTATGCGGGTTTGGTTTTGTGCAATTTTTAGAGTATGTTAAACGTTGAGTTTTATAAAGCACACACTCTCAGTTACTTAATAAATAATGAAACTATAAAACATGACATCGCCATGAAATTCATTTATCCGGAAAACATGGTGCAAAGTACTCATTTAAAGTGTCATTGAGACTTGTTAAGACATTTTATTGTCAACTTTCATTTGAAACATTACATTTGAAATAACGTATTTCAATAGATAAAGTAAGCAACAAAATACAATGAAACTATATTTTTCAAAACGGATTATACGATTTATCCTGGACCTTATATCCGAATATACACATCATAGTATCACCATATCACTGCAAACCAACTGCACAAGCGGTGAAATACCCCGGCATGAAACACAGCGCGGGATGAAATACCCGGAACTAAACCAGTGAGAGTGGCAAGAAGGTCGATGTGTAAATGTTATCTCTTATCAACTGTTGGAAGGTATCGTGTATTCTACGCTTCAGATAGAGTGTCCGTTAAATGGTTACAATTTGCCTAGCTTAATGGTAAGTGCTTTTAGTGATTTTTACAAGTGGCGCGTGCATGTGTGTGTGTGATGATGATTAGGAATGTTGTGAGGATGTTTGCCACGGGCGAGGGGCTGCTAACCCAAGAAGACAGCGTGAATGAAGATGGTCTGCAGAACGTTTTCACGACCAATGTCTTTGGGCATTTTATCTTGGTTAGTACGCTGCACGCTCCATGCATTACTGTTAGGTCACGGGAAACCATGCATTTTTAATCTACTCGAGGCTCTTCCATTCTATTGAAGACTTGTAGGTTTTTATTGTTTTGTTATTGAATAAAAGATGTTGCATTTCTCACCCAGCGAGGTACTGCCAATCTAACCCAAACAAACTTTATGATAATATTGGTCGCGAAAAGCCGTACGCGTTAAATGTATGTTATCAATGTAATTATGTTGCCCAGGTTTGTGCAGTTATAAACCATAAGTCACAAGGGCATTTTCGTTCCATGTTATTTAATTGTTATGGAATCCTCACATTCCTGTTTGTGTGTTTCTAGTTAAATAATGTATGCAGAACGTTCTGTGTGTGTGCGCGTGTTCCCAGATACGTCAATTGGAGGATTTGCTTTGTCGTCCGGACACGCCATCGCAGCTTGTGTGGACTTCTTCGAGCAACGCAAGAGCGTCCGCCTTCGATGCCAGTGACCCTCAACACAAGAAAGGCTGTGAGCCCTACAGCTCGTCCAAATACGCAGTCGATTTACTGAGCGTGGCACTCAACCAGCAGTACAATGAGAAGGTACTCTAACGTGCTCATGCAAGCGCTGTCATACATGTTTCCTCGATTACAACTTCAATTGATATTTCAAAGATTGCATTTTAATGTGTGTTTTGATGGGAACTTATATGTATGTCTGTGTCTTTATAGGGACTGTACTCGAGTGTGGTGTGCCCTGGTTTGGTAATGACAAATATGACATACAACATATTGCCTGCCTTCTTCTGGACTCTAATCCTTCCAATCATGTGGCTGGTAATGTTGCTCACACACTATATGCACTGATATTACATCCCCACCTACACAACACAGACCGCACACTAGAATGTGATTTTCTTTCTCGCGTTATGTCTACATTAACCGCAGCCTCGTGAGAGCAATAGGTGTGACGAAAGTGATCTTAAAATTGTTATTGACACTGATGGTATGACACTCTTATTTAGTTGAGTTCACAATTTATAATATACAGCTCTTTTTCAATCTACTGCTGGGTGAAGGCCTCCCAAAGCTACGTTATTTCTGGGAGTTGTTTGATAATGCACACTTTTCAGTGCGTGTTTGGCGAAGGCAGAGGGTTTGGGTCAACACCAGTTCAGATATCACTCGCCGCTGATGTCCGCAATAGCCGGGAATAAAACTAAAAGCTCAGGTTGACAGGTTCATTTTATAGTATGCTAACCACTGCCTTGATGGGTTTGTTTCCATGATTAACATTTTCTTTACACAATAAAAACACAGAGTTGTTACCCAGAATATCTCTGCCAGCATTGCTAAATGTAACATCTCAAACATGATTAATTGTAATCATATTTTTTTGATTTCTATTAGATCAGGATTTTCACGAACAGTTATACTTTATCTCCAAAAAATGGTGCTGAAGCTCTGGTGAGTACATCCTATTTTTATTGCATTAAACAAATAATGTGTGTTTTTTTCTGTCAGCGGCGATGCATAATTCAGGCAATAAACATGCACAATGACTTTTTCTTGATGCCATGTGGTAAGCCCTCTCTCTCTTGTGCAGATGCGACAGTAAATCAATCGTAAAACAACTTTCACATATCGATTCGTGAACTGTGGAGTCATCGTTCATTTCCTTGGTGTGGCACACACGTGTGTGTTCCAGGTGTGGTTGTTTGAAAAGAAGCCAGTCACGTTGGATCCACTGGTCAAATACAAAAGCTCCACGTCAGGAATGGGCAAAAACTATGTTCAGGCTGACAAGGTTTGATACACACATGGCCACATGTGGCATTTGTATACACATATACACTAATAGCCCTCGCTCAGGTTACTAAACACACATTGGAAAACATTCAATATAATAAGGTTTCATGATATTTGTTTGTGAATAATGCATATTTAAATGTCGTATGAAGATTAAGTTAAATTGACCGAATAAGCCTTGTGGACCAAAATGAATAGTGACATACAAAATAAAAGTCGGATTCACCCAGACTGATTATCAGGACACAATACCAAATGTACAAGGTGTTCATTTGTTAATTGTCTCTACATTATTAATCCTGTAATGTGTGCTTTGCTATAGTCTCTAAATAAGTAATAGGCTGTAGTGATGGTACAGTGGTGAGCACATTCCACAAGAAACCAAGAGACCTGAGTTTGAATCCTGGGCACGGCTAGCATGGGTGGCAAGTTCTATCCTAACTGGTTCTGGCCCGCCTCCTTTTTACCAACCCACAATCACCAGCATATTGAAGTATGGTCAAACAACCCTCATGTTGAGAATTACGTGGAGAGACCGTCTTCCAGCTGGTGGTTTGCAAGCGGAATGTAACTTACAATCGATATTTATCTGGCCAGGTGCCATTCTTGAAGTGCTTGACGCGCAAATTGGGAAGGTTTGTGAATTCCTAGTCAAGGTGTGACACAACTGTCACCCATCCGAAGTTGATAAATTGGGTACTAATTTGTGAAGTCAGCACAGGCAGTCGGTGCTGTGGGGCAAATGGCCTTGGAATGTGTAATTTGCACTGCTGGCGGAAGGCCATCTCAACGCTTATGTGAGCAGGAAAAAAAACACTTTAACTTTGCCCTTGTGGATGCAAGTGAAACGGTGTTCAAGGACAATGGTCCGACGATTGTGTGTGGTGGGGGGTGGAAGGGGGTTATTGACAATGAGATAAAATGAGTTGAGAAAAATACTCCGGTTTTGTTTTTTAATGTGATGTTTGTCGTTGCAGATGAACGTTAATCTGGAGGATGCCGAACGATTTTTTGAATACTTGATCAAGTTGGAAGCAGAAATGAACGAGAAATACAAATGAAAGCAATGCCCTCTGTAACATGAATGTATACTCCTTAAAACAAATGGAGTATATTGTTGAGAATTATGAGTACATTTTGTATAAAGATGCAATTCTCTGTTCATTAAAACTGCGGTGTATTATATATACGCATCGATTCATTCCAGTTTGTTCCTGTGCAATAAATGTAATGAGTTGATTATTATAATTATTCGTCACACTGGTGTCATTAAACATTTTTAGTGATATAACGCTTGTGAATCGTGGAAACTTTTTAAGTGGGATTCTATTGTGTGATCAGCGCCATTTGCAGGACACAGAAACGGACTGAAGAAGTGGTCCTGTGATGTCAACATTTAGGGCTGTTTTTGTGACTTAGAGTTCTGTGTGACAGTTTCATAATCTTGTGACAACTCCGTACAGTTGAAGTAATTTTTGGAAATGCATTTTTTTTAGTTTAACCTCATGGGTTACTATGGTTTCACTTCAAAGCAGCTAATAAAAGCTGAAAAGTCAAGCTGTGTTGCTGCCTGACGTCACGCCAGGCGTTAATCCTCACAGGGGCTTGGGGATGCCACCATTGGCTGAAGTGCAAAGTTGGAAACCCAAAGCATGGCCGAGCAAAACGTGGAAAGAGATCGTGAAGGCATTGCAGCAGTATAAACAAGATAGGGGAGAGATCGGTGCAAGGGATGACAATATAATTGGGGCTTCATGGAGCCACGGTGGTGAGACGCTAACTACCTCGCCTTGGTATACAGGAGGTCGTGGGTTCGATTCCGACCCTGACACCTGTATATTTGGAGTTTGCATGTTGTGGCCGTGTGGATTTTTCTCCGGGTCCTCCGGTTTTTCCCACCACATTTAGAAGCGTGCGTTTAGAGTATTTAGGTGCTATAAATGTGCACACGATGATAAGCCACTTCGCTGAGCTATCATTTGTGGCCAGTGGGCCTTACCTGGTAAATTAAAAGTTAAGTTTATACAGCTCATCGAATTCCCCCAGTATGTATATTTTTATACATCTGTAAAAAAAGAGCTTTATAGCTCATCGGATTCCTCCAGTATAAATAAATACAGGATCCTGATTCAGTGTCTCTCTCGAGTCTCACCTGGTAACACAAATTGCACTTGAAACTTGACCCAGATTCCTGAATCGACAACGAGTTCGCCGTGAGCGCGACACGGGAATCGAATCGACTGGCAGGGCCCACTCTCTCGTCTCCCACACAAACACGTGTGTGTCCTTTTATTTTTTCTCTTTTTTTTCTTTATCCTCTCTTTTTTTAAAAAAATTTCTTAGTTATTTTTGTTATTTCTTCTTTTTGTTCTATGCTTTATAATTTTTTTGTGTCCAGTACTGCTGTAGGGACATCGGCTCCGTGAGGATGACGCTTCTGCTGAGACATCGTCATGCCGTGAGGATGAATCTCCTGCCGAGACGCCCTGAGGATGATTGCTGGTTCTCCCGTGTCTGTGTCTCCTTGCTGCCCCGTGTCTCCCGTGTCCCCCCTCTCTCCCGTGTCTCCTCTCTCTCCCGTGTCCCCCCTCTCCCCGCTGCTGGGCGCCTCTGTCGCGTCCCCGGGTCGAGGGGTCTCTGCACGCACGGGGAGCCAGGTGACCGTGGTGGATGCACGCACACAAAAGCAAAGATCCCCCGTGTAGCCTGTAACAGACTGTAGGGGCAAGTGCTGTTAGCGAGAAGCACCTACGAAGGCCGGCACTGTGGCACACGAAGGGGGTGGGTGGCCAACGCCACGCCCGGCCGCATTCGTCTCCCTAGTAGCGATGTTTACACGTCGCACCAGGTACTCATTTGAGGCTGAGTCGACCTAGGGGAGGCCCAGGACCAGTTCAGATAATCGTCACCCCCACACACTCGCGGGCACGCACAAACTTCAGTCTCGTCGAGGATTGCTCCGCTTAACAAAATAGTTCCGCGGTCAAGGTTCGTGAGTGCGTGCGTTCGTAAGTCGGGGACGGCCATAACAGCCTCCAGCGTTAAATCGACGTCAAACTTCAACAACCCCAGGAGGAGCCGTGTACCCTGGTTCGCCAGGGGGAGGCAGTGCAGCAGACACAGGGACTCCACCCGTTCCGTCTGCATGGGATTGAGTGTTTCCCCCTCGCACGCGTGGGTGCAAGCAGACACATGGACTCCACCCGTTCCGTCTGCGTGGGATTGAGTGTTTCCCCCTCGCACGCGTGGGTGCAAGCAGACACGTGGGCCCCACCCGTTCCGTCTGCATGGGATAGAGTGTTTCCCCCTCGCACGCGTGGGTGCAAGCAGACACGTGGGCCCCACCCGTTCCGTCTGCATGGGATAGAGTGTTTCCCCTCGCACGCGTGGGTGCAAGCAGACACGTGGGCCCCACCCGTTCCGTCTGCATGGGACTGAGTGTTTCCCCCTCGCACGCGTGGGTGGGTGTTCGCCGAGTGCTCCGGTGTCCAAAGACAAATATCGCCCCCGTATAGCCTTGACCAGAATGTTGGGGCAAGTGCTGCTTCGCGAGCATCTAATTGGCCGGTAACACCTTAATATATAGAGGGCCGCTGAACTTGGGCAACTGTTGGTGCCCGGCCGCCTTCTTGCTCGTCCGTAGTTCCTCACCCCTCTGGAGTCGTTCTCTCTCTCTCGCTACGAGAGCGCGCGGATACCTTTTGCGGCGCGTTACAAGTCGAAAATATTCACGAATATAAATTGTACTCTTTTGTTTTTTCAGGTACAGGGTCAGTTGTGAGTAAGAGGCACGGCAACATTCTGTCGGTCGGAATAAACCGGCCTCACGTCCGTAATTGCGTCAACGCAGAGGCGGCCCAGCGGCTCCACGAAGCGTTCACCGCGTTTGAAGAGGATGATGATCTGCTCGTGCTGGTTCTGCACGGCATTGGTAAGTTCAGGAGACAATTCGTTTCGCTGTTCCTCAATTGAAGGAGCACGGAGTAGAGTGAGTTATAAGTAATGGTTCATAGGTTGGGTTACATGGCCAAAAAACGCACTGTCGCTCATCAGTCGATGCATGTTCTGTTGTGGTTGATGATCACAAAAGTGCCTTCGAGGAATGTCAAGGCCAGGAGGTTGCGATGTTTTGGTCTTGAGCGGATGTCTATTCTGGATCTCCGCGTTGTTCCACTCCGTTCTCCCGCGTTCTTCCCGACGTGGGTGAGATTCTAGGATGGTGACAACAGGGGCCGTCCATAAATGACGTCACGCACCTGGGGGGGGGGGGGGTCAGACATTTGTGACGATGTGTGACGAGGGGGGGGGTTTGAGAAATGTGACGTCACATCAAAATGCGCAACTTTAAATAAATATAGACAACACGTTCTACTTAATTGAATAGACTTTTCGATAAATGTTTTCTCCTACAACATCAGAGTGCAACACCACATTAAATACGCACTACAATGACAATAGTTTAAAGCGATTTGAAGCATGTTTTTTTGGGGGGGGGGCAGAGCTTTGTGACGTCATATTTGAGGGGGTTTCTGACTTTTTGTGACGCCGTGTGACAAGGGGGGGGGGGGGTCAAAAATCGTCCAAAATCGCGTGACGTCATTTATGGACGGCACCACAGCGCCTTCCCAGAAGGGGGATCGGCACTTGAGCCAGTAGCGAGGTCCACTCTTGAGGTCTTGATCGATGGGTTGGTTGTCGTTGGTAAGAGGGATAAATGATAACATTTTTTTTTACACAAGACCTCTTCTGCGTGGAGATTTGCGGGGACCAATTTGGCAGCTCCTGTTACCCATGGGGTTATTCGCAGCGTTATTCCACTTATCTGCAGTAAAACATCCAGGGATTAAGCTCGGATAATAGGAAATATAGATCCGTGATGAGTTTTGGTTTGCAGATCCAATGGCTGCAGGGGATAATGGGAGTCGTGGGTAATAGGCTAATTGCTAAACATTTATCTTGAACGTTTGACTTGGCCAAGTAGATGTACATCACAGGTGCGAGGAATGTGTAGTTTACAAATCTGCACAATGGCATCTCTCAAGGTGGTACCTGAAAAAAATATTCAACGCGTTCCCAATCAGAACTGCAAGACCATCACTTACACATACTGTACAGTCAAAGTAGATTTTTTGTTTGTTATGCAAGTCCCCAATGTTACGTGCATACAGAAGCCCTTCAGGAGTACATGACACAGCCACTATTATTAACCCTTTCCAATTGAAGCACAGTGCTGAAATGCCATTAAACTGCTTTCCATTCTCCTCCAGTTAAGCCCTCACAGGCTAATGCTTTCATGTATATAAAATGTGTCAAAGATGGTGTTCCCATCCTAGCACATAAAGCAGAACCTTTATGCTCCAATTAGCATTTGTCGGCACTTATTTTGGTAGATTTTGTCTGACTCACTATTCCCAGACACCCCCCCCCACGCCCCCCTAGGCTGTTCTAGCCTTTAATGCCTCCCCAACATGCTCGACTCCGTTAGCAGAGGTGTGGACTCGAGTCATGTGACTTGGACTCGAGTCAGACTCGAGTCATGAATTTGATGACTTGCGACTCGACTTGGACTTGCATAACAATGACTTTGTCCCACCTATGAGATGTGGACTCGAGTCATGTGACTTGGACTCGAGTCAGACTCGAGTCATGAATTTGATGACTTGCGACTCGACTTGGACTTGCATAACAATGACTTTGTCCCACCTCTGTCCGTTAGTGTACAACCAGCGCCCCCAATACGTGCGCACGACTTACGAAACACCCGTCGTTTTATGATTTTAAGGTCGTACGCTAAAAATGTCAAAATTCTTTAAGTAGATTATTTTTTCATGATCATCATGAGACCTCCTTTGCCAGTTTTAAACTATGATAATAGGGTTTTCCCCTTTCTGGTAATAAAACAGGTGTTGAGATGTTAAAACACCAAACTGAAACCTTTGCAAGGAATCGTGTTGAATTTACCAGTTTCAAAGACATGCACATACTGTCAGACCATGTTTTTTTTTGTTTGCATGTTCACCACAAGTATATGTGGTAAATGCAGACGTGATTCCTTGCAAAGGTTTCAGTTTGGGTCTTAACATCTTAACACACCTGTTGTATTGCCAGAAAGGAGAACACCCAATTATCATAATTTAATACTGGCAAAGGAGGTCTCATAATGTAGCTGCTCACCCCGAGCTCTCAATGTCCTGATAGTGCGTTGTCTTTTTGCTATTCACCTTTTGGCGTCCTCTGGTCTAACACTGTTTGAGACTCGGCTCTAAAGAAAGCTGTCTCTGGTGTGGACCAATCATTTTTAAAGGCAATGCATATACTGTCAGAGCATGTTTTTTTGTTTGCATGTTCACCACAAGTAAATGTGGTAAATGCAGACACGATTCCTTGCAAAGGTTTCAGTTTGGTGTTTTAACATTTTATCATGATCACATAATGACATCTTGATTATACTATTCAGTGCCAATGTTATTACAAGGTGTAACATTTACGATGAATGATTGTACGATGAAGGCTGGGCCCAAGGGTTTTTGGCAGAAGCGTTGGTGAGGAACTGTATGAGAGAAGAATTCCGAGTAGGTGGAGGTAGGCGCCTCTGCAAAGTTGAGAGATACGAAGGTGCATCGTGTTAAGAGACAAGCGTTGTAACGCATTAGACACTCCACGTTAAACAAAAAAATTAATGGATATTTAGTGACCGTATTATTACCGGGAGCCCAGCATAAATTTGAAAAACCCAGATGTTTGCGTGATGCAATCTTGGCCCGTCGCCGCATTCCCCTCGCATGTTGAGATCACCTATTTGGTACGGCCCACTCACTGCTCGTGCTACAAATAAATAGCGCAGGCGGTTGTTCGTGCACAGCGAGTGCCGGGGAGCGCTCCAGGGGCAAGCGAGTCGTAGTTTTCCACTTTGCGCTCCCTGCTAGCTGTGAGCAATTGCTTCATGATCACCCCCAACAGAAGCGAGCTTGGACAAATAATTGGGAGGCACGACTTTCCAAGCCGCCTCCTCGATGACCTTGTACTTAACAATCCAAAGTTCCGCTGGACATGAAAGGACACTGGGAAATACCCCATGGTTTAGGGCCTTGGAAGAGTAAAATCTTTCAGCCGGAATACAATCACCACTCCGATTTGAGTACATTCTTATAATTACAATCATGTGAAAAATGTATCTAACAACATATTTACTCTGTGTAACAAAACCCATTCAATGAAAAAACAGATTTCCGTTAAGATTATTTATGATTGTATTAATGTTTAAAAGTTGTTTATATTCATTTTAAACACACTACAGTATTTGAGTTGTTAATGTCTCCTCAGACCATCCAGTGGAGGAGCCTACCAGATGATTTTACGTTACTTGAAAAAAATTACCACGAATCTCAATGGGCTCATACCTGGCCATAAAGAGCATCTGTTTATTATTATTATTTCACATGAGCAGACCGGTGGATCTGACTGCATTAGTTTCGCTGACAGGCCGTGCCATATCAAGCAGATCGTTATTGCTGTGAGTAGGTTTACTAGGAGATGGTTGCCGTACCCATATGGTCTGACACAAATATTATTACATTGGTTTGTTTTACTATACAGTAAGCATATTAACTCGCTCTGTTTTCAAATTAACAATTTGTACAGTTTCATTTACCCTTTGGATACACTGACGTCTGCCATAGGAATGTTGAATTTCTACCACTGGCTCTGCTGGGCTGTAAACCAAGAGATAAGCACAAATGCTTCAATGCTCATTTGAGCAGCAAATGACTTTTAACTTATTGACACTGGGCACAGGTTTGGGGGAGGGGGGGTGATGCGTCTTACTTTGTGGCGTCTTATAATGCGGAGAATATGCTAGCTACTATTTCATATACGTTCGTAACGTTCTCGCAAATGTAATTCCAAAGAGCCTTGGTAAATTGCATGTGCGTACTATAATGTACTTTTATTTTTATTCCAGGTGGAAACTTTTGTGCAGGGTACGACTTGAAAGAACTCGCCAACACGACAACACCAATCACAATACCAGACGTAGGCAAAGGGCCTGGGCCAATGGTGAATGCCTTGTCATTGCTTGACATTCTACACAGAGAAACTTGAACAACCTCTGTACTGCAAACGTGTGACATTTTTTTGCATAAGGGCAGGCAGGTCAGGTCAGTCAGCCAAGGCACCACAGCACTAAACACCAGAAAACAGTTGCCCATTCACCCAGCCTCTCCATGAGGAATGATGCACGTTGACATTTTCCCAACAGCGGTGGCAGTGTGGCTCACACATGGGAGAGCTGAGCTGTCACCGCTGGGTTTGAATCCGGTTTCATCCACCCGTGGTTAAATCGGGTTTTCAATTGTAGTGAATTGATGGATATCAGATAAGGATGAGGTGATCTAATCCCCTTTGCTTTGCTGACGACATACCACCCCACCAGGCATAGGTGAGGCAACTGGCGTGACCCATTTTTAGCGTGGAGATATCAAACGCTGCGCAACGCAGATGTTACACACAATAAGGGGCCTCTGTACAGACTATGATCTCTACTGTCCCTGTCTGTGCCTCCCTCGCCATGCGCCCCAGTCTCGCTCTCGTTTGCTTTCCCTTCTTGCCCCCCTTCACTGCAACGCACAGAGCAATCATCTTCACTATCATCTGCTTCTGTTCCTCCCTTATAACTACCCCCATGTCTTCTCCCCTAGCCCATCCTGCTGCTGCTACTCCCAGCTATGACCAGGCCTACCCACAACTACACCACCACTTTTCATAATAATCCCAGTTCTTATTATCTCAGCCACCATCATCGTATGTACAATGTATACACAGTAATCGTACAGCGCCTCGGAACAAGGCGCCGCTGTGTAAATGTATATTAGACAACGTAAGGCGGTTTCCAGATCGCTGCGCATGGAATATTTTGAGAGATGCATCAGAAGTACGTGGACGTGTCGCTCCTGATGGGTCGTCATTGCTGGTTTTACGCAGGGCCCGTCGCGCATGGAGCTGACGAAGCCTGTGATTGCTGCGGTGAGCGGCTACGCCGTGGCCGGCGGGCTGGAGCTGGCCTTGCTTGCGGACATGAGGGTGGTCGAGGAAGATGCCACGATGGGTGTCTTCTGCAGACGGTTTGGTAAAAAAGAGCACATTCGTTCACTTCAAAAGTCGTCTCCCCTGCTGTCGAAGTAAACTGTTAAAATACGATTCTTATTCGTTCAGGACATCGTCAGTGGTGTCTGGTGAGAGTGTCTGGTGAGTATAATTGCCTAATGCAGGGGTCGGCAACCAAGATAACAGGAAGATAATTTTTTTCGAATTCGGTAACAAGTCAATATTTCAAGAGCTGTGATGTGTGTGAATATGTCACGAAGCGGTCCTTAATGAGCCACATGCGGGACTATAGGTTGCCGAGCCCTGCCTATGGTGAACTGGACTCTTATAACCAGGGGTCGGCAACCAAAATAACACGAAGAGCCGTTTTTTTCTCCAAATTCGGTATATAAAAAAATCAATTAAATTTAAGTCCTAAAAGAACCGCATGCGGCTCCAGATCCGCAGTTTCCCAACCCCTGGCCTAGTGAGTAGTGAGCGTTGAAGGTCTGGTGGCAATGACTGACGAGTGGTGATTCGTGTTAGGTGAGTGGTAAGTCTCTGGTGTGCATGTCACGTGTCTGGTGAGTGGCGTTAGGTGAGCGGTGAATGCCTGGTGATGGTCAGGTCTTGTATCACGTCACCCCAGCTGTAGGATAGGCTGCCCTCTAGTGTTACATGTTATAATGATGCCATGTCGTCTATTGTCTTAATCAGTAATTATAAATTCGCAAATGTTGACTTAATAGTTTCAAGCGCATTGTTTCATTGGTCTATTATGAGAAGTCGACGATAATAATGTCTAATATTTTAAATATTGTTTCTCTCTTTTTGTAGGAGTACCTCTGATCGACGGAGGCACTGTCAGACTTCCCAAGTTAATTGGACTGTCCCGAGCTCTGGATCTTATTTTGACTGGCCGTCCGGTTGACGCACAGGAGGCGTTCCATTTTGGATTGGCCAATCGGATTACGACCAAGGGAAAAGGTTTGCCTCACACGAAGGCGATTTTTACCCCTTTTTATCCACGGGCACATCTGAGCCAAGCCAGCATGGGTAGATTTCCACTGGCTATTTACCGAACCGAGCCGTAATCTTTGTTGGGGAAAAGCTGGGCTCGGGGCAAGGCTAATACGGCGTGCAATGTGTCCGACATCATCTCAAGCTAACCAAAGCATTGGGGCGCTGAAAAAATGTGTGTTGTGTGTACGCATGTTTAATTTCTCTCGCACCGTACGTAGCCAACCGTGCTAATCAGAGGTGCTGTGTTAGAGTGTGTGTATGTCTGTGTGTGTGAGAGAGCGTGTGAGTGTATGCCAGTGTATGTGCGAGTATGTCCATGTGTGCCACCGAGTCATCTACATGCATCTCGACGTCACACTGTGCGTGATGTCAGCGGCACGGATTTGCTTCTGCAGTGGGCAAACAAAACCTGTTCCTCCTGACCAATGCCGGGCTGGCACAGTTAAGCTGTGCAAGTGGAAAAGACGTAATTGTGTCTGCAAAGTGAGTGAGCATGGGGGCCAGTATTACAGTGAAAGCTACTTTAAGCATTCCATATCAAAAATGTCAAAAATGTTCAAGTCAATTAAAAACCCAATTGATGAGAAACTCCACTCATCTATGCCTTCAAAGTCACACTCTGTGTCGGTGTACTTGTATATTTTTCCACTACACTCAGTGCTATAACATGCCCATGAATAGTTATCCATACTCGCAAGTGATCAGTTCAACCTCTTTCCCTCTCTTCTTCGTTAGTTCCATTCCGTCTTCCCGTAGAGACGCTGGGGCCGAGTGAGATCTCTCCACCTGTTCCTGTCTTGCGCCAGCTTTACGGCTTCCTCTACTCGTCGCACTTTTTGTTCGAGATCATTTTTCACCGACTCTATCGAGTGAGCCTTTCGTGCTCCTCTACGTTTTGTGCGCCTGTGCGCGTGTACGCCAAGTCCACAATTCTCTTTGGATCTGTTCTAGACGCGCGTCCAAACCACCGCAGTCATCTCTCTCCTGGTTCATCTCTTGGTCAGTGTCACCTCTTGTTCCAGTCGTTCTCTTATTGCTTCCATTTGTATTGTTTCTAGCCTTAGACACTCAGTATTCTTCTCAGCCAGCTCATTTCAGCAGTTGCTATATTTTATTCATCAGATTCCCCCATTACCAAGAATTTGCAGCCAAACGTGAATATCGACAATGATCACTCCAACACGAGAGGAACACCATTATCTCGATAGTGATGGCGTTCAGATGTGATCAAACACATCCACGATTGATTTTTACTAACAAGTCGTTTGTGAAAATCATATTCATCCGAAAACTGTATCTTAACCCTTTACATGCTGTAAGGAATTGACGGCCTCACGTGTCGGTGCACAACGGTGCAGTCATTGATTGAGCGTTCTCTTGTGGAACAGTGACAGAAAGACGTTTGATAACCTGAACCTGGCCACTGTGCAGTGTGGACGCTGCGGTAGAATATAAAATAATGAAATTCTGTCCGACTATAAATAGTATGGTATCTCATTACTTTATACTTGCTCTCAAATTTTAGTTGGCATGGCAGCTTCCACACGCAGTTCCGCATTTTCAAATCTTTTTTCTCGAGGCTATTCCTGTGAGTCCGGTGTGAGAGATGAATAGGAGAGGTCATCGACGCAGCACGGATTGGGCCGCATTGCGTGCGCTCGCTCCTGCACTCTATCCTCCTGCCGTTTCGCTTGTCAACGAAGGGAATGAAAAGTTTGTTAAAATATTTTTCACTCATTTGGGGAAAATGATGCTCCTACCCTGAGGCGTCGACGTGGGCCCAGCGGCCTCGCGTTCGCCGCTCGTTGCAGTGATTCACGGTTCGAATCCGGCGTGCGTAATAACCGGAGTGACACGGTGAACGTTGGTGAAAAAAATAATAACCCCATGGACGTCATTCGCAAGAGCAGGCCATTGTATGCCGGCGTCGGGATCGAATTTTGCCGCATTCGAAAATTACACCGCAAATGACTCTATTGGGATTATATATAAACACACACAAAGTAATAATCGGCCCCTACTGCCAGACTAATTAATGCCCCGGGTCTCTCTTGCAAATGACACTCTATCCTGGTCTCCAGAGTTCTCACCTGGTTAAAAACAAAATACATTTGAAAGTTTGAAAAGTGTTTTCATCATTGCACATAAGCATGAAACTAAATTAGACACTTTTTTACATCTGGCACTACCACAGTTCCTTGTGGTTGTGTTCCACTGGCAAATTTACAAAGGAGCTGAATACCTAGTGCACTAGGCAACATGGAATTGTCAGTTTTATTGGGAATAAACAATGTTATACACAACAACGTTATGTTGATATTGCTGCCTTTGATGTCTACTATTTGGGCAAACATTGTACTTTGTAGGGTAATGCAACTTATGGTACAATACACAATACCGTAATACTATGCCGCCAATATTATGTATTACAAATGTGTGTTTGTTTCCACAGCCTTTGAAGAAGCTATGAAGTTGGCAGAGCAGATTTCTTGCTTCCCTCAGAAGTGCCTGCGATCAGATCGTCAGTCTGCTTACCGCAACGCGTTCTGTTCTCAAAACCATCACGAGGCTTTGCAGTTTGAACTTAACAATGCCAAGCATGTAATTAGCGAGGAATCCATTAAGGGTTCATTAAAATTTAAATCTGGATATGGCAGGGGAGGAAGATTTAATGACCCCTAAGGATATTAACGCAAACATCTAAGGGACAAGATTGTGATTTCAAATACTTCACGAGTATACCACCACTGATTCGGTAAAGTAACATACGATCATTTTGAATTCATTACCAACAACACCTATATTCAGTATTAATACGACAATATCTGTGCTAGTTTATTAATTCTTGCTAAAACAAATGTTCTGCAACAAAGCACCAGTCTGTGGGCCTGAATCATGTATAATTTAGTTTTTACTCCCTAGTAGAATGGACTGCATGATTAAAAAGTTCGATAACAGCAATCGTGCCAAATTTGGGTAGCGGTCTTCCACGCCGGTTCGTCGTGCAGAATGTGTGTGGACCGGTGGAGATAACCCCAATTTCTGCGGGCCACGTCACAGCCAATCGGTTGCCGCAGGGAGTGAATCGGGAGCCGAGCGCGATGATGTCACAGCTGTCCGGCCGAGTCGACCAATCGGAGCGCGTTCGACTTGCACAAATGCCGATGTGTGTGTTGCTTTGCCCTCCACCAAAGGGCGATATCGTAGTTTTTATGAGGCTTGACGCCTTGTAAAACAATTATGAAGATGGGGGGGGGGGGTTGGATGGGTTGGTGGATAATGTTCAGAATGATGCTGGGCTGTGTGTAATTGCCCGAAGACAGTATAGCAAGTGGATGATTATTATCCCCTCTGATGATGAGTTTCCTCTGGGTACTGCAAAAGACTCGGTAATAAAAATTGGGACTCAATTTGATTTCCCCTGGTATACTACCCCTTCTGCATCAGTATTGTCTTTGTTATCGGTAGCAACAGCACCTTTGTAGTCATCATCATTCGCATGAACATATACATCAACAGCTGTCGCAGTCATCAAACTATTAATAATCGATGTATCAATGACATTTTTATCATTCATCATGGGACCTCCTTTTCCAGTACCAAAATATGATACTGTAATAGGTTTTCCCCCTTTTTTCTGGTAACAAAACAGGTGTTAACATGTTAAAACACCAAACTGAAACCTTTTACAAGGAATCATGTCTGCATTAACCACAATGCTTGTGGTCAGAATTCAAACAAAAAACATACTCTGATATCATATGCATTGTCTTTGAAACTGATTGGTCCACACCAGAGGCAGATTTCTTTTAGACCAGAGGATGCCAAAAGGCGCCTTTTGACGTCCTCTGGTCTAACACCGTTTGAGACGAGGCTCAAAAGAAAGCTGTCTCTGGTGTGGACCAATCAGTTTCAAGGACAATATCAGAGTATGCTTTTTGTTTGCATTCTGACCACAAGCATTGTGGTTAATGCAGACATGATTCCTTGTAAAGGGTTTCAGTTTGGTGTTTTAACATCTTAACACCTGTTTTTTGCCAGAAAAAAGGGGAAAACCTATTGTTATCTTTATCATTATCCCACTCATCTTCATGTGCTTGTGCCTTTTCCATTACACCACTTGCCGCAAAGTTCAGAGCGACAGTAACGTGCTCCAAATTGTACAATGAAGTGCAGAAAATCTGTCATGGAATGGAGGCACCACAAAAATATACATTAATTTGTGCGGAATGCTTTGCCATGCATTCTTAAGTACTGTACCTCCCACACGCCCGACAACCCCTTGATATGATTGATGTGATTCTGCACCACGGTTATGCCCCTAACCCCAGTCTAACCCCTAGCCCACGTAAGGCCATTCAGCAATTGCGGCTCTGGCGAAAGGTGATGTTTAAGCTTAATTGGGTGTACGCGAATTTCCAAAAATGCTGAATGGGTCCAATGAATTAAAAAAAAAGTCATTTTTCCAAACGGTGGCAGTGATGACGGACAAAAATAGCGGCATGAATATTGGTGACGGACAAAAGGAACGAAACGGGAGGATTTCTCCACAAATCTGGCTGTCGCCTGATGAAGCTAGTTGTAATTACTGGCGAAACGTCGTACTCAGATTGTAAATGTTGTGGCTTGGCTCTCCAACACACAACCGGTGTGCTATACTAGTAACGAATTGGTATGTTCCGTTTATGTGACAAACTTTACTAATTGGCTGTGGCGGGTTTAACGACACATTTATATATTTATGCGATCTAACCCAGAAAAAACCTGTATTAATATGGCTCTGTATTTCCGCCGCCCCCACCGGCCCCGCCCCTTCCACCGCCCCGCCGCCCCCACCGGCCCCGCCCCTTCCGCCGCCCCCACTGGGCCCGCCCCCTTCGCCGTCTCTTAGCGACGGCGACGCCGCCGAGGGGAACGGAGGCGCAGGAGGCGGCCTGGGCCTCGCTTCTTCTCCTTCTCGCGGTAAACGACGAGAGAGGCGCCTCGCGAACACGAAGCGGTCCCCCAGACCCCCAAACTTGTGCCAGGCTAGGTGCACCGTGATGGAGTGCGAGGGAGAGGAAAGGTCGGGGAGCAGAGGCAGGTTGCCTTGGGGGCGGTCGACCGACTTGAGATGACTGCCGGCTGATGGGTCCCCTCACCCCGAGTAGCCTTGACGGGCCTGTTGGGGCGAGTAGACGTGCTAATGAAGGTGCCGGCACTGTGGCACGGGTTGGTGGGTGGCCATCAACACGTACCCTGCTAACATGTACCCTGTCAACACGTACCCTGTCAACACGTACCCTGTCAACATGTACCCTGTCAAGCCGTACCCTGTCAACACGTACCCTGTCAACACAAACCCTGTCAACACAAACCCTGTCAACACGTACCCTGTCAACACGTACCCTGTCAACACAAACCCTGTCAACACGTACCTGTCAACACGTACCTGTCAACACAAACCCTGTCAACACGTACCCTGTCAACACGTACCTGTCAACACAAACCCTGTCAACACGTATCCTGTCAACACGTACCCTGTCAACACAAACCCTGTCAACACGTACCTGTCAACACGTACCTGTCAACACAAACCCTGTCAACACGTACCCTGTCAACACGTACCTGTCAACACAAACCCTGTCAACACGTATCCTGTCAACACAAACCCTGTCAACACGTACCCTGCCAACCCATACGGTTTACCCCGTATTCTTGTGTAGGGAAATTGAGTTTTCAGGTCCATACGGCGTACAGCCGTTTCAATATGGGCAAAAGTTTGTGTCTATTTGTTTGTGTTTCTCCCTTGTGATGATGGGACTTTGTAGGATGAACGTTGAGATTTATAAGGGGCACGGGGTGACCAATAAGGTCTTAATTTGTCTGTAATAAGATAGGCGCTGATAGGGGGTTGACAGCTATGGGTGCGGTTCGGCACCACCACGCCCGGCCGGACACCCACGCCTTTGTCTCTCCCCTTCCCCCCCGATGCTTTCATACGCATCTCACCAGGTGCTCATTTGAGGCTGAGTCGACCTCCTCGGGGAGACCCAGGAACCGGTTGGGATCATTAATCGCCACTGATGTTGGCCGTGAGCGGGAATCGAACTCGGGTGGCTCGGGTTCGTGGCGCTGTGCCACCGCTCCCCGTGTGCACGTGAGGCTTTGCCCAACCACGTGGGGCCCACGTTGGCATGTAGCTGGAACTGTTCGACACTTTGGCTGCTGTGCATTGCCACATGATGAGCCACTTCGTCGAGCTATCGTTTGTGGCTAGGTCGCGTCTGTAAAATAAGTGAATATATTTTAAGTGATTTGTTTACCTTCCCTATACTTTGCACTCCTATCGTGTTTTCGTATTGTTTGTTGTAACGTTTTGACCCGCCCCTAATGACCGTCTGTGAAAAAGATCTTCAAAGTTCATCAGATTCCTCCAGTATATATATTCCGATTCTATTAGACCAACGTTGGTCTAAGTTTCCATGTTTATTTGGAATAAGCTAAGACGTGTTGTTGACAAAATGCCAATGTGTGTTTCTTTTCCTTTCAGGTACAAAAATGAATCAACTGTACGATTCGGGGGAGCCGAATGTTATTGACGAGGAGATGTTGATACAGGCCGTGGAAGAACAAGACCCCAAGCGACAGCCTGGAAAGATTTCTCATCTGCAAGACGTTGACTTCAAGGAGATAACGCAACTTAGACTTGACTTTAAAAGTGAGGACGTCTTCGCCTTTTATTGCTGATTTAGGTTGCGTGCCATATTTGATATATTATACTTACTTGAATGGTTTGACCTTTGCTGATGGATCAATTGCAAGACATTGTACTTTTATTTAACGGGCAAAAAATGCAAACTTAAACACACGTCATCTTAATCATTGGAGGCCTCCCTCCACGCCACCTCCAGATAATGCTGTATGCGTACTATGTTCCGAAACGATTTTCTCAAAAATGTATGCACACTGCCTACCTGGCGACTCGAATCTCACTCCTGCTCCCGCTCACGTACTTCGGCAACCAAGGGCCTTCTTGTCTATAAAGCCCCAAGTCAACCATCACTCAGTGGGAAGTCACTGCTGCTCTTTTGCTGCCCCTTAAGATTAGAGCTTTCCTACCTACCGGGCCATATGGGTCATCGAATGCCTGTCCTTCTTGATGTCCTGAGCCAATTCAGTCACCTTCACTCATTTCCTCTGCCTATGACTGCCTGTCTCATCTCTTAAATTAATTATATATATACAGTATACTGTGTGTATCATATAAATGTGAGCCATCTGTGAAAAAGAGCTTCGTAGCTCATCAGATTTCTCGAGTCTAAATAGAGATTTTGATTCTCCTTGATCTGCATGATAAACATTTTGTTTTGTATGGTGCCTAAAGTTGCAGTCGCATTTACACCGTACAAACATTCAAATTGTATTGTGTTCTACCTGCCCAAATATTGTACTGTATTGGAGAACATTGAACCATTCGTGTGTGGAGGTGTATTTGACCATACTTCACTATGCTGGTCAGTGCAGGTTGGTCAATTTCGAGAGCTTATTCATGGCAGCATAGTACAGTACAACAATTATTTTTGGTGCACTTCCCTCTGCTGCTCATCACGTTGCCCCACAGTAGTCTATATCACCTGTTATGCATGGTGTTCACCCATCCAACCACAATCCAGACGCAGCTCTGCTTAGCTTTAGATATATTTATTAAACTGGATTATTTAGTCATAGGTTGTGATTAATTAATGAATAACAAATTTCTGAAAACAAGTTAAATGTGCTTAATTTAACTTGTGCAAACACGTCTCATTATTCATACCGCGTCGTAATGATTTGTGTTCCGTCACATTTTCCAGACATTCTTAGAATTGATAACCTTTGGCAGTGTAACAACATTACAAAACTGCAACTGGATAACAATATAATTGAGAAGATTGAAGGACTCGAGTCACTAATCAATCTCCAATGGCTCGGTAAGCATTCTATCTGTGTGTAGTGTTGAATACAAAGTAATTTGCGAATTCTATTTGGTGCACCTGTACAGAATTTTACATTTTAATGTGTTGTCCGTCACTTCCACAGAGCATTCTTTTTCCAATAAGGTTGTTTCTCAGCGTGAGAATGTAAACTTCCGGCGATGTAGTTAATAATGAAAAGGGATTGTGTGTGTATGTTGTAGATTTGTCATTTAATAACATTGAAGTTATCAAAGGTCTGGATACATTGACAAAACTGGAAGATTTGAGTATCTGCAACAATCGAATTTCACGGCTGGAAAATATGGACTCATTAAAGAATTTGCAAATCCTCTCTGCTGGAAACAACTCTCTGGATCAGTTACCAAATGTAAGCCTTCAAACAATGGTTGCGTTCATATTACATGTCGTGTAAAGAAGTTAGTTCATTCATACCACACACATCTGCTGCTTCAAGTCATTTCCAAGTACATTCATTTTTGTTATATATTTGTTGTTGCAGATGGTTTACTTGAGAACATTTCCGAGACTTAGTTCTCTCAATGTGAGAGGAAACCCTTTGTGTGAGGATGAGCAATACAAGTTTTACATTGCTGCATATTTACCAAACCTGGTCTACTTGGATTTCAGACGTCTGGATGACAATACGGTACGTGTTTAAAGTGATGTACTTGCAGAAAATATTTGTAAAAACTTTTTCCCATTATTGTCGTTCCTTTATTCATGCAATCCATTCATCATAATTTACTGTCATCAATTCGCTTTCACAGAATTCACGCATCATCACAGATTTGCTCCCATGGCTTCCTCTAATATATTTCATTCACCTCGTTCTCCACCATCTCAATCAAATGTACCGTTCATAATCAACGTTTTTTGGGTTTAGATCGCGTTATTTATAAATGTGTCGTAACCCTCCACCACCCGACACGGCCAATCAGCAAAAAAAGTGTCACGTTGACAAAAGACAAATAGTTCACTGCTTTAGTCCACCGGTGTGTTTAAGCGTGAAACCACAACATTTACAATTTTTGAGTACGACGTTTCGCTGGTAATTGCATCCAGCATCATCGGGCAATTCGCCAGAATGGTGAGACTCTGCTCTGGCTCCCGGTCTTAAATAGAGCAGCAGCAGGGTGACGTCATCATTAACTCATCAACTGATTATGAATAATATTGGTCGCGAAAGCCTACGTGTTAAACAAATGTACCGTTGTTTATTCTTTGCTAAGCGCCTTGGTTCAGTCGCTAGATACATTCCTTGAAGATATGATAATGTGTATGTCCACACATTACTAAAAAAAGAACATAGCACTTGCACAAAATTAAACTATAATTGGAACTGTTAAATGAAGCGTGCAATTATCGAATGGGTGATTGCAATGAATCACTGCCTACGTAAAAATAAAATTGAAATGTGTATGTCTGTCAGATATTTGGCGAAGAGCAAAGCATTGCCAATTGTGTTATGTGCTTTTTGTAGAAGTGGCATTTAAACATTTACTAGTCTGTTTTAACACAAAACATTTTATTTGTCTCCTAGAAAGAGCAAGCATTTCAAAAGTATCACTATTTAATTGAGGAGCTCAAGCATAATGAGAACATTGCATTGCAGAAGAAAGAAGAGCATTTGCAAAAGGAAAACATGCTGGCATTGCATAAGGTATTTATGCCTATAAATATATGGGACTGATGAAACAGTAAAAACCCATTGCATTAACGGTTTCCTCCAATGTTGGTGATGGAGACATTGGCAAGCTTTTACCAAACTCAGATAAAATGAACATGCACCACCACTGCATTAATGGAGCACTTCTGTGCCATCTATTTTTGGACAATACAATTGCCATTTCTCACAGTGTCACTGCCTTCCTTTCCAATCCCATAATAGAACTCTCGCTCAAATACACTTTAAGTCAGATCACATAAAACGTACCAATTTTAAATTAATTATCTATCTATATTCAGCCCCTACAATACAGTGTCGTGTTAGCTATGCACATAAGTCTCACGAACAATGAACAGGTGTGTGCATGGAATCCAGAGCTCCTCCAATCCAGAGCCTCTAGAATGCCCGCCATGATCTGCAGAGGATGGCACAGTTCAGAACCGCGAAATCCCTCCACCGGTCGGAACTGGGTCAGTCTTGTTGAGATCTCAGTAGTGCAGCCGGTCTCTTAGCCCAGCTCCAGGGGCAAGGGGAACAGAGGCAGTGGCAATAGTAAGATCCATAACCAGTGGTCCTCACAGAACCACTCCTCCACCCCTGCCAAAATGAAAGCCAGGACTATTGGATGGCATTGACAGGCTTCTATATCTGGAGGGCCTGAGAGAATGTGTCCTTGAACAGGATAATTTGAAATTTTACTCCTGAGTTATTCCTGACCCCAAAGTCCTCTGGGGGATTCTGAGTGAGATTAAAATTCCACATGGGCACCAAAATGTTCAAGATAGAGACTCTGGGGTTCAAAAGAAAGGCAGTCAGGCCCGGTGACTGGTTGGCATCGATAGACCTGTCTCCACATTCCAAGAGTGCTAATTCCGAGAAAGATTTGATTTGCTTCACCATGGGAAAAACCAACACTTCCAGTTTAATAACTTTGACGAGAGCACGTGCAAGTGATAAATTATGAGAGAAAAAAAATTGATGGAATTCAAATTAATTATTGGAACAATCCCAGTATTAATGCTCCCGTGAGTTGATGAATCTCCTGGAATAGCAATGTTCAATGTCTCTTTACAGGCTGCATTTGTGGACACTCTGGATGACAAGGCTGTCTTTGACAACATGTTTTCTGAAGATGCAGATGGTGCAATACTTCAATCATTGCCTGAAATGTCAGGTTTTGTTGATGAATATCCTTTTGATTGTATGGTACAATAATTTATCCTGTATTTGTGTGTATATTATATATACTGTACACATTTTTTGTATCACAAACAGAAATGAGCACACACATAGTGTGTGAATAATATGGACATCATGTACGTGATATAATTGCACATACATTCAGAGGGACTTGAAATATACTTTTGGTTTTAGGTATCATATGTGGAGGATTATATCCAGGGGGTGCTTGAAATTCCTTTACATGATCGTGGAAGTAACTTGGAAGTTTGGTATACAATGTGGCGAGAAAGCATCGATGATCTCACCAGGAAGATGAGATCACAATGGGTGGGGGATGTCAGAACGATGGATGGGGGCAGGCCACTGAGATAGGCCAGCTTTTGAGTCGCAGACAGAAGCATGCGATCAAAGGGAAGCTCGAAAGGCAGATGAAGGGACACGAGTGGGAATTGCAGTCTTTTAGAAGGTAGTCCAATAGCTGTGGGACCTGGCATATGGAAGGTAGCATCGTTGAGGTGTCGTATCTACACCTTCATTGGTTGTAATGACCTTTTGACCTCTGCTTCAGAGAGGGTTACAATGAAAACAGTAGGGTAAGTTGTACTCACAAATTCACAACCAAGAGAAACATTGCCAATCTTCACTTAGCAGGATGAGACACAGATTAACTGGACCCTTCGGCTGACAGCAGTAACGGATAATAGGGTAATGGTGTAACCCCGTAATGTTACAACCGTTAACGTGTTAAAGGAGAAAAACAAAAGCGTTGCTTTGCACTTGCCATTTTCCTTGATCACAGTTACTTATCGACAGAAGTTTGTTGACATTTGCCAGAAGATTTTTGAATATGGACTGCAGCAGTACAGGCAGAGGGAGGAAGAAGTCGATGATTTCACCAGGTCTGTGAACGAAGCGAAGGGCGACAACCGGCAGGCGGCTTCGGCCATCATCGGCGACTTTGAAAAAGAAAACGCGCAGGTAATTGACAACCGACATTAAAACCTACGCTTGTTAAAGGCTTACGGAAATTACTTCTAATTTGCCCTTGAGTGATGTTGAGGTTGCAATTAAACGTATTGTGGGGAAAAGGTTCAGTTTCGTGATGAATATGTAACATGAGCCCATTGAAAATGTGATACGTTTATAATAATACAATTTATTTTTAGCACTTGCCGCTATATACATGTGTGTACGAGGAAGGAGTTTCGGATTTAGATATGTTCGGATAATTTACATTACAGTGGAGAGATAGCAAATTTACATTTACTGGGAACATTGGAAAGCAACTGGGAGAGATTGGGGGGGACAAAGAGTGGAATAGCGAAAGGGATGAGTAGTGGTTTCAACATGGAAAAGATAATATGTGGGCAGAAGTAGCCAAATGATGAAATTAAGCCGGACATGGATACACAGATGGGGTGGGGGGAAAGTCTTGGGCATAATGGGAAAGCTTGAGGCAGCTATGGGAGGGAAGGCATGGAGGAGGTGGAAATGAACATTGTGCCTCTTAGTGCCAATTTAAAAAATCGATTGCTATATTAAAGTGCGGTGAACGTGTTTGTGTTTTAAAGCTTTTCGAAGAAGTACAGCAGATCACCGATGCTGCTGTTCTGGATGCTAAGATTTTGGAGCACAGCCAGAAAATAAATAATATGTGGGATGCGTTGATGAAACTAGAAATCCAACTGCTCGACCAGCTGGAGGTGAGCAATGTGAAAAGATGCCTTCAGTGTCATATAATTATTGACGCGTTCTGGTCTCAAACACCAAGTGAGTCGGAACCGAAACACTTCAAAACCAAATTCTCAGAAGTAAAATTGCTTGCACTTTACATGGAAGATACTGCACTAATCTGCCCTTTCAGAAATCATTACTCTAAATTATGAAAAGGGAGAGTGGTGCCCATTCCCATCAATCTCGAGGTGTGTGCCAATGCTAACTGAGTACCACTTCAGCGATATAGCGGCTGCGATATTTTTGCTCCCCTTACATCGCTGGGGGGTAAGGCAGCGGTGCAGTGATTCATGCACTGCACTGTAAACTTGGTGACCCGAGTTTGAAGTCTGGCCACGGCTAACACGAGTAGCAAGGACTTTTATGCATGTTGAACTTCTTTCGCACCGTACGTAGCTAACCGTGCTCATCGGACAATGAAGAATGGTCAAGAAGTGGATTTACAATGGGCTGCAAATTATCATATAAATTGGGGTTCGGCAAGCAGTGTTGCACACTGCGATTGTATGTATACTGCTGCTGTAACCTCCCAATAATTTATCTTTCGCAACACCCTGTTGATCTGTTCATACAAATGTGAGTTTGGCCTCCGTGGAGGCTTGTGGATGTCGGTGACATTGCCCGCGTATCGGCAGTGTGGGCACTGTTGGATTGTGCGATCCGTGGTCTGGCTTTGGTGACCACAGGAGTCACATTTCCGACCGTTCTGAATTTCCCATCAAAGGAGGTTACCGTATGTGCCGTGCCCTGCTCCGCTGTGGTTCAGAGCTGTGACCGCTTGTTTCCTTGGATTGCTTTAACTCTGCTTTCACCAACAGGATGTGGTGAAGGACTTTGAAAGGAACCTCACTGACATGGTTGGCGCGTTTATTGAAAACGTGCAAGGATTATATCCTTTGGCATTGTTTGCATTGCTCCTAAATTACACAACTTATTCATGATATTACTTGGTAAACCTGCGAAACATGTTAATTTCATAGAAACATGACTGACATGACTTTGGAGGAGCCTTCGTCCGGTGGTGGATTAATGAAGGCTTGTAAAATATTGATTTAGTTAATAAGAGATGCATCATGGTAACAGGGTAAAACATCTGCGACCAACCGAACGATTCATTGGTTTGGTTCTGCTGTAGGATCACATCCCTGGGGCGTTATGTACCGTGCCACGTATGTGCCATCACATGCGTTGACAACAAATATACACTTGGAAAAAATATTATAATAATGTATACATTATCCAGAAAAGCCTCACTGAGTTCTAAGACTTTTTTTTCAGGAGGGTCCTGATTCGGAGATTTGTCTTCATTCTTGTTAATCGGTGTTTTAAAGTGGGGGTTAACCAGGGTCAGAAACCCACTTGCTGTACTGTCATATTCTGGATGCCTCACAGCTCAACAGGTTTTGGAGCCTGCCAAAGCTGTGTGGTCCGTCAATCCTTGCCTTCAAAGCACTGGATTACAGTACAGGAGTGTGGAACCCTGCCTAATGTGTATGTACCACTCTTTGTGAATTTACGCTTCTTAAAAATATTGATAATATTGTAGTTATGGGCATAGGGACGTCAACACTTCGACCCAATGGAACATTTCCGGAACAAAAACGGGAGTAAAAAGAATTGCAATAAATTGCTCCACTCCGTGAAGTTACAGAGCAGAGATAGCCAGCTGGATCAGTGGTGACCTGATAGGTGGTTGAGAGTGCATGAAGAATCTTCAACATGTTTAAGTTTTGAGTTTGTTTAACCAGATGAAAACTCAAGAGGCCAGGATGAGTATCGTTTGCAACAGTGACCTGGGACATTAGTCTGCTTGGAGGGGGCAATGATTGATGTGTATACTCTCAATTGAATAATTTGTGGGTGATTTTAGAATATGTATTATTTGCCAAATGTGCTCAAAACGTATGTATGTGGAACTTCTTTCGCATTGTACGTAGTCAACCGTACTAATCAGAGGTGCGGGGGAAGGACAACAATCAAAACACAAAAATAGTGATTATGAACGTTTTAAACTGGTGTTCTCAAATGTTTTGTTTGCTCTGCCCACGTTTCCTGAGCTTCTTCCTACATTGTCCCAGTGCCGTGAACTGGAGAACAACTACCATGAAAAACTTTTAGAGGTGTTGATGTCTACATTTGACAAGATTGTCAAAAACGAACTAAAAGAAGAATTATCTGAAGATCTGAGACTGGTTTGTTGGTTTTTTCATGTTCACCTCCAGATATTTGCTGCTAATATCAAACCAACATTTATGATAATTCCTCGTATGATACATTAAATTGCACTCTAAAGTGTTATAAACATAGTCGAATATTGTCATACTATACTTATATATCAACATTAAACTTTATATATTATAATAAAAAAATATTGTAAACTGTCACTTTCCTAAATGGTGTTTATGTAATTTTAGGAACATTTATTCTATTGTGTATGGCAATATGTTCAGGAGCTAAATACCAATGTCGAGGTCTGCTGGCCATGCTGAGAGGGCTCCAAGAGAAAAATGTCGTGTAGTTTTGCTGCTCCTCCTCCATTGAAAGAGCGCAGACTAACAGTGGTTTACTGAGTGGGCCACAGTCTGGGCTGCATGTCCACAATCGCACCACTGTGGCCTGTCTGTAAATGTCCATTCATAAAGGAGATGTGCGCATCCACCTGTGGGTGTCGAAAGATGAATAATAATAATAACACTACATTAATTCATAGCACTTCGTTATTACGCGAAGGAATGTTTGAAAATAAATTTTTTTGTACAATGGATCTTGGACAAAAGACCAGAGTATAGCCCTCTCTATTAAAAATTAGGCCATTGCCCACAACATTCGCCTGTTATTATCTATCCTCGCCAGCCTTCATCTGCACACTTCAGGGTGAGAGCTGTTACGCGTGCCACCCAGAGCGGTGGAGAGTTTTACCGTGATGTGATGTGTTTGTACGCCGGTGCCAACAACAACCCCTTCAATGTGTTGAAGGGAATTTGGAAGTTGGTCAGATGAACATGAAGCATGTATGCAGTACGGAGCGTCGCTGCAGTGGTTTATAGTGTCCGATCAAACACCGCGTCAGTTTTGTTGCTCTGCAGGTACATTAATGATGAACTCTATTCGGTGGGGGTTTATTTAGATATTCACAGACAAGGATTCACTCGTCAATGCGGCGAGTGCTTCACACGATATTCATCTACTGAAGATTGACAACAAGGAAGATGACATCATTTCTCGAGCAAACACCTGGATGGCCACCTTTGTCCAAAGGGTGAGAGCATTTTTTGGACATATTTGTGAACACCTAACCACATCCACCTGTCAGGGCAGCATACACTTCACCTGGCACTCGACACTCGCCAGGTTCTCGCACTCACCAATCAGCAGGCGTGGGAGGATCTGGGCGAGTTGTCCACTGAGTATCGAGAGAGAGTTTAGGTGTGCCACGTCACCGTGGCCTTACGCTAAATACTGAAGATAGGCAGTGGTTAAATCTTGACTTAAAGCTTTCGTGACTGCGGGCATTCTTATTCTTTGGGTATTTCGGTAAAGTCACGTAGATAGAAAAAATAGTCAGAATAAAATAAAAAAATTAAAATGAAAATAAAGTTAATAAAAATATATCGACGTTTCGATCGCAACACAAGCAATCGAGAAACAATTACGATTGCTTGTGTTGCGATCGAAACGTCGTAATATTTTTTTTTTATGTTTTATTCACTTTATTTTCAATTTTATTTATTTGTATTAGTTGTGATATTTTTTTCTATCTACGTGACTTGACCGAAAGACCCAAATAATGTAGGCAGTGGTCATTGTATAAATGACGTGATTTGTCCGGCAGGTGGCGCTACACCCACTGTAAATAATATTTGGTAATTTTTTCCCCGAGGTTGCGCTTGGGTCAAATGCGGTAAACCACAGGCTCCCTCCCGGGCTTCCTCACTTTCAGGATCCTATATGATGAAAATGACCCAAGTAAATGCGGTTCAACGCCCAACCCCTCTATTCACCATCATTGACAAGAGTGGTGAAGTATGGCTGATATGGAGCGGTGAGGCCACATTCTAGCAGTCTGAGTAGCAAAGGCTGTTCACTACTATTTTAAGTGTCCAAAACAATTCCGTGCTACCTGAGCAATTGTTGGGAATACACAGAAGAGGTTTATTTATTTTCCAACATGAGTTTCCAGTTCTTCCACAAATGCATTTGGGTAGCCACCCACTTTATGTGAACACGTGTTTATTTGTTGATTTGTGCGTGCGCGGCTTTGTACATTATGCACACATACATGGTATTGACCAAATCGTTCACTTGAAGGTTCAAGACGAAGAGGTGAAACGTAATCGCGCCAGGGTCACCGAGATCAATCACTACGTCGACTATCTGCACGAGGAGCTACAGAACCAGGACATCCAGGACCCTCTGTGAACACCTCTTAGAATCCCCCATAATTCTGGAAGTGTGCGTGTAATGACATTAATGAGAAATAACAAGAACGTATTTGCCCAGGGAAACCGCACAAAGTCTGAAGAGACCGTTTCAAGAGGGTATGGCTACGTTGGGATGTTTGGCTAACACCAATGACATTGTGCGTTGGGTAACACTAAACATCTTCTGCAATTGTAGCCTCTTCAACATGGCCATGAAAGTTCTGTAACGATTTTTTCGGGTGTGTTCATGAAGGTATTTTACATTACGAGATTATTGATAGCAAAAAACTCGCTATTATAAAGTCAAGTATGCATAAAGGGCGTTTATGTAAAGCAGACGGTATTAGTTATGAAAACGTGTTTCATTTCACTTGAGGTTTTTCATTGAAAATTCTAAACATTATTACTTACGATTCCCATCTGCCTCCCAGCACTCTTAGCGGCCGTCATTTGTAACCCACGCTGATGGCTCATGAAGCAAAACTTTGTGAAAACCCACAAGACGTACTTTGTTGGGCAGCAAAATCCATCCTCAAATTGGTGGCTATTTTGGTCTGCTCATTACGAGGTGGGGAGGACGAGTGAACTTGTACTTATATAAGAGCTACACAGATAATATTTGGTATCAAACATTAGGCTTTTACGGTAAAACCTCTCAAAAGGCCGAATTCGGAGTTAGCCGGAAAGGGTACCGAAGATACATTCGAAAAATAAACCAAAAAAACCTGACCAATGTCAACACATTAGTCAAGCTGCACGGCGTTTGGATATGGGGCACATCTCTGTAATGTTCAAAATGTTTGTAATCTTGTGATAAATTCATTTTTAAATGTAATTCGCGGCTTTTGAAAGTCATGACAGAGCTGAAGTGCAAAACATAGCACGTTTTTCCCCAAACTATATTGTAATTTCAACTTAATTTCCATTGTAACATTTACATGCGCTTGAATACACCATTTCAATGAATGTATCACCAAAAAAAATACAATTCTACCGACTAAGGTGATACTACACTATGAAAAATCAGGCTTAGGCAGTAATCTTGACCCATACGTTTACTGCATGAAATATAAAGCATATTACAATGTACAAAATGAAGTAAAAAAATCTACGATTTTAAACAAATTGATTACATTGTACCCAAGGTTGCAGATATCGGTTCAGACCACAACCCAGTTATTGTAGAAGATTGAAGCGAGGGAGTGGGCTCGAGGATTGAGAACTTTTATGTAATTTTACTACGAACTTTCTTCAAAAGTAATTTATCCCAAACCAACTTTAATTCTAGGAAAATGTAGTTTAATGTGTGCAGTATTTTCGATTTTCTCATGTTGTTTATGCACTGTTTTCTATTTGGTTGCTTTTGCTCCGATTTAAATTCGCTGCGTTTTATTGAACTTTGGTGATTTTATCACCCAGGTCTCTTGCAAATGAGACTACCCCTGGGTCTCCGAGTTGTCATCTGCTTGAACAAAATAAACTTGAAGAATCTTGACTAGTGTTGACTCGGTAAAGCTATACACTCTGTGATGGTATTAGTTGAGGCAGCAGCAGCAGAACTCCGAGGTTCTAACGAGGCATGAGTGGATTAGAGCGCAAACCAACGAAGCAAGAGATGGGGTTAGAGAAGTGAATCAAAAGATGCTTGGGTGAGGACGGCCTGTAAGTGCGAGGAGAGTGTGCAAGCACAAGCAGGAATGATAAATAGGTTTTACACCAGATACCTTTTGCAAGGCATCAAGTCTGCATTAACAACAAGTACTTGTGGCAAAACATGCAGAAATCGGGGCAAACGTGCACCAGGGTAGGATGTTATTGGCAGAAGCCAGCCGAGATGTAAAATGCTAAGTCTTCTCAAATCAAACCTATATCACTGTTTCTCATCCACTAAATACAAAATACATCGAATAAAAAAGATATGAAGTGTGAATACATTTTTATTCTGCTCGTTAGGATACACTTTTTTAATCGATACCATTGTCTACAATGTTTGCATTTTTTTACAAAAACACCCCAGCACTTATTTATTATTGGTATGATTGTTTAGCCAGGAAAGCCTCGCCGAGTCTCACGATTCTTTTTGGAAGGGTCCTGGCTCCCAAATTTTGTATATTTGCAAATAATTTTTTTAATTTGGCAACAATGGACCAGACACACCTGCACATTGGGGCCTACGCTTGCGAATGACGTCACGGGATCTTTAATGCCCATTGTGCAGGACACGGCACGTATTCTTACAGTACCGATTTAACCGCACCTCCAATTAGCACAGTTGACTATGTGGTGTGAAGGAAGTTTAACGTACATAATACCGCAGTAATAACCAGTGATTTTGAAATCCAGTAACAAAAGTTTTTTTTTAAGATACAGGTGAGTGATCTATCAGTGATCAAGTGCTTTTTTAAGCGAATCCATATTGTAACGATCACTCAATTGTCTGCCAGCATGTTGCAGAACGTAGTCTTTGCAGCGGCTGCTATGGAGACTCGTTTCTGTCAACAGACTCTGGAAGGACTGCAGGAGATCCGGGGCCACTTGCTTTGTCTCGGCATTGGCCAGAAGCTGTAGAATCTCGAGCAGCCATCCAGAATCAAGCAACACAAGCGGCAGCCATTCTAGACGTGCCAAGCAAGCACCGAGACCTTGCATGCCCAGAAACCACAACTCTGAAATATCCTCCCAGCACTCTTTGTAACCACTCCTCATGACGACCACACTCTGCTCTCCTTCCGCAGTGCTCTTCTGTAGCAGGTACGGTTTGGAAAGAAAGTCAATGACCGCTGTGAAGAACTGTTGCGACGTCGCTTTGGAAAGAGCTGCGACGACAACAACAAATACAGGATGACAACATTTTCACAGACGTTACTTATGGAGTCTCTAAACAGTAAATCGGTGTTTGTAAATGTAAAGCCTTTTGTCAATCCACTGCTGGATGAGGGACTCCCACCAATGCTGAGGGGGTTATTTGACCATACTTCACCACACTGGTCAGTGCAGGTTTTAAGGTGGTGAACGTATAGATGCGCTTGCTTGTCCATCGCCACATAAATAACCTCTTGTTTCGATTTAAAGCTTTCGTGACTGCAGGGATTCATCTTCTTGGTTCTTTCGGTAAAGTCACTTTACCAAAAGAACCAAGAAGATAACCTCTTGTTGTAACTGCTCTCTCACTGGGTCAGCAGTTCCACTGCTGGATTATTTTTTCCGCCCGAGGACGACCGCTTGTGTTGCGATCGAAACGTCGTGATACATTGTTTTATTTTTATAACTACGTGACTTTACCGAGAGAACCAAAGAGTATGAGTATAGGAGCATCAAACTTTTTTATTTAGCAAACACGTAGCTCCCGTAAGCCTATAACACCTGTTATGCACGGTGGTTACCCAACGAGGCACTATGCAGGCTAAAACCGGGTTAGCTTCTGAGATCAGGTGCCTTTCGGGTGTTCATAAAGGTTAAAAGTAGAGCCGTGCAATTGCTTACTCAGACCGCTGCTGGCAGAAGGCTCCCCTCTAGAGTGAGCTCGTGGGAGCTCTCATTTAGTAAGCTGCTGTGTGTACAGGCTGGGGCTGGCTTAAGAACTTGCCCCATTTGTTTCAACTGCCGCTCCAGGAGATCGGACTGGCGACCTCTGGTTTGCAAGTCCAGTCGTCCGCTATTTTTTAACAGTGAAGATGTTAAACACACCGCACCAGGTACTCACTCAGGACTCGCTCAGATATCACTTGCCACTGATGCTAGCCGTGGTTCGGTAATCGAACTACGGCTGTTGGGTTTGTAGCACAGTTCACCAAGCACTACGCCACCACTACCGCATGCACGCACGAATGCTGCACATATACATATCCCCAACATAACTGTAAATAACACCCTTTCAAGAAAACTATGCTACATTTTTTTAATGCCTAACTCATGATAACAATGTACGCTTTGTTAATTGCAAACACTGTATATAAGTTGGACATTTATGCTTAATTGGGTAAAAATACCATTTTGTGTAGAGGTCATTCCATTTGCATTGTCAAGTGTGTAGACCATGTTACAAAACCTTACCGGGGATGTCCAACACTCTAATCAGCATCAGGCTCAGTGCACACACATTGCCAGCAAGGATCAATAGGCAATCTCTGCCAATCACCAATGGCAAAGAATCCATCAACAGGGTCAGCAATGATGCAAAGTTTTCATCAGTCCTGAGCAAATAAAAAAAAACACACAAATGTGACGGTCTTACCATGTGTGAGATACATTTACACAGATTTAAGGGTGGTGACATATGCAGAATTGTATATACAATGTAGAAAACTTAAAGAGTTCTATTGGTGCCCAAGCCGAGAGAAAGTCTTTACCCTCGAGAAACTCATTCAACCACAAGCACTTGTGCAGCCCTTGTCAATCCACTGCTGGATGAGGGCCTCCCCATGCTATGGGGGTTTATGGAAGTTATTTGACCGTACTTCATGCCGCTCAGTGCAGAATAATGAAGGCGGGGCACGTAGAGCACAGCAGTACAGTACAACATTTGCATTTTGCTGCGCAGAACTTCGTGTCCCACAACATAACACCTGTAATGCAAGTTGGTCGCTCACCCAAGAACTATCCAGGCTCGTCCCCGCTTAGCGCCTGAGATCAGGCAAAATCGGGCGTATTCAAAGGTGATTTGGTCATAGGCTTACAGCAAGTAAGATCCCAGCATTTCAACTCAGTCTGTCCGGCTGCACTTCATGCACTGTCACATCAGTTATCTGACTACGTTGATTACTGAATTACTCATTAACAGCTGATAAATAAGACGCAACCGGACAGGTGGCGCTGTGCTTAAGAGCGAGAATCGCAATCGCCGAGGTTTATAAAAGTTGGTCGACTGAAACCCTTCAACCTTCGGTGAGTTGGTCAAATGAGGACGAGTTTGAGAAGTCGACCGTGGTTGAGCCAATGAAAGTGGCTGGCCCCACCACAGGGATGGGGAATTTCCACCAATGGAGGAAAACACGACCCAACACCAATTTTTTCGGTTGGGTGACACCAACTTTGTAAATTAGGCAACAAAGCCCAACGACAAAATTAGGACTTTTTTTTTTGGAGCTTACTTCGCAAACTGGGGTTCGGTAACGACGAGGTTTAAAAAGATGCTGCACTGATAGCGAAGGGTCATTTCAACGTCCGGATACGTCTGCAATTCTTCATCCGACATGAGACGTTTGAAAAGCTCCCACTGCCTCTGGAAGGAGAGTCTCAGGAGGACGTGGAGGTTCTGTTCCAAGAGCAGCTTCCGCGCATCGTCTTCTGCCGTTAGGTGACAAAATCCTGGAAGCAGAAACCTGGAAATGACAAACGTAACGCAAGTTAAGAAGAAGATACCTTTCAGGGTATTTGCCGGATGTGGCCATAGGTTTAAGTTGGGCTACATACCGTAAAGGATGTCAAGTTTATGCTGTACTACCAATGTTTGCTGGTGGTGACACGAGTTAATCTCAATACAAAGTGAAACGCCCTGCTTTCCAGAAGGTCCTGCATTGGGTTTTCGTTTTAAACGTTTGCAGCCAACTTACACACGTGGGAGGAAACTGGAGCACCGAGAGGAAACCCATGCGCGCAAGGGGGCAACACTCGATCCCAGTGAAGATGGATATTAGTCCAATTGCTGCACTGCCTTTTCTTGGCAAGCCAGGTTATGCCACCTCAACACCCATGGGTAGGCAGCTTCAAAACAACGCGTGTGAGCCACCAAACCTTGCCTCCACACGGATGGATTACAGGCGTGCATAGCCGCCACTGCACAGCGATTATTATCATTGTGATTAGGACAAATAAATACACAGTATATATGAATAATAAAACAAATATTGTCTCACCTAAGTGGATCAACGATCTGATCACTGACAAACTGACAGGGGTTTTGCTCGACTGTCTTGGCCGCTGGCTCCACTTCATTGCCTTGCATTTTCCAGCTGTACTGCATTAAGGACGGAATGATTTCCATAATCTCCTTTTTGAGAGTCAGGTTCTCCTCCGCCATCCATGATCCAAGCACACGAACCGAAGCAAACACAAAGCTGTCTCCAATCCACTCTTCTAGAACCTAGAGCAGCACAGCAAGGTTTCGTGAGCGAGATAAATGTACAGTGCAAGGTGTTAAAAAATAGCACACGCACAAATATGCCTTATTCGAAACGTCGCTAGTCCATTAAAAATGTCTACATAGTAAGAGAAACCTTGATAAACAAAATTACAAAAAATGTGGTTTTAATAACAATTTGCAATTAACTCTGGAAATGGCCTAGGATGCAAACACAAGATGTGTTTAACTTCTTTCGCACCATACGTAGCCAACCTAGGTAATCGGAGATGTGGTGGGGGAAGGACCAAGATGGACTCTCTTGTGATGATATCACGCGTGATTAATGTCCGCCGTGCAGCATACGGTAATTCCCAGCACAGATGATCAAGTGGCTCTGCCAAACTGTCCTCTCCGCAAACTGTCTCACGGGCAAGCGTTTGCTCACCACCAGGCTAACGATCTGCCAAAAACAACTGAAGATGATATTTTCCGAGTTTAATGAGCACCCATCATTGTAAATATGCGTTTTAGTACAAAACGGCCGTGCGGGATGGGCTTCCTCGATGTTAGATTTGTGACAGCGGTGATAATTTGTTACGAAATTCTTCCAAGCCACACAAGTGTCTTTCAAATCCTACACAGGATCTTTTGGACTCCTGTATATGATACTATGTGTAAAAAATTTACCCAGAAAAACAAAGTTTTTCACTATAAATCCTTTATATACGTGGCGGCTAGAGTCCTCTCGTCCTCTGGCTTGAGATGGCTGCCACCTATGGGTCAGATGATTGCCTGCCACCATTAAGCAATTGGTAATTAAATATAATTTATTTTTTCCTAAAAAGTGTAAAATTTAGGAAAAAAATGTTCACGAAAATAAATTGTCACGCACAACGAGTCTGTGTGCAAAATGTCAGCTCGATTGGATCACGGGAAGTGGGTTAAAAAACGACCGAAAGATTTGCACGGTCGTAAGCGCGCAAGCAAGCAAGTGAACTTAATATAAAGGATTTAAAAAAAAGTGTAACACCAACTTCACTATGCAACACAACCATTGGCACCAAAGCCTGTGTTCAACATCTGAAGTGTCGATCCGCACTGCCTTAAACATTAAAACGTTCTATAAATTCTAGATTTGAAGCTTTCGTGACTGCAAGGATTCATACTCTTAGGTTTTTTTCGGTAAAGTCACGTAGGTAAAAATAAATAATAAAAGTAAAAATAATAATAGAAATATAATTATAAATAATTATATTTATTTTTATTTATTTCTAGCATTTTAACTTTTATTATTTATTTTTACCTACGTGGCTTTACCGAAAAAACCTAAGAGTTCTATAAATTCACACGTTAGCCACTACCCGTGATACATATATATTCCTGCATTAAAGCAGCTTCAAACCCAGCCACTCCGTCCCTCAGGACATAGTTCACCGAGTCCTCATCTCATGCGAATCGCATACATACATATGTATTTACCTGCTGCTTTAGGTAATAAATCACTGCGGAAAAGGCCTCTTCCATCTTCGTGACGATCTGGTTGCACCAAACTCTGCTGAACTGGTGTTCCGCTGTGGTGAGCAGTGTAACGGTATTTTCCAGAATGCTGTAACAAGCAATCAAAATCGCGTGTTTGTTAGCTACCGTCACGGAATCGGTGTCCTCAAGGCACATACGGACTTCGATGCACGCGAGATTGACGATCAGCGCGAAGAACGTATCCTTTGCGGTTGTGTTTCCGGGCAGAATCCAATCCAAGCTGTAGAGATTTATCATAGCAGAGGCCAGCTTCAGGGCAGGATCTCTCTGAGCACCAGAAATCTTGCTGTTGAGGACGCCGAATAGTTCCGCGTGTATAGTCCGGAAACATTCGGAGCACTGCGTGCACTTTTGAAAGATTGCCAAGGGTGGCAGAAAATTGGGAAGGAGCTCGCAAATGTCGAACTTATTGCCATCGTTAGAATTTGCAAACTGCACACAAAGGTGCTTCAAAACTTTGGAGAGGTCTTCTTCGGCCTTTGCCCAGCATTCTGAAGATCGTGCATTTAGCAAGTGAATGAGGAGTTGAAGGCCCTTTTCCCAAGAATGAGACTTCCTCACCAATACATTGCACAATGCACACAGTACTTCTTCGGTGAGCAAGTGGTTAAAGCCCCCTGGTGCTGCAATTATTCCTTGAAAGCACTGATAACAATCGTCGACCACCGACCTGTACAGGTTAAGGTCTTCAGATTCTTCATGTGGCTGATTCAGTGCTAGAATCTCGCCTAAAATGTGAACTTTGTTGAGAACTTGTGAATTCAACACGAGCTCAGAATCGGTGCAAAAACATGCCAACATAGCAATTCCCAGCGACCGATATTCATTTACAGCGGACACATTAGACGCCGCAGATGGTAACAGAAGTCTGTTTATAAATGTGAATCCGATGGCGTCAAAAATTCTCCGTCGCTTTTTTGCGTTGGTGTTTTCCACGGCAAGCATCTTTGTCACCTGTAAAACCAAAGGACACGTATACATCAAGTTTAATATATTTTTTTCTCACATAGCACAAGCATATTGTACTGTATTGATTTTTAAAAATCACATTTAATGCTGTCAAAAAGCCATGTTTAAGTCAGTGTTTTCAATAATTGCAGCACCAGGGGGCTATAACCGCTTGCTCACCCAATAAGTGCTGTCTGCGTTGTGCAATGTATTGGTGAGGGAGTCTGATTCTTTGGAAAAGGGCCTTCAACTCCTTATTCAGTGGTCTCGAGGCAGTGGTAACAATTCGACAATCTGAAGCCAGGGGCTCATCTATACACCCACTATTTTAATGGCACAACCCACAAAATAGCTCTCATCTCATATTCTTGGTTATTTCGGTAAAGTCACATAGAAGGGAAATAATAAAAATAAAACATTATAAAAATTCTCACGACGTTTCTCTTATCTCGTCTGCGAGTACACGGCTGGATTTTCCAGGCTGTCTTGACACACATTTGGAGCCTGCGTGCAATCGATCAGAGATCAGGCTCATACTGGTAGGAACCTCCTGGTTACACCAGCCCACAGGGGATTCTTGTGTCCGTCCGTCGTGCATCCAAAAATGGGAGGGGTAGGGCTGGGTGGAGAGGGGAGGGTGGGGAGGGGCTGGGTGGGGAGGGTGGGGAGGGGCTGGGTGGGGAGGGGCTGGGTGGAGAGGGTGGGGTGGGGCTGGGTGGGGAGGGGCTGGTCACCTCGTGGTGCCCTTATAAAACTCAACGTTTAACCTACTCACGCCGGCTTGTGCCCGCCCTCACAGTCGGCCATATTTGCTGAATACACCACGCCGCCGTTGACCCTGGCCATTGACCGAGCAACCCAACGTTCCTACCAGCTCCCTCCGCAGGAATGTGTTTTTGGGTTGTCTTTCTCTACGGTGTACTATAATACACTACCGTAATCTCTGGATTATAAGACGCACACCAAACCTGTGCACGGTGTCAATAAAGGTATCAAGACCTGGTCACACACCACCACCGGATTGTTACGCTGCACCCCAAACTTATACTTTCATATTGGGGGAAAAAATTGCGTCTTGTAATCAAGATAATAGCTCGGGATTTCCCTCATTAAAATTGTTGGTTGTTGTAACTTTCTGACCCGCCCCTAATGGACATCTGTGAAAAAGAGCTTCATAGCTCATCGGATTTCTCCGAGATAAATACAGATTCTGATCAAAGTAAAGTCATCGTTGACGATGCTGTCACTGACGAGCCAAGTCCCGAGCTAGAAGCGTGCTGCCGTTATTTGCCCGCGTTGTGCCAACGTTCACACACTTAAGTTCAATTGGATAGCTGAGATAGTTGCCACAGAAATAGCTGCCAGAGATAGTTGCCACGGAGATAGTTGTCACGGAGATAGTTGCCACAGAGATAGTTGTCACGGAGATAGTTGCCACAGAGATAGTTGTCACGGAGATAGTTGCCACGGAGATAGTTGTCACGGAGATAGTTGTCACGGAGATAGTTGCCACAGAGATAGTTGCCACGGAGATAGTTGTCACGGAGATAGTTGTCACGGAGATAGTGTCACTCACCAGGAGCAACGCTGCAAACTGTTCGCTGTCATTCCTCGCTTCCCTCAGAGCATTCAGACATCGCTGCATTGATGAACTAAGATCGTCATTATCCTCAGAAGGTTTGCTCTCATGGCCACCGTCATTAACTCTTTCGTCACCAGACAACCTACAAATGGTCACAAACAAGACATTTTGCTCAAAATCAACTGTGAGAAGCAACTTTTTTAAGCTGCAAAACCCAATTAACTTTTTCTCATCAGTTCAAGCTGTCAACCCTCCCTCCATACACAATTAGACATGTCCAACTCATACCTGTCAACCCATACAGTTCACCCGTAGTCTTTCTTGTACAGGGAAATTGAGTGTCCAGGTTCATACGGCGTACAGCCGTTTCAATACGGGCGAAACTTGTTTTGTCTATTTGTTTGTTTCTCCCTGGTGATGGGACTTTGTAGGATGAACGTTGAGATTTATAAGGTAACGGGCGACCAATAAGGTTTGAACTGGTCTGTAATAAGGTAGGCACTGATAAGGGGTTGACAGGTATAACTTATTCCAAATACTGAATTCTGACACAAATATTTGAAATTGTGTCACTACAAAAAAAACATTTTAGTTGTAAATAAAACTAAATTCAACACACTATAATGCAGAGCATGCAACACAACATACCTTGCGTCCCTTGCCGTCAGCATTGTTGATTTTTTTTCTCTCAATATTTTTCCAGTCAAATCAACGCAACTGAAAAATAAACATGGGGTTATGTTTTACTCCATGGGGGGGGGGGTGTTTAACCATACTTCACCAGGCTGATCAGTGTGGGTTGGTGAAGACGTTGGAGCATAGTAAAGTACAACAGTTCACCTTTGATGAAAACGTGGCCCCAGCAATAGCCTTCAGTACCCATCCGATCTCTATCCAAGCTCAAGCCTGCTTAGCTTGTGCTTCGACGAGTTAGGGTGCATTCTGGGTGATTTGGTCATGGGTGTCAAAGCAAGTGCGAGCGTAACAATGACTAATTACAACGACGTGTCCCCCATTTAGCCTTCACAGACTCTTGGGGCGTTGATCACGAGTAGCACATCTCAAGGAAGGGACGGCATACGAAGGGGGTGATATAGCAAGTACCACGCCTTTGGCGATGTTCACACACTGTACCGGGTACTCATTTGAGGCCGAGTCGACCTAGGGAGACAGGGCTGGATCAGATAATCGTCCCTGGTGTTGGCCGATACTTCCTCTCCAGCAACCACGGCGATTGTGCCAGACTAGGAGCACCTTGATGCCACATTAAGCGTTGAAGGCTCGCCGGCAGATCACGGGACAGACCCAGGTGCCATAGGTTGACTGTCAGATGCACGACCACCTGTGCCCCCTACTGTGCCAACTTGCTGCGTTTACGCAGCCCGGCGCGCTCCACTCGTTGTGAGCGTCACTCTCCTCTGCACTCCTAACCTTGTTAGCTGGAGGGCGACTGCCTACAACTGCCCAGTAGTAGTAGCGTCCTTCACGAGCCTCTCCCCCTCCTCATCCTGCACAGCAGACACAAAGCAGAGCGAAGAGAGGCGCCGCTCACCGGCTGCTCGCTCCCTCGCTCGCACGAGGACAAACACGTGCGCGCGTCCACAGCACGCACGTGGCCCTGGCTCGTGACACAGAGGTTCTACTTCCGGGGTCAACTCACGGGAGCTTCAATATTTTACATCCGGGTTGCGAATGTGTCCAACCGGTGCGATAACAATACAATACTTTACATTTTAGTGGAAACCCCCTGCCCCCTTAACACACGTTCGTCAATAACATGGCGCGCTGCCGTAACATCATAAATATATAATCGGCGATGTTTCGGGCAATAACCCTTCCATCGAGGCACGTACATGTAGAGTCGCGAGGCAATGCCGTGATTTTAAGGGATGTAATTTTTTTTTAATGTGTCGTCGACAAAAAAAGAAGGGTTTGCGCTCGTTACAATAAACAAAAAAGAGCGTGAGGTTATTAAAGTTTCACCCTCTCCTGGGCGCGCGCGGTCCCTGCACGCTTGCAGGGCCCTAGGTAAGATGGCCGCCAGGCTGCAGGCCTAGCGGGGGTCACGTGGAGCGATGCTTGTTCCGGGGCCGCTCTGCGATGCTGATTCAGAGTCCGGGCCCCCCTCGCTGTCATGCTGATTCAGAGTCCGGGCCCCCCTCGCTGTCATGATGATTCAGAGTCCGGGCCCCCTCATGCTGATTCGGAGTCCGGGCCCCCCCTCGCTGTCATGCTGATTCATAGTCCGGGCCCCCCTCTCTGTCGTGTTGATTCAGAGTCCGGACCCCCTCATGCTGATTCGGAGTCCGGGCCCCCCTCGATGTCGTGCTGATTCAGAGTCCGGGGCTCCCTCGCTGTCATGCTGATTCAGAGTCCGGGCCCCACCCCCTCGCTGTCATGCTGATTCAGAGTCCGGGCCCCCTCGCTGTCGTGCTGATTCAGAGTCCGGGGGCCCCTCGCTGTCGTGCTGATTCAGAGTCCGGACCCCCTCATGCTGATTCGGAGTCCGGGCCCCCCTCGCTGTCGTGCTCATTCAGAGTCCGAGGCCCCTCCCCCTCGCTGTCATGCTGATTCAGAGTCCGGGCCCCCTCCCCCACGCTGCGATGCTGATTCAGAGTCCGGCCCCCCCTCGCTGTCATGCTGATTCAGAGTCCGGGCCCCCTCCCCCACGCTGCGATGCTGATTCAGAGTCCGGCCCCCCCTCGCTGTCATGCTGATTCAGAGTCCGGGGCTCCCGGCGGCAGACGAGAAGCCGGCGGGACCCGGGACCGCGTGAGTTGCAGAGGCCGCCACCACCCACCACCACCACCCACCACCCCCACTGGCTCTCTCTGTCTCTCTCTCTCTGTGTCTCTCTCTGTCTCTCTCTTCTAATGTCTGTCTCTTCCCTGTCTCTGTGTCGCCTTCAGCGTCTCTCGGTGGGTCTCGTGTCCCTCTCCGGGTGTGTCTCTCAGTGTCATTCGATAACAAACTATAAAACATTCATATTCAGTGCCTCTCTGTGGTGTCCTGTCCGTCTCCGGGTCTGTCTCTCTGCGTCTCATTCAATAAAAAATTAATATTCAGTGTCTCCGTGTCTCTTATCCCTCTCGGTGTCTGTCTCTGTGTGCGTTTGTCTACCACTGCGTAGATATCACTCTGTGTGTGTCTCATTCTCTGTCTGTGTGTGTGTCTCATTCTCTGTCTCTCTGTCTCTGTGTGTCTCATGCTCTGTCTCTGTGTGTGTCTATTGCCCCTCCGTGTATCTCATTCTCTGTCTTTCTGTGTGTGTCTCATTCTCTGTCTTTCTGTGTGTGTCTCATTCTCTGTCTTTGTGTGTCTGTGTATACGTGTGTCTGTATCTCTTCACGATCGCCCTGTCTCTCTCTCTGTGTGTCATTCTCTGTCACTTCGTCTGCGTCTCTGGGCCACACAGAGGGGGGCAGTGTAGGCGACACGTGTCTGAACGCGGCCTGGGAATCCCTGGGGATACAAAGACGGCTGGGATCCGGTGTGAGTCACGCCACCCACTGTAACTGTACTTGTGTACGGTCGTATAGAGTATGTGTGAATTTACATTATATGGTTGTGAACCGATAATACGTTCTAGATTTGAAGCTTTCGTGACTGCAAGGATTCATACTCTTTGTTTTTTTCGGTAAAGTCACGTAGGTAAAACAATAAAATAAAATAAATGAAAACAACTAAATTAATGTTGCCTCCGAAACGTCGTGATTTAATTTAGTTTTATTTTATTGTTTTACCTACGTGACTTTACCGAAAAACCAAAGAGTATTAACCGATAATACGGTTAAACCGGTAACCGGTTAATGGGAATCGATCCCCGATCCAGAAAAGTAACGAACCGGTAACCGATTCCAGTGGAGTTCAGGGTATTGATTGATTGGGTATGCGAGAACGGACAAACCGCACGGCGGCAGACGTTCGGATAAATACAGTACAGTTAAAGGGGCATCCCTGCAATTTCTTGTCCACGCCACTGCTGGCGGAAGAGCCTCCACGAGAGAAAGAGAGAACTCGAGAGTGGGTATTTGGTCTACTCATCCACATTCACCAAAACAAAACATGGAGTGTGTGTGTGCCCACATTTTACCCCACCGCAAGCTGCGATTCACCCATCCGCAGTGCTGGGTGGACATTCCCGGAAGGTCATGGAATTGACCTCTGGGTTGCAAGGCCAGTGAGCTGGTACCCATTACCCACCCCCACTGGAGCAGCTCCCGTCGTTTTATACCATATCCAAGTGGTGTACTTTGTTAGAAAATAGCTTTGCTGGCTGGATTCCTGGCTGGCTGTCTGGCGTGCTTGTGTGTGTGTGGTAGGAAGGGAGGTGATGGAGTGAGAAGAGATGGGGGGGAGGAGAGTGAAAATGTTCTTTAAACGGAGAGGAAAGCGAGGGAGCGAAAGAGGAGAGAGGGAGGGAGAGAGGCAAGAGAGAGTTTGATGCAGGAAAGGAGGGAGGGGAATAATGAGAGCGAGAGGTCAGAGAGACGGGGGGCAGTGGGTGAGAGTGGAGGGAGGAGATGCATAGAGAGGGGAGGGAGTAGTAGGAGAGAGGACAGAGAGACGGAGCGAGGACTCGATCTACATTGGGATAGACCGGACAGAAGGCAGGAGAAAGGTGGAGAGAGACGCAGGCAAAAGAAAGAAAAAAGTTTGACTGGCTGGAAGGGACGGGCGGACACAAGTACGTGCGAGTTGCTCGTCTCCGTTAAAAAGGTAAAACATGTTAATTTGTACTCTTTGGTTCTTTCGGTAAAGTCACGTAGAAGGAAAATGATAAAAATAAAACAATACAATTCTCACGACGTTTCGATTGCAACACAAACAATCATCAGGTGTGAAAACCACAGCAAGAAAATTTGAGAAAAAAAACGGCACTTTTTTCAAATTTTCTTGCTGTGGTTTTCACACCTGATGATGATTGCTTGTGTTGCAGTTGAAACGTCGTGATAATTTCATTGTTTTATTTTAATTTTACTATTTCCCTTCTACGTTACTTTACCGAAAGAACCAAGAATATGAATCCCTGCAGTCATGAAACCTTTATATCGAAATATGAATTTGTATTACTAGACACATCGATACCACCGGTTATTACCGTTTTTGTAATGCAAATGACATCTCGTATATTTGTGGGTATTATGAATGCCCAGGTCACTAGCAAATGAGTCTATCCTGGCCTCCTGAGTTCAAGTCTACTTTAAACGTAAAACAAATACACGTGAATGTGTGTGTAATGCAGCCTGTGGGGGCTATGCGGGGGATTTATGTCTTTGAATGCACGTGGTTAGTCGTCCTTCAATGAGTACCTGGTGCGGTCCGTAAACATTAGCACTGGGGAGACAAAGGCGGCCGGACGTGGTCCTGGCCACCCACCTCTGCCTTTCCGGCCTTAATAGGTGCTCGCTAACAGCACCTGCTCCAACAACCTGTTAAAGTTGATCGTTCTGTTTTGATCGTTTATTTTACTGCACAGTTATTGACCGCTGTTCAATTATTAACTTCTTATTCGTGAAGGGCCTTGCAACGGTTTATCGCGAAGGGCACTACATCAAATAAACACTCATTTATCGACGATTACGGGGATATATTTGTTTGTCTTTGTAGCGTATTCGACTTGTGCCAAATGGAGGGAGCGCGGAGATGTTTTGGCACGTGGAGTGATGTTGGTGGGGCGAGGTGGAGATAAAGTGGCGTTGAGTCATTTCGTCGCTGTGTCACCAGGTGCCACGTCGCTCGACCCACGGCCCCACTCGTGTAGGGGCCCTTGTAAAGTAAGGCGTGACGGATGCCACTTGGCGTGGTACACAAATAGACGGTTGTAATATATTCATTACAAAGGTGATGAATTGGAATTTACCTCTGGGTAGAGACATGGAGAAAATCCGTGGGTGTGTGTGAGAGAGAGAGAGAAACCAGAGCTGGCGCAGTAGGGAGCAGTCATCTCAGTCAACCCGTGGCACCTGGGTTTGTCCAGTGACCTGTCAGCAGCAAGCCTACGACACTTCACGTGGTCTCAAAGTGCACCTAGCCTGGCACATGCGCCGTGGTGACGTCACCGCCACTTCGTGGCAAATGGCGGTAGTTGTTTCTGGGGTGGGTTCCACCACGTGAAGAACTGAGGGTTTTTTGTTCCTCACAGGGGAAATGTGAGGGCTGGTTAGGGCTGAGCCGAAGCCAGGGATATACAAAATTCATTTGCTCTTGATCTAAACATTTCCGCTTGGTGTAAATGTGACTGACGGGGGCTTGCGTGGCAGTGGTTGATGTGGTCCAGGAGGAGAGAGTTCCTCTCCGCGCTGTTCACACTGACAGTTGGCACATGTGCCCACTGCCACTGTGGATGGAAATTTAATTCCGGCTCTTCGTGTTCCTGGAGACACAAGAGTCGTTCACGATTGGAACAATTTCAGTTTTTTTATGTTCCCTTGGGAGCGGTCCTGCTGCTTGCAACAGCTTTGCTGACAGTTCTGGCTCATGTCCACCTGCTGACAGTGCGACAGTACGAGAGAGAGAGAGCGAGAGAGCGAGCAAAAGGTGAAGAAGAACGTAAAGCAAGTGGTAAAACCGTATAGAGATAGCAATAAGGTAATTACTGTAGATTAGAATGCAAAAGTCACCAAGTAAAAAAAAAGCAGTGATGAACTCTTAGTTCCCTACAAGACATTAAGAAGCAAAAAAAGAAATGCTTTTTACAGGAGATGTGGCATGGGACTCATGCCGAGGAACCTATACTCTTAACGACCACCTTATCCATTTCCCCCTCCCCCACTCTGCACGTCCATATATCAAGATAAAAAATGAAATATTATACCATCCTGAAAAAAGTTATGTTGAGTAGAGTTGTTCGTCTCCCCAGAAGTTTAGATTTCAGAGTAATTTTTATTGAAAATGAGAACACGATCGCCTACTGGTGTGAGAAGCCGAATGTTGCAGTCTCATCCTCTTCTATGAGCTCGAGCCAGGGACCGCTGCTGCTTGTCGCTCTTGAGTGCTTCTTGTTTCACACACATCTTACAGAACAGGTCTCCAACAGCAATGGCCATGTGTTCATCGTAGCGCATCGAATTTGACGTGCGCCCACGATGCCCCCATTCGTGTCACTTAAACTATAAACTAAACTATTTACATTTTACCAGGAAAGGCCCACTGAGCTATATAACTGTTTTTCGGAAGTGACTTGGCCACAAATGATAGCTCGACTTATCATGTGTAGATTTATAGCAGCCAAATAATCTAAATGCACGTTTCTACATGTGGAGGGAAAAACCAGAGGACCCGGACAAAAATCTACGCGACCACGGGGAGAACATGCAACGTCCAAATATACAAGCGTCAGGGTCGGAATCGAACCCACGACCTATATACCAAGTGATTTTTTTTTGGCCATCTGGCTGAAAACGTTAATTCTGTGAGTGCCGTGCGTACGGGTAGGCGAGTTGTCATCCACTCGGCTCTCCAGCGCCAGTCAGCCTTCACATGATTGGTCCCCCACACTGTACACCCTCTCTGTGTAGCCATGGCTGTTTAAATCCGTGTATTGTAATTATCATCTATAATTTACCGTAATCTTATTAACATTCCTAATCCACACGTCCCGTCCTCCAGGATAACCTTTACTGCCAGTTCCCTTAATCACAGGCCAGCTTCGCGCACAGCTTGAGAAAACGGTTGTTAATTAAACGTGCTAGGTGATATTTTGTGGTGTCAGTGTTTTTTAAGTTACGTAATTGCGCATTCATAGCATTATTATGTGCTGGAAAGACGTCCCCACGATTATTCAGGCTTTGACAGGTTTTACCGTCTAAAAGGTGAAGCCCTACAATTTCTCAGGACTACTGTCACAAGTATCTCTACTGGAGGGAGCTCTAGAAAGCCCCCTCTGAGGGTATTTTGGCCTACTTTTCAACGCTGGGCAGTTTTCCTGGAATATCCGAATTGTATTGTATGTGACGCAGCTTCTGTGTGCCACGATGGCGAGATTTTAACTACCTCGCCTAGTATACAGGTCGTGGGTTCGATCCCGAACCTGACGCCTGTATATTTGGAGTTTGCATGTTCTCGCCATGGTCACGTGGATTGTTCTCCGGTTCCGTCAGTTTTTCCTGCCACATTTAGAAACATGCATTTTGAGTATTTGGCTGCTGTAAATGTCCACATGATAAGCCACTTCGTTGAGCTATCATTTGTGGCCAGGTTGCTTCTTAAAAAGAGCTATATAGCTCAGCTGGGCCTTACCTGGTAAAAGAAAAATAGTTTAGTTTAGTATTCGCCACTGTAATTACATCAACGGTTTTTGCTGCTCATGCCAGGATCTTCCGGTGCGATGAGTGAGCACGAGGCGCCCGGCCTCGGTTCGGACAGGACGAGAGGAGCGGAGGTGGACGAGGAACAGGACGAGGTGGAGCGCAAGGCCACTGTCCCCGCAGAGACCAAGAGGCTCGCCTTCGTGTGGTGCCAGGAGTACCTGTCTGGCATGTGGAAGACGCTGCAGGAGAATGAGTTTCAAATCAGTATTATAAGGTAATGGCGAGCCCCTCGGCACAAGCTTCACTTCCGCTCTGTCCGTGGTGGGGGCATTTAAAAATATATTCTTGGAAGCTGAGTCCACAAGCGGGCAATGTCCTACTTTACACCTCATGTCCATATGAAATCTTCCCTGTTGCGGCCCACAGTTGACGATCTCATTTGCTGCCTTGTGCTTTGAAGTTCGCTTTGAGCTTATAAATAATTCCGTTTTTGCCGGGTTCTCGGCTTCCAGAGGACATTTTCCGGCTGTACCTAAAAACGCCACTTGCTTGAGTAGTAGTAGCTGGGAACATTGACATCGAACGAATCCTCTGGTATTTCACGAACCTTCTCCGAGCAAGCGAACCACATGACCGTGAGGTCTTGTGTGAGACCCGCATTATTCTAAAATCCGTGAGACTGAGCTTGTGGCGAATACGAGGAGGGAAGCAGGAGGATTTATCCACAATTTTGGCTGTCACCTGATGAGACTGGTTGTCATTACTGGCAAAACATTGTACCCGAATTGTAAATGTTGTGGGTTTACTCTCCAAACACCAGTCTGCTGAACTATGGCATGTTTTGTTTATGTGACAAACCTTACTAATTGGTTGTGTCGGATGTTGGCAGGTTTAACGACACATATTTACGCAATCTAACCCCAAAAAAAACTCTTGTGGATAATATTGGTCGTGAAAGCCTACATATTAAAATGAGGAGCGTTTCTTGTTGATTTATAAATACCGGTTATATCTCAATCATACCTGAAAATTGGAGTCAATAACCAGAGGTGTGGACTCGAGTCATGTGACTTGGACTCGAGTCAGACTCGAGTCATGAATTTGATGACTTGCGACTCGACTTGGACTTGCATAACAATGACTTTGTCCCACCTCTGTCAATAACACGGGGATGTGTCCTAATCTTGGTTCGCTCTGCGCGGCAACACATTTGTGACGTGGGCCGGGGTGATGTAGAAACGCAGGGTTCAGGTAGCATAGTCCATAGATCATTTTAGGAGCGCAAATTCCCTTTTCTCTAATCTTGTTCAACACACGTCATCGCGGATAAAAACAGTTGTGTAGACTGTTTGAAGAAGACTGATGTGGCCGCACGTCAGGGAGGATGTTGCTGGCAAGTTGCAGATATTTCTTTCTGTGATGCGTCATTGCTAATGCAGTGGGAAGAATTAAGGGCATTGATGGAACTCATCGTTTAATAATTAAACTCTCGAAAAGCCGCCCAGTACCGCTTCATAAAAACACACGAGGCTGCAACACTGGTGCTGTGTTGTGTAATGTTAAGGATATCAAATGACACAATTATGCTGTGTCATCATCATACAGCATATCACTACATTTTTATATACGTCCAATGTGCAGTATTTGTCCAAACAAACATCATTTTCACTGCTTGTTTTACAGTGGGGGGCTCAGCAACTTCCTCTACCTGTGCGCGCTCCCGGACGGGAAGCAGAACTCCAGAGACGAACCAAGAAATGTCCTTTTACGAATCTACGGCCGAATCCTTCAGGTGCATTTCTGTTTGTACAAATAACATGCTGGCATGCACGCACGCTTGTCTGTGCCAAACCCCGTGATGTGCTTGTTACAACACGGCGTGATCTGTGCTGTCTGCTGCTGCTGTGTTGTTGCATGCTGTTTTGTGCAGCCGACTTGGCAGTGGATCACGGGGTACAGCGCCCTGTCCATGTGCAGTGGGCTGTCCATGTGCAGCCCATTGTCCATGTGCAGCGCGTTGTCCATGTTCAGCGCCCTGTCCATGTGCATCCGGCCTCATGGTTCAGCGGTAGAGCCAGTGGCTCGCACTCGCAAGGTTGGGAGTTCACATCCTGCTTGGGGATCGACTCCACTCACGATCCCTCCTGGGTCGATACAACGAGTACCACTTTGCGGGGAAGTCGACAGCTGTCCCTGTGGGCAAACTCGCCCCGGCCATACGAATGTGGAATTTCTCACCACTGGCCCAGGGCCGAGCAGGATATAGCTTCTTCTTGGTTCTTTCGGTAAAGTCACGTAGAAGGGAAGTGATAAAATAATAAAAATGAAACATAATAAAATCAAATAATTCTCACGACGTTTCGGCTACAACGCGACTTTACCGAAAGAACCAAGAAGATGTATCCCTGCAGTCACGAAAGCTTTAAATCGAAAAAAGGATATAGCTTGCGCTTGTGCCGTGTGTCCTTGCACCGTTTGACACAAACGCTGTTGTTTACCGAAGGGGCACCGTGTTCTGAAACTGGTGTGTTGTTCCGTGCGTACGGCACACCGCGTGCGTGCCCGAATGGCACACGGCATCCCGTGACGTGGACGCGATGCGCGTTGTACTCGCTGTACGGCACGCGTCGTTTTGCGGTGTGTGTGCAGGGACAAGATGCGCTAGTACAGGAGAGTGTGATGTTCGCTATCCTAGCAGAACGAATGCTGGGTCCGAAACTCTACGGGGTCTTCCCTCAAGGCCGCTTGGAGGAGTACATTCCTGTAAGCTGATCGCGCAGCGGCTGCGGTGGGGGATGAGCCCACGATCGGCTGCACACCGAGCAAAACATCGTTACCGTGTTCACACAATTAAAAGACGCTCCGGAAAATAAGACGCACTCATAATTTTGGGGTCGTTTTGAAAGAAGACATTTCTGGGAAATCGGGAAACATGGGTGTGGCATGCGAGTGTACGTAATGTGGCGTTAGACTCTCTGTCTTTGTGCGCAGTGAAGCACATCTAGTCCGCGAGGATGCGGATCGTCTCAAACATCTTAGGGGGTCGCCTTTTGCACCGACAATTTGGATATTTTTCAGCCAATTATCAGTGGAAACTGTATTTTCGCCAACATATGAATCATGCCGCGTGTACTGTACCTATCCCCCCTTCCCCCCGCCTTCTTCTAGTACCAAGAACTCTTAATCCCATCCTTCAGGATGAGCAAGTCGTTGTGTTTGTCTGCGATGTTTCAGAGCAGAAGACTGAGAACTGCGGAGCTTGCTTTACCACAAGTTTCCGCGGAAATTGCAACAAAACTTGCGAGATTTCACGAAATGAAAATGCCATTCAACAAAGAGCCCAAATGGCTGTTCAGCACAATGAAGAGGTAAATAATGAATGTGTCGTGGTTTTTAATGTGATTTGCCAAAGCATTGGGTGTCAAGAATAGCACGGCACGGTCACCTGTTTCTGTTCACGACTGTATATACGGAGCAATCATAACCCGTTAATATCCACCATCCGCGTTCTGTCCACTGCTGGATGAAGTCTTGTCCATCGCCTACTGTCACGGTCCCGCGATGCCATAATCCATCTTAATTCCCCCCACGTGAACCGATGTCATCTTTCCATCTCCTTGCTCGTCGTGTTCGGCTCTGGTTCCATCACCGGTCTCGTTCGTTGTTCATCGCCCCTATTTAGCAAACACGAGCACACTCGGTATTCTTACCGGTCAAGATAATGCTTCTAATAAGCATTTTTCTTCCGATCCATGTGTTGCTCTTTCTCTCTCTCTCTAGTCCCCAGCATTTATCTCTTCCCTGCTTCTGCGCACACTTTTCAGCTTTTGTTCCATTTCCTTTTGGCAGTGTCCCCGTGTTTTCGAACCATGTGTTGGAGCAGATATTGTGCACAGGTTGAAAACTTTAAGCTTTGGGCGCTTTGGCAATGTTACTTTTAATTACCGATTTACATTTCAAAAAAACACACCCTGACCTGCTCGTGCTCACTTTTGTATTTCATACATTTCTGTGGGCCTGTTAATCCCTATTAATACTTTATAATACGCTTACGACCAATGTAATAAGATTTGGAATTCATGACTATAATTATTTTTGATACAAAGTATTTTTAGCACGGTTCGGTCACTCAGAATATAAAGATAATACTGTACTATAATTATTAACAATGCAAAAATGCCCAGAACCTAATACACACGTTAAGTTTAAATTATTTAAACGACGCTTGCCGATTTCTCTTCCTTATGTCGCAAATGCAAGCACTTCCCTTTCCTGCCCCTGATGGCCACATCCCATCTCTGTCTGTACAGCGTCATGACGTGCGCTTGCATTTAGATCGTCCGTTAATTTATGTTGTCTTGTGTATTGGATGGTTTGTCTCTTTGGTGTATACACTCAGTCCCACAGTGTTCACAGTGATTAGAATTCAGTCTTCCGTCTTTTGCGTAGCTTTGCGACCGTTTGATCTGTTCGATATACGTTACGCAAAAACAGGCGGGACGGTCTTGTTCTGTAAATTGTGTGTGGCTTGTCGCGATTATCGTTTTGTTTGTATTTAGTTGCTGTGTGTGTGCACGCCGTATTTCCTACAGCTACATGGAGCAGGTAATGCTGCTGGAGTTCCCAAAGGAGCCACAGGCGAGGAAGTTTAAGCACTTGATGTCGTTCAACCTCCCACACGAGATGGAAGTTCTGGGGTAATAATTGCTACAGATGTCCTTACGTAGATACCGGCGTTGTGCATTAGAAGTGACCAGGAGATGACAGTGCAGCAATCGATTTCTGACTGCATCCACACAGAGATTTTGAGCGTTGCACCCTCATAAGGTGTGGGCTTATTCTGTGTATTCGCGTTCCCTTCCCAAATACTCACAAATGGAACTGGCTAAGATCTCGACGAATGTGACCCGACCCAAAATGCGTCTTGAGGCTCGGTAAACCTTTCCTGGGTAAAAGTGGGAAAACTTATATTTACACCCCCCTTTTTCGTATCACTTAGAACAGTGGTTCTTAACCTGGGGTGCACGCACCCCCTGGGCATGCGAGATACCCTTTCTAGGGGTGTGAGGCATGGCCACATTTCTTGAGAAGGTAAATCGTCGAAACACAAATTAAGCAGGGGCACGTAAGTACAACTACCTTGTTTTATTAAACCTATGTATTTATTAAGAACTACTGACTTGGAACATTACGTTAGTGATGCAGTGCAGATTCGCCGAGCATGGCGTCGTCTTGGCCTTTACGTTGACCTCATCTGATGACTGCCGTTGATGTCCCCCTGGCTGTGCCCGCGCTGCAGAAACCTTTTGGCCGCCACCCCCTCCCCCGTCGTGTTTTGTCACAACGATTGTCAGGAAGGTGAGTCTCGCCCCCTGTGCCGCACCGCACGCAAAGTCACCTTGACACACGGTGACGCGCGGTGCACAATGCCCACGGCTCTGTCACCGTCTGCCGACGGCTTCGTCACCGACTGCCAACGCACTCCGCTGCTCGTACCAAAAGGCTCTTGGCAAAGTCTGGCGGCGTGGGTGGAATCGGCCGTGACGACCTCTTGAACCCGATGTTGATGCCGCGATGCCTGTAACTTGACCACAAGGCAACAACTTGCGCCTCGGGCAGGCGTACGTAATGCCGTCAAGCGCGCATGGTCATTTTCTCAGCGTTCATTATTGTCTACAAATTAATATATTGCTGGAATGGCTGCAAAAAGCTTGACCGGTGAATGAATGAAGGGGCGCTGCGGTGGCGAAATGTCAACTCCCTCGCCTGGTATGGAGGAGGTTGTGGGTTCGATCCAGACCCTGACGCCTATATATTTGCATGTTCTCCCCGTGGCCGCGTGGATTTTTCTCGGGTTTTTCCCTCCACATGTAGAATTAACACACGTTTAAAGTATTTGGCTGCTGTACATTTCCACGCGACAAGCCGCTTCGTTGAGCTATTGTTTGTGGCCAGGTCGCTTCTGGAAAAGAGCTACATAGCTCAGAGGGCCTTACGTGGTAAAATTAAAAAAAAAAGTAATAGAATGCTATTGTAACGTGGTGGATTTATATTGAAAGTGAGGTTATGGTGTTGACCTCGGCGTCGCGCATCGGGGGTTGCAAAAATCGATGGTGGCAGCCGTCGGGATGGGTGACCATGAGCTGTGGGCACCGCATTGCAGCGTTTGGCAGAATGGCTGCCGCAGGGGAAAGTAGCCGTGGGGCAGTGCAGCCGTGGGGGAGTTGAGCCGCGAGCGCTGTTGACGCGCCCACGGCCGGCCCATGTCGGTTATGTAAATGGCTGCAGAAGCTGGTGGTGGGCGTGTATTGGTTTTTAGAATGAACTCTCGGAAGGCAGTGTGACATCTCCAGTGTTAGCGAATGACCTCCCCCTGAAGGTGACACCACAGAACTAATTCCGAAGTCCCTCGGTTGCCTGTAACCCATGCCAGGCAGTGCACCTTCTCACGCTCTGGGGGGGGGGGGTGGGGTTGGGTTCACATGGCGACCAAGGCATTGTTTAGTTCTCTGAAGTTGGAATGTGTTAAATTAGGTACAACATCTTTATTTCATGGGGATTTGTGATAAATCATTGGTTACCATGTTGACGCCGTCAGCTCGCTACACCCGGTTAAATTGCAGCTGGTGGAAACACAGATTTGAACTCTGGATCTCAGTGCTGGTTCAGTGCTTTGAATGGGAGCATTTATATTTCACCGAAGGATTATTCATTACCACGCGCACTGAACTGTAACATTACATGGTCCGTCTATAAACATGCCGTTTAGCGTAGGTGCGTCTTTGCTATATGAAATGCATTTAAAGCCATGCAAACGAGGCATTTGATAATGCTATCCGTTGAAACTGTTTTGATGTGTATTTCAAAAGGCAACATTCTCCTCCTGGAAGATGAAGTCAAGGCAAATGAAGACAAACTCATGATTATCGACTTTGAATACTGCAGCTATAATTACAGGTGAGTGCCAATGCCCAGAATCTGTGTTTAACTTTGTTGGGCGTTTTAAGACTGCAGATTATTTAAACAGATTAAATTATTCATAATCAACGTTTTTGGGTTTAGATCGCGTTATTTATAAATGTGTCGTAACCCTCCACCACCCGACACGGCCAATCAGTAAAAAAGTGTCATGTTGACAAAAGACAAATTAGTTCACTGCTTTAGCCCACCGGTGTGTTGAAGCGCGAAACCACGACATTTACAATTTGAGTACGCCGGTGGGCTAAAGCAGTGAACTAATTTGTCTTTTGTCAACGTGACACTTTTTTACTGATTGGCCGTGTCGGGTGGTGGAGGGTTACGACACATTTATAAATAACGCGATCTAAACCCAAAAACGTTGATTATGAATAATATTGGTCGCGAAAGCCTACGTGTTAAACAGATTAAATTATGTTGAACTTTATCACCATGCGTCACCAACCGTGCTAATCGGTGATGCTGCTTGCATTGGCAGTGATGCACAAATAACAAACAAAAGTAATTTGAAAACAACACTGTTGGCCTTAAAAAGAAAGAGTATATTACGGATGCCGTTTCTGGCAATGGCCCTCTTTTACAGCACGTAGGCCTCGGTGAGGAATCGTTGCAATGCAAAGCGCCTTTCCTTTCGCACAGCACTTAATCTCGTGTGGTTTTGTAGTTGGTGATAGTGAACAAGGTAACAACAGAGAATAGGGACAAAGGAAATAAAATACAATCAAAAAGTCATGGACCACATTACTATCATGAGGCCAAATTAAATACGTCGCGACTAAAATTAGTTTATCGAAGCAGGACTGTAAGGGGCAGCCTTCGGCTTTGAGCGCAAGATTTCTTTGTAAGCATGTGTTGAACTTCCTTCGCACCATACGTAGCCAACCGTGCTAATCTTGGGCAACAGCACACAATTTAGCTCAATGAAATAAAAGGGTCGTTCACGTTTTCATAATTTTGTCAAAGTTTTTGTCGCTCGTCGTAGTTTGTACGCAGAGGCTGTCCTCGTTTGCTGCTCCACGTGTGGAAGTCGCGTGCCGAGTAACGACCACCACCCCCCCCTCCCCTCTTCCCTCCCGCAGGGGATTCGACATCGGCAATCATTTCTGTGAGTGGACCTACGACTACACGCACGACGTGTGGCCGTTCTTCACTGCCAACCTGGACAAGTATCCGAGCCGTGAGCAGCAGGTAACTCCCCCCTCCCCCGCAGGCGACCCACACCGTCCGTCTTCCTCCGCCGTCTCTCGGTGAAGCAACTTGAGCTCTCGACGTCGGTCGCTCGCGGGAAATGAGCGGCGTACACGGCGCCGCGTCCATCTGGGTTCCCCCGCCACGGGGAGAACGGAGTTTCCTCCTCTGCTGTTCTGCGCATGGCAGAAATGTCAAAAGCTAGCGGGGAAAGTGCAGGCGTGTAGCTTTCTCTGCGGGTACTTCAGAGAGGGTGGGGGCGGGGGGCAAACATGCGCAGTTCTTTGCGCCCCCTTTTTAACGCCCGTCTTTGTCGTGTTTGGTTTTTCGCAAACGCACATCTTGGAAATGCGTAGCCTGCTTACGGACTTTCCAAGATAATTAACAAATTGCTGTCGTTTTATTTCCTTCGTTGCAGCTGCACTTTCTGCGGCATTACCTAGCAGAGACCCAAGCCGGTAACCACATGAATGGCTGCAGCAGCGCTCCAGAGAATCACGTGGGAGGAGGAGGTCAGAATGACGTTTCTGGCGGTGGGCGTTTGGGCGGAAGGTCTGCGGACAGCGCGGGACTACCCAATGCAAGTGGCGACACCGCGGTTTTGGAGGCCATACTGGTGGAGGTGAACAGGTGATGATGCCCTCTCTTGCAAGCGTAACCTCTTTTTGCCTGAAGCATTTCACCAAGGGGCGAGGTGCTCGCCGGGTGGCTCAAATACTAATAAACCTCGTTTTCAAGTGCAGTGCGTTGATGGCCTCAAGCCTATTTTAGCAGCGACTGCGTGAAAAAAACATCGAATTAAATTTGGTCCTGCACTTAATATTGCTGAATGCCAGCTCTGAGAATAAAAAAAACATTGGTTTGACCGTCATGCGGAAAATATTCCTCTGTCGTTGAGTGAGTGGGAGAGTGCTGACCTCTGCTGTGAGTCTTAAAGAGATGTCCAGTGGTAGCTCAGTCATATCGGCTTTTGTGGGCCGTTTTCGATATCTCTGCTTACGGTCGCCGTCTCGTGACGCGGGCCGATAGTATTCGGGGTGGGGGGGGGGGGGAATTAGGGGAAAAGAAAGGTTTGGTTTTTAAATGGATATCGCAAGGTGTCAAGGAATGCGCGATTGCCCCCTTTGTGTTCAGGTTTGCTCTGGCTTCTCACTTCTTCTGGGGACTGTGGTCCATCCTCCAAGCACACATGTCCACCATCCAGTTTGGATACTTGGTAAGGTGGACCCTTTTACACAACATAACCGTGCAACGTCCCTCTGCGGAGCAGCTTGTGTCTTGTTTACGAGTGCGCCACGGTGGCGAGATGTTAACTCCCTCGCCTGCTATGGATGAGCGCATGGGTTCAATCCCGACCCTGATGCCTGCTGTATATTTGGAGTTTGCATGTCTCTCTCTCTCTCCGTAGTCGTGTGGATTTTTATCCGGGTCCTCCGCTTTTTTATCCACATATTAGAATTAACATGTGTTTAAGAGTATTTGGCTGCTGTAAATTTCCACGTGATAAAAAGAAGTCACAGTCGAATCTGTATATTTTGTGAAGTGGCGAACATGACAATGGAGCGAGAAACTTCTCTGAAGTTTAGAGTGCGGTATAAACTAAACACTAAACAAAACCATTTTTTTATTTTACCAGGTATGGCCCACTGAGCTATGTAGCTCTTTTTCAGAAGCATCCTGGCCACAAAGTGGCTTATCATGTGGAAATTAATATCAACCAAATACTCTAAATGAAAATATTTGTGTGGCATCATGATTATGCACTGTGCATGATTAATAGACCTAAAAAGTAACAATAAGCGTTACATTTTAATGACACGACACTTTTTTACATAACTGTGATACGGACGAGCAGGACAATGATTGTAAACGTGTTGCCAAACGTGTGTGTGCATGCGTGTAGGATTACGCACTGGCAAGATTTGAGGCATACTTCAAACAGAAGCAAGTGTTTTCCTAAAGCATCGCTCGTTCCTGCAGAAGACTACGCCGCCTTGTGTTGCTCATGTTCGGAAGCCGATGTACGATTAGCATTTTATGGTTCTTTGTAACCACTTACTGTTTGATTTGTGGTTGGTTTTGAACACATTCCCGACATAAGCTTGACACCCAAACGCAAGCATCCTGCCAGCCTTGACAATAAGGGTGAACACTTAGGGCACAATTCGCGTGTTGTCGAACGTTCATGTCTGTGCTTTTACCAATGTGTATCCCCATTGCCAGCAGTGCGACAGATTTCCAAAGGGGTGGGACGGATGAGCTGTCTCGTATGTTTGTGTGGGGCATCTGTTCCTGTGTGTGTTGCAGGAACGCCTTGCGTTTCTCCTGCATCGCGATAGAATGTTCATTCACGGCGTACATTTGCCACTGCCACTGTAATCTAACGGTACGCCATAAGAATTTTTTTTGGGTTAGATCACGTAAATATATAAATGTGTCGTTAAAACCCACCACCACCCGACATAGCAAACTAGTAAGGGTTATCACGTTAACAGAACGTGCCAATTCGTCACTAGTACAGCACACCGGTGTGTTGGAGAGCCAAGCCACAACATTTACAATCTGAGAACGACGTTTCGCCAGTAATTACGACTAGCTTCATCAGGCGACAGCCAGATTTGTGGAGAAGTCCACCTGTTTCGTTCCTTATATAGAGGCGCAGATGTGGTGACCACACTTCTGCGCTCTTGCACAATGTGGTGGGGGGGGGGGATTACTGAGGCAACGTACATTATGCATGTGCATTATGCGAGCCCTTTGAACTTGTCCTTCCTGTCTATTGTTTATTAAAATAGCCCTACCAACGGTAATCCCTATTGAAGTACGCTGCCCTTTGTAGGCATGCATTTAAATAATGTATTATTTGATTATTCGCTTCCACGTAGCACTAAGGCGGTAGCCGAACGGTTTAAGTTATTTTGATTTCTTTAAATTTAGATATTCTCTAATTAGTCTTGGCCAGTAGTAGCTAGTTTTGCACAAAACTTCAACAATCAAAATCAATTGAGTGTCCTTGTTGGCACGCGTGTTCTGCTACTGCTGACAGTTGAATTTGGGATACTTTAATATTTCTCTGACGTTCTTTTAGTCTCGTGCTGATCATTCGTCCTGTTTGCCCAAGATAACATTTACCACACGTGCAGTTAATCCTGTACACACACCTTCTGTTGATTGCGTTTAATTTACGAAAGCCGATCTGCTCATTCGTAGGGAAACCATTCAAGCGAAGAGCCCCTTTCCGTGTCGTTTTTCCAAATCGTACACAGCAGCCATTTCATACTGTTTTACAAAATCAAACTAATGGGCATTTTACAAACTCGCATTTCTCAATGCCTGTAAAATTGATCTTTACGTAGTATATTTTAATCTTCGTTTTTAAAAAAATATTGCACACTTTATCAGCAACTGTGATGTCTTTGTTAACAGTAAAGCAGAAATGTGCTTTCTGATCAAAGACTAATTGTCTTTGCCTGTTTTAAGATAAAGGCTGTAACCTGTGAAGGTAAACAATACTTGATTTGAAGTTTTGTTTGTCCTTATGATGATTCTATTAAATACCAAACAGAAAAATTAAAATATTAATTCCTGCTAATTGTTGTCTGGCTTTGTCATCTGCATACAGCAAGCATGGCAAGGAAGCGCTTGCACACAACTTATATAATAACTGCGAAGGTGACTGGCGTCGGCCCAATACTTGACGTTATGTAATGTGGATTTGGCAACAGGGCTTGCCAGGAAATATTTCCTATCTTGACAACAAATAACAGTGATGCTGATATTGACCACAACAATCTTGTCCGACAAATAATTTTAGTTAGATAATTATGATGGTAAGAGTATAAAGGTCGACATGTTCACCTATGTTTGTGCGATGATCAATAGAATATACTTCAGATGGAGGAATGTGTGTACGGTAGAAGGGTGATTTTTGTATTTGCAGCTGTGTGGACCGGTAGTCCAGCAATTGATGCACTGTGCTACGTGACCAGAGTTCGATTCCCGCTTGCGGCCAACACCAGTGATGGATTACCTACAACGGTTCTGGGTTTCGCCTAGGTCAACCTAGCCTCATGGGTACCTGGCACGGTGAGAAACCATGGCCACTGGGGGAGACAAAGGCGGCATGGTCTGAGCCACCCACCCTCTGGTGTGCAGTGCCGGCCCTCATAGGTGCTACTCACGAACACCACACGCCCCGACCCTCCGTTACGGCTCAAGCGCGCAGGCACCGAGCAGCGGGTGGCAGCCCCCGGTGATGCAACAAGGTTTACGCGGAGTCTTTATTTTTCTCTAGTCGCGTTTTTTATTTTTCACATTGAAAATACGAACGTCCAACACACGGTGTACCCCCCCCCCGCCCGCGCGCGTCCAGCAAGGGTCGAGAGAAAAGCAAAAAGTTGCTGCGCTTTGCAACTCGGGGGGGGCATGGACTACGCCCAGCACGCCGCCTCTGCGCAACGTGAACGCACCTCGCGGGTTTTTAAAACAAGGGGGGGGAGAGAGAGAGAATGGCATATGCGTACAGTATAAAATTCAAGTATTGCAACGTACTGTTAGTATTTTCTAGCTTAGTAAATGAAAGAGCATAAATGCACGACAGCTTTCACAATTCACGCTGGTTAAAAACAAACAAGCAGGCAAGCAACGTAATTCACACACGAGAGGCATTTCACGTCGAACTTAATGTACAGGACGTGCGAAGTACCACTTTTTTTTAAAGTTACATTGTAAAGGAAATGTGCTGATACATGTATCTACACATTTGAAACTCGTGCGTCAGACGTAAAGATGCTCTAACTCTGCGGAGGTTTAAGTTTTCTACGCATAGCCTTACATTGCAGAGCTGTGAACGTTAGCACAGAACTGAAAGGACAACGCGAACCCCTCTCCCCATGTAACCTTTTGAACTGCCATGACGAAATGTTTATAGATGCTAAGTGACTTGTGCACAGTTCTTGGTAACTTCTCGGAGGTTTAGCCACGTGGATGATTTAGCACTCGCGGATCAACCGCATTTCTCGGGCCACGTGCTCTCACAAGTACCGTGAGGTTGGTGACATTTCACTACAAATATAAATACACTTCAGTCACTGGGTGGCTGCAGGTCAGTTACGAAGTTGACAGGTCACAATGTGAGAGTTGATCTTCAACAACCAATGTTTTGGTGCCAGTGATCTTGAAAAATGTGCCTTGCGATTCATCCGACCTAACAGCAAGCGTCACATACTGGCCGTTTCCTAAGATTATTATTCTCATCATCAGCAGCAGCATAAAGCAGATTTTTTTTTTTTACAAATAAACGAAAGATAATTCTTGTTACGCACGAGCGAGTAAATGTGTGTACCTGTTTGACAATTCTAAACAACGAACACTAACGTATACACACACACATATATATAAACAAGCTGCAAGTAAATACTAACGGTGAGACCGTATGTACAACGTACACTGCCATCTCCCCGCGGGGCTGCACCAACTGTAGGTTGGCAGAACTCGGTGCAGCGCCCCTTTGGGTTTGCAGTGCGCAAAAAAACGACGACGTTCCGCCCATAGCCACGGAGAAATACTTCAATGTACAAAGAGAGCCCTTGGTTTTACGCGTTTGTAAAGAGTACCGATTGTAAAGCCCTGCTGCTGCTGCTGCCCATTCGCGAAACCACGTGGGGGGAGGCAGAGAAGGCGACGCTCCACTGCCGTTTTTTCTCTCTCAATATTGTGAGTGCGCAAAAAGACGGTGAAACACGGTCACTTTCAAAACAGCGTAAAAAAAGTAACACCGTAGAAACTATACACGACCCGACCCTTTAAAACGCGATGTTTTTCAGTACCTGGAGCGGGTGAATATTTAACGTGCTTTAACACTCGTTAGCAAGTTTAAATCTCGCCAAAAATGTTAAATGTTTGGGTGCAATTCCGTTTAAATCTGCAGAGGAAATTGTGGACATAGCAATCGTAAAAATACACGTTTCTGTTACCACTTCAAATGTTATGCAATTCACAAAATATTGACAATGCGTTTAATATTGTTATGCAGGTGATAAAATCACTTTTCAAATGGAAATGTTATAGACTACGACCTTAAGGAACACAGACTTGTTAAATTAGCATGAGCAAGTGGTGAGCTTGTAACATTTTAGAAATCTGAGCAAACCGTACGGCTCAAACATGGCAGTAGCAGCTAACTTTTTATTGTACACGGTTTCGTCTTCAGCAAACCGTTTATACTGCGGATACAGGAGGGCAACAATTAGGATAATCGATGCTATGCAAGGGACAAAGGATCAGCACTTTTAATGTAGCCAAACAACGAAGTGCACACAAGGATTAATATTGAACACTGCCCATTTTACCCAGAGCAATGTGCATTTTCTCATGTCACATTTGCGGCAGTTGAGCTTTGGTGCATTTGGATCCAGGCTGAGATGAGCTCTATGAATTTCGCTGTGGTCTACTACAATGGGGACCAGGTGCTGCCCGGTCTCTAGAAGTTCGGTGAGCCATCAGGATGCGCGGTGCATCAACCAATGCACTAATGAACAACGGCAAAAAACATGGTGCAGTTTGCTGCAGTAAGCCAACACGCATGCACGATGTGCATATGGGATTATGCAACCGACATCAGCAGCACTTACACGGGCGAGGCAAAACAAATAACATCTTACGATGTCTGTACGTATCACTTTGTGAACCCAAGGAGGTTTTAAAGGGCTCCGCCATCTCATCAGCACTGCGGCTCGGAGAATTCCCACGGCCGTAGCCTGGCTCGATGTTTTACAAACAGGAAGTAGAAACGTATGGGAGCTTCTCTCATCCCAGCAGTTATCCTATTCATGCCAACGATCGCACCCGACGATGCATACGGACCCAGACCAAATATTTTGCCGGTCTGTACCACCTGAGATGGCAAAGCCAACTCTTGAGTCGGAAAGAACCGGTGAATTATGCAATGAGCTTAGTTAATGAGCTTAGTTAGCACAGTTCATCACATTAGCCACTTTTATTATTGAAGTATGCAAACTGGTATGGCTAAATGTGACACCTCGAGTTGTGCCGAATGTTGCTCTGACCTATGAACTAATATTGCCGACAAAAGTAGTTAATCTGTACAAATGAGTACATGGGTTTTTTTTTTCTTCTGCTGGTAATGTGTAGATTTAAAACAGCTACACACAATGCACAACCAACCAATACACTATTACTCTACACCGCTGCGAGAGACAAAATACTTTACCAATCCATAAAAAAGAACGAAGTGAGCAAGCTCAGTGCACAATTTTACTCATTGAAAGTATTTGGTCATGAAATGAGGAATGGCACCAAGAAAAGGAAAATGTTCCACAAGTCCAAGAACGCACAGCGACGACAAAACTCAACACCGTGCGAGATGCGGGAGGGGGGGGGTGTCTGATGGCGTCATCCTTGTGCTAAAACAGGGATGGTGCAAACATCGCCCAAATGCAAAACCTTCGTGGCACGTTCATCTACCCTCACGGTTCAGGGTTTTGAATAGTGGAGAAAGTGTGTGTGGGGCGTATTTCCCTTCACGTGAGCGATGTGCTCCGAACGAGATCTCCGATCGTTTCACATTTTTTTTCGTGGTTTGCACGGAATGCGCCGCAATGCTGCACACTAACACTGTCTTGTAACTTTAAATGTACATTGATCGATATCTGAAATGATACATTGGATAGATTGTTGCAATACTACGAGTAAAATATAAAACAAAACAAAAAATTCCATGGAAAAAGCCACCAGGAAGTTGAAATGCATCGTGATGCACACGTCCATCAAACAGCTCCAACATCATGGAGGGGCGCATATTTGCAAACTAGTGTTTCCATGCTCCTTAGCAATGTGATGTGACCCTTGGAGTTGAATATGGTCCCCAAGTCGGATCACTGGGAGTTGTGCAACCACAAGGGTTTCCCCAAAGGAATTGCCAAAGCGTGCCCTCCAGTCGTGATAACGTAACCACCACTAGAATCGCACACAACTTTTCCCCCATTTCGACCTCTGGGGTCGCAGAAAAGTTAACCACTTGGTGTTGGGCGGCAGGCGGGACATATCAAATTGAGCGATTCGCATTGCAATGAGCCTGGGTGTATAAACGCATTTTGGTGGAAAAACCATTCGTAGAGGATAACCGTATGCATTTTTCACAAGTGTGGGGGAGACTGAACTCGGCAATTCCCATCTGTGACGGTGTTGTCGGGATCAATGAGCAGTTGCTACACGATGCTTCTCTTGCTTTCAGGATCGAAGATCAAGACGTCACATCACGGCCAAGGTGGAAGATGCTACCCGCATCTAGCCAAAAGCGTTTTCTACTATCCGCCTAATCTCCTGCTTTGGCGGGTCAACATCATTCGCTGTTGCGACTCGATCGAGTCTGCAGAGAGTACGAACGTCCAGTGTGATGGATGTGTCGTTGTGGTGTGCGGCGAGCTCAGGGACAATTCTAAACAACGGACGATAACCCTGTAGAGCGCAGTGGCAAAGGGGGTTGTCTACTGCTGAATTCTTGTCATGTAAAAAGAAAAAATCGTACATGTTCACATATCTATCGACCTACAGCACAGTCTAAATATAACCCACATTGTCACTGGGTGGGTTAGATCCCCACCAGCGCTAACACACGACACAGTGGAGGCCTACAGGTGCCTGCACTGTCGCTCACAGCAGCAAAGACGCGCGGCGTGCCACGGCTTCTAGACGTGCCACGGCTTCTAGACGTGCCGGCGCACGGTACCACAGACGAGGCAAACACGACCGCGTTTTTGCCGAACAGTACCACAACGGGCGTCAAGTACCCACGCGGGAGTGCACAGTACCAAAAGCTGAGATGTACGATGCCGCGATTTAGGAGTTAGAGTGGCTGGGAAATTCCTGTACATCCCATACCTCTACGGGTACAACGATAGCTTTTAGGATACGCGTACGCCGACTTCCCACCGACCCTGTATGTATGGCGACTACAATGTAACCACTTTGTTTCAAGTGTGAGTGCAGTACCGGGTGCTGAACGGACAAAAGCAGGAATTCTCAAACTCTGTTTAAATGGAAACCCCTCTGATGTGGTCGAAAACCTGGCAGGCCAGAGCAGGTGAGAGTGGAACCACGTTGCTGACTGATCTCACTGTAGCCTTGACCAATAAGGGGGGGGTTGGCAAAATCGCGTTAAGGATGTCGTGGCCTCAACATTTGAGAGGCCTGAACGCAAACGATTGTGACATTTGGCGACCTCAAAAGTTATTTTATTTTGGCAATTTTAACGGACGCCTTCCCTTTTAACTCATCGAATACGAGGCTCCAGCAGCGACCTATCTCTCAAGAAAGCACGGAAACCCCATCGTGGTCCCGGACCCGCAGCTTAAGAAATGTGGGGCTGGGACACCATTGGATGTGGACTGGGCCCTGGGCAGGCTAGAAGATGGTCGTCTCGTACTTGGCACCAGCTGGTTTCTTGTGCTCAGACGGCTGCTCCGCCATCCAAGCTGCCCCACCGTGCAGCGGCTCCACAACTTCCACCTGCACCGCCACAAAGACAAAGATGCGCCCCACCCCCCCCACCGTGTAGCCTTAAACAGACTGTTGGGGCAAGTGCTGTGATCGAGAAGCAGCGCCTGTGAAGGTCGGCATGGCACACAAAGGGGTAGGTGTGCTCAGCACCATGCCCAACCGCCTTTGTCTCCCACACGCGCATACACACGGACAAGTCATGCTTAGAACATGTTATGCATGGACGGGTTCCCTCCGAGATTTATGTTTTTCTTCAAAAGCAAAAAAAAAATACATTGTAACTGTATTGGGCCAAAATGCTGGCAATTACCCTCTTGAAAAAAAAGTCTGGAGACACAGTGGGCTTTTCTGGGTTAAGAAGCATAACAATATCCCCCCCCCTACATTCGCAGAATAACAACATCATGTTCATTACACGGTGACTGGTTTACTTTGTTGTGAATATTAATCGAGGAAAACCTCTTTTTTTTTTTTTACAAAAATAATTTACAGTTATATATATGTCAAAGATCTAGGTTTGTATAACTGGCTTGTGCGCAGTCATCAAGTCCCATCTGAAATGCAAAACTTAAAGACTTGAATAAATTACCTCACCCCCTGCCCTTTCGTGACCCCTACGTGACCTCTGTTATGGTCGCTCATTCCTCGGCTATTGCGCACCTCCTGCCATCTAAATCACGCTTTTTAAACTACGCCAAGCACCTTGAGCCCAGTCAAGGCGCCCTATAAATATAAAACAAGGCAAGATGAAGCTGTTCGAATTCAAGTAAACTTAAAGGAAAACTACATTTATTCGTCGCGTAGCCACGCGGATTCTCACCGAGGATTTGCAGACGGTGCTGCGGGGTTTAGGGATGGGCTTGCTGGCCTTGGGGCCCTCGGACACATCCCCTCCACCGCTGCCTCCGCCACCTCCGCCCTTGGCTTTGCGTCCCTGCAGCGCCAGCTGGTAGGCCACCTCGAAGGCCTGGCCCAAGGTCAGGATGATTTCGTACGCCAAATTCTGCAGCAGGAAACAGCGTCACGGCCATACAAACTCATAAAAAACTTTTTATTTTACCAGGAAGGACTCACTGAGCTATGCAGCTCTTTTTCAGAAGCGATTTGGCCACAAATGATAGCTCAACAAAGTGGCTTATCACGTGGAAATTAATACCAGCCAAATACTGTAAAAGCATGTTTCTACACGAGGAGGGAAAAACCGTAGGACCTGGAAAAAAATCCACGCGACTACGGGGAGAATATGTAAACTTGTCAGTGTCGGGATCGAACCCATGACTTCCTGTATACCAGGCGAGTTAATTAACATCTCGCCACCATGGCATCTACGGTTTGCATAAGCTGTGGCACCATCTTCCAAAAAACGTGCCCAACACTGATGCATCGTTTAAACTTGAAACTTCGTGAGCGTGTGAGCTTCTGCGATTCAATGAATGGGGTTTCCTGGTCTAGGCATATAGCAATTAATAAATAATGAATACACAGGAAGTACATCTCTCCGTGTCATTTTTTAAATCCTTTATATTAAGTTCACTTGCTTGCTTGCGTGCTTGCGTGCTTGCTTGCTTACGACCGTGCAAATCTTTCGGACATTTTTTAACCCACTTCCCGTGATCCAATCGAGCTGACATTTTGCACACAGACTCGTTGTGCGTGACAATTTATTTTTGTGAAAAACAAATTCCAAAATTTTACACTGTTTAGGGAAAAATAAATAAATATTTAATTACATATTGCTTAATGGTGGCAGACAATCATCTGACCCATAGGTGGCAGCCATCTCAAGCCAGAGGACGAGAGGACTCTAGCCGCCACACATATAAAGGATTTATAGTGAAAAACTTTGTTTTTACGGGTTAATTTTTTTTGTTTGGTCCACTGGCCTATGGGCCTTCTGGAGCAATGTTTTCGACTGAAGTTTGTTCATTCATTCGTATCCTATACTTGTCAACCAAGTGAAAACCAATTAAGAATACAAGTCTCGTTGTCAAGGGGACGTGTGTTACAAAGACAGGAATAACGTCAATTGCATGACAATGTGCATTAAATATAAACATTTAAAAGCAACTCGAAAGCATACAAAATAATGTGTATATACTTACAACAAACTAAAATAACACAAAATAAAAAGCAACAATTGTCGATCAAAGCAAATGTACACAACATTTTCCACGCACAGTTTCTAGGATGCCAGGTTGTTCCTGGTACTTAAAGCATCTCCAAACTTAGCCTTCACTCTCGGCGCCTAACTGTTGTGGCATGATTTATGTTGTGAGGGTTTGAAGCCGGTACAAGCAAAGCAGATAAACTTAAAGTCAGATCTTGATCCTTTGCTGTTAAAATTAACTCCGAGCACTGCAAGTCACTCCGTCGAGACAGTGAAAGGTAACCAAATTGAGAGCAGAAGGCACAGTGATGAACAGTGGCCCGAGTTTGCAATGGGGCACAAGGTCGAATTAAAAACAAGATCTAAACTATTCAAAGTTGGTTGTGCTATGAGCATATTTATAAACAACATCTGCATAATCAATTATGGACATGGCAATGGATGTGACAGGCTGGTGGCGATGGATAATGAGAAACATGATTCGTTTTTGTGAAGCCACAAAATGTAATGGAAAATTTTTTAAACTTTACGTGCTAAATGTATCGAAGGTTACATCAGAAAATGCTTTTACTGTCGAAAAAATGTGTTTGTCATATGCTTGGCACCTTATATATACACCCGGCCTGCTCACCTTGTAAAAGTTTAGTTTGCATTCCGCGAGAGAGACACGTGCGAGCTCGCGTGCGTACAGTCGTGGTGCGAGGGGGCAGCACTCACCACATCAAAGGCGCTGAACACATGGCAGTAGTGGTAGCTGGTCTTTAGGTCTTTGGTGATGTACGCAAAGGTGCACAGATCCTCTGGGTCCTGAGCTGCACACGAGATGTTCCGTATCTCGTGCTCGGCTATCGTGTTCTGCAGAAAGAGGATTCGTGCGAAGGGGACCAAGGGAGGAGAAGGGCGGATTATCGATGGGCTCGACAAAGCGGAATACTCAGCGTGGGATGGAAGCTAAATGAGAAGTCCTTGTGGCGAGGGGGCAAAGGTGACACCAGCTACCCTGCATCACCTCGACAACGACCGAGCCGTCCAAGATGCACGACATTTCCGATCCAAAAAACGTTGGTGCCTCAAGTACAAAGGAATAACAGTTGCTGCCACTCGAGAATGGAGGTATTTAGGTACCCGTTGCACTCTCGATGCTCCTGCAGCACTGCAGACCCCACCTACAGTACTCCCCGTTACTGTCTCGGTCTCCCATTCTACATTTGCACGGTGTGAACGCGAATAATAAAAAACCAGCTGATCCTCACCGAGCCCTCGACCACGAGGACGCCACGTCTTAGACGTGCACATGGAGCACGGCGCACATTGCTTCAGCCCGCTGCGCCACCCGCGACCTCTCCACCAACTAGAGCGACCTCCTTTATTCGTCACTAAAACCCGCCACCGGTGCCCAACGCTCCTGTGCCATAACCAGCTCCACCACCCTGTACCTCCACGCCACCTCAACATGCTCATACCCACCTTGTTGGAGGCATCGATGAATTTGACTCCTTTGTACGTGATCGAGAGGGTTATGGTTGGGATCTTCTTCATGTCCTCTGTCGACTTCTGCGAACACGGCACATTGCGGGGGATATTCAAATCCATGCGAAACAAAACAGGTTCTTTAACGGTCAGTACAAATACTTTCTGAACTTATAATCGGCGGTGCCAACGTATCAAAAAGGGGGGCAACGTGCACGCACCCTCATCTTGGCGCACGCCTCGTGTGTGGAATCCGTTCCACGAAGGTCCTTCACCAACATGGATCCCATGTACTGTGGGACAACCAACGAGCTCCCGATTACACCACAAAACAATCACATCGCCTGCTGCACACCAACAAAAACACCAGTCGCTGCTTAGCATTCACCGCGTGTTGATCACAGGGTTGAGTAACCACCGCATCATCAACCAACAATCGTTATACCGAGCCCAGTTAACAGTTTACTGAAGAGCATTTGTTACGTGAACTTGCAAACGCTTAGCTATACGCACACAAATACACGTTATGCTCGCATGCACGCGGAAATACACGCACGCTTGCACAAACGCACATGGACGCACACACACAAAACACACGTGCGTGCACACACACATTATGCATGCGCACACTCACACACAAACACAAAGATCCCCCGTGTAGGCTTAACAGACCGTTGGGGCAAGTGCTGTTATGTATGTTCAACTTCTTCTGCACTGTACGTAGCCAACTTTACCTATGATGGCCGTCATGGTCCACGAGACGTTGGCGGGCCAGGAACACGCCCAGCCGCCTTTGTCTCCCCAGTGGCGATGTTTACACACCGTACCAGGTACTCATTTGACGCTAAATCAACCTAAAAGAGGCTCAAGACCGGTTCCAATAATCTTCACTGGTATTGGGCATGAGCAGGAATTGAACTCAACTCGCCAGGTTCGTAGCGCAGCGCGCTAACACTCCCCGACTTACAAATATAAAGATCCCCCGTATAGCCTGAACAGACTGTTGGGGCAAGTGCTGTTAGCGAGTAGCACCTATGAAGGCTGGCACGGCACACGAGGGGGTGGGTGGCCAATAGCACGCCCGGCCGCCTTTGTCTTCCCATTGGTGATGTTTACACCCCACACCAGATACGAATTTGAGGCCGAGTTAACACACACAAGCAAACGCACACGGAGCTTGAACTCGCAAACACACGGGAGTGGGAGGGGGGGAGAGGCTTGAACTCTCACACGCGCGCAACACACGCAGACAACAACGACACAGAGGGCTTATTTGGCCCTTGCACTCACGAAGGCCTCGTAGTTGCAGGAGCGCAGGATCAGCTGGTCAGGCTGATGCTGCCACTGCTGCACAGGGGCAGACGTAGTCGCCTCGTGTGGGGGCCGCAGCACCAGCGGAGGCTCGGAGCACTCGTCCTGAGGGGGAGGGAGGGGGGCACAGTGTTGAGAAGGAGCGGGGGGGACCACCACCACCAATACATAACAGTTGCCATTCGCCAATAAGCAACAGTGACGTCACCACCGCGCCTGTGCCAGGCCAGGGGCACTTTGAGGCTGTCACGTGAGGTGTCGAAGGCCCGCCGCTGACAGGTCACGGGACAGACCCAGGTGGTGCCGTGAGTTGACTGACTGACTTAGGAGTGCCAGTGGCGAGATGTTATCTCCCTCGCCTGGTATGCAGGAGGTCGTGGGTGCGATCCCGAGCATGGCGCCTGTATATTTGTATATTGCATGTTCTTCCCGTGTTGGCGAGGATTTTTCTCCGGGTCCTCCGGTTTTTCCCCTCCGCATTTAGAAACATGCATTTAGAGTATTTGGCTGCTATAAATTTGCACACGATAAGCCACTTCGTTGAGTTATTATTTGTAATAGCCAGGTCGCTTCCGAAAAAGGGGTATATAGATCAGTGGGCCTTACCTGGTAAAAAAATGTAATTAGACTGAGATGACTGGCAGAGGCACCAAGCACTGGCAAGAGCCACTGAACCTCACTGCCACCAACCACGTTTGTGCTCACGACGAACGGTGAGACAAAACACAAATCCAACGCCAAGAGACCGGCACGCCCAATGAAAGTGATGCCACCGCAACTTTCCACAACCCACTTCCTTCTGAAAGATCCTGCAGTGACTTTCAAAAGTCATAACCCAACTTCCAAAGTCTACTCGTATAGTATCCCACCATCCGGCTATCAATAAATTAAAACAAGGGTACAGTATTCATACTGGTAGGAACCACCTGGTTCCACCAGCCGACAGGGGATTATTGTGTCCGTCCGTCGTGCAGGGAGGGTCTGGGTGGGGAGGGGAGGGTGGGGAGGGTGGCAAGGGGCTGGTTGGGAGGGTGGGGCTGGGTGGGGGTGGGAGGGGTGGGGCTGGGTGGGGAGGGGAGGGTGGGGAGGGTGGCAAGGGGCTGGTTGGGAGGGTGGGGCTGGGTGGGGGGTGGGAGGGGTGGGGCTGGGTGGGGAGGGGCTGGTCACCCCGTGGTGCCCTTATAAAACTCAACGGTGGAATACACCAGGCCGCCGTTGACCCTGGCCATTGACCGAGCAACCCAACGTTCCTACCAGCTCCCTCCGCAGGAATTTGTTCGATAAGACGCCACAGCAATGCTCGTCCCATTCACCCGCCCTCCCTTCGTTAAATCTACAAAATCCTTCGTCCCATATTCTATGGCAACCGTTCCTGCTGCTCACGCTTTTCTGCCATTAAACTGCCAGCAGCCTCTGTAGGCACCTGTACTCGTAGGCCAAAATCTTATCTCCGTTCCTAGGCGCTGTGTGAAGTGAACACAGAATCTGCCGTGCTTGCGTCTTACTTGTAGCCTCCACTCGCCCTACCCCACAGGGCCCCCACCCTCCCTGTCTCTCCTCCCTGGCTCCTCCCCCCCTTCTCTTGCCTATATAACCTCTTGTTGCAGCACCCCTTTTGCCCACTTCAGCAATTGTTTCTTGCTGTGGTTGTCCCACCTGATGACGGATGCTTGCATTGCGCCCGAAACATCGTTATTTAATTTCTTTTATTTTCTACCTACATGACTTTACCGAAAGAACCAAAGAGTATGGATCCCTGCAGTCACGAAAACTTCAAATCTAGATAGAATCAGAATATTGAATTGTACTGGAGGAATCCTACGAGCTATAAAGCTCCTTTTCCACCCATGTCCAGTATTCCACCGATGTCCAGGACACACCGGCACGGTGTGCACATCGCCCCCTTCCCCGCCGCGTGCAATCGCACACGGCCGTCTTACGAGTTGGTTGCCGAGCCGGGACTTGTGCGACGGGTCCTCGTAGCGCTCTCCCAGGGAAGCCAGGATCCGCTTGCGGTGGCCTGTGAGCCCGATCTTCAACACCTGGCAGCACAACCACAACGCGCACGTACGTACGTGTGTATAGTTTAACACGTAAGCTTTCGCGAACAATATCATCCATAATACAGGTTTTTTAGGTTAGATCGCGTAAAAATGTGTCGTTAAACCCGCCACCACCCGACACGGCCAACTAGTAAGGTTTGTCACGTAAACAGAACGTGCCAATTCGTTACTAGTACAGCACACCGGTGTGTTGGAGAGCAAATCCGCAACATTTACAATCTGGCTGCCGCCTGATGATGCCAGTTGTAATTACAGGCGAAACATCGTACTCAGGATTGTAAATGTTGTGAAGGACAACAAACTAAACACAAAAAGCATTTTTTTAGAAATTGGTTTTTAATCTAGATTTAAAAGTGGCTTCCTAATATCGGAAGGTAGAGCGTTCTAAACGGCCACAGCACATCTGAAACCGCACGATGCAGTGACCGTAACATAATTAGACGAGTAGCGATGCATCGATTAAATCATTAAACATTCATTATTACACCCATGATATGCACATTCAACTCTGCGCGTGAGAATTATTTGATTTACGCATTTACGCAAGTCAGTGCAACATTAGCACAACAGCACCATCTACTGCTTGAGTTAAGGAAGGACGGGATAGGATGAATTGTGCCAAATCGAGATCCCCAGGCCACATTTACATTCTAATTCACAAAGGCATGCCCCTACAGCTCAATTCAAATGGCATTTTACCAGCGGTCATTGAATTACTGTCTACATGTGAAACAACGTACGTTCACGAGCTCAATTTCCCAAAGCTTTCGAACTTGGTCCATCGAGCTGTATCCATTCATGGTGAAGTTCTTGAGGTATTCGGACAGATCCAGCGAGTCCAGCCACTCCGCCACAGACAGGTCGGAACCCGCTCGCCGCACCTGCACCACCACCATCACAAATAAGCGTCCAGCCTCCGAGCGTACGTCTCGACGCGTTACCGCTCGTCCTCTGCGACCGTAGCAATGTGCGAGCGTCCACCCACCACTCACAGCCACATCGCGACGTCGCTGTCAACCCTCCACACCACACGTATGTGCGTGCGTACGTAGAACTTATTTTCGCGCCGTACGTAGCCGATCGTGCATATCAGCACCCGCCATCCACGCCTCCATCACAATTTGGCGGCTGCCCTGCGCACTCCTCCCTCCCGAGCATCAAACGTGCGTTTATAACGCGTGGCAGATGAACCAAATACTGCTAACAAAAATAACTCAGCTCTGATGTCAGAGAGCAAATCCAGTGTTGTTGCTCCCAGGCTCTTATGCCGGAGAGCACGATGAGAGTAAAGCCAACGCGCACACGGAGACAATGAAATGCAGCCAATGTAAGAATTCCTCTCAGGAGTGCTTTTTTTGCAATGGGAGCCCAAAAATATCTTGCGGGTGGAACACCGAGCCGTGCCACAGCATGGCTTCATTCCTTTCCGCACCGCTGCGGCTGCAAACACGTCCGTCGCCGCGTTATCAGCAAATCCTTGGCAACATCGTTGGACCACGGCGACTGTTGTGCATCTCTTTCCAGTGAATAACACGATCCGCGGGCAAGAGGATGACAAACAACAAGATGTTTTACTCTTGTACTCTCGTATGAAAGAAGCATTTCCACGGACAAGCAGAGAGGGTTGGGCAGGGTACCTTGGGCAGCAGTCGAGCAGCATTGAGGACCTTCTGCCGGTGCCCCGAGTTGAGGATCCCAATCTCCAGCAGGTCCTGATCTTCCATCGCATTACCCTAGACGCAGATGTGTTCAAGCCCAACAACAAAACATAACGATTTCACGTCTCGGCCATGGCGAAACCATCACAGACGTCAGCGGTGTAGCCAGCGCCTGCTTAAGTTGGTGTGGCAAATGAGGTTGTGGGAATGCCAGTGGCATACCCAGAGTCCTTTGCCTCCGCAGTGCCGATGTAAACGCTGCACAAGGTGCAAATTTCGGGCGAAGTCAACCAAGAGGAAGGCCCCGAGTTCGCATATCAATAGCCAGTGGTTTCCACGGCCGATATTCTAACACAAGTTTTTGGGACTGCAGCACCATATGCAAACCTCACCGCAGCACCACTCTCAACATGCACAGGCATGCATGTAGATGAGCACGATGTAAGCACGCGAACAAAAGCGCACGAGAGTAGGTCTGGAGCGCACAGAAACACGATGTTTTGCCCTGCTGAAATATTTAACAAAAACTGGGGAATGTTGTAGAGGGTGTAGTCGTGTATGTTAGCGCCATGCCTAGATTATCACAGTGACCCACGTCACAGCCGATCGCAGATTGGATGGTATCTGCCAGGCAGAAAGCAGGCGGCTGGTCTTACTAAGCCATTTTAAAGGATAAACGGTCATTCAGTAAATTCAGACTGCTATGATAAATGTCTCTCTAATCTCACACGTGTGCAAGCACGGCAGGCCATGTCAAACGGGAGTAGCGCCGCAATTGTTCACAGACGACTTTACGGCAAGTACCTTTATGGGTGCGAGGTGAGGGTGTTTACCAAGGCTTGCAATGCTGTTACTAAACGTACACTGTTACGCAACGACTCGATATTCAAGGTAACAAAAAGGCGCTCAGCCAGATGTGGGGTATGACCTGCAGCGGTCATGGATTATTTTATTTACAAAGTGGTTTAAGGATCCATTTTGCTTTATCCTTTTTTTTTAAGAAAGTTGGTAATATAAACAAAGAAAAAGTGTGACACTGTATTGTTAGTGGTGCATTTTTAGCACATAACAAAAACTCGACGCACGTATCAATTACACACACTGGCGGAGCAAAAGGAATAAATATAAATTAGGTGATGTTTCAGGCAATAGCCCTTCTTCCTAAAGGAGGGTCGTTCATAACAAAAAAAAGGTTATTTCCCAAAGCATCACCAAATAAATATTTCTTCCCTTTTAGGGAAGTGTTATTGACAGACATGTTATTAATATATGCATCTTACGGTCCATATTACTGTGGAAGAAAGCAGATGAGAGGATGAACACTGCTCTTGTCAAACATTATCACAGATGGGTTCTATCGTATCTCTAAAACAGGTTCAATCTGGTTAGTGATTTGAACATTCATCCAGCTGATGTAAACAAGAAAAGAGAAGAGCTGAAATCATTGACAGTTGCGATCGTGGCAGTAAACACACATTCCGACAGAATATTCAGACAATATGCATACATATGTAATATTAACAATACAATATATTTCACAGCTATGTAATATAGCTAACAATCTTGCTGTTTATATCCTGCAAATTTGGCGTCAATAGACAATCAACATGACAACAAACTGCCATAGAAATGTCCTTCCCGCGCTACGCCCAAGCAACAAGGGGCAGCGATACACTTTGGGGAGAACGTGTGGCGGAAACCACAGTGAAAGCTACACTGGCGAGGAATATTTAGAGATGATCCCGAGGCAAAAGGACGCAGCGTTCATCATAAATGGGCTCGACGATTCTCAAATATGGCCGTCGGTAAACTCCCACGTCAAACCCATGTGCAGCCCCATCCAATGGGAATGGCTGCATTGGCGTCAGATGACACATTAGTGCAAACGCCAATGGCTGCAATGAGTGAAAAATCTGGCAACTGCTGCAGCCTGAAAGCAGCCTTCTGAGGCAGCCTGCCCTCAGCGTAAGCGGTGAACGTACACAACCTTCATCCAGCAGGTGTATGCTCTTCTTGATCTGACACAAATGCTCTCGCGTGTAAGGGGCCATTCAAGCAATATTACAAAATCAAACTCGCAACAAACTGCAATAGAGGTACACGGATGTAAATTTTGCAGAGCACCGTGCATTTGTGGTTCATTGCATTGCACGCACTAATTCACGCTCTGCGAGAGATCCAATCGGGGAGCATCTCTCCATTATCTGCAAGCAAATAGAAAATACTAAAACTGTCCAATATGGTAATGGGCGTTGCTGTTGTTATTGTTGCTGTATTTCCATCACCGATGTTGATTTTATTCCTTCGAATATTTCATCTGGTCATCTCCCTCGAGACGCAACACCTAATTTTGCAAGTGTGTCCAGTGCGTCAGAGGACACCTGCACAGAAAGCGCGCGATATTGCTAGACCTCACTGCAATAGCATGAGTGGAGATACGGGGATTTCACAAGAGCTCTGTACTCAGATATGAATCGCATCACATTGCAATGCAAACGCATTTGGAGTGGTTATTTGTCCTTCAAACATCCCCGGAAGGGCATGAGATATATAAGAAAGCCTTGAGTGAGCGGTAATGTCGTGTGTGCATGAGTGTGTTTGTGTGCATAAGTGTGTGTGTGTGCATGAGTGTGTGTGTGTCCGGCAAAACAACCTCCTACCTCCTCGCGGTGCCGGACGGGCAACATTGTCGTGGGCAGTGCTGTGGGGGGAGGGCCAATGCCCATTGGCCTCTCCCCTCATGGCGTCTGTGACCACCACAGTGGCTAAACGGGGGCTCTGGACGGGTGCGAGGGGCTGGTAACCCCTCCACCTTCAATTAACCACCACTAAACTACGAAGTAAACATACCGCAGTCTTCGCTCGGAGGTTCGGAGAGCCGTGAGGCGCTGTAAGGATGGGTGGTGGTCGCGGGTTGCTGAGGAGATGGAGTCTGCCTCAGTGGCCCGCGATCACAAATCACTATTTAACTCCATCAAAAAAGTAACCTGCAGCGCCACACCTATTACCATCATTAGAGGAAAAAACGGTGATCCAATCTCCGACCCCCAGGAACAGGTTTGCAGATTTGCTGAGCATTTCTGTGAGGTCCTGGGGGAGGGAAAATCTCTCAGCCAGGAAAACATCATGGCACAAAGTGGGGATAACCCTGCTGAGGCTGCGGTGCCTCAAATATTGGAAGAGGTCACCCCCTGTGAGTGGCTGGCTGAGGTACCGGCTGTTGAGGAAGTACTGAGGGCGATCCGGAGTCTGAGACCAGGGAAGGCACCGGGCAGAGATGATCTCCCAGGCGAAATGCTGAGGGAGGGTGGCGTTTGTGCACAGACTGCCCTATATGACATCATAACAACAGTCTGGACCACTGGACGGGTTCCGCAGGACTGGAAGGATGCCCTGGTGGTCCCCCTCTTTAAGAAGGGGGACCGTACCGACTGTAACAACTACAGGGGCATCTCACTCCTCAGTGTGCCGGGTAAGGTCCTGGCAAGGATTATTCAACATCGCCTTGCTAGGCACGCTGAGGAGAGGCTTGCGGAGCCCCAATGTGGTTTCAGGAAAGGGTGGTCCTGCACAGATGCCATATTTTCTGTCCGTCTGCTACAGCAGAGGTGTAGGGAATTCCAAAAAGACCTACATCTCTGCTTTATTGACCTGGTCAAGGCCTATGATACCATCAGTAGGACTGGGCTCTGGGTTGTTCTTCGTGCTTTCGGAGTCCCTGACCCTCTGCTCACGATCATTAAGGACCTTCATGATGGTGAGCGGGCCCGGGTAAAACTACGTGGCCGGGAGTCGGAGCCTTTCCCTGTACACCTTGGGGTGCGACAGGGATGTCCTCTGGCTCCCACATTATTTAACATCTATTTCGACTGCGTAGTTCGTGAAGCCTTCAATAGCTGTACCGGGGGAATTACCATTTGGTACAGATATAATGGGAGGCTGATCGACGCCCGGGTGCGATCAAGGGATGGCTCCCTATTGGTCAACCACGTTATGTATGCCGATGATTTGGTAATAGCTGCTCATTCAGAAGAGGAGTTGGAGACGCTGCTGCTGAGACTGGAGCGTGCCACTAAGAGGTGGGGCCTTACCATCAGCCCCACCAAAACTAAGCACCTGCCTGGGTATTTTGTACCATCGGACACTCTGCCCCCACAACTCCCAATCGGTGATGGGGCAGTTGTGGAGAGAGTAGAGAGTTTCCCATACCTGGGCAGTGTGCTCATGACCGGCTCCAGTTTATCAGCAGAGGTCTCACTCCGAATCAGTCGAGCGGCAATATCTTTTCATCGGTTGCGTAACGCTGTGTGGAAGCTACCTGGTCTGTCGCTCCGCACGAAGCTTCAGGTCTTCTCGGCCACGGTCATTCCCTCCCTTCTCTATGCTTGCGAAACGTGGACCCCCCTAGTGGAGCATCTTCGCCGGTTGGAAACATTTAGGCTGGCCTGCCTACGATCCATCCTGGGTTTAACCAGGCTGGATTGTGTGAGGAGCTCACAAGTCCTTGAAAGATCTGGGCAAAGTCCCATCAGTGAGCTCCTCCGGCAGGCAAGGCTGCGTTGGCTGGGTCATGTAGCCCGCATGCCCAGCCACCGCATGCCTAAACAGCTTTTGTTCGGCCGGATCGAGGGGGCTAAACGGGCGCGGCACGGGCTAGAGAAGAGATGGAGTGATGTGGTACAGGAGGACGTGGAGCTGAGTGGATTTGCCGATGACTGGTACCAGCGGTGTCAAGATCGGCCTCAGTGGAGGAGGCTCGTGAAGGACGCTACTGGGCAGTTGGAGGCAGTCGCCCTCCAACAACAACGGAGGGCGGAGGAGCGACGCTCACAACAACGAGCGGAGCGCCGGGTGGCTAAAGCACAGCAAGTTGGCACAGTAGGGGGCACAGGTGGTGCATCAGCCAGTCATCTCGGTCATCTCGGTCAGTCGACCCGTGGCACCTGGGTCTGCCCCGTGACCTCCTGCCAGCGGGCGTTCGACACTTCACGTGGCCTCAAGGTGCACATGGCCTGGCACAAGCGTCGTGGTGACGTCACCGCCACTTAGTGGCGAATGGCGGTTGTTGTTGTTGTTGTTGTGTGTGCATGGGGAGCAGTAGTGCAGTAGTTAGCGCACTGTGCTATGAACATGGCGACCCGGGTTCGGATTCCCGCTCACGGCCAACACCAGTGAGGTCGACTCGACCTCAAATGAGTACCGGTGCGATGTGTAAACATCGCCACTCGGGAGACAAAGGCATGGTGCCGGCCTTAATAGGCGCTCACTAATAGCAATTGCCCCAAAAATGTTGAAGGTTATATGGGGGGTCGTTGTCTATGCGTGCATGTGCGTGAGGGTTTACACGCGCACAGCAACTGGCTGGACAAAGGTTCTCAACGGAGATGGGTCACCCTGAAGCACAGATGCGCGCGCGCTTGCAGAGCGCTCACTCGGCACGCTGCATCCCATTACACGACACCACCGTCCCCATGGCAACGCAGCCTCGTTGCACTGCAGCGCGAATGACGGCAATAGCAACCCACCGCGCTGCAATAATCCATCAGCTGGGAGGCACGGCCAACACACAAGGACCCCTTTCAGCAAAAGCACATCCATGGGACCCTATTTCCCAGTATTAAGAATAGATATAGACCCTTTCTCCCAGTATTAAGATCATATATACAGACAAATATATTAAAAGCGGAATGCTTTCTGTAATAATACACAGGCGTTAAGATGTTAAAGCACCAATTAGTCAGCTATGACAAGGCATCAAGTCTGCATTAACCACACATGCTTGTGCTTCAACGTGATCCACACATACACTTTGATAACATATCCATTGTCCTCATGTTCTTCTCTGTGAAAGAAAAATTAATACACAAAGCTGCTGGTTTGTTAAATATTTAGTAAATTCGCCATAACAAATGCTGCACCAAAAAAAAAGAAAATGCACAGCCATCGGCTCCCCGAGCATCCGCCCTGGGCTCTCCCTGCGGTCACGGCAGCGAGTGCAGGGTCACACTCGGTGCCCAACCTCCAGGGGTCACAGGAGCACTCGCCAGCAGCAGCAGCAGCCAATGACTGCAAAAGCTCTCTCAGCTGATCCCTTGCTGCACAGCGAATGACTAAGATACAGATGACGGCAAAATCTGGAAGTGAGCCCCTTTCAGTAGCTGTCAGGATTAGGATAATCCGTGACATTTTATGAAAAAAATGTTTTAAGATGCTAGAATATTGAGCACGATGGCATTTTAAGCAAAGTGCATTTCCCAACACGAGTGGAATATTTGTTACATATATGCAATATGCATTGCATGTCAATGCAGAAGACAGTATACTGTACGTGCACATACGATGCGTGTGTGTGCGCGTGCGGTACCCACCACAAAGTTGAGGTCATCGTAGCCATTTGCAAGCAGCTGTGCCTCATACTGGGGCAGTCCAAGCGCGTCCAACCACTGGCCCACACTGCTTCGGCCCCCTGCGCCACCGGCACCCCCTGCATAGGGCACACGCCGGTACGCGCCGTCCATGCGATAGCATTGGCACTCCGCTGGCGACAACTGACAGTGCCACATCCCCGCCTACGGCTTGCACGCACACTCGCAGTCGCACGTGCACGCGCGCACACACGCAAGAGCTCTGACTACGCACACCCCTCTTCTTTCCGATCTCCCGGTTTTTACCCCCCCCCTCCACTCCCTTTCTCCAGCTGCTGGACCGTTCCCTCCTTAAGGGTCACCGCCGTTTGCCGCAACGATGCCGCTGGGGACGAAACCGCTACCGACTTTGTTGCACCGCATTGCTACGTATCGAAGGCAGAAACGAACGGCGTGCGCGTTATCGCTGGGTCTGCGATTGCCGGGGCGATGTCATGAGAACGCGCGCTCGCGCCTGCCTGTCTGCCTGCCTTCCTGCCTGCGCAGTGTTCCCGCACGTGTGCGATGCTGCGCGTGATGCCGCGCGGCTAGACCGCGCGGGGCGCACGAGAGAGGCTGCGCGTGCGCGCGCACGCACAACAGACATTACGCTCCTGCGTGCGTGCGGCGCCGCGTTTATGTATGCGTGCACGACAATGTTACGCGCGTGTGCGTTAAAGGATAAAAATAGAACGCGTGTCACGGTGTGCTCCAAGCCCCCTCATTTTGACGCCACATTATATCCATCCACGACTTAAGCAAACTTCAAATTACTACTCATTAATACCTTGCAGAGACTGTAAGCATGTCTCATAAAGGCATAAGCAAAACATATTTGGCATCTCATTGGGCTCTTACATGGTGAAATAAATGTAAGACAAAGATTTTTTTTTGTAATGGTATTTCATCATTACAGTTTTCCATCGTTTGTCATATTTTCCCTTCGCCCAAATTTTCACCAACCTTGGAGTACCAGCAGTTGGTTTGTATATTCTATTTTACGGTTTTATATTCAGATTAAGGTAACAAAAATTTGTAATCACCCAACTGTTTAATAATATGGAAAGCGCAGTGTTTACAGCAGAGGTGGGACAAAGTCATTGTTATGCAAGTCCAAGTCGAGTCGCAAGTCATCAAATTCATGACTCGAGTCTGACTCGAGTCCAAGTCACATGACTCGAGTCCACATCTCATAGGTGGGACAAAGTCATTGTTATGCAAGTCCAAGTCGAGTCGCAAGTCATCAAATTCATGACTCGAGTCTGAATCGAGTCCAAGTCACATGACTCGAGTCCACACCTCTGGTTTACAGCGTGTGCCTTGCAGTCACACAGTTGCCAGTTCACATCCCGGTCAGGGGTCAACCCTGCCCTTCATCTATTTGGTGACAAAGTGAGTGGCTTTTAGTGGGAGATTAACAGTCATTGCATTTTGTAAATTCACGCCTGCTATAGGAATGTGGAATTCCATGTTTGGCTCAGTGAACGAAATGTCCTGCATAGGTATTTTGAAACATTTATAGGCTACATGAACACGTGGCAATAGAATGTACGTCTACAATCATATCATTGTTTTACATTCGTCACACAATGCGACACACGTTAGGAGATGCAGGGCAATCTGAGGATGTTGACACTCCAACTCTTGCAACTCTGTCCTCCCCCCGGACCGAAATAACTAAAATTGTATCACCGAGTAACCAACCAAGAGGTGAAACAAGGAAACCTTTGCAAAAACAATAAGGACATAATGGTAGGTTTTTACCCTTTTAACTGGTACAAAACTGACACCTTTATTCAAGGCATCATGTTTGCAATGACCACAACACAAGTAGTCAATAAAGCAAACAAAAAGAAGCAACTCTGATAAGGATAATAATATGCACTGTCCTTGAAGTTGATTGGCCCACACCCGAGACGGCTTTCTTTAGAGCCTAGTCCCCATTGGTGTAGGGCCAGATGACACCAGAAGGCGTACAACTCAAAAACAGTGCAATATCAGAGTATTGAGAGTTCGGGGTAAACATTTACACTATGAGATCTCTTTTACCAGTAGCAAAATATAATGGTAGGTTTTTACCCTTTTAACTGGTACAAAACTGACACCTTTATTCAAGGCATCATGTTTGCAATGACCACAACACAAGTAGTCAATAAAGCAAACAAAAAGAAGCAACTCTGATAAGGATAATAATATGCACTGTCCTTGAAGTTGATTGGCCCACACCCGAGACGGCTTTCTTTAGAGCCTAGTCCCCATTGGTGTAGGGCCAGATGACACCAGAAGGCGTACAACTCAAAAACAGTGCAATATCAGAGTATTGAGAGTTCGGGGTAAACATTTACACTATGAGATCTCTTTTACCAGTGGCAAAATATAATGGTAGGTTTTTACCCTTTTAACTGGTACAAAACTGACACCTTTATTCAAGGCATCATGTTTGCAATGACCACAACACAAGTAGTCAATAACTACACAAGTAGCAGGGTGTGGGCCAATCAACTTCAAGGACAGTGCATATTATTATCCTTATCAGAGTTGCTTCTTTTTGTTTGCTTTATTGACTACTTGTGTTGTGGTCATTGCAAACATGATGCCTTGAATAAAGGTGTCAGTTTTGTACCAGTTAAAAGGGTAAAAACCTACCATTATATTTTGCCACTGGTAAAAGAGATCTCATAGTGTAAATGTTTACCCCGAACTCTCAATACTCTGATATTGCACTGTTTTTGAGTTGTACGCCTTCTGGTGTCATCTGGCCCTACACCAAAGGGGACTAGGCTCTAAAGAAAGCCGTCTCGGGTGTGGGCCAATCAACTTCAAGGACAGTGCATATTATTATCCTTATCAGAGTTGCTTATTTTTGTTTGCTTTATTGACTACTTGTGTTGTGGTCATTGCAAACATGATGCCTTGAATAAAGGTGTCAGTTTTGTACCAGTTAAAAGGGTAAAAACCTACCATTATATTTTGCCACTGGTAAAAGAGATCTCATAGTGTAAATGTTTACCCCGAACTCTCAATACTCTGATATTGCACTGTTTTTGAGTTGTACGCCTTCTGGTGTCATCTGGCCCTACACCAAAGGGGACTAGGCTCTAAAGAAAGCCGTCTCGGGTGTGGGCCAATCAACTTCAAGGACAGTGCATATTATTATCCTTATCAGAGTTGCTTATTTTTGTTTGCTTTATTGACTACTTGTGTTGTGGTCATTGCAAACATGATGCCTTGAATAAAGGTGTCAGTTTTGTACCAGTTAAAAGGGTAAAAACCTACCATTATATTTTGCCACTGGTAAAAGAGATCTCATAGTGTAAATGTTTACCCCGAACTCTCAATACTCTGATATTGCACTGTTTTTGAGTTGTACGCCTTCTGGTGTCATCTGGCCCTACACCAATGGGGACTAGGCTCTAAAGAAAGCCGTCTCGGGTGTGGGCCAATCAACTTCAAGGACAGTGCATATTATTATCCTTATCAGAGTTGCTTCTTTTTGTTTGCTTTATTGACTACTTGTGTTGTGGTCATTGCAAACATGATGCCTTGAATAAAGGTGTCAGTTTTGTACCAGTTAAAAGGGTAAAAACCTACCATTATATTTTGCCACTGGTAAAAGAGATCTCATAGTGTAAACAATAAGGACTTGAGATATCACGACCAAACTGAAGAATTGAGGTGCATACAGAAGATTCGATTAAAATAAGATTACCAAATAAAATTACATTTAGACGATTATCACGGTTGGCTTTGTACGCTGCGAAAGAAGTTCAACATACATACATACATACAACCAAAAGTATATGCACATAATCCCAACCAACCATGAGATGTATCTTGTGCGGTCATATGAAATATGCACAAATATGGGGCAGTGTGTGTGTCTGTGCGTGTGCATACATACATACAAGCATACGTGTGTAGGCCAGTGTAGGGTCATGTCTGTGACTGTACGTGTGTGTATTACCAAAATATCTCTACTTATAGCAACTGTAACCTACATTGTAGGGTACCAGCCCAAGGGGAGACTTGCCTGAATGATTAATGTTCCTTGGGACAGTTTCCTTGGTGATGCCGGCATCTATTGAGCTCATAATTTTGTCAATCTGTAGGGAATAAAAGGGGCATTTAAGAAGATGGAGATTGAATAAGAGGCAAGGTGAAAGTACATGATTGAGCAACATGAATGCAAGGTCAGTTGTATCATCTGCACACCAGGTTAAATTCCATTATTGTATGCACACAAGCTTTTTGTCATCTGCTCACGGATTGTCAATGTGCACGGAACCGTAATGTCAATTAGTGCTGCTGTTATCAGTTAGCACACAAACTGTAATTGTTCTCAGCGCATTGTTTAATCGGTATAATGTAAGCAGCGTTGTGTTCATAGTGGTGACCGTATGTGATGCTGTGCTGCACTTTACGTGCCAGCTAGTCTATTTTACGTAAACAATAACGACAATTTGTAAAGCGCCGAAACGTCGCAAAGCCATTACAATCACCGACACACAACCATGAATGTTGTGATTATCATCAACCACATAACCACCGCATTATCCAAATTTCCAAAAAACTCTCTGTACAGACAACCGTGCTTGATTTTGACACAAGTGCAAATTATGATTGTTAAATGGGAAAGCCTAGTGTTAATCGCTTGTTGCTCTACGCCTTCTAATTAGGGGAAGTGAAACATCTTGCAATCATGTCTTAACAACGGCGAGCACACATTCATGCTAGCAGTCCAAAATATCCCCCTGTAAAAAGCAACGCATCACATTCATAATAAATGAATTCATCATATTCTGTTCGAAGGATCGCAAACCTGCAAATGACTGTGTGCATGTTTGATGTGGTTTAAAGCAGTGTTACTATGTAAATGTATTTTTATTTATGACTGGTAGGAACAGGACCAAAATTGGGAAGCATATTTCCTAAAATCGCGAGATCATTTCTATTATTCAAGCCTTCGTGCGGATAAGAGGAGTGCCCCGGATTCTGGAAGTGGTGAAAAATACATCGATTTCTTAGTCTTTCCATGGCTATGATGATGTGACATCATCCTATTACCTGCGTTACTTTTAAAATTGACCATCTGGATAAACTAAACCATGCACAAAAAAGAGGTAATATGTTCTGCCATTTACACAGCCCCTATTATATTGGATAATAAGAGTTGTACTGAATTAATAATACATATTTATTTAGTTGTATTTCTAACATGTATTTGAAAAGGATGAAAACTGAGTAATAAGAAGACAGCAGGTGAAAAAAGGCTTCTCTTGAAAGAAATACCTGGGAAAAATACATGGTACAAAGGTAAGCAAGAATGTGTCAAAGCACACAAGCAACACATTAAATATTTACATCAAAAATACATATTCACGTGTAAGGAATACCGTAACCTGGGCTCTAATTTTCAAATGTTAATAATAGCGTCGAGATGCTTCTCATGTAGATTTTTTTGTGGTGCCAAAGGTTTAAAAAACTGATGGCGAGTCAGCAAAATGTTACGAGAACGTGAAGGCCGATTCCTGACACAGCTGGACACGTGTTCAAAAGAATTCCACGCTTTTTGTTATTTAGGCATTCAAACGCCAATGGGAGACACACGAACGCCCCAACAGAGGAACGTCAAGGAAAGAAAGGGTAAAAGCTGAATTAACTTAACACTCATTATTTATTTTGGAGCATGAAGTGAAGGTTAACCTTGAACCACCCTTAAATGCAACAAAACTGAAACCTTTTTTAACGAGGAATCATGTCTGCATTAACCACAATACTTATGGTCAGAATGCAAACAAAAAACATACTCTGATAATATATGCATTGCCTTGCATTGTCCTTGAAACTGATTGGTCCACACCAGAGACAGCTTTCTTTTGAGCCTCATCTCAATTGGTGCTAGACCAGAGGATGCCAAAAGGCGTACAGAAAAAACCCTATTATTATATTTTGGTACTGACAAAGGAGGTCTAATGATGAAATTAAAATATAAATAATTACGATTCCCACCCCCGCATGGATACGATTTGGTACTTCTTCGTGCTGGGAGTACAACACAAAATGGATGAGGCAGTTTTACACCAACATTAAGGACACAATGGTTCAAGTAATTAACCTTGAGGACCACTGCGATTTGGGTGGCATGTAAATTTAAACTTCTTGGTTCCCGGTGTGTCCTCGGCTCAGCATGTCCCTCGTACAATTCACCACAGATTTTTGGGTTTGGTCATAATGATCCTGCCAAAATTAGTCATTAAGAAGCCTCCGCCACACAAAGCAGCCAAACAAATTAATCGTCACGTGTACAAGCTTTTAACACTCCAATGATTATAGTTTGCAGGGCGCCGGGAAGTTTAAACACGATTCTCACCAACAAATTTAACGATTCGTCAAACATCATCAGGTCAACATCCAGGAAGTCAGAATGACAAATCCAGAAAGTCATAATCTGACAAAAGAACTTGAGCGTAGAGATCGTGGAACTCAAAATGCAAGCCACACTTTTAACTACATATGCCGACAGCTTTTGCAGGACGCAAATAATTTGAATGGATTTGTTCTTTGACCTAAAAGTGTACCAAAGCACCTTCAGGGGTTTGCAAGATTGGAATTCATGTTGAAAGAGAATATTCCTGAAAGTTGAAAGACGCAAACTACGTCTCACATGATGATGTTAAACCTGAACAATTACTAAATTAGCATCAACAGCAAGAGCAGCAAAAGCAACAGCAAAAGCAAATCAACAGCAGGCGCCACAGAAATTACGTGGCCATCAACAGCGCAGCAGCAACCATAGCAAGGGGTGAAGGAGATATTTTAGGCCAAGGCAGGTTTTGGGAGCAATAGGTCGGGGAGCTGGTCACCATGAGCTCCACGATACAGACACCACCACATAGTGGTGAATCTGATTAATTATATATTGATTATATTAATTGGAATTAAAAAATGTACATTCATTAATTGAATGTTTTTTTATTAACTTTTAAAATTTCAGCACTGCCACCCCCCCCACCCACCCCTACTCCCCTCAAGAAGTTTCTATAGCTGCCTCTGGCCCCCGTATTGCACCAACTAAACGATTGTGGCAGCGGGTTGGACACCGATGCACAGAATGGCAATAATAGCCGCGATTGAAAAACACAACAGCTCTCCACGCACCCAGGCACCAGCGAAGGCTGTGGAGCTGAGATTGCCTCCCCTCTCAACCAATTAAAAACAAACAAAACACGAATGGTACGTTCTGCGGCTATGGCGTCACACTGGCAATGACTCGCTTGCATCATCAGCCAGTCAGTAAGGTAATTCCAGAGAAAACACCAACTGGACACCTCAGGGCTAACTGAACACCATAAAATGCTCGGTGCGATAACCGTAGCTGGAAGGGTGGATTCCTAGTGTGGCGGTGTCTGCGTGTGTTAGCTTCGCAAGGTTCAGAGGTGAGCACTCCAAAAATGTTACACGATGACAGCACAGACACCGCCACTTTACACTGGGTACCCCGCCAAAGCCAGTCACCCCGGTGGCACGGTCTAAAGGCCAACACCAGCCAGATGCAAATTTAATGTGACTCACGGCAGGAAGCGCTGTTTAACCAAAGCTAGTTTCCATGGCAGGCCTCGGTGTCAAGCCTATAACGCTTGATGGAAGAGTGGGTCTTGTGCAGACTTTAGGAGTTGGTACGGAGCCTGCTGAAGCTCAGGAAGTGGAGACTGTCCTCATATCCTAATTTTCCATAAATATGTTAAATTCCTCTGTTGATATGCCAATTCCTTTGTCAAGGCGCCCTTCCCTCCTCTAACCCAGCTTAGATATACGCTGCCAAGCCTGGTGGTGTTTCATTCAGACGCTGTCTTTCCGACAGACCTGTTCTTCACCTGAGGACGGCTGCTTGCGCTGTGGCCGAAACGTCGTGAGAATTGTATTTTATTGGTTAATTTTTTTTATTTTATTATTTCCCTTCTACGTGACTTTACCGAAAGAACCAAGAAGATGAATCCCTGCAGTCACGAAAGCTTTAAATCAAAATTTGTCCTCAAGGAGTTGGCCCTAAAAGACTCCAGAGCTTGCTCATGTCTTAGGTCATAACAAAACTGGGATGGCATTCCCAGATCTACAGACTGGTCTACCATGGGTGTGGGGAAAAAAATAACCAGAGGCCCTTTAAGGTCGACAGAGCTCAACATGGAAAAAAAAATAGGCTCTTTGGAGAAATCAATAAAATTGTGCTACTCATCCCAGTAATAATAAAACAAAATGTCAGCCTGATGATGCGAGTTATTTGAACGTGCAACGTCATCACCGTGTGATAAACGGTCCTGTGTTGTTTGTTTTAAATAGGGGGCAGGAAGCCAGAGTGCACAGCCTATGTAGTGTGTATCAGTGCCGTGATGACGCCACCGCCACTTCGTGGTGAACGGTCGTCGTCGTTGTTGTTGTTCTCCACGTTCACCACTGCGTACTTGCAGTTTAAATACATTTTTCTTCGTTAAACCCATGATTGCAAATTAATGCATCGGCGTCTGATAAGTTGCCACTATCATTTAGGTATTGTCTGTGGAAGTGTAGCAAACCACAAAGTAACAAAATAAATAATACATTTTAAGAAAAGGGTTTAACAAAAGAATTGGGAACACGGAGAAAGAAGAGGGGCATGAGGATTGGTGACATGCAATGTGGGATGGCAATTATGGATGAGTGCGAGATTGAATAAAGATCACTGAATAAAGGCATGTGAGGCTACAGGATGTGACGAGATCAGATATGCAGTGGAAGGTCGAGTGGGGATGGGGCGACTGGTTAAATGAGTGAAAGAGTTGTCATTTTATCTGGATTTTGCATGTATATAAAACAAGTGTATTTGATGCGTTAATCGTTGAATCCTTCTGTAGATCCGTAGGCCATGTGTCTGAGATCCTGCTACATAAAAATCTGGACAAATTAGCCTCAATGGAATAGAAAATGCATTCCACCACATTTAAGCACACACTAAAATAACTGCACGGCTCACTCGAGTGCAGCCTGGTTTACGAGTCTAATTTTCTACCATCATTTAACAGTGTAAAACACAAATAGTTTATATGCACAGATTGCTTACCCATATAGAAAAATGAAACAATGCATCTTCCCCCTGATCATGTATGTGTTACTGTCCTCAACTGTCTGGGACCACCTCTCAAGTCCTCTGCACGACTCCACCACCCTGTTCACAGCTTGAGGACTTCCTTTGCACAGGACCGTCTCTTCTAGATGGCTTCTTCTTATTAAGGAAGCCCTCTTGTCTTACCCTCTCCCCATGTTCACCTCTCCCCCTGACTTCTCCCTTCTTATTAAAATATGAATTCCCTCTACTTCCCCACAATCTAATAATAATGTCTTCCTTCGTGTTATTTTTTTTAGACAGTTGCTGAGCACAAGCCGAAAGGCCCAACACGGCAATCAGCCGTCACGCAATAAAGTCTTGAAATGAAGTCGCTTTTAGACGATGTATACATCTGTACAAGTAGCCACGTACTATGTACACGTGTGATATTTAACACAAGTGTTTAGCAGTCTGGACCTGAACTCTTTAATACACCCTGATCTCCCCCAGGCACACATACACTGGCACTCCAGCCCAACTTATTGACAATAAACAATAAATCAATCCAATTAGATGCAAATAAATATCATTATCCTATACAATTACCACATATATATGCAACACTACTGGCCCCCACATGTCCCCAAAGCATATTGGCATGAATATCATTCCAGCGTAATTTTTTGACAAAAACACGGAAAACCAATTAGTCGCATTACAAATTTCAAGAATTAAGAGGTCATACATATGTTAAACACTAACCCTAAAATACTTTAGACATTACCACTACTGTACCCTAGATACCACACCAATCCATAACTGCAAGAATACACATGTACCTGACCCAAAACACTTAAAGCGAACCAATTACATGGACAACAGGCTCAGTCGAGCACGTATTTAACAACTGCCCTACCCACGTTTAAGTGCGCATAACGAACAACGTAAAATATAACGATCACCGTGAAACGGTAAAACATGAAAAAGGCATGATGTGAAACGTGAAGACAATGCAAGGGGGGGGGGGGAACGGGGGGGAGGAACGGGGGGGGGGGGGAATGGGGGGGGGGAACGGGGGGGGGGGGAACGGGGGGGGTAATAAAAAAACAGAAACTGCTCGTCACGTACCTCCTCCCACTCTTTCGTAAATGAAGGGGTGCGTGGAGGTCCCCGCCGTCCACCCCCCCTGCGCGCGTTCCCCCACCCTCCTCCTCGCCTCTCGTACGACACCTCATCTTCCGAGCAGCTCTTTCCGTTGTGAGCGGCCGACTCGGACGGCATGATCAACAGGTCGGAGTCTGACTTGGAAATGTTCCGCGTCAACTCCAACTCAACGAGGCACCTGGGGGAGCGCGTCCGCCCCAGCGAGTGGAAGACACTCGTGCCCTCCGCGGTTGCCGCAGCCTGATTGACCAGCGTGTGAAACACAGTTTTGTACGTGACTGGGTGGCCGTTCTTGCACTTCCCCGAGGCGGTGTTGGCGTTAAGCTGATCGAGGCGGGCTGCTGTGCAAGGGCCAGAAGAAGCCGAGTCAGCGAGCGGCCGTGGCGACCCTCGACTGAGGTCCGCTTGAACCCGGGCTGTCTGGGAGGACCCGTGCAGGAGGCCCGCAAACTCGACGGGGAAGTTCGCCTGGTTGGAAACTGCCGCCTGCCTGGACAGACTGGACTGGCTGAGTGTGACAGGTACGTCCGAATGATTTGGCCACTCACGGCCTGGCAACGGCAGTGGCGGCTCCACAGGCCCTGAACAAGGGTTTTTTCCACCTACACGCGCCACACGCACAGGACAAGCCGGCCCGGCAAGCCACCCACGGCAAGCCACCACGCACACAAGGCAACATGCGAGCCAACGTGCAAGGCAACAAAACAAACACAAAACACACACAAGCTATCACAACACGGGCAATCATCAGAGAAGCCATGACCATAACAGGTCCCTCTTTATGAAGAAGAAAAAAGAACAGCTGCAGCAATGGATGTTGAGCAACATGCAGCAGCTCAACTGGTCTCAGGGTCATATAGCCAGCCCTCACCTCTGCTGGACTGGACGATCCCCTTTTCATCCCCGAGTGTCCCGGACCCCCGAGGTTCGTCTCCTTTTTTCTCCGTCACTCCAAACAGAGACTTTCTCTGCCTAGGCTGTAAATAAATAAATACAACACAAAAACATTACCTTCAAGCAGCTTAGCGCCGTTGACCGAAACCGCGGCTCTCAAAATAGGTGACGCGCCAGCTGTTGTCACACGCCGACACTATCTCTCACCTGCGGGCGGATGACGCTCTGAATGTTGTGCACAGCGGTGTCTGGAGACGGTGGCGAATAGTCCGGGCTGGACAAATCCCTCAGCTCCTCTGCGCGTAGACCACCAGTGGGAGAACATCAATAAGAAAGGAACCAAGGGGGGAAGAGGATTTAAAGCAATGGCTTAAATTGCAGACGACAAGACCCTTGCGCAGTGTGCAAATGTCCTTGTTTAAAAATAACATGTTTTGTGACAATGTAATTCTCATGGCTGATTATAATGATAGGATGAAAATTATAAAGGATGACAATGATGATGAGATGTATTATCCTTGTTAACGCAGGAAAACCTCACCGAGTCTCCACTTTTTTTCTCAGGACGGTCCTGCCAAGTTTTCTCAGTCGTGGGCGATGTAAAAATTTGGAATCCAAATTTACTTATTTTCAGGTAATTTTTGCAGCACTGGGATGTTTGACCAATGCATTGTACATTTTTGTTGTTGTTTTTTGAGGCTACTCATACTAATAATGTGTTTTTTGCCATCTACAGCCTGCCGATACCACGGCTGCCACCATATCTGGCGCACTCCCCTGCACCACTTCACTACGGTGCACCACACCACTACAACGATTCCACACTTGGTGGCAAATTCATCCTCCTATTCACGTTCATCCAGGGAAAATGTTGTGGATAATAGCACGAGATTTCCCCTCATATGCAAATGTTCATGCTCGCAAACAGCACCCGCACCGCCCAACACCAACCGTATTAAACAACAGCGGTGTTTAGTCAGAAAGTGATCATGACTCCTGCCAAAGAAATATGGGACTCTCTCCACTGGTTGAGCACTGGCAATGGAGAGACACTCAAAATCTTAATTTTTATTTTCAACTCGAGGAGAAATCCGATGAGCTCTGAAACTCTTTGTTTTACATATATCCAGTAGGGGCATGACGTCACAACATTTACAACAACACAAAAAAACACAACAGGAGTGCAAAGTAGAGGAAAGGTAAACAAATCACTTAAAAAAAAATATATATACAAATAAAAACTAAACACTGTCCCATGCGTGCTTGCTTGCTTGAACAAGGAGAGACTTTTAAAACGTCTTTCAACGGTGAGCAAGTGCCTGCCTGCAGGTGAATGCGGGAAGAGAAACCCCTTACCTGTACTGGGTGGTAAGTCCAGGGTGAGCGTGGGGAGGCCTCGGGACTCGGCGCTTGCCAACAGTTCATACGGGTTCTCGTTCCCACCCCACCCAATGTCACAGCCCTCATCGCGTGCAGACGATCTCCTCTGTACAATCACGCACAAGAGACAAATGTCCCCCCCGCCCCCCCAATATAGCCTTAACAGACTGTTGGGACAAGTGCTGTTAGCTAGCACCAATCAAGGATGTAATTGCCTCTTGGGAAGAATTTCATAATCAAGCCATTGCCCTTCAGTGCCATTCTTAAGCTGTGATTGCAGTACATTGAACAGAACTTAGCTAGGCTATAAGCGAAGCTTCTTATATATATATGAACTGCAATGTGTCAATTACACAGTTGTTTAGATTTTCTGACAAAGCAATCTCATACACAAACCAGCACAAGTACAACAATATTGATAACATAGTTCGAAATTTTAATTTAACCCATGGAAAAAAAAGGTAAAATATGTCATCATATCTATGGGACCTTTTTGCACAGTATCAAGATGATGTTCACCTATTGGCATTCTCTGGTCTAACACTGGTGAGGCAAGGCCATAGAAGAAGGCCGTCTCTGGTGCAGGCCAAATCAGTTTCTTAGAGCATGCTTGTTTGCATGTCTTGCCACGGAGTACGTGTGATTAATGCAGACTTGGGATGCTTTGCAAAAGTTATATATATTTGGTGTTTGAACATCTTAACACATGTTTTTTATTGCCACAAAGGATAAAGCCTATTCTTATATATGTCATCATGATTACAGGATACGGCTTATTACAGTGCATCCCAACCATGTGCCGTGCAGCACTTTCTCAGGCGCCATTCACTTGCTCAGCTCTGCTCACAGTTGCAAGTCACCATCCCTACTCATGTCAATCACCGGGTCGCACCCACCCACCCACCATCCGTTTCATTCATCTACAGTCTTCTCCCTCTCCCCCACACACCTGATGCCCATCACCCATGAGGCCAACTCACCTGAGCAGAGAGTCCTGACATGTCAACCTCAGTGTCCGCTTCCTCCTCTGGTGGTGGGTTTGCAGGGGGAGGGGGCCGTGTGCGCTGCTGAAAGAAAGGGCAAAGATTCCGAGCGTGCATGTAGCCCCGTGGACTGCTTGGGCAAGCGCGAGTAAGTAACCATCCATAATATAAGTTTTATTTTTGTCGTTAAACCCGCCATCACCCGACACAGCCAAAACAGTAAGGTCTGTCACGGCAACAGAACGTGGTCAATTTGTTACCGATACAGCACGCCGGTGTGTTGGAGAGCAAATCCACAACATTTAAAATTCCGAGTTAATTACAGTCTCATCAGGCGACAGCCAGATTTGTGGAAACGTTTGAAAGCAACCAGTTTTTATTTCGTGCAATTATAGGTTAATGTAATTTGTTGTTAATAACCCTATTTAAATTATGTATACCGGCCCGTGGCTTTGCAACAAAAATGCTCGAGTAGTTTGCGAGGCAACTTAAAACAGCGAGCCGTGGACACCTTTGGTCATTGGCACTTTTCAATGCGTGTGTATGCAAGCTGAAATTACTTTAGATAATATTTATATTTGAATACTGTGACCTTGTTGTTAAGTACATTCATCACACTGAAAAAAACATGCATTTTCAGTTTAAGACAGACAGTTGAGATGAATTTAAGCTATAAAACTACTCTTAAATCCTACGAAACAATACTTTGGGGCTCAAACCATATGGAAGCATAATATTAACATACTCTTCAAAATATATAACTGGTCATCCACACATATGTACTTTATTGTGCATATATAAAAGTTCAAGCTCTTATTACCTTCACAAATAAAATTGCTGCCCAACTCTACACAGCCAAGATGCCGTTTGCTAATTCTACCCCACGTCCAGCAAAACGCTCTTCCCCGCCCTCGCGTGGCGAGCGCTGTCACCTTGCTGAGGCCATCCTCATCGGTGTGATCAAGGGATGTGGAGGAGTTGGAGAGGGCATTGCAGAGGCTCTCGTAGAGAAAGTCCCCACTCTGCTCAGGGTTGCTCGGCCTCCTTTCCCCTACCCTCTTGTGCTGCTCACCACCCACTTCCGTCATGGGCCTCGTTGAAGCCGATTTGTCCTTCGGCCAATGGTCTAGGAACAAACAGGAGTTAAAAAATACCATTTACACAATGGAAGTTACCTTCAATATCACTGAATAACAGCATCACTATACCCAACTATTATCCATTACCTGCACTTTCCCCACGCAGCAGGGCAGAGATTTGCAAGGCCTTCTGGGACCGGTGCTCCCCCAGGATGTCCAGCGCCGTCTTGCTCTGCTTGTCTCGGATGTTCACATTGATCCCTGCAGCACGGCCACACAAACCACCCGTTAAGATGCAACGGTGGCAGAACGTGAGTGCTCGGTACCGTGTCAAGCGATTAACTCATGTACGGCCAAGCATACGGCGGGGTCGAGGCCCGGGGCTCTCGATCAGAACGTTTAAAGTTCAAATCCCAGTCGAGCGTGGACGCAGCCCTTCATCTCTCAGGGGTTGATACAATTACCATTTAACAGTGGTTGGTCCCACACAGACTTTCCACCAATGGTTCAGGTATATAAAAAGTAGTGAGAGTAACGTCTTTAACTTCATTATTTATTGGCTCGTGGCATGGTGGCATCCGTGCCGCATTACGAAGGTGTCAGGCTGGACATGACAAAGAAAAAGTGTGGCATGGCCAAGTGTAGTGTGGCTTGGTGTGGCATCGCTGCGTATCAGGGCGCATTGTGGGTAAATTTGTGACGTAGCAAGGTGCGGTGTCACGGTGACGTCAGCGATGTCTCGCTCACCGGCTTCTAACAGCAACCTCACGACGTCGACCCGGCCAAAGAGCGCAGCCTCGTGGAGAGCACTGCCCTTCTCGCTCTAACCACACACAACCGCCAGCACAAGCACGTGTCACAATGCTGCTACTGCACGCCGCAGCACCAGCAAGCATGATTAATCATTACTGCACAGATCATGACATTCCCAAATGTCAGAAAATCAGACTCCCACTCGTGAGATTTCCAAGTGAGATTCCAGCCATATTGATTTAATCACCGTTATAATTGTTTTTTTCTGTAAGCACCACCCTACAGGTTAGCCTACAGGAGAACTAGTCCCTGCCATAGCAGTGTGGCAGTGAAACAATTGGTTTAGAACTATCAGTGGAGATGAGCAGTGCACAATACTCATTGAAGAATGGGGAAACTTTAACTACTCATAGACATCTGCCATATTTATACAAACGCACACACGTAGTAGTTATGCTGTTACCATCTGCATATCTGTCGTATAAATGATCAGTATGTGCTATGCAACCAGTTCCACCTGGCAGTGAACGTTTTACCCATGAACGCCAAGACAATCTTCCCCATCTGGAAAACATTTCCACGCTGGACCAACCATGTTGTTCTTTTTTTGTTGTCCTTTCCCCACACCTCCGATTAGCATGGTTGGCTACGTACAGTGCGAAAGAAGTTCAACATATACACAACCATCACCGGTTTACTCTCAGGTACTCGAGGCACTTGCACTTTTTGGCCATGTTTATAAATCTCTCCGGTGAAAGCTCCACAATGGGCATCGACGTGAACTGTTGTGGATAACCTCCGTAAAGCTTTACCCAAAACCGCCCCAACTACAGCGGCTTCCTCCACGGACGGAAATCCACGCTTTCGCCTCGCGAGAATGAGACGTATAAGAAAGACTCGCAGAAATTCTTCCAGTTCCCGACGTAAAAACTCACTCGCGCTGTTTCTGCCATGCCGAAGTCACTTGTTAAACAACGAAAACGATTTGAAAGCCGAGTGTTAAAATTGTCAGCAGTCAGCATTTAAGTCAGAAAAGTCAGTAACTGACAACACATGAATCAGGCTCTATGCACATACACACGCCAATCTAGAGTTCACATACACTCGGTAAATATACAGCCCGATTCACACATGACTCCTAAAGTGTGTGTGTGTGATAAAAAGTGCCATATTTATAAAGGTGTTAGCCACGTGACGTGCTTTGTGCTGGCTATATTTGGCTTCCTGATAGCAGCACTGACCGACACCCAGCAGCAGCAACAACAGCAGCAGCAGCAATCCTATGAGGGCGGCCGGAATCTCAACCCCCTGCGAGCGACAATGTCCGTCGCGTGCGCGGCCGGCCTGCCCCCCTCACCTGGATGTTGACATCCATGCCAGCCTCTAGCAGCACCTGCACGGTACCCGTGTGGCCGTTGCGAGCGGCCAGGTGCAACGGAGTGTGCTGCTTGGTGTTGCACGCCAGGAGGTTAGGGTGGGAGCGGGTGAGCAGCGTCACCACGTCCAGGCGGCCGTACAGGGCCGCCAGGTCGAGGGGCGTCTCGAAGCGCGCGTTGCGCATGGTGGGGTCGGTGAGCTCCTCCAGCAGCAGGCGCACCACCGCCGTGTGGCCGTACTGCGCCGCGCAGTGCAGCGCCGTCTCGTTGTCGTGGTTCTGTGGGCGCGCGAGAAGACTTGAAATTGTGAAGCGCATTCATAATGACAATGATGACAATCAACACAATTTCTAACACGCACATATTCTGCGAAACGGACGCGGAGTTCGATTGGGAAGTCGGAGGCGCTGATCCAGCCTGGACAGGTGAGAGCCTAGACGGATGAGAGCTGGACAGGTGAGAGCCTGGACAGGTGAGAGCCTGGACAGGTGAGAGCCTGAACAGGTGAGAGCCTTGAGTTGCCGCTTGGAGCTGGATGGTGCTTGGAAGCTGCGCATGTGCAATGGGAGAGCGTTCCAGAAAGCTGCTGGTGTAGCTATGGAGAAACGCGCACACGACGGACATTGTCGCTCGCAGGGGGTTGAGATTCCGGCCGCCCTCATAGGATTGCTGCTGTTGCTGCTGTTGCTGCAGGGTGTGTCGGTGACGAATTGGCACGTTCTGTTTACGTGACAACCCTTACTGGTTGGCTGTGTCGGATGGTGGCGGGTTTTAACGACACATTTATATATTTACGCGATCTAACCCAAAAACCTTTGTTATGGCAGTTCTGGTTCTATTTGGACGTGTGCACACATGGAGATTGGAGTGCTTTTGTAAAAAAAAAAACATGTGGCAATGAAAAGCAGTATTCCAATGTGCCTCACAAGGAAAGATTTCAATCAGAGCCGTATTCCCTGCTATGATGCCTGGATCGGAAGCATGGGCACTGAAAAAATAAAATGGAACGATAGATGCAAAAAACACGACGGAGTGCGGAGATATGCGTGCTGCGAATTACGCCGATGGAGAGAAACAAAAACACCCTGGGGATCATCGAGAAAAGAAAAGAAAATTAAAGGCACATTGACTGTTAAGACTAGTAGGTCGGCTTGGGCAGGACGCATTGTCAGAAGGGATGGGGCAAGACTCGTGAGAGATTGGAAACTAAGAGGGAACAACCGCCACGGAGATGGAGCGATGTGCTTAACTCATGTGCAGCGATGGCATTGCAACGAAGTTTGGAGGTCTTCATTCGCCATTGGATAGATCGTGGCTGTTGATGATTGATGATGATATGGACAGGTTTGAATGGAACGCTTGGTAAGACAGTACATCATAAAGCGTTGAGATTCCTTGAGGGATATTGACACATCTAGTTGTTGGCCATTAACCTGCTCCACAACCCGCAGAGGGTTTGAATATATTTAAGTTTATGCATGCCCCATAAATATTTATAACCTGCTTTTATCTTACTGTTGAATAATATCAAAGTGGAAGCTTAACAAAAAAAGCATGCAGACTCTGTGATATTTTAACAATTCTAAATAATCACAAATATTCACACACATAACACAAGTCTGTGCAGGTGGCTGGTCAGGTGGACAGGCTTCTTAACTGTTGTCCCCACGTCTAAGCTAATAAACATTAAATTCCACTCAGGATCTGATTACAGATCATGGGTAATAGTCAAATTTCTGATGGTCTAAAATCGGTTCTGGCAAAAGGGATGAACTTCACAGTCACCCCCAAACACATACCAGTGGATGACATTATTGCCCAGGTCGATGTAGCCCTTAAGGGTTGGGACACCGTGGCAGACGTGACAAGATCTGAAATCGCTGCAACCCTCAAAAGCGCTAAGATACCAGTCGGCAACAGCAATAAGGATGAGCGTTTTGAGTTATCTCAATTGAAAAAGAGTAATGATATCGTCATCCTCTCGGCCGACAAGGGCAATGCCACGGTCATCATGGACAGATAATCGTCACTGGTGTTGGCCGTCAGCGGGAAACAAACTCGGTTTGCCGGGTTTGTAGCGCAGCATGCTAACCACTACCCTACCGCTCCCCATACACACGTACAAATACATCTCCGCATATAACCCAACCACATAAAAAAACGCAATGGCCAGGATGGCAGAGCCAGTGGTTTATATAGGGAGCTGTGGGCTCATACCACATGGGGTACATATGCCATTTTGCATATCACCCAAGTAATCAATACAAATCTGGGCACAAAGAAAATTATTATACATCCCATAAAGTGTTTTAGTGGGCATACTTTATATGATGGAAGGGGGGTGTAAACGCATTGAGCAAAGTTTCCGGGGAAATATTGTGCAAAGCTTATAAATGACGCGGGTTATCAGAGCAGAGGGGAGAGGAAGGTTGCGGAGGACAGTGTTAGGGGGGAGGGTGGTGAAAAGTAGTGCAGTGAGTGCAAGACAAAAAATAGAACAATATCCCCCGTACAGTCAGACAAGACTGTTGGGGCAAGTGCCGTTAGCGAGCACCTGTGAAGGCCGGCACGGTACACGAAGGGGTGGGTAGCCAGCACTATGCCCGACCGAGGCCGAGTAGACCTCGGGGAGGCCCAGGACTGATTCAGTTAATCGTCACTGGTGTTGGCTGTGAGTGGAAATCGAACTCGGGTCTCCGGGTTCGTAGCGCAGCATGCTAACTGCTGCACTACCGCTCCCCACAGTGCGTGCACACATACACACACTCAATTTATTTTAACACAAGCTGAATAACTGAATAACTAAGCAAAAATAAAACCACATACAAAATCATGCAATGATTCGCAGCGTCACAGCACAGCGGACATCGTCGTTTATTGGTAGGTGGTGGATGTGGAACTGGGCGAAAAGCCACGCCTCTCCCACAGTGTGTTAGAGGACGTTGCCTCGGTTGTGCTGATAACCGAGTTCAAGGGTCTCACTTCCCTGCTGGGGTGACACTGGCTTCTAAGTAGGCTCCTACAAAGTTACGGATTGCAAAGGGGTCCCACAACCATGGACCAAAGCCCCTTTAACTACCACTTTCTGACAATGCCACCACAACGTTGGCTGTGTCCCACAGTAAGCATGGAAGGTTACGTTTGGGCGGTTGCATTTCGGGAGCACTGTGATAAAGCCACACCGTGCACAGCAGTCCTCCACAGCATCACGGCAGGACACTGCCGAACCGCACTGAGTGAAGACTATGAAGTGTATACACACGCATTCATTGGCTGAAAGCATCTTAATATATAGAGGACTGCCGAGCTTGGGTAATTGCTGGTACCACCGGCTCACAACCTGGATGCAATCTAGCTTGGCAGTGGTTCCTTAGCGACTGTGAGATGCAATTTGCATGAATAACGACACGATATGTAAAAAAATACATTATTATTATTAAAGTGTCATGCAGGTCTAATGGTGCTTAGCTTCTCAGCTCTTGACAAGAAAACATAACAGCATGGCAGTGCCACTGTAAACACATACATTCAAGGTGAACTGCCTTATTCTTCCTCCTTACTAATATTTCAGAACCACAAAAAAAACAAGAGTAATGTCTGTGGTTTGAGTACAAATGTGTTTCAACATGCCATGGAGTGACTGACACAAACACAACCTCAGGCAAAACATACCACACGCCCTGCACCTAACAATGAGGCCGTAAACATGAAGGCATACAGTGTTCAAGGTAGTGGACGCAAGAGTCAATGTCACATCGCTGTAGTTCAGAGTGCTTATCTCTCAGCTCCAGCACTCATCCAACAGACCAGCACATATCACTTCCTTTAATCAACTTGATAAGCTGCCAATGGGGGAAAATGTAAATAGTAATTGTTCTCTACAATTAGCATTTGTGGGAACATTTAATTTGACCCATCTTTTAATAATTATTAATGATTAGTGGTAATTTCTGTATATAGGAGACAAGATTACAAAATGGGACTTCACTTTCCTTGTCATTAAACACCAAACACAGGGTATTACTGATGTTGCTGTTCTTTAATTTAACAAAATATGGAAAAATATTACATGTGGGTGGCAACCCTAAAGTATTGGTGCCAACTTCGCGACAGGACTTTGACTCGACAGGTAAACAGCCAAGAAGAGAAGCCTTGCAACCATGCGGATGAACAGCTCAAGAAGAGGAGGCTGTTACTTAGCCCTCGGCCAGAAACAAGACGACGAAATGGCGAGGTGAACAGCATGCGGTCCTGTACTTTATAGACAGCAGAGAAAACGATACATCCGCATTGGCAAAGCAGCAATTATATTTAACCAAGAATAACATTAGGGAAGAAAGTGACAGCTGTAGAAAGGAATGAAAATAATTGTAAAGCAAACTTCAACACCTAAAGATCTGACAGAGCAGCTGTGGTGCAGTGGTTAACACACTGAACAATAAACCTAGTGACCTGAGTTTGATTCCAGGCCACGGCTAACATCATTGGCAACTGATATCTCAACCGGTCTTGGGCACGCCCCTCCATCAACCCACAACGACCAAAATGGGGAAGTATGGTCAAACATTTCCCTGGACTGGCATAGTGGGAGGCATTCAGTCACTAGTGGATTGCCATAGGACTATAAAGATTATTGTTGATTGTTTAACAGCACAGCAATGCCCGCTGTGTTTTGATCCTCATACCATACTTGCTCGCATGCCCGCATGTCTATATTTATCGGTATATGACATTTGCTAAGAAGGCCTTGCAAGGAAGCATATCAGTGCACTATTATGACTGCACACATACAAACACTGTTGGCTGGGGACATGCCAGAATTCTTGAACAGACATAGTCACATGACTGCAAAAGACAATGACAAAGATCCCCTGTATAACATTTAAACAGACTGTTGGAGCAAGTTATTTTGGTGGGCACCTATAAAGGCCGACAGCACACAAAGGTGAGGTGGCCAACAGCACGCCCAGCTGCGTTTGTCTCCCCAGTGCTCATGTTGACACACTGCAGCAGGTACTTACCATTTAAAGCTGAGTCAACCTATGGTCGGCCCAGGAATGGTTCAAATATTCACCACTGTTATTTGTTGCGAACGGGAATCAAACTCGGGTCACTGGGTTCACCGCACAATGCACGAACCAATAAACTACGGCCCCCAATTACACTACCAACATGCCTACAAACACAGACATCCAAGGGTGCCAGCTCACACACTCGCTAACTTGACATCCTGGCATGCTCGTACACACGCTTATTCATCCGTATATGGGTGCCTACATTTGAGGTGACATAGATCTGTATTAGGGTCGTGAACATTTAAGTTGTTTTACGTTATCCATAATGACATTATCAGTTTACTAACCTTCACCAATCCACTGACCATGGTAGTGAAGTATGGTCAAACAAGCCCCATGACCGACACAGCGAGCGTGGTGAGGCCGTCATCCAGCAGTAGATTGACAAGGGGCTGCAAAGTTTTTGTTAACATTTATTTTGTATCTAATGGGTTGTCACTTGACCAATGACATTGGAACGCGGTGTGTGATTTAAACGTTCGCGTGCGCAAATCTGTTCAATGGATACTAAAACTGAACTAGATGTAATTACCGACACAAAGAACCTTTGGAACGGTTAATTAATTCCGAAAATCATTACCAAAAAATGAATAATCGATTAAGAACCCAAGTCTGTACAACTTTCACACAAACACACCCTGAGAGCGAGATAAGTGACACATTCTTTCTTCCATAACTTTGACATATATATGCATACAAGAACCAATAATGTGAACAACGTGGAAAAATAATTATTTTCAATAGGTTATTAAAAACCATACGAAGTAATGGAATTAATAACTTTTAACAGACAGAACACGTAACATTTATGCAAGACAGCAAACGAAAGATAAACAAAACAGGAAACATAAAACCGCAAGTGACTTACCTTGGCATTAACATAGGGGTCAAACGGGCCATGCCGTTTCACTTCTGACTTTTCACTCGGAATCTGTAAATCGGGACAAAATACCACAGCACATGACTATACCGAACCATGGGTCGAGGCAGCAGTGCTGCATATCCACACAACCAATCAGACCCACCCTCAAAACCATAATAGGATGCAAACCATATAAAGCTGAGATGTAGGACCGCTTTTCTTTGCCCGCATGAAAAGTGTCGAACTGATCTGCTGGTTAAATAATAGATGTATTTAAAACTTCAAGTATGTCTATGAATGGTTATGTATAGCACATGTGTGTGTGTATATATGATTACTATAAGCACAAAGTGGATGCATTACAGGTAACAATGCACATTTTTACTTTAAACAAATGTTAATTTACACTTAAAAATAAGAATTTTCTCAACATTCTGCCAAACATCATTTTGTGAAAAGGGTGAGCCCTAAAACAGTCATGTAAACATGGAAGTGTGTATCCTCTTATTTATATACAATGTAAGAATCCACTGAAGCTCAAGCACAGAGTAAACGTGTAAACAAATGGTGGTCCCAAGTCTCACTTCATAAACCTGATATCAATACGAACATTAAACAACAATGATGAATTCACAATAAATAACAATGGCATTAAAATGTTACCTGTGGAATAGGGTACAGTTCAAACGCAATTACAAGAATGATAATATTAACCGAATATGTATTTTTTTTACATTGCAGAGATGCAGTGTTATTAAGCATAACGAGGAACGATGATAAAAACAATCTTAAGGTAGAATTTACTCTTGAAACATAACATATGAATTGTGAGAGATGTCTTAAATTGCAGGGATTTAAGTGTGGAATTAATCAACCAGATAGATTTGGCGCTAATGTTTCAGTAAATAACTTTAAAACTAAACTTGGCCGAGTGCATGTCTGTACTTATGAACAACGGAAGTTAACAAAGCTGCATACAAAAAGGCTGGAGTGGTTATCGTTTTGAAAAAAGTGCGACACTGAAATGAGAGTGGTACTTGGAGGCGGGATTTTCGACTGTGTAACAGCTGAAGGATGTAGAGTGATTTTCTGCTCAAATAAGCAGAGACAGCACTCATGTCCTGTTTACACCCCTGAACCAGTGGTGGAAATCCCACATTCCTATGACAAGGTGGAGTCCATCCATAGGACAACCACTGCTGATTTTCCAAACAAGTGTTACTCATTTTATTGACCCCAGAGGGATGATGGGCAGGGTCAACCACACCCCACCCCTCCCCAACCAGGAATTGAACTCTCGACCTTCCGACTGCGAGCCGTCCGCTCGACAAGTTGAGCCACCTGGCCGGGGAGTGAAGGAAGCGAGGGCGAGTCGCGAAAGGTAGCAAGTCGGCCGTGATGATCTCTTTACCTTACGCTTGAGGTTCGGCGTAGTACGCACCTTCCTGTATTGTGTCGGCGACAGTGTTTACCTGCTGATTGGGTGGGCTGCGGGAAGGTCCGTGCTCAATCAGTATGCGCACGATGTCCGCGTCGCCCCGCCAGGCGGCCAGGTGCAGGGGGAAGCAACCCTTGGCGTCTGCCACGTTTGTGCTCGCCTCGTGCTGCAGCAGTCGTAATACGACCTCCCTGAACACACAAAGACAGCAGTCCCCCGTATCGCCTTTAACAGACTGTTGGGGGCAAATTGCTGTTAGCGAGCACCTATGAAGGCCAGAACGGCGCACGAGGGGGTGGGTAGCCAGCACCACGTACGATCGCCTGTCTCCTCCAGTGGCGATGTTTACACACCGCACCAGGTACTAATTTGAGGCCGAGTCAACCTAAGGGAGGCCC